>NC_139763.1:15012395-15625136 GCF_965231275.1 Zosterops lateralis | reverse complement strand
TTTCTTCCTTCCAGAAGATGCTGCTACAGCTACTCATAGCATTGCTGACTGTGAAAGTGGCAAAAATAATGGGGGTTTTTTAGTTAGTTGGAGCAATATGACAGTAAAGAATATGTGCCTAGGACATATTTCCATGATAGAAATTCTATACAGTTACTGCAGGCTGTGTCCTCCTACTTGTATTTCCTGACTGATATTTAACCTGTACTGATCTGAATGGCTGGTTGGGCAGGTGAGATGCTCGTGTGGTTGTGCAGCACCACAGGCAGTGCTATTGGAAGAACTCAAGTTCTCCAGACCTTTTGGTAGTGCCATGTCTGATGTAACTGGAGTAGGTGACCAGTTCTCCAGAAATTTGAGGTGGATTTGCTAAAACCCTTTCTTACACTGAACTCTCAAAGTTCCACAAGATTTTAAATTAAAGAGACATCAGATTTTATGAGAATATCCATTAGAATACTTAGCATATTTTTCTCCTTAAATAATGAAATCTGAAGGTGACTAGAGATGAAATAAAGGCCCATAATTGCATCTCCTTCTGCCACTGTCACTGCAGTAAGGTTATTTTTTCCTTCAGGTTTCAGATAGCTTAGTAGCTTCCTGGGTTGCTGCAACTCTGTGAAGTCCTCTCTGATCCATGGAAAGTTTCTCTTCCATTACTTCAGATACTGGAGCATCAGCTCCTCTGCTTTTCCCGTCTCTTTTCTTGTGCTGCAGGCACTCAGTTCTATGCTGAGCCCCTTCTCTTCTTGTAGCACCTTGTAGAATCTGGAGTTCCTCACACTTTAAGTTTGATGACAAGGTAATAGCACAGACATAGTAATAAGTGGAAATATGTTAAAATTGACTAATCCTGGATAAAAATTATTGGAATTTTGCAAGAACACCCACTCTGAAATGAAATGAGGTCACTCCTGACTGGTGATAGCTCCCATGGCTACATTAAATCTTCTTCATCTTACACAGGAACTCAGCATTCTTCCAGGTCATGATCTCAAAATCTGTGGTAGATGGCCCCCCTAAGTCCCATGACAAGACTTTTAAACCTTACTCTTTCTGTGTAGGACTGTTTATGAGTAATTTTTATGATTCTTCGATTTTCATTTCCTCTCCATTTGAAACTTCTCCTGATGCTTTCCTTAAGCTAGAGGAAGTTGTCCATCATTTTTCCATTCTCCTCTGTGGTTATAGTTACTCCTGCTGTGTAGCTCAATGCTTGCTATGAAATGTTAACTAAGAGTGACATTTTTAGTGGTTGCATGTGGCCCACCTACTGCTGTTTTGAGTCCCTAAATCTGTTGCAGAAAAGTCTTGGTATTGATTGGAACAATACTAAGAAGAAATTTATTGCTGGTGGGAACACTTACAATGAGGCTTTTTAAAAAATGTGTTTTTTACTGGAAAGAAAATGGTATAAGCAAAAGTCTTTTCAGAAAGAGTATGCATTTCAAACATGGAACTGTAAACACAATAAAATATAATTTATTGTTTAATTTTGATATTCTGAACACAGAAATTTTCAAATGTGGTTCTGGGGCAGTGAAATCTTATATCTTGTCCTTGGGAAAAATTATATGCATTGCCAAATATGGTTTCCAAATTCTCCCAAATTAAAATGTCTATTATAGAAGTGAAATGTTGAGGTTGAATTTGAGCAATAGAAAGCCAGAATGGAAATTTACCAGCTGATCAGTAACTGCTGGGCTGGATTTGCAGGTGCAGATATTAAAAACTTGCCTTGACACAAGCCCACCGTGTATTTGAGGGAACCCTGCTTGAGCAGGGAGGTTGGACCAGAGGATTTCCAACGTTACCCATTATGTGCTTCTGTAAATTCTATGAATTCTTCGTTCAGGACCTCAGCATTTCTGTGGCAGTACAGCAAGATAACATTTTTCTGTTCCTTATAGAGGAGATGGTTGGCCAGTCTAAAAGTCACCCTGGAACTGGTACCCAGTTGGGGATCTTGTTGACTTTGTAAAAGGTGTTGGCCCACTCAAGGAATAAATCATCATGCCAACTTGGAGATGTAAGACCAAATTTTAATTGTAATTGTTAACAGTAATCTTAAAAAAATTCCCAGATTAAAACTTACTATAAAAACAGGCCATTATATAGGCTTCTGTACTCGTTTAACCCCCCAAAAGTTACCCACATTTTCCACATTTCTTAAGGGAACTTTCATGTTAAAAATAATCTCAAAGTTGAATTAGCTTGAGAAAAAATGTGATGATGAATGTTTCAGCATTACCTGAATGTTGTTCTCTAACTGAAAATAGAAAATAATGGCTTAAAATTTGTTTAAACTATAAGAAAGCACACTGTTTCACATAGCTGCATCGTTTCATTGATTTATTTAAAATTAGCAATGATCACACTTAAATAAATAAGCCTTTTGAGGGAGTTTATATTTTTTGTTTTCTTTACAGTGTAAATTTGCCAGCCATCCTTTAGACCACCTTTTTAAATTTTTTTTAATTTTTAAAAAAAATTTTACAGCTTATGATATTAAATCAGAGAACAAACAATAGTTTTTATATGTAATTTAATTTATTTTGCATTTTACTTTTCACTTGCTTGCGTGTAGAAAATGCAGAAGTGTTCACTTTCACTAAATGGTTCAAAGTTAATGCCAAATGCAAGAACTTCAAATTATGTTCCTAAACACAGGCTGAGAAAAAAGGATAGTCTGGCTGTCAAAGGTGATGAGCACCAGTTATAGGCACAGATTTTGTCATCCATATAGTTTAATATAGACCATGAAGGAGTACCTGCGTGGCAGGTGTGGATTGGTCTTGTGGAGAAGTCTGGGTCTTTGCTTTCAGTTCTCAGGTAGAACCCATCAGCACTCTCTAACTAAAACCCCACTATGTAAAGCTCATGAAGCTTGGGTTGCAATGATCTTCTTAACCTTTTGCATTCAAAAGTCCTATTCGAGGATTTTTATAAGCAGTTTTAGGGTTGTGTGATTTAGCTTGTGTCTGTAGTGTACCCTGTTGCTTAATTTTGTTAAAATGGACACTGCTGTCAGAAATCTTGTGACTCAGCTTGGGAGTTTGATCTCACCTAGAGTTTATGTTTGGCTGCTAAGTAATAATAAAAAAACCCCTGTCTCTCATTTGAGATGGAGGTTTTGATCAGTTCCTTTCTTTCTGTTCCTTTCTGCCTGTGCACACACACACATATATATACTTAAGCTAACCCCAGTAATTATCTCTCCTGACTGATTATTTTGGAGGTGATGATGTGAGAGTCATAAGCATTCGTTTCTGTAGTGTTATCCTACTCCACCCCCTCACCATGTGTTGAATTGCTATGGTATTTTTGTTCGTTTCTTGTCTAGTCCTCTCCAGCCTTCTCTTTTCTCAACATGGATTTACAGGCTTATAAGAACTGAACCTTTGTTATTTTCTCCTTTCTCCCCCTTTTTTTCCTTCTCTCCTCTAACTGAATGTGTGTTAGTGAAATCAGGGAAGAAGAAAATTGGGCTGCTTGCTTTGCGTTGGTGTTTACTATGAGTCATAACAACAGCTTGGTGCTCTTGAAAACTTTTGTGGTGGGAGAATAAACAGCATGGATGCAGCAAAAGAAACAGCAGAATGTACTGTACTTGCAGTTCTCTGACTCAAGGACATAATTGTGGATGACGGGAATGCATTTTGATAGAGGTTTGCACTTACTCATGCCATGGATATATAAAATTTCTGCTAAGGAAGCAAATCTGATTGCTGAAAGTTTGCCCTGGTTGCATTGAAACTGGACTTACTAGGAAGGATTTTGGCAGCAGCTGAATTTTCACAGAGCTACTTAAAATAGACTTGGTGTGAGAAGTGAGTTTAGAATGATAATTTTGACACTGACAGTACATAGAATTTTAACATGAAATGGTGAATTCATCATACCACTCTCCAGTTATCTGCCTGGAACTACCCACATTCAGAGTTTAAGAACTATTTCATTCCTATGCCTGGAATTACCTTGTTCCCAATCTGCTTACAATTTCTTACAGTTGTATTAGAGAAGAGGATTTGTCCTCCATTGGTACAGAACTGAGCATATATTAGGATCCTAAATGAATAGTCATATGCCACATGAAATGTATGCTGTCTTGATTTCTAGTTGAACAATCAGCTGTAAAACACTCTATCCCCTAGTAAGTTACAGAACCAAACAGTGAAAGATGGTACTCAGCCCTGTGGCTGAAAGTCTCTTTATCATGGTGATAAACAAGACTCAAGATCACTTTCTTGATACAAAGTCTACCGGACAATAATTTTTTGAATTCTCTGTGTTCAAATAACTTAATGCTGTTACAGGCAGCTTCCAAGATTCATTCCAGTTCCAACATTTGGTGCAGAACATTGGGAAAACAATACTAGTACATGATAGGCTGTTAGGGTAAGATATGTAATAGAGAACATGTGAATTGAGGCAGGAAAAAACTCATTAGGATAAAAAGTAGAAGGACGCAGTCCAGTGATTTCAATTCACAGCTTCCCGTAAAACTTTTAAAACTGTTTGAACAAACCTTGCCCACATGTAGTAGGAAAAAAGTGCTCACTAGACAGACAGTTCCGATGTTCAGCTCTGCTGGATGGTCAGTATTTTTCAGCTCCATAAGCCATGCCATTTTACTGGCAGTAATTTTACAAGTGCATAATGGTGTTGGTTGCTGGTCAATCTCAACTGTCCTTGCCTACCAATGCACAGACTAGACAATAAAGCAAGAAGATGTGGGCTACACTTGTCATGAAAAGAATCCTTTCAAACTGATGGCCACACAACTACTCTGTCTTCATACAGAACACATTCATCAGGAATACCAAAGAGCTGTTACTTTTATAGAATAATAATGTTTGTGCATCGTGGAACTGCAAAATTCCACAATTTTCACAGATTACATGAGAAATGACTGCCTGGCTTATCATGACATTCATGCTACTTATGGATGTAAAAGGCAAATAATAACACCAACTTGCCTTCTGAAAGAATATAAAACAAGTGATTTGTATCAGTACCAGCAGAATTTTTATGGGTACCTGGCATTGCCAATTATAAGCAAGAAATAAGCTGGAGTGTTGGCCCAGAACATGCTGTATTAGAATCTGTTTTTATTAGTAAGACTAAAGAGAGAGAGAACTATAAATGTCATTGACCGATTAAAACTCAGCGGGCTGTTTATGTTTCACACCTGGGCGTCACTTTAGAAAAAAATAAAATAGCCTGAGAACTGGGATAAGTACAGTATCAAGTTCTGAGGATAAAGGCAATTACAGGAATGCCAGAGTCACACCTGAGTGTGATTGCTGTGAACTGCTTACAGCTGAGCCCGGGCCTCGGGGCTGTGCGGGCAGGGGAGGCCGGGGCTGGGCGCGGGGAGAGCGCGGCCGAGGGGCTGAGCCCGCACCCAGCGCACCCTCCTGCCGCTCTCTGCAGCTGGCACTGGACGAGAGCCGAGCGGCCGAGCACCTCCGCCAGGCCCTGGAGTACGTGGACAACCCACAGGAAGCCCTGCGAGAGGCGGCCAGTGCACTTTGACAGACTAAGGTCAAAGGCAATGCTTTTCTGGGCTCCCAGCAAGGGTCTTGGACCCTCCAGGGCAATTTGAGGGCTTTTCCCCGTGCCCTGGACTCCAACAGCACCTGGGCCGTAGAGCAGTTGTGCCCTACGGCTGCCCCCCGGATTGAGTGGCTCTCCGGGGGGTGATCCACTCTTGGCGTTGGTGCTGGGAGATGGCTGGGCTGAAGAACTCTGGCAACACCTCAGGATATTATTGTCCCTTCCTAAAAAAATGTTTGTAAACCAAAGAATGGCCTTTTTTTGCCTCTGTGTAATGTTCTGTTTTGTAAAGTGACTCTCAGTGGATGTAGTTAAGACAAATGTGTTGCTACTTTGAGAAGCAAACTTCCAAATCTTTCACATTCTCAGGGCATTCCCATTAATTTGGGAAGTTTGCAACTTTTTGGAACTTCTTGAATTGAGCAACGGGAAGTAAAGCTTTCCTGAACTGAGGATTCTTAAATGCCAGGTTCTTGTGTCCCTTCACGACAAAGATGTTTTTGGGCCGCAGGAAATGACTTCAGTGAGAAAAGAATTCCAGCATGGGGTAAGAGCTCCTGACAGAGACCAAGAGTGGTGCCAGCAGTTGCTCCAGGTGCTCTTGCCAACAGCCCCTGTAGGAAGGAGCACAGTCCCCAGTGCATGCTGGCTTTGGCTGTCTCTGAGCCTGCAGAACAGGACAGGGCAGCATTTGCTGATGGTTTGAACCATTCCTAAAGATCCTGTCGGGATGTCGGAGACACTTGGGGCGAGGGATTCCTTCCAAGCTGGGCCACTTTGGGTGGGCTGGGGGTGGCCCCAGGGCAGGGGGCAGTGTGTGCATTGGGCCTTTGTGACACAGTGCAGCACGGTCACCGGGACATGAGATGGGACAGGGTGTCACAGGGCCCTTTGTGACATCTGCTGACACAGGTGCTGGCGGTGACGCAGCCACAGCACGCCACACCGCTCGGTGCCTGCGACGGGAGAGGACGGGACAGAGCGGTGCTGTGAGGAGCTCCCACACAGCACACTCGTTCCTTGCTGACCCGGAGCTTTTCCGAGGTGTTGTTCCTGCAGCTGACCTCGCGGCCAGACTGCGGGACTCGGTGACTCGGATCCTTTCCGAGGCATCTCCTATCCCTGTGTCCTGTGCCTTCCAGGCCAGACCGAGGGATTTTGGTCACCTGAACGGTTTACGAGGAATCTCCTGTCATTGTGGCAGGAGCCCTCAAGACCAGAGTGCAGGACTTTCTGTCCTGCAGCCTTCCTGAGGCTTGTGTGTCGCAGGTGCCTTCAAGGCACAACTGCCCGACTTGTGGACTCTGAGTTGTCCTGAGATATCTCTCTAGAAGGTGCCCTCCAGGCCAGATTGCGGCATGGTGGGCAGAATTTTCAGCGTCTTCAAAGCCTTCAGAGGGAAAAAAAAGAAAGGCCCTGGAGCTGTCCCAGCACAGGAGCCTGAAGAGCCGCAGCAGGTCCAGCCACTGCAGGATGGTGAGTGGCAGAACTGGGCTACAGGGCTGAGGGCTGCAGCCAGATTGGCCCCATTCCATGCCATCCCATCCCTTCCAATGTCAACATATCCCCGAACAGGATGGAAAAGGAGCTGGGGCTGCCCTCTGCAGTGGCCATTCTCCATCCCCTGTGGCAGCCTGGGGCAGTCCCAGCCTGGGGACTGCAGGGCTGGGCTGGGTTCTCCAGCCTCTCCTGCAGCCCCTCAGCTCTGGCTGCTCTCACTCTTTGCCAGATGCAGTCACGGACCAGACGCAAGAGCGGAAGCCCGCCCGTGGCCGCTTCCGCAGAGCCCTGAAGGTACCTGCAGCCATCCCCACCTGGGCTGGGCCTGCTGTCACTGCTCAGCCCAGCAGCACGCTTGGAGCATCCCTCACATGCCTGTCCCTTGTTCTCCTGCAGATGCTGCGGAGGTTTGTGCCCACTGGGTGTAGAAAGACCCGCACCACTGCAACTGAGGGCACAGCTGAGCCTGACTGTGGGGTGATTGAGCTCCACGCAGAGCCTGATGTCAGCTCAGTTTTGGCTGAGCCCTCAGAAGACTCTGAGGCTGCAGTGAATGATGTCAGGACTGTCTGTGTGGTGGCTGAGGTCCACGCAGAGCCTGATGTCTGCCCAGCTTTGGCTGAGCCCTCAGAAGACTCTGAGGCTGCAGGGAATGGTGTTAGGACTGTCTATGTGGTGGCTGAGGTCCACGCAGAGCCTGATGTCTGCCCAGTTTTGGCTGAGCCCTCAGAAGCCTCTGAGGCTGCAGGGAATGATGCCAGGACAAAGGCTGACATGGCAGTGACTGAGGACGTGGCCATCACCAACGCCGAAACCGAAGAGACTCAGGGCACGGCAAATCCTGACATCATGTCCACTCTCATGACTCCTGCTCCCGGTCTGGAGGTAAACAGCCTGAGGCCAGGCCTGGAGGCTTCCCAGGATTGCGTGTCCCCTCAAGACACTGGGCCCTGTCAGCCTCTGAGGCCAGCAGAGTGTGGCAGGAAGGGAAGCACTTCTGGGGGGAAGCTGGGCAAGTCGCTCCCTTGGACAGCGCTCCAAGTCTTCCCCATTCCTCCTCCAGGTGCCAGCCCTTGTAAGGAACATTCACCAGAGTCTGGCATCCCATGCAAATGTGGATGTCAGGCTGCACACGGACATTCTGAGGCTGGCTGGAGAACACCCAGCTGACGTGGTGCTGACCCTCCTGCGCTGTGCCCCAACGTGTGACAGGTATGGGCCCCACCTGCCTTGAGAGCTCAGGGCTCACCAGCCTTTAGGGCCATGGCCCTGCACAGCCTGTGCAATGGGCTCTGCCAGACAGGCAGAGAGGTCCATCACCCTTGGGCCCCTGCTGCCATGCTACCTGCACGCCCTTCAGGGCACTGGGGCTCTGTCACCTGAGCCCCCGGAGCTGCACAGGGCATGGTGCCGTGACTGACACGCCCCTGACAAAGAACTCTGATCTCACAGAGCTGCTGCAATGATGTGGAGAGCCATAGGCTCGTCGGGTTCCACCATGGAAAAGGTGCTGCTAGCACTGATCGGTGTCATGGAGCACTGGCCAGTGTGCAGGATGAGCACCTCCGATGGGGACAACAAGGACGTTTTTGCCCTGGCTGTGAGTTTCTGTAACGCCAGGTCACCTCTTCAGCAACTCTGCATCCTCTCCCTGCCTCAGGCACTGGGCTGAAAGCTGGGCTAGGGGCAGGCTCAGGGGGCACCACGCCCGCTGCTCCCCCTGCATCTCCCCTGGGCCCTGCCACATGGACACCTCGGCACTGAGCGCTCTCTTGGGCTCCTTCTTTTGCAGGCAACTCTGGTGCTCTGGGTGATTGTCCAGGTGCCTGAGTGCCACAAGGCCATCAAGAGGGGCCATTCAGCAGACCTGTTTGTGGTTCTGCTCTTCCTTGTTGTCATGACCACTCAGCAGATGCCACGGGAGGAAGTCAATAACTTCTGGAGAGCATGCCAGGAGGAGCACCACCTGACCAGCAACCCCAGCAGGTCCCACTTGTCCTGTCCTTCCCGTGCCCTTGTGGCCAGCACCAGTGCTGGCAGTGTGACCTGAGCTTTGCTGTGCACACAGGTTTGCAGTGCAGGTCATGAAGGCCCTGCTCTACCAACAGCAGTGTGACAAAGAGGTGATGGCAATGGAGCTCAAGCGTGGCTGGGACACCCTGCTCTGTGCCGACACCCAGCACTATGCCGTGGGTCTGCTGGCCAGGTGACACCCCCTTCCTTTTTTATCTCCGCCCCTGGCATTTGTGCCCTGTGCCCCACAAGTCTCTGTGGTCATGGGCCAGAGGGATGATGGCCGAACAGACTGGAAAAGTTTGGGAGAGGAGGGTGCCCAGAAACGGCCGCCTTCACATCCCTTCTATGGGTGCTGAGAAAAAACTGTGCCTCTTGAAGTCAGTCCTGGGAGAAGTTTTCCCCTCCCACCTCAGGGTCTTGCTGTCTTTTTCCCCCTGCCAGGGAGATGCGTCATGACTTGATCCCCCTCTGTTCCCACATCGCAATCCACCTGATCCAGCTGCTCAGGATGGAGGAGGATCCACGCTGGGATCTGCCCTTCCTGGCATACCTTGTGGAGGTGAGCGTGATGGCCAGCACTACCTTGCTGAGCTGCCTCCCAGCTCTCTGCCCTCTTGTAGCTGCAGCTGTCTGGGACAGTGGCCACACCTTGTGCTGCTGCCTGGGGCCAGCCCTGTGCGGTTCTGGGCTCCTGCTGGCTGGATCCCCTGTCACTGCCCTGTGCCTTTCCAGGTCCTGGATTTCCTGGAGTTGACTGAATGGGGTGACAGCATCATGAAGGTCATGTCGAGGTACCTGCACAGCCAGTGCAGGCAGAGGCAGCGCCTGGCGCTCAGAGGCCTCGTGGTGCTCAGCAAGGATCCAGCGATGGTAAGAAGGTGGCAGTGGCTGAAGCTGCCCTGGGGAAAGCAGCCCTTTGGGCTGGCTGGCCTTTTGGCAGCTGAGGCAGCTGCTCCCGGCTCTCCTGCCTCCCAGCGCAGCTGCCCAAGTGCTTCAGGACAGGCCTTTGGCCCCTGGGCCCTGTGGCAGCAGGCTGGGCTTGCAGGGCCAGGGCGCTGTTGGTGGTGCAGCCGTTCATGGCTTGACAGCACAGCCTTGTGTTCCACACAGGCCCGACCTGAACGCAGCCTGTCTCGACGCCTTGTGGAGCTGCTGGGGGATGCAGATGGAGAGGTGGTCAGCATGAGCCTCTCCGTGTTAATAAATGTGCTGCAAAACAAGTACAGCCTGATATCCAGCAGTGCTGCCCCAAAGCTTGCTAAGCCACTCCTGCAACTCTTTGAAAATGTAAGGCTCTGTGCCTCCAGCCACGGGCACTGGCTGCTGCCTGGAAAGTTTGTGCTTGGTGGATTTTCACACCTTTGCCCATGTGGGCTGGTGAATTTGGTGCTTCTAGATCTTTCACTCTTCCCTTCCTCCAGGACAACAGCCACGTGCAGCTGCTCTCCATGCAACTTTTTCAAAAGATCATGGAGTTGGTCATGAAGGAGGGAAAAGAGCCCCTGGAGAGAATTGTGAGCCAGAGCCTGCTCCCCCTCTTCCTGCACTGCCATGAAGAGAAGCAGCAGGTAGCGAAGGTGAGCGTTTGTGTGATTCTGGTGGATCTCTGGGAGGGGGCTCAGCTGCCTCCTGCCCTGGCCCCTCCCGGGCTGCAGCCTCCTCTGGCCTGGGCACAGGGACGAGACTCCTGTGCCCTGGGCTGCGGTGCCATCTCCACATCTCTGCTGCTCTCCAGGCCTCTCGGGAAACGCTGTATTGTGCAGCCGGCTTCTTGGAGAAGAGCGATCTCCAGAAGGTGCTGAGGGCAGAGGCGCCACTGAAAATCGCCGAATATCTGGTAAGGACGGGCTGGAGAAGCCCGAGCCTCAGGCCGGAGAAGCCCCAGCCCCCGGCGCTCGGTGTGTGGGGCTGGCAGCCGTGGCCCCTGCCCAGGGCCGCACCCCGGGGCTTCGGCCTGGCCCCACAGGCCGCTCCCTTCCCTGGGCCGCCAGGGCTCTTCTCCAGGCTCCTGCGCAGGGCCCCGAGCCGGGTGCGATGGAGCCCCGGCCCAGCGGGGCTGCGGGGCAGGACAGCCCCTTGGCTCCCCGGGCAGCCCCCGGGCCTGTGTCCCCTGCAGAGCCCGGGCCTCGGGGCTGTGCGGGCAGGGGAGGCCGGGGCTGGGCGCGGGGAGAGCGCGGCCCCTCGAGGGGCTGAGCCCGCACCCAGTGCACCCTCCTGCCGCTCTCTGCAGCTTATCTATCTTATGTCAGCAATACCTATTTTAATTTCTTTTAAATTAACGCTTTACTAAGGGCTGAAGAAGTAGTGTTGTCTTCTGGATCCAGCAAAGCAGTGTCCCAAGAACAGCACCAGGAGACAATGAAGAGGACACCAATTCCAGGGCCAGAGTTGATGACTGGTTCCCACAGCCGAGACTGTGGGAAGCTGCCGTGGCTTCAGCGCTTTTCCTGCCTGTAAATAGCTCCTTCCTCCAGCCCTCAGACCTTGCCCACCCTGGTTTTTTCCCCTCCCAGTTTATCCCTTTGCTTCGCCTTTTGTTAATAAACACTTTGGCTTCTTGATTTTGCTTGCATCTCTGTGGAGCTGAAGCAGCACAAAAAGCTGAGCCCTGGGACACACAGGCCCCTGCTGCTGTTCTCTTCTGCCCCGTGTTTTGTGCAGAGACACAGAGGAACGAGGCCAGATCAGGCTGGAAAGTTCCCTGGGCTGAAGGTCCAGTTCTACAGCACTGTGGAGTTCAAGGTCTTGCTGAACACACTGAAGGCAGTAGAGGCACAAGGAGCCCGTGTGTCAGGGACCAAAGTTGTGCCTATTGCCCTGCTGTATTTGCTCTGCTCTTGTGCATGTTGACAAGGTTTTAGCACCTTTTTCCACCTCCACATTGCAGGAATTCGTGGGTCTGCTGGATAGGGAATGCTCCTCCCAAATTTTCTGCGCATTTGTCTAGGAACACTCCAATGACAGTGCTGATGCAACTTGTGCTGATTCAGCCTTCTGAGGTTTTTTGGGAATTTTTTGAGGATTTTGGGGGGCTGGCGATAACACCGTGAATGTCATTTTTCCACAGGAATCTGGGAGGGGAGCTGAAGGATTCAAAATCCAGGATGCCAGGAATGCCAGATTCCATGAGTTTGGTGGGAATATGGGAGGGGAGCTGGAGGATTACAAATTCCCAATGCTCAGAATGCTGTTTCTCCATGGGGATTTGGGAGGGGGGCTGGAGGATTCCAGATTCCTGATGCCAGGAATGGCATTATTCCATGGGGATTTGGAGAGGAACAGGAGGATCAAAATTCCCAGCACCAGGAGTACTGTTATTCCTTGGGAGTTTGGGCAGGGAATGGGAGGATTTGATATGCCCAACACCAGCAATGCCGTTATTCCAGGGGTTTTGTGGGAATTTAGGAGGGGAACTGCAGGATTCGAAATTCCCAAAGCCTCGTATACTGTTGTTCCATGGGAATTTGGGCAGGGAGTCAAAGGATTTTAAGTTCCTGATCCAGGAATGCCATTATTCCATGTTTTGGTGGGACTTTGGGAGGGGAATGAGAGAATGCAAAATTCCCAACACCTGGAATGCTGGTATTCTATGGGAACTTGTGAGGAGAGCTGGAGGATTCAAAATCCCTGACACCAGAAATGCCAAATTCTGTGGTTTTGGTGGGAATATGGAAGGGGAACTGGAGGAGTGCAAATTCCCAATGCCCGGAATGCCATCATTCCATGATGGTTTTGGCGGGAACTAGTGAGGGTGATCCAGCTGACCCGTCGTCTTCTGCTGCCTCCTGGGCATTGCCTTGGAGAACTGAGTTGTGGGTGCTGCTGGGGATGCAGTATCAGGATGATTTTTAAAAAGCTGGTTTTAGTGTAGGTGCACAGTGTCGAAGCTAAACCATAGAACCAAATCACAGAATCAATGAAGTTGCAAAGAGCTCCAAGATCTTGGAGCCCAACCTTTCACTGATCCCCACTTGGTCCAGAGCACTCCCTATTAAATCATCAAATCCCAAATCCACTTGTGTGTGTGGCTCTCATCCTTGTGCCGTTTGCTGGTTAATAAATGCAGTGCACTTTTGGCGTGTCAGGGCAGCTTCAAATTTCCTAGAATGAAGACATTGAAAAGTGTCCAATGTTCCCTCTCTCCCTTCCCCCAAGTTTCAAAGAAAAACTGTTTCTAGGGACATGTAGTCAGTCCATTACCAACAATGAGTACGTTCTAATTAAATGGGGGGGTCTTCTAGAGCACAAGACCTGGCATTCGAGGTCTCTTGATGGTTTCTAATCCAATTAACTCTTCAAATGTACTACATTTAAAATTCTGTACCAATAATTACTACTAATTCTAGACACATTTTCTACGTCACCTACATTCTACCAATGTCTTTGGTAGAATTCTGCCACTGTCACAGCAGAAGATGGAGTAGTAGAAGAACTTAAGACACCACCCAAAGTTCTCCATCTTGCCTCTACTTTCATTCTAAAAACCCAAACCTACAAATTTTCACCCCGTGACAAATGAAACTACTATCTAATTCAAAGTTTTGTTGCTCTTATTTCATCCGTAAGTGTTGGCAGTCTTTCCCATGGACTGATGTGGTGGTGCATTTTTACAGTTTTCTGTTCGTTGTCTGTAATTCTGTTGTGTTTCCTTGTAAGTTGGTTTATTCCATGTACCCCCCTCCCACTACTCCCCTTTGGTTTCTCCCTTGTTCCAGTTAGTCCTCAGTCTTATGTTCTATAACTCCTGGCTCCTGTCCATCACTCTGGAGCCTCTCCCTGGGCCTGGAAAGTTCCAGGGAGAGCGTCGAGTGATTGGACAGGATCCCAGCTTCCCCCTCCCATATTACCCTGATCGGTTACCGTATCCATCAGTTATGTTCCAGGCCATTCCCATGTTACCACGAATTGGATCCTCACTGAACCCATCCCTCTGTAGCAGCCCCAAAGAAAGGTTCCTGCAGAAGGGTGCTCCTTGGCATTGCCGAGGCTGCCACCCTGGGATTTAGTTGCTCCCCCTGTGGGACAATACACCCTGTTTGGTTCACCTTAGCAGTGTCCCTCTTTCATTCCTTTGCCATCGTTGCCCTCAGCCTGAAGAGCCTGAAGACCAGCCCAGACTCACAGGGTTCTTTGGAAGGTGGCGTGCCCACCAGAAGATACACCTCACTTGCCGTGGTGCCAGGGCTAGCTGGGCTGAGGAAACCAATGCACTGTGACAGACTAAGGTCAAAGGCAATGCTTTCCTGGGCTCCCAGCAAGGGTCTTGGACCCTCCAGGGCAATTTGAGGGCTTTTCCCCGTGCCCTGGACTCTAACAGCACCTGGGCCGTAGAGCAGTTGTGCCCTACGGCTGCACCCCGCATTGAGTGGCTCTCCGGGGGGTGATCCACTCTTGGCGTTCGTTGGTGCTGGGAGATGGCTGGGCTGAAGAACTCTGGCACCACCTCAGGATATTATTGTCCCTTCATAAAAAAATGTTTGTAAACCAAAGAATGGCCTTTTTTTGCCTCTGTGTAGTGTTCTGTTTTGTAAAGTGACTCTCAGTGGATGTAGTTAAGACAAATGTGTTGCTACTTTGAGAAGCAAACTTCCAAATCTTTCACATTCTCAGGGCATTCCCATTAATTTGGGAAGTTTGCAACTTTTTGGAACTTCTTGAATTGAGCAACGGGAAGTAAAGCTTTCCTGAACTGAGGATTCTTAAATGCCAGGTTCTTGTGTCCCTTCACGACAAAGATGTTTTTGGGCCGCAGGAAATGACTTCAGTGAGAAAAGAATTCCAGCATGGGGTAAGAGCTCCTGACAGAGACCAAGAGTGGTGCCAGCAGTTGCTCCAGGTGCTCTTGCCAACAGCCCCTGTAGGAAGGAGCACAGTCCCCAGTGCATGCTGGCTTTGGCTGTCTCTGAGCCTGCAGAACAGGACAGGGCAGCATTTGCTGATGGTTTGAACCATTCCTAAAGATCCTGTCGGGATGTCGGAGACACTTGGGGCGAGGGATTCCTTCCAAGCTGGGCCACTTTGGGTGGGCTGGGGGTGGCCCCAGGGCAGGGGGCAGTGTGTGCATTGGGCCTTTGTGACACAGTGCAGCACGGTCACCGGGACATGAGATGGGACAGGGTGTCACAGGGCCCTTTGTGACATCTGCTGACACAGGTGCTGGCGGTGACGCAGCCACAGCACGCCACACCGCTCGGTGCCTGCGACGGGAGAGGACGGGACAGAGCGGTGCTGTGAGGAGCTCCCACACAGCACACTCGTTCCTTGCTGACCCGGAGCTTTTCCGAGGTGTTGTTCCTGCAGCTGACCTCGCGGCCAGACTGCGGGACTCGGTGACTCGGATCCTTTCCGAGGCATCTCCTATCCCTGTGTCCTGTGCCTTCCAGGCCAGACCGAGGGATTTTGGTCACCTGAACGGTTTACGAGGAATCTCCTGTCATTGTGGCAGGAGCCCTCAAGACCAGAGTGCAGGACTTTCTGTCCTGCAGCCTTCCTGAGGCTTGTGTGTCGCAGGTGCCTTCAAGGCACAACTGCCCGACTTGTGGACTCTGAGTTGTCCTGAGATATCTCTCTAGAAGGTGCCCTCCAGGCCAGATTGCGGCATGGTGGGCAGAATTTTCAGCGTCTTCAAAGCCTTCAGAGGGAAAAAAAAGAAAGGCCCTGGAGCTGTCCCAGCACAGGAGCCTGAAGAGCCGCAGCAGGTCCAGCCACTGCAGGATGGTGAGTGGCAGAACTGGGCTACAGGGCTGAGGGCTGCAGCCAGATTGGCCCCATTCCATGCCGTCCCATCCCTTCCAATGTCAACATATCCCCGAACAGGATGGAAAAGGAGCTGGGGCTGCCCTCTGCAGTGGCCATTCTCCATCCCCTGTGGCAGCCTGGGGCAGTCCCAGCCTGGGGACTGCAGGGCTGGGCTGGCTTCTCCAGCCTCTCCTGCAGCCCCTCAGCTCTGGCTGCTCTCACTCTTTGCCAGATGCAGTCACGGACCAGACGCAAGAGCGGAAGCCCGCCCGTGGCCGCTTCCGCAGAGCCCTGAAGGTACCTGCAGCCATCCCCACCTGGGCTGGGCCTGCTGTCACTGCTCAGCCCAGCAGCACGCTTGGAGCATCCCTCACATGCCTGTCCCTTGTTCTCCTGCAGATGCTGCGGAGGTTTGTGCCCACTGGGTGTAGAAAGACCCGCACCACTGCAACTGAGGGCACAGCTGAGCCTGACTGTGGGGTGATTGAGCTCCACGCAGAGCCTGATGTCAGCTCAGTTTTGGCTGAGCCCTCAGAAGACTCTGAGGCTGCAGTGAATGATGTCAGGACTGTCTGTGTGGTGGCTGAGGTCCACGCAGAGCCTGATGTCTGCCCAGCTTTGGCTGAGCCCTCAGAAGACTCTGAGGCTGCAGGGAATGGTGTTAGGACTGTCTATGTGGTGGCTGAGGTCCACGCAGAGCCTGATGTCTGCCCAGTTTTGGCTGAGCCCTCAGAAGCCTCTGAGGCTGCAGGGAATGATGCCAGGACAAAGGCTGACATGGCAGTGACTGAGGACGTGGCCATCACCAACGCCGAAACCGAAGAGACTCAGGGCACGGCAAATCCTGACATCATGTCCACTCTCATGACTCCTGCTCCCGGTCTGGAGGTAAACAGCCTGAGGCCAGGCCTGGAGGCTTCCCAGGATTGCGTGTCCCCTCAAGACACTGGGCCCTGTCAGCCTCTGAGGCCAGCAGAGTGTGGCAGGAAGGGAAGCACTTCTGGGGGGAAGCTGGGCAAGTCGCTCCCTTGGACAGCGCTCCAAGTCTTCCCCATTCCTCCTCCAGGTGCCAGCCCTTGTAAGGAACATTCACCAGAGTCTGGCATCCCATGCAAATGTGGATGTCAGGCTGCACACGGACATTCTGAGGCTGGCTGGAGAACACCCAGCTGACGTGGTGCTGACCCTCCTGCGCTGTGCCCCAACGTGTGACAGGTATGGGCCCCACCTGCCTTGAGAGCTCAGGGCTCACCAGCCTTTAGGGCCATGGCCCTGCACAGCCTGTGCAATGGGCTCTGCCAGACAGGCAGAGAGGTCCATCACCCTTGGGCCCCTGCTGCCATGCTACCTGCACGCCCTTCAGGGCACTGGGGCTCTGTCACCTGAGCCCCCGGAGCTGCACAGGGCATGGTGCCGTGACTGACACGCCCCTGACACAGAACTCTGATCTCACAGAGCTGCTGCAATGATGTGGAGAGCCATAGGCTCGTCGGGTTCCACCATGGAAAAGGTGCTGCTAGCACTGATCGGTGTCATGGAGCACTGGCCAGTGTGCAGGATGAGCACCTCCGATGGGGACAACAAGGACGTTTTTGCCCTGGCTGTGAGTTTCTGTAACGCCAGGTCACCTCTTCAGCAACTCTGCATCCTCTCCCTGCCTCAGGCACTGGGCTGAAAGCTGGGCTAGGGGCAGGCTCAGGGGGCACCACGCCCGCTGCTCCCCCTGCATCTCCCCTGGGCCCTGCCACATGGACACCTCGGCACTGAGCGCTCTCTTGGGCTCCTTCTTTTGCAGGCAACTCTGGTGCTCTGGGTGATTGTCCAGGTGCCTGAGTGCCACAAGGCCATCAAGAGGGGCCATTCAGCAGACCTGTTTGTGGTTCTGCTCTTCCTTGTTGTCATGACCACTCAGCAGATGCCACGGGAGGAAGTCAATAACTTCTGGAGAGCATGCCAGGAGGAGCACCACCTGACCAGCAACCCCAGCAGGTCCCACTTGTCCTGTCCTTCCCGTGCCCTTGTGGCCAGCACCAGTGCTGGCAGTGTGACCTGAGCTTTGCTGTGCACACAGGTTTGCAGTGCAGGTCATGAAGGCCCTGCTCTACCAACAGCAGTGTGACAAAGAGGTGATGGCAATGGAGCTCAAGCGTGGCTGGGACACCCTGCTCTGTGCCGACACCCAGCACTATGCCGTGGGTCTGCTGGCCAGGTGACACCCCCTTCCTTTTTTATCTCCGCCCCTGGCATTTGTGCCCTGTGCCCCACAAGTCTCTGTGGTCATGGGCCAGAGGGATGATGGCCGAACAGACTGGAAAAGTTTGGGAGAGGAGGGTGCCCAGAAACGGCCGCCTTCACATCCCTTCTATGGGTGCTGAGAAAAAACTGTGCCTCTTGAAGTCAGTCCTGGGAGAAGTTTTCCCCTCCCACCTCAGGGTCTTGCTGTCTTTTTCCCCCTGCCAGGGAGATGCGTCATGACTTGATCCCCCTCTGTTCCCACATCGCAATCCACCTGATCCAGCTGCTCAGGATGGAGGAGGATCCACGCTGGGATCTGCCCTTCCTGGCATACCTTGTGGAGGTGAGCGTGATGGCCAGCACTACCTTGCTGAGCTGCCTCCCAGCTCTCTGCCCTCTTGTAGCTGCAGCTGTCTGGGACAGTGGCCACACCTTGTGCTGCTGCCTGGGGCCAGCCCTGTGCGGTTCTGGGCTCCTGCTGGCTGGATCCCCTGTCACTGCCCTGTGCCTTTCCAGGTCCTGGATTTCCTGGAGTTGACTGAATGGGGTGACAGCATCATGAAGGTCATGTCGAGGTACCTGCACAGCCAGTGCAGGCAGAGGCAGCGCCTGGCGCTCAGAGGCCTCGTGGTGCTCAGCAAGGATCCAGCGATGGTAAGAAGGTGGCAGTGGCTGAAGCTGCCCTGGGGAAAGCAGCCCTTTGGGCTGGCTGGCCTTTTGGCAGCTGAGGCAGCTGCTCCCGGCTCTCCTGCCTCCCAGCTCAGCTGCCCAAGTGCTTCAGGACAGGCCTTTGGCCCCTGGGCCCTGTGGCAGCAGGCTGGGCTTGCAGGGCCAGGGCGCTGTTGGTGGTGCAGCCGTTCATGGCTTGACAGCACAGCCTTGTGTTCCACACAGGCCCGACCTGAACGCAGCCTGTCTCGACGCCTTGTGGAGCTGCTGGGGGATGCAGATGGAGAGGTGGTCAGCATGAGCCTCTCCGTGTTAATAAATGTGCTGCAAAACAAGTACAGCCTGATATCCAGCAGTGCTGCCCCAAAGCTTGCTAAGCCACTCCTGCAACTCTTTGAAAATGTAAGGCTCTGTGCCTCCAGCCACGGGCACTGGCTGCTGCCTGGAAAGTTTGTGCTTGGTGGATTTTCACACCTTTGCCCATGTGGGCTGGTGAATTTGGTGCTTCTAGATCTTTCACTCTTCCCTTCCTCCAGGACAACAGCCACGTGCAGCTGCTCTCCATGCAACTTTTTCAAAAGATCATGGAGTTGGTCATGAAGGAGGGAAAAGAGCCCCTGGAGAGAATTGTGAGCCAGAGCCTGCTCCCCCTCTTCCTGCACTGCCATGAAGAGAAGCAGCAGGTAGCGAAGGTGAGCGTTTGTGTGATTCTGGTGGATCTCTGGGAGGGGGCTCAGCTGCCTCCTGCCCTGGCCCCTCCCGGGCTGCAGCCTCCCCTGGCCTGGGCACAGGGACGAGACTCCTGTGCCCTGGGCTGCGGTGCCATCTCCACATCTCTGCTGCTCTCCAGGCCTCTCGGGAAACGCTGTATTGTGCAGCCGGCTTCTTGGAGAAGAGCGATCTCCAGAAGGTGCTGAGGGCAGAGGCGCCACTGAAAATCGCCGAATATCTGGTAAGGACGGGCTGGAGAAGCCCGAGCCTCAGGCCGGAGAAGCCCCAGCCCCCGGCGCTCGGTGTGTGGGGCTGGCAGCCGTGGCCCCTGCCCAGGGCCGCACCCCGGGGCTTCGGCCTGGCCCCACAGGCCGCTCCCTTCCCTGGGCCGCCAGGGCTCTTCTCCAGGCTCCTGCGCAGGGCCCCGAGCCGGGTGCGATGGAGCCCCGGCCCAGCGGGGCTGCGGGGCAGGACAGCCCCTTGGCTCCCCGGGCAGCCCCCGGGCCTGTGTCCCCTGCAGAGCCCGGGCCTCGGGGCTGTGCGGGCAGGGGAGGCCGGGGCTGGGCGCGGGGAGAGCGCGGCCCCTCGAGGGGCTGAGCCCGCACCCAGCGCACCCTCCTGCCGCTCTCTGCAGCTTATCTATCTTATGTCAGCAATACCTATTTTAATTTCTTTTAAATTAACGCTTTACTAAGGGCTGAAGAAGTAGTGTTGTCTTCTGGATCCAGCAAAGCAGTGTCCCAAGAACAGCACCAGGAGACAATGAAGAGGACACCAATTCCAGGGCCAGAGTTGATGACTGGTTCCCACAGCCGAGACTGTGGGAAGCTGCCGTGGCTTCAGCGCTTTTCCTGCCTGTAAATAGCTCCTTCCTCCAGCCCTCAGACCTTGCCCACCCTGGTTTTTTCCCCTCCCAGTTTATCCCTTTGCTTCGCCTTTTGTTAATAAACACTTTGGCTTCTTGATTTTGCTTGCATCTCTGTGGAGCTGAAGCAGCACAAAAAGCTGAGCCCTGGGACACACAGGCCCCTGCTGCTGTTCTCTTCTGCCCCGTGTTTTGTGCAGAGACACAGAGGAACGAGGCCAGATCAGGCTGGAAAGTTCCCTGGGCTGAAGGTCCAGTTCTACAGCACTGTGGAGTTCAAGGTCTTGCTGAACACACTGAAGGCAGTAGAGGCACAAAGGAGCCCGTGTGTCAGGGACCAAAGTTGTGCCTATTGCCCTGCTGTATTTGCTCTGCTCTTGTGCATGTTGACAAGGTTTTAGCACCTTTTTCCACCTCCACATTGCAGGAATTCGTGGGTCTGCTGGATAGGGAATGCTCCTCCCAAATTTTCTGCGCATTTGTCTAGGAACACTCCAATGACAGTGCTGATGCAACTTGTGCTGATTCAGCCTTCTGAGGTTTTTTGGGAATTTTTTGAGGATTTTGGGGGGCTGGCGATAACACCGTGAATGTCATTTTTCCACAGGAATCTGGGAGGGGAGCTGAAGGATTCAAAATCCAGGATGCCAGGAATGCCAGATTCCATGAGTTTGGTGGGAATATGGGAGGGGAGCTGGAGGATTACAAATTCCCAATGCTCAGAATGCTGTTTCTCCATGGGGATTTGGGAGGGGGGCTGGAGGATTCCAGATTCCTGATGCCAGGAATGGCATTATTCCATGGGGATTTGGAGAGGAACAGGAGGATCAAAATTCCCAGCACCAGGAGTACTGTTATTCCTTGGGAGTTTGGGCAGGGAATGGGAGGATTTGATATGCCCAACACCAGCAATGCCGTTATTCCAGGGGTTTTGTGGGAATTTAGGAGGGGAACTGCAGGATTCGAAATTCCCAAAGCCTCGTATACTGTTGTTCCATGGGAATTTGGGCAGGGAGTCAAAGGATTTTAAGTTCCTGATCCAGGAATGCCATTATTCCATGTTTTGGTGGGACTTTGGGAGGGGAATGAGAGAATGCAAAATTCCCAACACCTGGAATGCTGGTATTCTATGGGAACTTGTGAGGAGAGCTGGAGGATTCAAAATCCCTGACACCAGAAATGCCAAATTCTGTGGTTTTGGTGGGAATATGGAAGGGGAACTGGAGGAGTGCAAATTCCCAATGCCCGGAATGCCATCATTCCATGATGGTTTTGGCGGGAACTAGTGAGGGTGATCCAGCTGACCCGTCGTCTTCTGCTGCCTCCTGGGCATTGCCTTGGAGAACTGAGTTGTGGGTGCTGCTGGGGATGCAGTATCAGGATGATTTTTAAAAAGCTGGTTTTAGTGTAGGTGCACAGTGTCGAAGCTAAACCATAGAACCAAATCACAGAATCAATGAAGTTGCAAAGAGCTCCAAGATCTTGGAGCCCAACCTTTCACTGATCCCCACTTGGTCCAGAGCACTCCCTATTAAATCATCAAATCCCAAATCCACTTGTGTGTGTGGCTCTCATCCTTGTGCCGTTTGCTGGTTAATAAATGCAGTGCACTTTTGGCGTGTCAGGGCAGCTTCAAATTTCCTAGAATGAAGACATTGAAAAGTGTCCAATGTTCCCTCTCTCCCTTCCCCCAAGTTTCAAAGAAAAACTGTTTCTAGGGACATGTAGTCAGTCCATTACCAACAATGAGTACGTTCTAATTAAATGGGGGGGTCTTCTAGAGCACAAGACCTGGCATTCGAGGTCTCTTGATGGTTTCTAATCCAATTAACTCTTCAAATGTACTACATTTAAAATTCTGTACCAATAATTACTACTAATTCTAGACACATTTTCTACGTCACCTACATTCTACCAATGTCTTTGGTAGAATTCTGCCACTGTCACAGCAGAAGATGGAGTAGTAGAAGAACTTAAGACACCACCCAAAGTTCTCCATCTTGCCTCTACTTTCATTCTAAAAACCCAAACCTACAAATTTTCACCCCGTGACAAATGAAACTACTATCTAATTCAAAGTTTTGTTGCTCTTATTTCATCCGTAAGTGTTGGCAGTCTTTCCCATGGACTGATGTGGTGGTGCATTTTTACAGTTTTCTGTTCGTTGTCTGTAATTCTGTTGTGTTTCCTTGTAAGTTGGTTTATTCCATGTACCCCCCTCCCACTACTCCCCTTTGGTTTCTCCCTTGTTCCAGTTAGTCCTCAGTCTTATGTTCTATAACTCCTGGCTCCTGTCCATCACTCTGGAGCCTCTCCCTGGGCCTGGAAAGTTCCAGGGAGAGCGTTGAGTGATTGGACAGGAACCCAGCTTCCCCCTCCCATATTACCCTGATCGGTTACCGTATCCATCAGTTATGTTCCAGGCCATTCCCATGTTACCACGAATTGGATCCTCACTGAACCCATCCCTCTGTAGCAGCCCCAAAGAAAGGTTCCTGCAGAAGGGTGCTCCTTGGCATTGCCGAGGCTGCCACCCTGGGATTTAGTTGCTCCCCCTGTGGGACAATACACCCTGTTTGGTTCACCTTAGCAGTGTCCCTCTTTCATTCCTTTGCCATCGTTGCCCTCAGCCTGAAGAGCCTGAAGACCAGCCCAGACTCACAGGGTTCTTTGGAAGGTGGCGTGCCCACCAGAAGATACACCTCACTTGCCGTGGTGCCAGGGCTAGCTGGGCTGAGGAAACCAGTGCACTGTGACAGACTAAGGTCAAAGGCAATGCTTTCCTGGGCTCCCAGCAAGGGTCTTGGACCCTCCAGGGCAATTTGAGGGCTTTTCCCCGTGCCCTGGACTCTAACAGCACCTGGGCCGTAGAGCAGTTGTGCCCTACGGCTGCCCCCCGGATTGAGTGGCTCTCCGGAGGGTGATCCACTCTTGGCGTTCGTTGGTGCTGGGAGATGGCTGGGCTGAAGAACTCTGGCACCACCTCAGGATATTATTGTCCCTTCATAAAAAAATGTTTGTAAACCAAAGAATGGCCTTTTTTTGCCTCTGTGTAGTGTTCTGTTTTGTAAAGTGACTCTCAGTGGATGTAGTTAAGACAAATGTGTTGCTACTTTGAGAAGCAAACTTCCAAATCTTTCACATTCTCAGGGCATTCCCATTAATTTGGGAAGTTTGCAACTTTTTGGAACTTCTTGAATTGAGCAACGGGAAGTAAAGCTTTCCTGAACTGAGGATTCTTAAATGCCAGGTTCTTGTGTCCCTTCACGACAAAGATGTTTTTGGGCTGCAGGAAATGACTTCAGTGAGAAAAGAATTCCAGCATGGGGTAAGAGCTCCTGACAGAGACCAAGAGTGGTGCCAGCAGTTGCTCCAGGTGCTCTTGCCAACAGCCCCTGTAGGAAGGAGCACAGTCCCCAGTGCATGCTGGCTTTGGCTGTCTCTGAGCCTGCAGAACAGGATAGGGCAGCATTTGCTGATGGTTTGAACCATTCCTAAAGATCCTGTCGGGATGTCGGAGACACTTGGGGCGAGGGATTCCTTCCAAGCTGGGCCACTTTGGGTGGGCTGGGGGTGGCCCCAGGGCAGGGGGCAGTGTGTGCATTGGGCCTTTGTGACACAGTGCAGCACGGTCACCGGGACATGAGATGGGACAGGGTGTCACAGGGCCCTTTGTGACATCTGCTGACACAGGTGCTGGCGGTGACGCAGCCACAGCACGCCACACCGCTCGGTGCCTGCGACGGGAGAGGACGGGACAGAGCGGTGCTGTGAGGAGCTCCCACACAGCACACTCGTTCCTTGCTGACCCGGAGCTTTTCCGAGGTGTTGTTCCTGCAGCTGACCTCGCGGCCAGACTGCGGGACTCGGTGACTCGGATCCTTTCCGAGGCATCTCCTATCCCTGTGTCCTGTGCCTTCCAGGCCAGACCGAGGGATTTTGGTCACCTGAACGGTTTACGAGGAATCTCCTGTCATTGTGGCAGGAGCCCTCAAGACCAGAGTGCAGGACTTTCTGTCCTGCAGCCTTCCTGAGGCTTGTGTGTCGCAGGTGCCTTCAAGGCACAACTGCCCGACTTGTGGACTCTGAGTTGTCCTGAGATATCTCTCTAGAAGGTGCCCTCCAGGCCAGATTGCGGCATGGTGGGCAGAATTTTCAGCGTCTTCAAAGCCTTCAGAGGGAAAAAAAAGAAAGGCCCTGGAGCTGTCCCAGCACAGGAGCCTGAAGAGCCTGAAGAGCCGCAGCAGGTCCAGCCACTGCAGGATGGTGAGTGGCAGAACTGGGCTACAGGGCTGAGGGCTGCAGCCAGATTGGCCCCATTCCATGCCGTCCCATCCCTTCCAATGTCAACATATCCCCGAACAGGATGGAAAAGGAGCTGGGGCTGCCCTCTGCAGTGGCCATTCTCCATCCCCTGTGGCAGCCTGGGGCAGTCCCAGCCTGGGGACTGCAGGGCTGGGCTGGCTTCTCCAGCCTCTCCTGCAGCCCCTCAGCTCTGGCTGCTCTCACTCTTTGCCAGATGCAGTCACGGACCAGACGCAAGAGCGGAAGCCCGCCCGTGGCCGCTTCCGCAGAGCCCTGAAGGTACCTGCAGCCATCCCCACCTGGGCTGGGCCTGCTGTCACTGCTCAGCCCAGCAGCACGCTTGGAGCATCCCTCACATGCCTGTCCCTTGTTCTCCTGCAGATGCTGCGGAGGTTTGTGCCCACTGGGTGTAGAAAGACCCGCACCACTGCAACTGAGGGCACAGCTGAGCCTGACTGTGGGGTGATTGAGCTCCACGCAGAGCCTGATGTCAGCTCAGTTTTGGCTGAGCCCTCAGAAGACTCTGAGGCTGCAGTGAATGATGTCAGGACTGTCTGTGTGGTGGCTGAGGTCCACGCAGAGCCTGATGTCTGCCCAGCTTTGGCTGAGCCCTCAGAAGACTCTGAGGCTGCAGGGAATGGTGTTAGGACTGTCTATGTGGTGGCTGAGGTCCACGCAGAGCCTGATGTCTGCCCAGTTTTGGCTGAGCCCTCAGAAGCCTCTGAGGCTGCAGGGAATGATGCCAGGACAAAGGCTGACATGGCAGTGACTGAGGACGTGGCCATCACCAACGCCGAAACCGAAGAGACTCAGGGCACGGCAAATCCTGACATCATGTCCACTCTCATGACTCCTGCTCCCGGTCTGGAGGTAAACAGCCTGAGGCCAGGCCTGGAGGCTTCCCAGGATTGCGTGTCCCCTCAAGACACTGGGCCCTGTCAGCCTCTGAGGCCAGCAGAGTGTGGCAGGAAGGGAAGCACTTCTGGGGGGAAGCTGGGCAAGTCGCTCCCTTGGACAGCGCTCCAAGTCTTCCCCATTCCTCCTCCAGGTGCCAGCCCTTGTAAGGAACATTCACCAGAGTCTGGCATCCCATGCAAATGTGGATGTCAGGCTGCACATGGACATTCTGAGGCTGGCTGGAGAACACCCAGCTGACGTGGTGCTGACCCTCCTGCGCTGTGCCCCAACGTGTGACAGGTATGGGCCCCACCTGCCTTGAGAGCTCAGGGCTCACCAGCCTTTAGGGCCATGGCCCTGCACAGCCTGTGCAATGGGCTCTGCCAGACAGGCAGAGAGGTCCATCACCCTTGGGCCCCTGCTGCCATGCTACCTGCACGCCCTTCAGGGCACTGGGGCTCTGTCACCTGAGCCCCCGGAGCTGCACAGGGCATGGTGCCGTGACTGACACGCCCCTGACACAGAACTCTGATCTCACAGAGCTGCTGCAATGATGTGGAGAGCCATAGGCTCGTCGGGCTCCACCATGGAAAAGGTGCTGCTAGCACTGATCGGTGTCATGGAGCACTGGCCAGTGTGCAGGATGAGCACCTCCGATGGGGACAACAAGGA
The DNA here is from genome assembly GCF_965231275.1 of Zosterops lateralis. NCBI lineage: Eukaryota > Metazoa > Chordata > Aves > Passeriformes > Zosteropidae > Zosterops > Zosterops lateralis. Next base: position 15,598,969 of record NC_139763.1, on the reverse strand, counting down.
CGTTTTTGCCCTGGCTGTGAGTTTCTGTAACGCCAGGTCACCTCTTCAGCAACTCTGCATCCTCTCCCTGCCTCAGGCACTGGGCTGAAAGCTGGGCTAGGGGCAGGCTCAGGGGGCACCACGCCCGCTGCTCCCCCTGCATCTCCCCTGGGCCCTGCCACATGGACACCTCGGCACTGAGCGCTCTCTTGGGCTCCTTCTTTTGCAGGCAACTCTGGTGCTCTGGGTGATTGTCCAGGTGCCTGAGTGCCACAAGGCCATCAAGAGGGGCCATTCAGCAGACCTGTTTGTGGTTCTGCTCTTCCTTGTTGTCATGACCACTCAGCAGATGCCACGGGAGGAAGTCAATAACTTCTGGAGAGCATGCCAGGAGGAGCACCACCTGACCAGCAACCCCAGCAGGTCCCACTTGTCCTGTCCTTCCCGTGCCCTTGTGGCCAGCACCAGTGCTGGCAGTGTGACCTGAGCTTTGCTGTGCACACAGGTTTGCAGTGCAGGTCATGAAGGCCCTGCTCTACCAACAGCAGTGTGACAAAGAGGTGATGGCAATGGAGCTCAAGCGTGGCTGGGACACCCTGCTCTGTGCCGACACCCAGCACTATGCCGTGGGTCTGCTGGCCAGGTGACACCCCCTTCCTTTTTTATCTCCGCCCCTGGCATTTGTGCCCTGTGCCCCACAAGTCTCTGTGGTCATGGGCCAGAGGGATGATGGCCGAACAGACTGGAAAAGTTTGGGAGAGGAGGGTGCCCAGAAACGGCCGCCTTCACATCCCTTCTATGGGTGCTGAGAAAAAACTGTGCCTCTTGAAGTCAGTCCTGGGAGAAGTTTTCCCCTCCCACCTCAGGGTCTTGCTGTCTTTTTCCCCCTGCCAGGGAGATGCGTCATGACTTGATCCCCCTCTGTTCCCACATCGCAATCCACCTGATCCAGCTGCTCAGGATGGAGGAGGATCCACGCTGGGATCTGCCCTTCCTGGCATACCTTGTGGAGGTGAGCGTGATGGCCAGCACTACCTTGCTGAGCTGCCTCCCAGCTCTCTGCCCTCTTGTAGCTGCAGCTGTCTGGGACAGTGGCCACACCTTGTGCTGCTGCCTGGGGCCAGCCCTGTGCGGTTCTGGGCTCCTGCTGGCTGGATCCCCTGTCACTGCCCTGTGCCTTTCCAGGTCCTGGATTTCCTGGAGTTGACTGAATGGGGTGACAGCATCATGAAGGTCATGTCGAGGTACCTGCACAGCCAGTGCAGGCAGAGGCAGCGCCTGGCGCTCAGAGGCCTCGTGGTGCTCAGCAAGGATCCAGCGATGGTAAGAAGGTGGCAGTGGCTGAAGCTGCCCTGGGGAAAGCAGCCCTTTGGGCTGGCTGGCCTTTTGGCAGCTGAGGCAGCTGCTCCCGGCTCTCCTGCCTCCCAGCTCAGCTGCCCAAGTGCTTCAGGACAGGCCTTTGGCCCCTGGGCCCTGTGGCAGCAGGCTGGGCTTGCAGGGCCAGGGCGCTGTTGGTGGTGCAGCCGTTCATGGCTTGACAGCACAGCCTTGTGTTCCACACAGGCCCGACCTGAACGCAGCCTGCTTCAACGCCTTGTGGAGCTGCTGGGGGATGCAGATGGAGAGGTGGTCAGCATGAGCCTCTCCGTGTTAATAAATGTGCTGCAAAACAAGTACAGCCTGATATCCAGCAGTGCTGCCCCAAAGCTTGCTAAGCCACTCCTGCAACTCTTTGAAAATGTAAGGCTCTGTGCCTCCAGCCACGGGCACTGGCTGCTGCCGGGAAAGTTTGGGCTTGGTGGATTTTCACACCTTTGCCCATGTGGGCTGGTGAATTTGGTGCTTCTAGATCTTTCACTCTTCCCTTCCTCCAGGACAACAGCCACGTGCAGCTGCTCTCCATGCAACTTTTTCAAAAGATCATGGAGTTGGTCGTGAAGGAGGGAAAAGAGCCCCTGGAGAGAATTGTGAGCCAGAGCCTGCTCCCCCTCTTCCTGCACTGCCATGAAGAGAAGCAGCAGGTAGCGAAGGTGAGCGTTTGTGTGATTCTGGTGGATCTCTGGGAGGGGGCTCAGCTGCCTCCTGCCCTGGCCCCTCCCGGGCTGCAGCCTCCCCTGGCCTGGGCACAGGGACGAGACTCCTGTGCCCTGGGCTGCGGTGCCATCTCCACATCTCTGCTGCTCTCCAGGCCTCTCGGGAAACGCTGTATTGTGCAGCCGGCTTCTTGGAGAAGAGCGATCTCCAGAAGGTGCTGAGGGCAGAGGCGCCACTGAAAATCGCCGAATATCTGGTAAGGACGGGCTGGAGAAGCCCGAGCCTCAGGCCGGAGAAGCCCCAGCCCCCGGCGCTCGGTGTGTGGGGCTGGCAGCCGTGGCCCCTGCCCAGGGCCGCACCCCGGGGCTTCGGCCTGGCCCCACAGGCCGCTCCCTTCCCTGGGCCGCCAGGGCTCTTCTCCAGGCTCCTGCGCAGGGCCCCGAGCCGGGTGCGATGGAGCCCCGGCCCAGCGGGGCTGCGGGGCAGGACAGCCCCTTGGCTCCCCGGGCAGCCCCCGGGCCTGTGTCCCCTGCAGAGCCCGGGCCTCGGGGCTGTGCGGGCAGGGGAGGCCGGGGCTGGGCGCGGGGAGAGCGCGGCCCCTCGAGGGGCTGAGCCCGCACCCAGCGCACCCTCCTGCCGCTCTCTGCAGCTTATCTATCTTATGTCAGCAATACCTATTTTAATTTCTTTTAAATTAACGCTTTACTAAGGGCTGAAGAAGTAGTGTTGTCTTCTGGATCCAGCAAAGCAGTGTCCCAAGAACAGCACCAGGAGACAATGAAGAGGACACCAATTCCAGGGCCAGAGTTGATGACTGGTTCCCACAGCCGAGACTGTGGGAAGCTGCTGTGGCTTCAGCGCTTTTCCTGACTGTAAATAGCTCCCTCCCTCCAGCCCTCAGACCTTGCCCACCCTGGTTTTTTCCCCTCCCAGTTTATCCCTTTGCTTCGCCTTTTGTTAATAAACACTTTGGCTTCTTTACTTTGCTTGCATCTCTGTGGAGGTGAAGCAGCACAAAAAGCTGAGCCCTGGGACACACAGGCCCCTGCTGCTGTTCTCTTCTGCCCCGTGTTTTGTGCAGAGACACAGAGGAACGAGGCCAGATCAGGCTGGAAAGTTCCCTGGGCTGAAGGTCCAGTTCTACAGCACTGTGGAGTTCAAGGTCTTGCTGAACACACTGAAGGCAGTAGAGGCACAAGGAGCCCGTGTGTCAGGGACAAAGTTGTGCTTATGGCCCTGCTCTATTTGCTCTGCTCTTGTGCCTGTTGACAAAGTTTTAGCACCTTTTTCCACCTCCACATTGCAGGAATTCGTGGGTCTGCTGGATAGGGAATGCTCCTCCCAAATTTTCTGCGCATTTGTCTAGGAACACTCCAATGACAGTGCTGGTGCAACTTGTGCTGATTCAGCCTTCTGAGGTTTTTTGGGAATTTTTGAGGATTTTGGGGGACTGGGATAACACCTTGAATGTCATTTTTCCACGGGAATCTGAGAGGGGAGCTAAAGGATTCAAAATCCAGGATGCCAGGAATGCCAGATTCCATGGGTTTGGTGGGAATATGGGCAGAATCAGGGTGCATGCAAGGTCAATGGCTATGATGAACCTGCTCTCAGATGTTTCAGTGTTGGCGAAATTTTAAACAGAAGAAAAGAAACATATAGGCATGACTTCTCTCAGAATGGTTCACCTCCTGTGAACAGAACATATCACGTAGTTTCTTGCCTCAGGAGAAAGATTGGTCTGGGGATAAATTTTTGGACAGTGGTAAACTGTATTCTACCAAAGACCTCAAGCGTTAGTTTAGATTCACAGGTGTTTAGGAGGGGGGATCACGTACCTTTGTCTCTTCTATGATCCAGGATGCAAATTCTCAGGCAAGTCCAGCATCAAGGCTGTGTTATTTTACTTCATTGTATACTGTATAGAAAATGTCTTAATTTACACAAAGTGGACAGTGCCAGGCCCTCTCCTCAGAAGTTATTTGCCCTTATAATTGCTACGGTATGCTTTGTTTCTAGTCCAGATTTCTCCAATATTCATTATGCTGAGATTTCTATGAAAAGTATCTTTCTAATGGTGGTGTCTCTATGCTCTGATCAAGGAGGCTAATTAAACATTCTCTTGAATAGATTAAGTCACTTAGTCACAGTCACATATTTTATGAACATGTGTCGTTCTTGCAGTTTTTCCTAAGGCACTTCCGATTCTTCACTTGCAATGTGGACACCTACATTTGTCACAGCCTTGCATTTGGATCTTCAGTTCAGTCAGTAATTTAACCATGAACCCCAGCATCTTTCTAAATTTGAGGTTAGAGTCCTCTATCAATTATGTGCTTCGGCATATGTTCTTTTTCATTAGATTTGTGTTTGGCTGTATTAAAATTGATGTTATGTAAATGAAACTATGTCACCAAATAGTTTCACCATTCAATCTGATCTGTTGCCACAATTAATTTGCGCTCTGTTGCCCTTTTGTAATCTGCAAATGTTGGACTTCTTCTTCTGGGCTATTCATGAAGACATGGGTTTGCATGAGGACTCATGGGCAGTTTAGAAATAACCCCTGCCAGTCTTGGCAAGAAAATGGTCACAGCAAAGCAGTCTGACATTTATAGTTACTGTTGAGACCCATCCATCAACCAATCCTCAATATGTTTAGTTTATTCCTTTATTATATGACAAAACTAAATTGTTTATCACAGTGTTTTTTTCCAAGAAGTTTTATTAACATATTTGCCATTAACTGAAACACAAATTAACCAAATACATAGTCCCATCAACATTTAAGACCTATTTTCCATAAAACAGTGATTATCATTATATTGTGGCTGTATTCTGAAACATTCTCTTTGCTGCTTTGCCTGTGATGATGGTGCCCTAATTGATCCATAGTTAACCAGGTCATTGTCTTTATCATTTTCATATTGCTAGCTCACTTTTTTTTCCTCAAATAATCTGAATAATTACTATTTTTAGTAAAAATTATTTTCAGTGTGGTACATAAAGAACAATGAAAGATACCAGTCCCACCAGGCAGTGAAGAAACATGAAACAGCACAAATTCCTTTTCTAAAAGTACTGTGCAGGATGGGTTCTTGTTGTTATGCTGGTGTTTGAATATAATTGCACACTAATGGGAATGTAAATCAGGAGAAGGCAAGACAAAATGATGTTCCCCTTCCAGGTGACTGTTCCCTTAATTGTCAGTTTTTTAATGTTTGTAGTGCTGGTTTGGTAACATCCTGCCTCAAATCACCAGCCATGTGGTTTGAAACATTCCAGAATTGCTGTTCTGGAATTGGTCTAATAGATTTATGTATTTGTATGCCAAATAAAGTATAAAATAAAGTAATCACTGAGGATTGGAACAATTGCTGTAGGCTGCTAACCATATGTGAGAACAAAGTGCGTGACTTTTGTATGATTAGAATGAATCAGAGGTAGCCCACTCTGTATTGCAGTGACACTTTTATTAAATGAATTCATAAAATGAGTGTTTGGAATGCTTTAGATGGTATTAACCATAGATCTTTTAGAGTGAAGATTGTTTCTGTTTGCATCATCTTGTTTAATGTGTAGTTTTTGGTTTGTACATTCAGATTCTTAGTGATTGCTGCATTTGAATGAGGCCCTAAAGGGGAAAAAATAAGCAAGATACAGGTGCTTGCCAAGTATATGGATGTCAAATGGAGCTGAAGTCACTAAACATGGAATTTCATTATATCCACTGGCTTACAACATAAGAATCTATATATAGAAATAATTAAAGGCTTGCTTGTAATTTCACAATCATAACTTCCAAGGTTCCTCTAGTGTCTAATGGGATTTAGATCAGATCCTTATTGTCCTCAGTAACTGTTTATCAATATAAAAAATTATTGCAAAGGAATTAGGAGATTTGGGTTTTGTCATTTTTAATTGTGTGAAAATTTTCACTGTCATTGTATAAGATATATTTTAAAGCCCTGTGTTGTGTAAGCCCCATGTTTCATAATGCTGCAAACAACTGCCAGAGTTTGTGGCACTAAGTAATTTGAAAATAGACTGAGTATATTAATTAATGAACATTCATAAATGTATTGGATTTCCAAGTATTAAATGAACTGCATTTTTTTCCTTTAATAAAAAGCAAGCGCAAAAAAGTAATTGGTATGTAGCAACCCACCTTCTCATGAATAGTAGTCTTAAAAAAAGACCTGCCTGTCAAAAAGGAGGTCTCAAGCCCCTCTTTGTTCCCTGTTAAATAAAAAGTCATCAGTTTATAGCTATCCAACCAATATAATCTAAATTTAATGTTTAGCTTGGTCCTAATACTCTGTGTACATTTGTTTAGGGAAAACTACCCCAGTTCAGCCATTGCCCAGGTCTTGACATTTCTGTTCAGATCAGTGGTTAGAAGAGGCTGGACTGAATTTATTCCTGTCTTTGCGTTCAAGGAATTAGGTGGTAAGTAGGGAAGATACATATATGTCATTTATAAAGCAGGTGGAAGTTGGTGATGTGTTACCATTGTTTTAAGCTGGAGCAGCCCTGGCAAGTTGCAGTGTACAGTCCCTGTGCAGGAATGCAGCACTGGGATCACCTGTCTTCCCTGGTGTGAAGAAGCATTAATCACTTGGCTCACATTTCATATGTTCCTGTGCTTAATATGGAATACATCCCTGCTGGCTCCACATATTCCATGTTTTGTGTCTCATGGAAAAGAGAAGCTTAATTGCAGAAGACAAGTGTTTGGTTAATCACACTTATTTTTGTGCGTTCAATTTGCCCCTTTACAAAAGAAGTAGTGCTTGGAAATACCTCCCTTAGGTGATGGGAGTCAATGGGAATCTGTCTTGGAAATAGAAATAAAGCTATGGGGACTTAGGAGGGAGAAGATAGGAGGAAGGCTGGTCTCTTGAGTAACCTTTATATCAGTTATAGACACTTGCAACCCATGCTGGTAAGTTTTAAGTTTTTCACAGGTAGCTTGTGGTATATGCATATGAAAATGTGATGTTTTTAAACACAACCTTGCACTGAAAAGACTCTACAAAGTTTGGAGGATAATGGTAAAGGGTAGGGAAGCATGAGAATGCTACACTCTTCAAGTATCATCTAACAGTCTATAGCCAGAGTAATACATCTTAAATATCCTGACATTTTTTCAGGTGTCTATTCCACTAGATGCCGCTTATTTAATAAGTAGGAGTATTATATAATAAGTATTTAATAATGTAATCTTGACACTTAATATGGACTGATTTATCTGCTTCTTCTCTTGTCCTTTAGTGTCTGACACATTTACTCTGTTTATTCTGAGTCTGAATTTTTTAGCTTCAGACCAAGCTGGATATTGCTGAAATAAGAACTTGAGAAAGGTCTCTCTATGTCTGTATTGTGGACATTGGACAGCTCTGAGTCTTGTCAGCACATTTAACATACTCACTTCTAGGTTAAAAAATGAACTGTGTTTGAAGGATAGCTCTAGGTATAATTTTCCAAGTTGGTCTAACAGCAAATATTTCTAAGCACATTTTACCTCTGTCTGGCCTCATAAAGTGATGAATCAAGTGATGCTATGCTGTGTGTCAGATTATTTCCCAATGGATAGTTTAAACTGAGAAGGTTTGCCTAAAGTAATCAAAAGTAATCAACATCCTAATTTTTTTTTTTTTTTTTTTTTTTTTTTTTTGGTGCAAATTATTGTTTAGAAGTGTGTCTACAGGAAGCAATTAACTGAGATTGGATATACCATTCTTACCAAGAGGAAATGAGAAACAGTATACATTGTTTGTGGAAGATACTCCTCTGGAAATCATAATTCCATAATGTTCTTGTTGGGCAGAAAGACTGCTTGTAATCTTGCTTGAAATGTGCTTGTAGATTTTAACCACTGATAGCAAAGCCATCCCAGTGTTAATGGCAAGAGAAAGCAGCTGGACAGTGAAAGAATGGCTGCCAAGCATACAGTAGAAGGCACTTCAGACTGTGCCACAGGAAAGAATTAAAACAAAAAATAAACCTAATATGAGAGGAAGATATTAAGCTCACTGAGGAAGCAGTGGCTTGTCTTCATCCAAAGAAAGCAGCCTTCTTTATTCCCCTCCAGGTCTGCAGGGTTAATCTGTCTCTTTGCTTGTCAGTGTAAACTTCTTACAGTTTGCATGTCTATGAATGAAGTATTTTGAGAGTCCCTGTGTGAAAAGTGTTGCCTGGGGTAGGTGTGGTGGAATTTTGAGAAGAGACATTATGAGGATTGCTTATGTTTATATCCATTGGGCATTTAGATAAACTTCAAAGATAACATATAGAACATTGGTTTTTGAATTCAACAGATACAGATGTACTCTTAACACCTGGGTTTAGTAACAGCTTCCCAGGAGGGAATAATCTCTCTGATGTCTGGTTCATTTGGAGGCTTGAGGAAAGAAAGTTCTTGTTTCAAACTTCGCAGAAGCAGACATGAATTAAGGAGGGCTTTTTTGACCCAAAGCACTCTCCACCCAGCCTGTTTTATGATGTATATTAATCAAAGAAGCTCAGGGATCTCCCTCTTTTAACAGTGATATAAAAATACAGAAATCACCATTTGTAGAATATAGAAACCTGTATAGAAAAAAATGGTTTTTTCAGTGGTGGGAAAAATAATCTAATCATATTGACTTTTGATTGAATTATTTTCTACCCTGCAACTAGTAACAGTATTTTCAAACTACAGTTGTATCTTATAGTATGAAAAATTATTATTATTAGCAGTACAGTCAGAGTCTGGTTATGATAGTCAGTCTGTTGAATTTCTGGGGAAAAAGCTTGCTTTATTTGCAGATTGATATGTTTCAAGGCTAAATAGATCTCTAAAGTATAAGGCCAAAAAATAAAGTTATGTGTCAGCCCCACATGGAAATTATAGAGATGAAATTGTCTAGTAGTTCCTGAGTTATATCGTGTATTCTGAGTACAGCAGTGCACTACAGTACTTAGCACTGATGGCAATTTTGCCTGAAGTATTTAATTTTAAATGCAAACCTAAAGGATAAGGAAAAAAGAAAAAGCTAAGAAAAGCAAATAAAATAAAAGAAGCAAGTTTTGTGTTAGGTAAAATTTGTTTTTCCAGTAGTTACTTAGATAGGTCTGTAGTTAGGCTTTCTTTTTTCTATCTCAAAGGGAAAGTAGCATGTAAACAAGACTTTTCACTTCAGGGAGAGTTAATTATTGAACTGATTAATACAACTCTCTGGATACCAGGTGGCCACTGAAGCTGCCCTGTCACTCCCCTCCTCAACTGGACAGAGGAGAGGAAATATAATGAAAGTCTTGTGAGTTGAGATAAGGATGGGGAGAGATCACCCACCCGTTGTCACGGGCAAAACAGCTTAAAGTTGGGAAAATGAATTAGTTGAATTTATTACCAATAAAATCAGAGTAAGTTAATGAGAAAATAGATCTTAAAAACACCTTCCCTCCACCCCTCCCTTTTTCTTGTGTTCAACTTTATTCTTGATTTCTCTACCTCTTCCTCTGTAATGACTTAGGGGGCTGGAGAATTGGGAGGTGGTCAGTTTATCAAGTCTCTGCCGTTCCTTCCTCCTCAGAGGAAGAACTCCTCATCCTTCCCGTGCTCCATCATGGGGTTTCTTCAATAGGAGACAGTCCTCCATGAACTGTCCAAGGGGATTCTTTCCAGTGGGCTGCAACTCTTCACAAACTGCTTCAGCATAGGCCCCTTCCATGGGGGCAGTCCTTCAGAAACAGGTTTCTTCACTGTAGATCCCCCATGGGGTAACAGTTTCTGTCAACAAACCTGCTCCATTGTGGGCTTTTCTCTCCATGGAGCCATAGGTTCTGCCAGGATCCTGCTCCAGCATGGAATACCTATGAAGTCACATCCTCCCCTCCAGCATGGGGTCTTCCACACAAGGCAGGTTAATATTGGCTGCAGTGTGGACCTCCATGGGCTGCAGGGGCACAGCCTTCCTCACCGTGGTCTTCACCACAGACTGTGGGAGAATCTCTTCTCTGGCAGAAGCCCCTCCTGGCCATCCATCTGCACTGACCTTGACAGTCTGCAGGACTGTCCCTCTCATATGTTCTCACTCCTCTCTTCTGGGGCTGCAATTGCTCCTGTGCAGTGATTTTTTTTCCTTCTTCACTCACTTATCCTGGAGGTGTTGCCACTATCACTGATGGGCTCAACCTTGGCCAGCAGTGGGTTCATCTTGGAGCTGGCTTGGATTGGGTCTGTGGGACATGGAGGAAGCTTCCAACAGATTCTCAAAGGAGCCACCCCTGCAGTCCCACTGCTATCAAAACATGGCCACGAAAACCCAATACAGCAACCAATTATTGCACTGAGGCCACAGCTTCCCGCATAAGCAGAAACATGGATCTATGGGCACAATAAAATAAAGAATGCCAGAGGAAAAAAAAAACAACAAACCATAGTGCTGAAAAGATGCACCGCCTTCTTTCAAGTCAAATAAATCAAAGAAACTGCAGTCATATTGCTCTGGAAAACACTGCTATTGCACTATTTTTTGGATCCTTTGTAGGTGTATTTTACTGTCAGAGTTATCCATAGGCCGAAACATCCAGGTTGATTTAGATTGAAGGTACTTTGTTGCTCTTTGTACATAAATAACAGGGAGGATAAATGTGGGATGAGAATAGCTGCAAAGGAAATTTGGGCTCATTCAATATGTCTTTGGCACTTCATGGCATGCACTCTAAGCTTTACAAATTTTAACTCCAGTCATCTTAATATAGCCTGTAATTATTCCTCAGGGTATGTCAATTATTCAATGCCTATTTAAAGTAACTAATAAGCTATCTTTGACGATTTTCTGATTTGAATTCTAGCAGCATTAAAGTTACTGATTTTTTTCCTCTTCAATGAATATTTCCCAATAATTTGATGAAGCTGATTTATTATTTGTATACTTGTGCTTTACTAGAAAAAAATACTATCTACAAAGCTTTACATAAATTTGGTACACATTAAACCAAAAATTAGACAAGTTGTGCTTTTTTCTTTTGTCTTAAGTGCCATTGTTTGGATTCTTGAGGTAGGGGAAGACACTGTGCTGCAATTTAATATGATCACAAGGTACAAATTATTGATTAGCAATGTTTCACTGCATTGAAAGCTTATTCTCAAGATGGATACATTTGGTAGCATGTGGGTATTGTTGCATAAGTAGCATTTTGCTACAATCTTGCAAAGCAATGGCTGCTCTGTTTCCTGTAACCAGAATTGGGAAAACCTCCTTATGGGGAAACTAAAATTGCTTACAGGTGTATGGGCTTGTGTACTACACATGTATTGCATGAACTCTCTCCTCCTCTCCCTAAAGTAGGTCTTAGAACTTTCATCGGCCTAGGACAGAATGAGTAATAGTCAAAATTTGTGGGCTTGACTGATGGGCACTGGTAAATGTGGTAAGAACCATATAACTCTGCTAAGAGCACTTGGAGGAAATCCAGGCATCTTGCCCCTTTTGGATTATTTTATCACTGTTATTTTATACTGAGGTGACCAGTGCAGGGGTACTGCTGGTTAACACCCACTGGTGACTCACTTTTCACTCACTTTTCTTTGCTATTCTTATTCTCATAAAAATACCAAATCTTGTGATACCTGTTGTTCATCAGAAAATGCTTTGAAAATAGCTGTCTTCATTTCTGGAAAGTGTGTAAAGTATCCTTCCTTCCTTCCTTCCTTCCTTCCTTCCTTCCTTCCTTCCTTCCTTCCTTCCTTCCTTCCTTCCTTCCTTAAAAATCTAGAGGCTGTGCAGTAGAAAACAGGTTTGATTTAAAAAATACCATGTAATGCTGTGCTTGTGTCAGTAACTGAGTGGTGGCACTGGATAAGTTCTGTGTCCTGGGATGACCTTAGTTGGCCAAGTTGTTTAATATTGTCTCAGTGCTTTGGGACACCAGTGACTAACTGTAGGAACAGTTTCCATGCAAGCACAGCCCTATTACAAACCTACAGCATTGTTCTTGTGAAAGGAGGTTGAAAGAGATGGACTTTCAGTGTAGTGATCACTGAAGAAGGGAGGAAGAGGGGCTGTTTGAGAGCAGGCTTAACAAGAAAGATGTAGATCAGAAATAAGGAGCTTAAAAAGAATGATGTAAATCAGAAATAAATAGCTTATGAGAGGAAAGAGAGAGCATTTGTAAGGCTTCCATATGAGGAAATTACATCTAGAATAGGAAAAGCGAGGAGCAAAACAATGTGACTGAGGTTTAAAATTTCCGTTATGGCTTTTGGAGCAGTGTTTAATTATCTCTGGACCAAAGCATCATTTCAGTCATAATCATTGCCTAAGCAAAGAGCTAGTGAGGTAGATAAGCATCACCTGTAATGTTACTCATGTTGAAAAAGAGATAGAAACTTTCAGATATTGCTAATTTTCTGGAGCTATAGCAGAGCTAATCTAAGAACTGCAAAGGGGGGAAAAAAGAAGACTTCTCCCCACCTTTGTCCCCTAGGCAGAGAACAAATCTAAGTTGTAATCAGCAACACAGCTTCTCCTGTTTGTGAAAATTTAACTGTCCATCCATTAAAGTTTTATTTTCTTTGTGTGGCAGATCAGTAGCTGAATAATTGATTGGCTGACTAATTGAACAGCTGAATTATTGAAGATTTTAAATGTGAATTTCAAGATGTGAGATGATTAGAGACCAGGGCAGGTGGCAGGGGAAATTTTAAGTAAATGAATTTAAGTAACCAAGGTAGAGTTATTCAAGACCCTTTACTGAAGTTAAGAGTATACCTATCAATTCTTGTTCTGTGTATACTCAACTTCTCTTTTCCATAAGTAATAAATCTTTTCTCTTCAGGCTCTGGAGTTCCACCTTTCCCATTTCCCAGTAAGTCATGCTGCTAGCACTTCTCAGCAAACACAAATTTACACAATGTCAGGATTCCATTCAAAATTATAAAATGTATCACAGCCTGATTTTGCAAAAGCTTTGATCTTTTTTGACCCAACTGAATCTTTCCTGAAATCAGCAGGATTGGAATAGAAGCAGATTTCTTCTGATGTTAGTTGGAGAAACTGTAAGTGTAGTATTACCGTACTTTTTAAAATTTTTATTTTCCTAACCATTCTTTTTTGTTATATATGTCAGAGTTAGTATCTTGATGTTTGGCTATGTTTCTAAGATCCAGCCTGCTGTTAAGAGCACTCCAAGACTTGGAATGAACATATTGGCATTTCTGTGACTGTCTTTTAAACAATTTCATAGAATCATCAGGTTGAAATAAATTTTTAAGATCATCAAGGCCAATCTTAAAGTTTGTAACCAAAGGTCTGACCAGCATTCTCAGCTGATTTGCACAGTTGTGAATCATAGCAGAGGGTGAAAGCAAGGGCCTATGGCTGAAAACATATGGTCATTTCTTCTCAGGAAGATTTATGTGAGATTTTCAAAATTCTCTCATGAGCATGCATTAATGCCTCTGACTTACCCATATGAATTAGAGTAAAACATTATGGTTTCTGTCATATTTAAGTCAGCTTATTCTTTCCACTAAAAACCGCAATGTTTTATTTGAGAAGTCTCAAAGATGGCAGTTTACACCTCATCTCTGATGATAATCAGAGAGATTTTCTGTTTAAAAACTTAATATTTCTTACTTATTTCAGAAAATATTTGTAGTAATAGAAAATAATTAAATATTGCAGCAGAAATGCCATACTACATATGCCACAAAGGTGCTAAACCCAAACCCCTGAATGTCAGGCAAACTCTAGCAGTAGGCAGGAAATGCTGTATTTATGTTGTATCAAACTGTGCACCAAGAAATGGCAGACTCATGGGAGAGCAGTTGTTATTTAATTGTATAAAATTACGTGTCTTGGTTTTTTTTTTTTTTTTCACTTTAACACTTCAAGGTTCCTGGAACATATATATTTACAGTACCTTGCAAAAAAAAAAAAAATTTGTTAAAGATTGCCTTGTATGTGCTGTGGTCACAAAGGGCAGACAGAAATTCTCAAACTAGAATACAGGAGACAAAGATATGGTACAAAAGTAATATGGAGTGACGAACTTGCGAAAGAATGCAGTTTTCCTGTTTTTATCTATGTGCTGATTAGTAACAGGTTATTAACAAGTTTTTAAATTAAAGGAAGGGAAAAATGAATAATTTTATAAAATCCACTTATCTATTGTGCTGGTTGCTCGTCTGGGGGCTTTCTAGTGAGAGGTTTAGAGTCTAAAGGAAGAGTAATTGAGAACTGAATTGTGTTGGGAAGGGTGACAAATGTAGCAGGGAGCCATAGTTTGTTCTGGCACGGCCTTAAATGGAAATTTTGTTTTATTAGATAAGGGATCACAAAATCCCCATTTAATATCATGTAAGGTAATCTAACATTGTATCAAATGTATAGTAGCTTTTGACATAGAGATGTTGCTGTGTTGACTGTGTTTTAAAGCTCACTATTATTTGGACTAAAGACTTGTATTTCTTTCTCCTCCTCAGAGTCTGGAGTACTGGGTGTCAGTGAGTGATGAAGGGAAGGAAAGAGGATGTTCTCCTGTGTGCTCTGGCACATCCTGATTTTTGAGTACTGTTGGATAGCTCTTGCCTGTAATCTTGTGGAACTCCAGCTGCATGTGTATTATGCAGGACATGCTGTAATTCAGGAGTGTTCCACAATCCTGCTCTGAAAACAGAGGAGAAAATGTCTTCTAGGAAATGACATGAAAAGGACACTTTTAAGTTAGAAGAGGAAGCTTCATGGGGCTCTTTTTCTTACCCTGTATTGATATGGTGCAGAGCACAGCAAGCAAATGGTGATGCTGCTGCTCATGACAGCAGAAGCCCAAGCGTGAATTTAAGCTGGAATCTGTGCTCACTCTTTCTGTCATAGTGTGAACAGTCAGCTGCATTCCTAGAGGAGTTATATATGAAGCATAGTGGATTCCAGTTTATCTTTTTTTCAGTTTTCTCCCTTATCAGCCCTCTAGGAGGCATTGCAAAAGCTGCACAAACACTTTGCAAATGCTGATATTTTAGCAAAAAGTTTGACTTGCACATTGCTATGATTTCTTTTGCAGTTTCTGTTTGGGAAAAATCATCAGCTTCCCTCCATGGCTAAACACACTGAAATAAGAGTGAATGATAAGAAATAATTTATTTTCTCTGTGCAGGCTCATGCTGGGGCTGCCCTTAGTGTACAGGAGACAAATTTTTGTTACAAGCATCTTATTTAATTCAAATTGTGCAATTCAGTTTGGCTTGTACTACTGTTCTGAAAGGCATTTCAGAGCAGAAGGGTATTTATTGTAGAAAGGGGCACAAAAAAAAAAAGAGGCTTTGTTGAATTTCTATACTTCCCAGGTAGAAAAGTGCTCTGAGGGTAAAACCCTCTCTCATATGTGACTTAGATGTGTATGAGTTGTTATCTTTTATCCTACTATATAACTCTCTAACTCTCTATCTCTGGTTTTAATAAAGAGAATAGAACAATAAATAGTTGCAATGCCTTTCATGGATAATGGATGAAGGAGAGTTTTCTAGTAATCTATGGATAGGTTTATATTTCATTCCAATACTGGTTGAATAGTCCCTTAAATAAATAAGTCATGCCAAATTAAATATGGAAACCTTATGTTGTATTAAGATAACTTCATTTATAAGCATAAGAACAAAAAGCTGTTGGTGAAGCCCACACTATTTGTATGAAGGATGCAACTTCCTTAGTAATGGTTTTCTTGCTTTTTAAAATTGCAGCTGGTCCCACACCCTTACATAGTATAAAAAATTAGACCCCCCAGACACTCATTAATTCCCATGTGTTCTAAGACACCCAGTTCCTATTTTATATGTGTTGTTGCAGGTCTTGAGACATAACTGGGTGCTAGGATCTTCACCAGCAGAAGTCATTAAAACCTATTTAATTTAGGATTTCAGAAAGCAGCATTCCTTCCACTCATCTCCACATGGACAACTCTAAAAACATTTTTCTAGAATTTATGAAAACAGACCAAAAAACATTCTTGTATATGCTCAGTCATGGGTAAAAATTCTATCCTTTGTCACTGGCCTCGCAGAAAAAGAGCTGATCTTTGCCATGGAGCTGTCCAGAGGGCAAGGATTCATTCTTAATGACTTTCAAGGGGTTGTGTTTTGGTTTTGGTTCAATGCATGTTGTAATTAGTGCATGACCAAAGCCCTCAAAGTGCTGTGTGGAAACAGAATTCTGATTTTGCATTTGGTTTGAAGATAGGACCATTTAATGGAGGAATGTTTCTTACATTTCAGTAGTTGCTCTCTCTTGGTCTGCACTGGGTTCAAACCCCTTTCCTAATGACGCTTTCATATGCCCATAAAGCAACCCATTTTCAACAAGGCCACCAGAGTTCTGCCCTTGGAACAAGATGAATTGTTATCTTGAAAAAATAAGTTAATGGAGATGAGAAAAATTTTGGATTATTTTGCTGCAGTTTTAAAATGCAAAATAAATAATTTGCAGAATTCTCTATAAGGAAAAATATATGTGTTTCTGAGAGATTAAATACTCCCCATTAAGGTGGAAGATAGATGTGTGGAGAATAAAAGGATAAAAGAAGGGTGAGAAAAGACTGGGTCAAAACTACTTTGTTACTGCTACTTTGAATACTCAGTTTCTAGAAACTTTCCAGAAGTGCTAATTAACCTCTAAATGCAAGTCAAAGTACAGGTTTGTTATTTGAAACATATAATTATCTGTATTACTAGTGTATCTAATTGACAACTAATAATTTGTAATATGTATAGGTAGATCATTTAGTTAAAATATATTACCTGTCAGATTAGCAAAGAAAAAGCTTTGACATTCTGCTGTACAAATCCAGGGCTGTGTTACAGAATAATGTATTTGAATTGGAAACACCCACATTTCAGTAGTTTTATAATTATTAAAAAATACTTAAAACATGTTTCCATATTTCACAGAGTACCCATGTAATGGTAATTCATTTGTGAAAGAGGGTGTCACAGAATTACTTGTTGAATCAGGTATAAAAAAAATTGGTCCATAAAAAATGATGTCACATTGTAATATGTACCTAAGAGCATCTCCCCAGCTGGTGTAGGATTATTACTTACTAGGTATTCTTCATGGCTTTGTTCATTGTTTAAATGTCACAGGATTCCCCCACTCCTTTGGTGTGACAAATCTTTAATCCTACAGGCAGAGCTGTGAGTGGGAACCTAGTAACAACAGAGTTGTGCTAGTTTTGAACAAGATGGCTCAGGCATCTGGTAGCTGTCTGACTACAGCTTAGAAGAGGGTAAGTGCCAGGGGAGCCAGGTTGTGCCTTGTGTTGCCACAGCTGGAAGAGCTGTTGTAGAGCTGTTGTAGAGCTAAGGACAAGAAGTAGCTTGTCTGGGACTGTCTGCACTTCTTGATTGTCACAGTGGGAATTACAGCCTGTTTCTATAGTTTAGGAACTGATGTTTTGGACTAAGCTTTGACTAACCCAGCTTAAAGAATTCTGTTTAGCCTTCCTCCGTATGTTGTAAGCCTTTCAGCACACCAGTTTTATCAACACTGTGCCCAGCTATTGGGAATTTAGTGTATTTTTCAGGTACATGAGAAACTGTGGTGAGGGTTTTTTTGCAGTGTCTGCAAATCAGGGGATTGAGCAGAACCTCTGAGTCAGTCCTGGCTATGAGAAGACATTTCCCTTTCACAGTCAAGGAAAGAAGGAGGAAATGAGTGCCATGAGGAAATGCAATGCAAATTAGATGTGGTGGTTAAAACTCCTTACACACCACTAACCAGAGTGATATATATGTGCTTATTTTTATGTGCTTAATCCACAAGGCATAGGATGCAGTAATTAAATTGTGGCTACCATGAACAGAAGACTTGCATTCTCTTTCTGTGTTGCTCTTAAGAGAAAGGCTTTCTATTCTTAGTATTCAAGAATGCTGCACCCTTTTTCTAAAATTTAATAGTTATATCCCAGTTTTCTTTTTAAAGTTTCCCTTGGATTTCCTTACAGTCTTTGTTTCTGGAGAGAAGCCTGTGCTGCAGCCTTTGGACAGAGGTGATATTGTTGTTTACTTAACACTTGACCTATTATCAAAGAGGGTGATTGACTCTCTGCAGCACATGCTGGGATGGGATGCCTGGATGACACAAAGAGCACCTGTTAAGATGATCTGGGGAGGTGGATGTACACATATATATATAGGTAATGATAGGGATCTATGTGAGGGGAGTACTGAGGAATGAATCACAAGAGAGAGCAACTTACCCTGGCTCCACTGAACATAGGACTCTTTATGACTCCTGCTTGCCTAAAGCTACTCCTGCAACACTTCCCTTGAAAAAGTGCAGTGAATTGAGAGCATCTGTCAGAATGAATCAGCAGGTATAGTCAGATGTTCCCTGAAGGGCTTGTGCTTTAGAAATGATGGTAACAAGAAAGCTTGGTTGAAGGTTCTAGCTCCCAAAGGAGGTCTTTTCTGTGCTGTGCCCCTTACTGGGAATAAAAAAATTAACAACACCACGGTATAGTTAAAGGTAAAGTTGAAATGGGAGCTTTGTTAGTCAGAGCCATATGTACTACCCTTAATTCAACAGAAGTGTCTATTGACATTGCTGGCCCTCACAGTGGTGACGGATGACACAGACTTTCACATTCTCTGCAGTAGTTTGCAATTTCTCTGAGAACAGGATCTTCTGGCATGTAGGTCCTCAGGTTAGGCTAAGATGGGTGTCAGAAAGCTTTTACAATTTTTTTTGTAGAATGGCATCTTTTCCAATAGTGTTGGAACAGATCTTCTCTACTGACATCAGCCTTCTGTGGTGCCCAGTGACAGGACTTGGCCTGAAGGGAATGGCCTGAAGTTATGTCAGAGAAGGTTTAGTTTGGATCATACTAAAAGGTTCTTTACCCACAGGGTGTTTGGGCACTGGAACAGGCTCCCCAGGGAAATGGTCACAGCACCAAGTCTGACAGAGTTCAAGAAGGGTTTGGACAATCCTGTCAGGCACATGGTGTGATTATTGGGGATGTCTTGTGCAGGGCTAAGAGTTGGACTGAATGATCCTTATGAGTCCCTTCCAACTCAGGATTTTCTGGTATTCTGGGGTTCTGTGATATCGCTACAAAAGGTGCCAGTGTGACCCATGGACATATTTTCCACTAAATTATGCTTATTTAATATCATAAGTACTGCCAAAATTTGAGTGTATTCAGAGTTCATTAAGGTGGATAAAATTCTCTTGAGTCTTATGTTCGAATTTCTTCTTTGACTTTGTATCTTTATAAATAGACAAAGACACATTCATGTCTCAGATTATATTTCAGACATCAAGTGCTGTGGATTCATTTTATTTAACCTTAGACATCTATAACATTAAACTTTGCCTTGAGCCAGATCACTCTGAGCTATCTGCAGCCAGTGCAAATGAGCAGGTAGTTTGAGGGCAGGGTTCATGTTGTGTGTTACATATCCATTTTGGGCTGAAGTGAATTGTGTTCCAGAAATTCCTCTCTCCATAGGACCAAAGAAGATTAAATTGTTCCTTCAGATACAAACATCTAATCCTGGTCACATCAGTGCTTCCTGTGAACTCCCACCTTAACATACCTACTACATCTATATGTGTGCCTATAGGTAGTTTTGTGCCAGATACTGGATTTATGTCCATGTTATGGGTTGAAGGTATTTGGTCAACTTGGCCCAGTTACACTGCACAAGATATCAGCTCACCTCACAAAGTAGAACTGAAATCCACTTGAGGTTTCTCACATTTATTTAGCTGAAGTTTATGTGCTTTCAAAAGGAGGAAACATTTCCATGGGTGTAATTTGTGCCCAAGAAGGGCACCCTGAACTTCATGTGCTCATAGACAAACCATATGACAATACCTGTAAAACTGATAGCTAAAACCTGATTAATTTCCCATCACACTTCTGTACAGTGTATTGCCTCTCCTCCACACCACACGGGTGCTCTGTGTCGGATTGCACTGTTGTTTTTGTTGGTCCTGCTCCTTCCTTCCAAGCCAGGTATTGAAGCATTAAAAGAGAGCTTTTATCCTAAAACTAGACCAGATTTTTAATGCGCATCTTTGTCATTAAATAGTGTTCAAATTCAATGACGTCTTGAAAAACAAAACAATAGTAAACAAAATTATTTCTCAAAATAATCTGTCAAGAGGGAACTGACAGATCTCAATGATCCTCATCAGAAACAAGTGTCATCTTATGTTTAGTGAAGAATGATAGTTTTCATTTGGAGATAGAAGGTATAATCTCTAAACTCCAGTAACTGAAAGGGGGAAAGAAGACTAAGTGAAACTATTTCAGAGCTAGAAAAACTTTATTGTTACCAGAAATACTGTGTAATATTAGCACATTTCTTTTTTTTTCATGTTAGCTTTGTTGGTTTGGAAAACACAATTCTAATATTTAGTATTTTGAATTTTTGTTAAAATTCTGATCTCATGAGCTGTAGATTACTTGTTCCTCAGTGTCTGTGATTTTTAGTCTCATCCAATTTCCATTGAAAAAGGTGGTATTATAAAGAAACAGAATTTTATTAGAGCTGCTTTTTTTCCTGTAAATTTGCTGGAACATTGGTGTAGCTGCTCTTTATGGATACAGAGAATAGTGAATCATTCATTTTCAGTTGAAGCTTGAAGGACCTGAAGATACTCAGTTTCTCTTCTAAAGGAAGAAGTTATATTAGGTTAAATATGAATAACTCTCTTTTTATTATAAAGAATATCAATCTGAATTTATTAGTCATCCTTAATTCATACCTCTTCCAACCCAAAGTGTAAATGGCAATACAGACAATTCTTGGTTGGACCATCTTACCCAGAACTGTTTCCTCATTTTACTTGTCTTCTTATTGTACTTTGAAAGATATATTTGGGTAAACAGCTTTCCAGTTCCAGAAAGAGACCATCCTGGATTCCCCTCTATAGTGAAGAATATAGTCTCTATTTTTGCATGCTGGAATTGAAAAGCTTGAATATGCAGATTGTTTGCCTATAGGAATTCCTTCAGGTTGAAACCTGACATACATGATCTTCATAAAATAAAACTCTGCCTTGTCCATTATTCTATAATAGCCAAGAGATAAATGGGGAGGGGGGGCGGGGGGGGAAGGAAATGGGGGGATAGGGGGAAATGAAAGGAAAAATAAAAGAAGAAATTGGTTAGGACAGAAAATAATAGATCAGGATAATTTTCTGAAATACTGTCAGTGAGTTGTCCTATACACAGAATAAATTATTAATAAATCTGCTCAATGTAAATGAATTGTGAAAATATAGTAATTTACAATTATTAGGTATTTCATATACTAAGATAACAGCATATTTCACTGCAGACAATGAGTATATATAACAAAGTCTTATGACAAAGATTAATTCTAGTTGTTATTCTAAAGGACATATTTCAGCTGTTGCTATTTCTTTTCTTCTATGTGAATTAGAGTGTCTTTTGAATATAATAATACCTGGTTTTATTGCTTCTGTGTTTTCCTTAGAAAGCCATAGCTCGGGTCTCATGATAGTGGAAAAACAAAACTAATCTGCTTTTTTCTTCCCACTAAAAAAAAAAAAATCTTAATTTTATTATAGTAGAAGGTTCTAAAGACAAAGTTATAAAAACTAAAATTATGCAGCAGTATGAATGAAGAGTATTTGAGGGGCTGAGGTCTACCCCTCTTGTGGTTGACAGTGTCATCAGAACTAAATAAGTGGCTGTATCTGTTAAATAGATTTTAGGGCTTGAGGCTTTTTTTTCAGATAATATGTAGTGGAGCTGTTGCTTGCAAATGTAGTGATGGGATCAATGGCAGCTGACAAAACTCTACAAATGTCATGCAAGATCATAGCCCAAAACTGCCTTATGACTTTTTATGCTTCTATTGTAAGAGGCTAAATTGAATTATGCTAGATATAACTTTTTGAGTTGTACTGAGTATTCGTTTTGGTACTTTTAAGAAATATTGATCGCTCATAATTTTGTGTGAGGGTTGCAGCTCCTCTAATTGTGGGAGTGCAACATGTTCTCAGAAAGGAAACTCACTGAAGAAAGGAAACAAACTGTTCTCTACCAGAAAACTGAGCAGCCTGTTGAAACCTCATGCAAACACAAGTTAACTGCAAATGGAGGGACTAATGGGCGTTGCAGCCTGTCCTTAAAACATCATTCAGAGGAAAAAAAAACCCAACCTCTTTCGCATGGAGTGCATTTGAAGGAGGTTGAGAGATTATTTGAGATTTCATGTCAAGTATATTTGTTTCAGCAAAAGGGAAAACTTCGTGCTGCATTTTTTTTGGTCAGTTTTCCCTCTCCTTCATTTTACTTAACAAGAAATAGGATACACACATCATACCTGTGGTTTTCTTCAACTGACCTGAAGAACAGAACAACTAGTTAAGAAGAAATTATTGTTCAAAGAGCCATTAGCAAGCTCTGGCTGTTATCTTGTATATCTGCCACTCAGTCATATGTCTGTACCAGGTATCTATCTGAATTACCCAGGACACAGGAACACTTTAGAAAATGATACTTTTATTCTTGTGGTTAACCTTGTGTGGTAGGTTGCTATGCACCAAGTTGCTCTAGCAATTGCCCACTTCTGTATCTCCCCTCTGCTACCAAAACTTTTCCACATAAACCAATGTACATAAACTTTCATTCCATCCATATTGATGTTGTCCACTGCCTGTAGGAAAATACCTGTAAGAATATCTTCCAGAGAGTGAGATAGAACAAAAGCAGCATTCTCAGTAGGACAGGAACAGAAAATACAAAAAGCTATTACAAGATAAGGTTAGGGAGCTCACTCAACAATTGCCATCACAGGAATAAAAACCTCAACTCAGGTAAGTGAATTTTATATTTTATTGAAAACTAAAAACAGAGTGGGATAGTGATGAATAAAATAACCCCTCAACACATCTTCCACCCACTTCCTTCCTTCCTTCCTTCCTTCCTTCCTTCCTTCCTTCCTTCCTTCCTTCCTTCCTTCCTTCCTTCCTTCCTTCCTTCCTTCCTTCCTTCCTTCCTTCCTTCCTTCCTTCCTTCCTTCCTTCCTTCCTTCCTTCCTTCCTTCCTTCCTTCCTTCCTTCCTTCCTTCCTTCCTTCCTTCCTTCCTTCCTTCCTTCCTTCCCTACTGACTTCCCTACCTGCTCCCCACTGAGCAGCTCAAGGAAACAGGGAATGGGGTTTTCAGTCAGATGATAACACTTTTTCTGTCTTCCTCCTTCCCTTTCTTTAGTGTGGAATCTCTTCCATGGTACATTGTCCTTCACAGACTTCTCCTGTGTGGGTCTTTTCCACGGGGTGCAGTCCTTCAGGGACAGGCTGCTCCAGCATGGATCACAAGTCCTGTCAGAAAACCTGCTCCAGCATGAGTTCTCCAATCATCTGCTTCAGGTGCATCCACCTGCTCTGGGGTGGGTCCTTCACGGGCTACAGCTGCTCTCCTGCTGGCCTCCATGGGCTCCCTTCTGTAGGAGTGAACAGCCTACTACACCACGGTGTTCATCATGGGCTGCAGGGGAATCTCTGCACTGATACCCGGAGCATCTCCTGCCCCTCCTTCTTCAGTGACCTTGGTGTCTGCAGGGCTATTTCTCTCACACATTCTCACTTCTCTTTCTCAGCTGTAGTTGTGCAGCTTTCCTCCCTTTTCTTAAATATATTAGTACAGAGATGCCACCAATACCTCTGATTTTCTCAGCTTTGGTTTGTCTTGGAGCCAGCTGGAAATGATTCTGTTTGACATCAGAGCAGCTTCTGGTTTCTTTTCACAGAAGCCACTTCTTGTAGCTCCCCTGCTACCAAAACTTTTCCACATAAACCAATATATGTCAACTTTCATTCCATCCACATTGATGCTGTCCACAGTCTATAGGAAAATGCCCATAAGAATGTATGCCAGATAGTGGGATAAAACAAAAGCATCATAGTTTCAGTGTTGTGTATGTGGAATGTGGTATTATAAAACTGCTGTGCTTAGTTGGTGTGTAAAAAGCAGTGTACTGCAAAAATGCAGTACATCTAAATCTATTAATGAACATGCTGTAATGAAACCAGCAACAATTTTATAATTATGAATACAATAAATTCAGCCAAAGCCCAGGAAAATAAATAGAAAAAAATACCTATTACAAAAATATGAAACCAACCAACCATACTCCAAAACAAAATCCAGCAGATAGGAGAAAGAACAAAGGCAATTTTAAATAGCATTTTTGGGAATCAAAGCTGACTGCTGTAGGATGGTTTCAGCACACAGCTAGTAAAAGGTGAGTAGTTATTGACCATACCTTTTTGTTGCAAAGTAGCTGACTGTGGGACTTTGCAAGAAAGAAAGGTAGACTCTCATCTTGTCCTTCCACATTCCTTTGAAACCTGTAGACTTTTTACCTTGTATCCTGCTCGACCTCTTAGGAGAAATCATCAGTCTTTCATTTCAGCCAAAAGTCTCAGCACAGCTCCCTGTCCTATATCCTTCCATTTGTGACACTCGGTGGTTTTTATTTTGTAGAACTGACAGTTGAAATTAGGAGACATGTAGGCCAGTGGAGGTCTTGCCCAATGGTGACCCTTGGTTTCATCAGTTTCTCATCTAACAAAAGCCCTGGGACAAGACTTGTTCATATTCTCATGTTCTACTTAAACATTTTTTAAGCAGTAACTCGATAATTGATTGCTATGATTACTGATAGACCTGAGTTGATATTTAGGCAAACAAAATATGCAGCCTGTGAAGTACAAAACGCATATTCATTAACTTGAACAACAAACACATCTGATTCTTCCCAGATCTCCACAGTTTGTAATTTGGGACTGACAGAGCAGTGTCCAGCAGCCAAATTTTTTTTTGCCATAGGTAGATGAAATCCTAAAAATCCACTTGAATATGCAGTAAAAGGCTAGAGAAGGGAGAGTGATCATCTTAATGGCAAAAACATTTCTAAAAAATATCCCTCTTCTGTAATGAAAATTCGTTTAATATCCTGAGTTCTGAACTGCTTTCCACTAGTGTCCCAATAGACCATGGTTTTTCAAATGAAGTTTAAAAAGTGAAGTTGAAACTGTTTTACTTTTTTGAAGTAAGAAGTTATGTTTGATGGAGTGATGACAGTGGACTTCCAGTGGGATAAATGAAGCGGTGGTGTCCAGTGACAACCATTTGTTCTAGATTCCTGTATTTATTAGTGCTAAACCAGTTGTCTTCTCCATACATTCTCGAGTTTATTAATTTGTAGTTTCTTTTCAAACATGATTGTATTTATTTCAATTTCAGTATTAGCTTTTAGATTTATATTTTCAGTTGGTACCAACATTTATATAAATTACATAACATCGTGTTTGTCAGATTAAAATGGTAGGAATCTTTGGTAGGTAATGTTTTATGTTGTACTACATTTACATTTGATGAATTTAAAAGAATATTTTGAGCTTCAAAAATACATTTTTGGAAAGGCAGATATTTTCTCCAATAAGTGTTCAGTGTCAAGAGTTGAAATGTCATGATTTAGAGAAGCACAGCTTTTATTTTTAATGCAAGTAGAGTAATATTTAAATAAAAATGATTTGACTTCTATAGAAGCACAGAGACATAGTCAGTTTTCCCTTCATGTGACATCTGAAGTGATTTAGTCAAGTGCATTTTTCATTTTAACAATACTGGATAGGAAAACAGTGAGGTTATTTGTCTTGCAAAAAAGTGAGAGGACTTTCTTTCAAATATCTTGTAGTTTTATAAAGAAGACTTTTTATCTAATCAGGTCACATCCCTCTTCTGAAGACCTGAATAAACTTTACATAATCAAAAATTTTGAAGTAAGAAAGAGAATCATGGGTGCAATGTACTCCACTCTTCTACATTTTTGAAAACAATTTGTTTTACCTATTTTAAAATGTTCATTTTGTCTGTGGTCTATATGATGAGTTGATTTGTGTTAAAAATAAGTGTTTTTGCAACTGGACATCAACCACACTCCAAAGTTACTGGCCTTATCTGTGAGCTGCAAACATACTTTTCATAGACAACCACAAGTATTTTCTTACAAGCTGTTTTTCAGAAACCTCCTATTATGTCTTGGAAAACCATCCTATTCTTTTCTAAAAGCACAATACCTCTCCAAAGGCCTTAACTTTTTTCATTAACAGATTGATCTCCTACTGTAAAAAAGCTACTCACACAGTGAACTACATCGATTAATTAAATTGGTAATGTGAGTGCAATTGACGAGCTAGAGATGTGGAAAATTGCAGGGAAAGAAATGAGAATGTTTTACTCTCTTGCCGTATTTAAGTGTCCAGCTTTGATAGCAAACATATCAAACATCTGTTCAATAACCTTTCTCCAAAGAATCTTTCTTAGAGAAGCCTGGCTGATGCAAATAGTCCCTTACCTTTGAGGTTTCCTACTAATTTTGGATAAGACCTAATGTCCAGGGTGATGCAGAATAAGGAGAATGAGATAAATTCCTTCTACTATGACACAAAAAAAACCACCAAAAAAAAAAAAAAAAAAAAAAAAAAAAAAAAAAAAAAAAAAAAAAAAGAGAGAGAAAAACCTCAATCGGAAACCAGATATATTTTAACAATCTCCCAGACCAGACATACATATTTTTATTTCTACCCCTCACAATCCAAATTCCTTCTCTCTAAGTAATGCCACACGTATCTTAGTCCAGCATAAGTGGGCTACACAGCTGCACACTTATAATCCTTCTGTGCTTTTCAAGTTCCTTTTAAAGAGTGGAAGAACAGGTGGCACTGATGCCAAGGGTAGAGGTGCCTTGCTATTTCTTAAGATGGAGCTTAGTTAATTTACAGCTGAGATTATATGGCACAGTTGTTTGTGGCAGCCAGAGAGAGGCAGATAACAATTTCACACTAGTTATCTGTGACCTTTGAGAAATCTGTCTGAAGGTGGTTTCAGAGAGTGGAGACTGTTAGCACAGGTTGCCGTGTTGCTGCCCTAGTAACACCTACAGAAGGAAATATATGGTGAAGATGGTGTTAGTGAAGCCAAAGCAAAATATCTTTATTTGTGAAGTACTTGAAGTTTTTAGCCAAACTTTTGAAAACATACTTTGTGCCAGCAGAGGTTAGATGGTGATTGTTAGAACTTCTGTCTTTGTGATTTCTCACCTAAAAGAAGACCCCGAAAAGCATGTTTGACATAATTCAAAGCATCAGCATTCATCAATGATATGACAAGTCAGAGAAATTGTTTTAATTTTTTTTCATTTTAACTCTAATTATTAAAAATGTACAGTTCCATATTTATGTGGTATGGCTTTTACCATACCACAGGTGAGAATGGTGTTTCCCATTGACAGTTCCTGGAGATTACATTAAAGTGGTTTCATGGATGACACATGGATCGGGAAGGAAGCCTAAATTTCTAAATACCATCTTCTAGAAGTTTCAAGTTTCTCAACACTCAGTCTAGGTGACAGTTCATCTCCAAAAAGATGCATTTTAAATAAAGCTGCTTGGCTTATGGTGCCTCTTGTAGCACTCATAAATATTAATTAGGTATGAAAAATGGAAAACCTGTAACAAACTTAAGCATCTTAAAAAAAGAGTAATACCAACTGAAAAAATGTTTTTTTTTTTCTTAACCTCTTTCTAAAAAAAAAAAAAAATCCAAATGTGTAAGAGCAGTTTATTAACTGTGTAAAGGAAGTAATACGTGGCCTTTAATTGTCTGAAGAAATTATTTTATATTGGGAGGTTAGCATATACATTTGGTGTATTTTATAAGAAATGGCATTTTATAAGAAAGATAACAAGTGATGCTCTCTCTCTGACTAATATTATTTATTAATAAATTCCTGTCATGCTCTTGTAGGTTGGTATATTTGGAGTTTATATAGATTATACACAGAGAAAGTCCAAGGCAACAGCCATAATTTCAATGTGACCTTGACTTGATTTGTGCTAGTAAAATGGTAGTAAAAATGATTGAAAGGAAGGGTGAGAAGTAGGACTATGGAAACTATGTCCAAGTAATTTACTGCTACATTCAATGTAAATACCTGCAGAGTCCATGCTTTAATTTACCTGTAAATTGAGGTGTATTCTTCAGTTCTAGACACTGTAGTGACTCCAAGGAAATCACAAAGAAAGGTGGAAGACAATGAGAATGTGGTAGGTAGGTGTCTTGCCTGAGCGTTAGGAGACTGCTTCTGTTGTGGACAATTTTACTTACACCAGTGATGGGCTGGGCTGTACCAGCTTGCAAGGGAATGGTGCTTACCACTCTCAAAACAGGAATATCTTTCCTTCTCTCAAGTGGGTAAACAAATAAACCTCAAGACATTCAAAACTGATGAGCAGTTTAAGAAAAGTGTGACCTTGACTTGTTGGGTTGAAGTTGTATATATCTGCACAAGGGTTACTCATTCTTCCCTTTTTTCCAGAGGCAGTGCTGTGATGAGAACATTGAAGATTATGAGAGCCCTGGGGATACATTGGGAATGTGGCCTATATTAGTATAACTAAAGTTAATGTTTTAGCTTTGTGATCACTCTGTACTGGTGTCATACTCTCTAATTCTCTAGGAATTACTAGAAGAAATTTGCAAGTTTTGTCAGCAATCTGTCTTTTGAAAGAGAAGAATTTTAAGATTTTTTTTAGTTTACTGTTTCTCAGTGCAAAGTATCCATCAAAGTACAGAGTCTGTGCATAGATCAGCTTTGGGCACTTAAGAGTACTGCAGAGTTTCTGTAGCCAGAGAAATCAAAAGCTCTAGCTTTTTGCTATCACTGTCCCACTCACCCAGTAACAGGAGCACAAATAGGAACTTTTCTTGGAGTATCATCTCTCTGATAATATGACCAGCAAGTTTGCAGGTGAAAAACCCCTCCATTCTCTTATCCTTTCACACACTGAGACAGAAGCAACTGCTGGTTTGAAACAGAAATTAATGTCACAATACGCTCATATGCAAAAATAAGTGGCTCTGTTCAAGAATATATATTCCCTGTTTTCAGTATGGGCAGTATTTTGCAAGCTGTAGCAGGTTTCAGAATGGAAGAAACTTTCCTGAATCTCTTGTAGCTGTAAACTGACATGTTGAGTTTGTTACTCAGAGCAAACTGAAATAAGATAACCAAGCAAATCATATCTTTGCCATATCTTAAACACATTTACTTGATGAGTTTTCTCACTGTGTACCCGGAATGGTAACCTGAAGGCTTTTTAGCAGTTTTTGTAAAGATTTGACCTTATAAATACTTCCTGTCTTTGATTTCAGCCTCATGGGATTTGAGCTCATCAGTTTTTTTTTATATTACAACCCTCATTTTCATAGACTCTAACTGTTCTGAGCTATTGAAATATGCGCACACTGAGTTTTTGAAATATACACACTCCTGAGCAGTAAAAATCTCAGACCTAGGCTGCATTTTCAGGTGATGACTTCTCCTGAACAGGGACAGGAAATTACTTAAAGTTTATATTCCACAGAGGTTTTTATTAAACTTTATGTAATTTTACTATAAATTTGATAATATTGCTGGAAAGCCTGAACGGATTAGTATCAACAGTCTAATAAGAATGGTAAGTGGGTTAAAAAAATCTCTGACAATTGTGGTGAACTAAATTTTATTTTTCTCAGTGCCAGTAAGGGAATAAGAAAGTCAAGGTAAGGTGTCTTACAAAACAGCACATGAAAGCAGCATTTTGATTGCTGCATGTTGTAGTTCATACTGTGCTCTTATTTAAATTGTTACATGAGTGGTTCATCCTTTTCAATATTCTCTCTTTAATGCATCTGACTATATATAGGAATTTCACCATGTAGTTATGTCCAGGCCTCTAGCATACACAGAGGAAAAGGATAATATTTAGGAGGTCCTTCCTATAACTATTTCAGGCAGCCAGCCCATTTGCTGGAGTTCTGGAGAGCTTAGAATTGCTGGAGCTGTTGTAACCTAAGTGGAATCTCAGCAATGCAAAGTCTAATTAAATTGAAACCACCACCAAAACCCAAAAATTAAAATAAATAAATAAATAAATATAATCCAACCCAAAACAACCAAACAAAAAGAAAAAAAGGCAAGAAAAAGAGACAGAAAATATGTTGTTGTGTTATCTTACTCCTTGTTTGCAGTGGTTTCAGCTGTCTCAATGTCTCAGGGCTCAGGATGCCCACTACAGAGTACAAGATGTGCCCAAAGCACACTGAGCAATCAGTACAGATGTTCTGCACTCACTTTTGCACAGCTGTGGGCTACTGTGTGTGAGGGACCGTGCACACAAGAATCAGGCTGTGTTCTACAATTTAACTGAACTTTAAACACATGTAGGTTTTAGGCTGAAAAGGAAGCTTTGATTCTTTGATTTTTCTTGTTAGGCTGGTCTAGTGAAGGAAATAACTTTTTTTTTTTTCAACAATATTACAATGAAAAGTGATCATGATCTTCCCCATGGAATTTTTTGAAGCAGAATCACTCCTAACAGCTTCATGATGGGAGACCTCAAGTAAACCTGTCAACCTTGAGGGGATTAGTGGGTTCATCCTGGGCAATGTGACAGTCAGAGCTGAGAGGTGTAAAAGCTGGTGACTGACTTATTAGAGTGCTTAAAGACTTTGTGGAGCTTTGCATAGGGTTGGAAGTGGTAAACCTAGTATTGTAAACTATAGCATAAACAATTATTTACCAACTACTTTAGTTTCTCTTGTAGTTTTTCCTCATTCTCTGTCCTGACCTGGTCTGTGCTGTTACTAGATACTCTTAAGTGCTTATTGTGTTTCACCCCAGTGAGGAATTGGGGATGTGATAATTGCAGAACAGTGGAGGTGGCTAATAAAACTGTAGTTCTAAAATGAGCCCTGCTTTTTCTAGCTTATTATTTTTTCAGGAATTCTTCCTTTGGGATAAAAATCTGTTGAGTTAGAAAGGGATAAGGACAAGTGATGGGGGTTAGATACTGAGTGTGTTCAAGGGATATTACCTGCCAAAGAAGTAACTCGCCCCCTAATTCATGGTTTATCAGGATGCTGTGACTGTCTTTTTTGTTTAGCTGGAGTGAGGTGCACAAATGCAATAAAGGAGATTTAGGATCCAAAACAGACAAATGACCCTGCACTTAAAAGAGAAAAAATCAAATAGAAAGGTAATTTCTATAATAGTTACAAAAAATGAGACAAAAAGATGTGAGTTTATATTAAAAAAATATTATAAAAATTCCTTGAATAAAATCACCACCAAATTACTTCCACTATTATTTGGAAAGTGAATTTATATTTTGGTAGCACTGAAAATGGGGGACTGCTCCTCTTGGAAGAGTTTACAGCTTTGATTTTTTCTATTTCTTGGATGCTGAGAGCTCAAGAAATTATGGGCCAATCATCAATACTCGTGGTAGCCAGCTAAAACATGGTTACAAACACCCATGTGTAGAGCAGCCACTGCCACAAACTGGTTTGAGTGGAGTCCCACTGGTGACAAGGCATGTGTGTATCTTGAAATCTTGTTTTAAATTAAAATTCTTTGCCAGTAGCTGTGCTTGCATAACTGGCAGAAAACACAGCTGTTTTCATTCATAAACATGGCTGAAACTCCCTGGCATTTCTTTATAAAGTGTAGACAGGTTGATTTTGATTGTGAAAGGTTCAAGGACTTTGCAGAAAGACTGAACAACAAGCCAGGAAAACATTGTAGAACATTTTCTGGCAGTCCCAGGGGAATCCTTGAGGGCTTAGACAGAAAGCCACGAGACAGACACAGGTCAATGGGAAAGAGTCTGACCTGAAGAGACCCATATAACAGGTGCTATGTGTGGATGGACACTAGTGCAGAAAACTATTTTAATAATTAATGATGACCATAAAGCACAATGTAGCCCTATTACAGCACAGAAAAAAAGTATTTATAAAGGTTCTGCAGCAGATTATTGATTCATTTATTTGATGTACAGTCTGGGCTTTATCTTTGAGAAGTGTTTTATGTGGATACATTTTAAAATAGAGTTATGTTTGTGCTTTTGCACATAGGATTTATAAATTATACATCTTTTCATACCCATTAAACAAGGATTTAAAACAAGAATGGAGGATAAAAATGTGAAAAGACCTCAAAAAATGGATGAAAATGCCAAATAGAGTGTAGGTTCATTGCATAACCTTGCCCCTGACCAGTCTGCATGGTCTGCATGCCCTGTACTGCTTCCCCTGGCCCAGTCCTGTTGACTGAAAAACAATTTTTGAATTTGGGATAAAAAATTTCTTCTAAGTGCCTATCTTTTCCCCCTCTGTGTCATTTGCAGACATGCTTCTTAGTGGCTGTCATTATAGATTCTTTCTTTCCTTATGGGTAAAGTCTAGAAATTAACTTTGAAGTCTCTGGAATAGTGTCTGCAGATCATTATCTATGTAAGTCCCATTTAGTTTAATTGAGCTTCATTTAAACTTAAATATGTTGTCTTGAAAGCCATTTTCCGGAACAGTCCTCAGAGTGTCTTGGAAAGAATTCCATCCTTGAAAAAATCAGTTCAGTGTTCCTAAACCTCTGCCTATGGGAAGTTAACATGATCTTTAATCATTTTCCAGGGCATTTTCCCCAGTACTTTTAATACATTTTTAAGGAGCTCATTTTGTTAAGAGCATCTCAGCACTCATAATGAGTATGAGTAATACTCTGGTTTGTTTGCCTCAAACTGGAACAGAGTTAAAACAGTCTGCTTCAAGGAGCCAGCTGGTTTTGCATTCTCTTCAAACAAAGAGAGAGAATAAAGGTTGTTCTGCCTAGGAACCGTGTGCACTGTATCCTTCACTGTGTATGCAGTTCATGAACATACCTGAGCTCACACTGACCTAAGCAAGCCCTGCTTCTGCCAGAATGACCAGGACTGTTGGCTGCAGGTTCCCAAGAAGGGGAGGCTGTGAGTTAATACTGTGCTGACCGCTGTGACAGTGACCACACCTCACTAAGCTCTCTGGAGGGGAACTTGGAATTGTCCGCTGCAGATGTTGTCACAGCTGTGACCATGCGAGATTCCATTCACAGTTTGTGCTGTGGGTTTAAATGGAGTTTCAGAATGTAGATCCAGAGCTATCTTCTACCCTTGAAGAGACCTGCAGTGCTTTTATCTTCAAAAAGGTGACTAAAGCCAGTCCGTCTCTCCTCTTCTCTACAGAAGTAAACTGTTAGTAAGAGGAATACATTATGCCACAACAGAAAAATGAAAAAAAAAAGAAAGAAGCTGCATGAAACAGCATATGTTGCTTGGATGGCACCAAAGGCTTTTCTTTTAGTGAGGCAAGTTCTCCCCAAGGATTTTGCTGGGAATATCTTGGAATGTAGCATGGTGTCACACTCCTTCCCACTTTTTTGCCTGACCTTCCTTTGCATGGAAAACAAAGCATGAGATAAAGAATAGAACTGGGCCAATGTGCAGTCAGCCCTGAGACAACCAAGGTGTATGAGTGGCCCCTAAAAACTGGGAAGCAGACCTTTGCCTATTGATAGAGACTATCTTAGTGGTACAGCACATAGCAATAGATTCCTTTGGTTTCCTTTGTCACTGATGTGAAAAACAGGCAGGTTCGAGGAGTTCATGTGAACTACTCTTTTGGAGTTGCCTGTCTCTTTCAGTGAATATAAAAGGAGTTTGGGCAGCTGAACTCTCATCACAGGGTCTGATAGAATGATCTGGGGCCAGACAGTCCTTCAGTAGGGCCTGAGCAAGTGCTCTGTCCTTTGAGCGTTTCAGGAATCTGAGGACTCCAAGTGATGTACAAAGTTTAGATCCTGGGAAAAATCCCATCATAAGTGAGAATTAGAAAAAATGGTTCACTCATTAGTTTTTGAACTAAAGGAAAAAGGAAAATAGATGCATTCCTCACTGAAATTGCATGTAAATTCTATTTTCTAGCGACTGAGTAAATAAATACTCTTCTACCTTGCTAGTTGTGTGGTGCTATGCAATCTTTTGTGATGTAAGACTTCAGCCAGAGGGGACAGGAAATTAATCAATTCTAGCATGTGAGTGTCAGTAATTGTTTTTCCTAATATGAATTTGAAATGCAATGTACTGCAAAGAATGTTTCAGTTCTGGGGAAGATCAATCCACTCCCGAGGCCCCTATCCTGTTAATAAGTTGCTTCCTTGCAAATAGAAACTCAGTGATCCTTAAAAAATCCAGAGGCTTGTATTTTAAAAACATCGATGCTGCTGCAGGCAAGGTGATTGCAGCCATTAGTTCCTCTTTATGTCAGAAGAGGATCTGGCATCAAAACCCCAGAGGATTCCTAAACTGTCTCACCAATGCCTTAAAAACAGAAAGTCCTTATTGCATTCACAGTAGGAAAATCACTAAAGTTGGAAACTTCCCCTTCACTAGTGTCTCTGATGAACTGGAAAAATCAAAGCAATTGTAAATGAGAAATATTTCCTAGTTTTCTTATTGTTTTAGTGTTTTACATCTTACATGTTTGGTACAGGTTTCATATATTCTCTCTAGTAGCCATGAAGAATGAACTGGGAGACTACTAAACTCTGATCACACAATTTTATGGCTCCTTTTTTAGTAATCTGATGTTTTCTGTGGTGTCAAAGATGTTTATAAAATACATGTCTAGCCTTTTTGAAGCAGAGCCAACCTTTTCAAACCAAACAAATGTGCTACTAGTACTAATCATAATTATTAAATAGTAATTGCATTGCCTTAATCTTTAATAATGTCTAAAAGGAAATTGTCAGAAAAACTACTGCCATAAAAATTCTCATGTAGCTAAATAGTCTTTAAAGCTGAAGTTACAATACAGAAAGCAGCTGCTTTTTTTGCTAATTTACTCTAGCCTATTTAACCTAGCACAATGGAAAAGGTCATTCAGGCAACTTCAGGACCTGTCATCTGCTTTACCTGTTTTAAAGTAACTCTTGAGAGAAAACTTCATCAGAGAGGTGGAAGAGAATTGAAATGAGCATGAATACAGGATGTGTTGATCACTGTTCCTGATGTTTATCTAAGAACTGACACGTAGGAAAATTACTAAAGCTGGAGAAGTTGGTCAAGAATAAAAATTCTTCCTTTGCAAGAAGAATGTGTTTCAGAGCAACTCCAGTTCAATGACCTTCTGGTGAATTTAGAGGGGAATTCTGGATAGCTCTGAGGTTCTTGTTGGATCTGCCTGGATCTTGAAGAACTGGATAACTGGAGTTTCCCAGCCCTGTAGCTCTGGGAGCTGTTCACGTGGCAGGAGAATACTGGGGCTGAAAATCCCATACACTTATGGCAATGTGTGTTGCAGGTGGTGATGAAACTGACTGCCAAAACTGTTTGCTATTTAACATTGCTGGCTTTAACAGATTTTAAGTATTTGCTTCCAGAATTGCAGTGAGAGACTAGGATGATGAGGGTATACCTCTGTATTCTGTTCTGCCTTGCCTCACTCCTCTTCTCCCCTGTCTCTCTACAGACTTTATTACTTAGTGAAGGCAGTGTTTTTCCTTTTGGCCCTTCTGGTTCTCTTCTATTTTCTTAGAGCCACAAACTGCCTCCTCTCTTTCTTGGATACTCCTTGGATGTTGGTAATAGAAGTTATAAGTGGTTGGAGAAAGTGTCAAAAGCCAAGGATGGGGAGGAGGTGGCTCTTATAGTGAAGACAACAGCTGCTTTTTAGTGATACTGGTGGAGAATCCCTTTTCCCCTGAGAGAGGGACATCTTGCCACTAAATTACACATGAAAATATTTAACTGAAGTCTGAAATAGGTGGTGTGTTTTTTTTTTTTTTTTTTTTTTTTTTTTTTTTTTTTTTTTTTTTTTTTTTTTTTTTTCCCAAGAAAATTCCTCAGGGAGAATATACTTTGTGTCCCCACTTTTTGTGAAACAAAAATACAAACCAGCCAGGTTCCTTTCATCCAAAGTTCTTAAGCATTAAGCATCATAGAGCAAACTTTTACAAAGGTTTCTTTATCCTTACTTACAATGAGTTTTCATTCCTTGTCTCAATTTTATGTAGGAATGAGTGAAGACTGTGCCAAATACATTTAGTTTTGAAATAAACCAGTAGAATAGAGCTGTGCTTAGGACATGATGAAAGAGGGTATGTCATCTGAACTGAGCATGTGTGTGAGTAGAGATGACAAACTGTTACTTTGGACTTCAGACAGAGTTATTGATGCCAGGCTGAGCAAGTGTATTGATGAAGAAAGTTCCCTCTCAATAAATATGTAAATGTGTGTGTGTAGTTGAAGAAGATGGGCAGAGACAGTCTCTGAGCTAATGGATGGTTGATTTTTACAGGCAGCAGTTCCAACTCAAGCATAACATTTTCTTTTTGTCTAGAATGCTGGAGGGCTTGCATGCTCTGACCTTTACCTGGTATGACTTTATGACTGTACATCTCCCACTGGTGTTAGTGGGAAAAAACACTGTCTCTGTCAGTGCATTTGTACTGGAGAGACAGCCAAGGTAGTTGTAATTAAGATAGAGTAGCAGCAGCAGTCTAGCTGTGGATATAAAGAAACCCCATGCCTTTGTGGAAATAATGCTTCCACCAGGCTGTCTTGCTGGTTTGGAAATAGTTGTAAGGCTTTGCTCCAGCAACACTTCCTACCCCATGATCCAAAGATGCTCCTTGAGACATAGACTGTGATCCATGAAATGACTGGAATTGCTTTATTTTCTTCACATAAAAGTTCATTTATTTTCAAAGCAGTGATAAAAATAAAAAGGAATGAATGAACACTCGTATTTTTCTCTAAATTTTGCTTAGTTATAAAGGAACAGTTGCAACAATGCAGTAAGTTGTGGTGGCACAAAATGGGCAGTGGTTTCTCAGGTTAAAGGAGGCTGAGAAACTGTTCAATTCCATGCTGTTCTGTTGCAAATGGCTTGTATCATATATTCCCCCAGAAGGAAAATGTATTTTGAAGCCTAGCTGTGAGAGACGAGGAATGGCTGCATAGTGGAAAATATCTCTTTGCACAGTTTGTAACATGGAAAGACACTACTTGGAAAACTTTTCAGAGGTTCTATTTTTGTGTTAAGGACCATACAAATATAAATGCAGAATGGCAGGTTAGAGCAGGAGCAGCAACACTTTGTGAGCCATTTCTGGCTGTCCTTAGTTGTCTTATCATTCTCCACTGAGCTGTCACCTCCTGCGGCATTGAACTATCATTTCGGGGATTTCTGATTTGGTGAAAGGGAAGCCATTCATTTGAAGGAGAGTAGGATTTATGCCAGTAGTTCAGAAAGGACCACAGAAAATTGCTGCCTGCCTCAATCTAATTTGCTTTCAGGGCTTTCCCCCCTAGCTATTTTTTAATGGGGTGTGTGATTAGTGGGGAAGCGAAGTTGACTTACGTTTACAGATTGCATCATCTCTGCTGAATACCAGGAATCCCCAAGGCTCTGGCACTGCTCTCAGTAAAACAGCAGGCTTTTCTGAATGGCTTGCATTTCTCCTGCCATTAATTCTCCTTTAGCTTTTTCTGCTTGTCTGTTTCCCCTTCCTTGTCTACTAAACTAAACTAACCTTATTTACCTCCCTCAGGCATTTTTTAGATTTTTCCCTGTGATTAGTCATCTGTGTCAAGAGAAAACTGAAGCAGGTTTACAGTATTGGTAGTGCAAAGGTTGCTCACATGAAAAGGAAAGCTCTGGCTTCCAGGTTCATTGACAGAATTACAGAAGTTTGCCTGTTGAGTAGGATACTTGCAAAGCTTTTTGCTGTATTGCTCTCTCTTTGCACCTTCTCTCTTGGCCTTAACTTAAATACGTCTCCTGCTGCTGTATCATGTGCATTATTGCTGCTAATTGCAAAATATGTCACACATTAAATCCAGAACACAGTGATATTTGGGCACACTAGTGCAGACCCTGAAAAAGTATAAGCAGTCTAAGCAGCTTAGTGCTTCTAATTTTAAAACAGTAAATGGAATTTCTATTTGTTGTTTGTCCATTACAAAATTTTAAAGGCAGAGAACTTTTCCTCTAAATGTAAAGTAATCAACTCTTTGAGACTAAAATATAAGATTTTCTGTGGTGGATTAGGCTATTTTGTCATTGTCTGTTGTATCCTGGTACTGTCTGTGACCGGTAGCAGAAAGGTAGAGTAGAAGAGAAGGAGCATGGCTTCTTTTAGGGTAATATTTTAAAGGAATTTTATGGTGGCCTGCACAAAATGATCTTGGCCCGTGCTTGTGGCTTTCAGGTATTATAATAACAGCAGCTTTTAAGGGTAAAGTGATTTAATTTTTATTCCTAAAATTCAAATGTATGAAAACTTTCTCTTTCATGCCCATCCATGCCATTAATAATACAGCCATTGTTATCATGTTATTATCTACATCTTTAGATAGAGGTTATGAGGAAGTGAGAGCACAGACATGGTAGTAGGCTTAATGACTTCTGCTTACATTTAGCACACAACTAAGGCACTCACCATATAGTTGATAAGAAAGCTCACTCTAAATCAGAGTATTTGAGCAGTTAATAACAGCCATGTATCTTTTATGATGTTAAAATTAGGTTAATGCAGCTCATGCTTTATACACCTGGCAAACAGTCCCTGTTCTTCCTGTGTTCAGGCTTTCCATTCTCTCCCTGATGTACCAGCAGTAGGAAGGAGATGTTAGAAAGGTCCTGCACAGCCTGGTGGCAGTATGGAGGATCTGGCCTTGTAAAACCACACCTGTGGGTGTTTTTCTTTTCTCTTTTGCCTTCTTTTTTCTCCTGCACATTCTTTCAGAGAGATTCAGTGGATTTCCTCTGCACAATCTTGTTACTTAAAAGTCTGGAAGGGGAAGTCTTGAGGAAATATTTTTTCAAGGTGCTGGCAATGACAAAGTCATGGGTGACCAGCAATACCGTGTTCACAATCTTAGCTGGAGGGGTAGACATGACCATGGATGAATGATGGGAAAGATGAGTGACAGGAAAAGATTCTGCAGGGCACAGGACCCCAGCAGAGCATCTTCCTCTTTGTATAAGCTTTGTTTTCTACCTTTTAAGCTCTTTACTGCTATTACGTGATTGGAGACAGCTGGCCCATCCCTGTAAATTTGCTTGTAGACTCCTAATCCTGGGAAAGCACTGTTTTTGTAGAATAAATACAATTTATTACTATTTGAATCACTTTTTAGTTCATATGTAAAACTTTTAGTGTACTGTTCAAGCTATTCTATAATTTCATAATCAATTAAAGTTGTCAGATTCCATGCCTTAAACTGAGAAACCTATGCTGCATAATTTCAGCGTAATAAATCCCCAAAATAATATTATTTTTGAGATTTATAATAATATTTTGTGCCTAACTTCCTTTTATCTTACTTTGACTGTATTCCTCTATCTTCTGATGTGCAGGATTGAATGTCAGTTTGGAATAAGGAGATAGTACAAAATATATGGGAATTAGAAGAGGTGATGGATCCAAGGCCATGAGAGCGTACTGTTTCTGTACCTACGAAAAAGGACAGAAGCAAGCCAACCCCAAAGTCCTTAGTGTTTGAAAGGAGAACACCAAAAGTTGCACAGCTTGGAAAAATTGAATTGCCCTAGTGATGCTCAGGGGAGGCACCACCGAATGCTGAAATAGGAAGCCCACAGCAGGTGCTGGAGTGGTACCTACTGCTCTCTGGCTGAGGTTGGTGAATTATGGGATGGCAACTGAGATTTCCTGCAGGATGGTTCTACTTATGGCTGCAGCTGGCAATGTCATAGTGCCAAAGATAATAGAAGAGTAGATAATAGAAGAGTTAATCTGGAGAATGGTTTGGCTCAATGGTTGCAAAAGTGGCCCTAAATAAATTGATATGGATAAAGGTTCTCACATTATGGTGTAAGGTTCTGGAGCAAGTCTGTAGGAGAGGCATTGAGGAAGGGTAAAGAGGATGTCAGTGGTTCTGAGAGAGGTGTTGCTGCTGTTTGGTTGCTGCTGTTTGATAGATACTAGTGAATATTAACAACCTGGCTTGCAAGGGACAGAGCTCTGAGGCAGGAGCTCAGTCCCAAGCTGTCTCTCATGTTTTTATTAGGTTTTTTTTTGTTGTTGTTTGTTTGTTTCTTTGTTTTGTTTTGTTTTTGATTCTTACCCCTTCCCAATCAGGATAAAAAATAATGATCAGTACTTTCTAATTTTTTACCAGGCAAAAATTGTGCAGGAGCCTTAGTCTTAGACATCCAACAGTGTAACACCAGAATGCCAAGACACCTTAATCAGCCCATTTTACTGTCTGACCCTAAATCATGATGGTTGATTCTGTTGTTTAATAAATGTTGAAACAGCACCACTTCCTTTCTGTCTGCTTACCCAGCTTTCCTGACAGAAAGGAAGAACAGGTCTAACTGACCAAAAATGTGGCTTCTGTCTGACATTAATTGTGATAAAATGTGACATTCTGAAACTTCCCTTCAGATCTTGTAGAAATGGAAAAATGATCTGGTTCTGGCCACTCTGGAGACTCAAGTAAATATTCCTATACTTAAGATAGGATGTTAATAGCATCTGTTAAAAAAAATTAGGAGGAAAACCACTGCAGTTTGGCCATAATTTCAGTTTTGACTTTATGAAATACTTATTTTTCAGTTGTTGAACTAAAACCTGCCTGTATTCTTTGTCTCTTCTCAGAAAACTAGAAGTCTCAATCATTTAAATCAACTTTGTGTAAGTCAGAGAGACTTAATGGCCTACAGAATGGCCTTCAAATGCTGTATTTCAGATAAAGAGCAAGACTTCTACCAACTCACTAGAAGTCAATACATAACAATAGCTCTTTTTTGGAATCCCAATGAAAGATGCCTACTGTATCTAAAAAATGGTTTATTTTAGCTCTAAATTGCCACTTCCTCCTACTCAGTATTCTGACACTTGGGACTATTTCTGCTTCATCCTTGAAAGCCTTCCCAGTACATATTATCAAGCTGAAACTCATAAGCAAAGTCCTGTCCTTACACGACTTTTTTCTCTCATTTAAATAAATTTTTAAAAGCCAAACAAAAATAAAGCCCATGAAATTTTTCCTCTTTCCTAATAAAGAACTGCATAGCTAGCTCCTGCATGAGTCATCAGATTTCTTAGCTGATAGCTTATCTACTAGATTTGTCTGTCACCACCTTTTTATGCATGAAGTTTAAGTGATCTATGTGGGAAGATTAAACCTTTTATCTTCAATTTATGCCATTTCATAGTATAAGCCAGATCATCTTAATACCAGTTACTTTATAAAGTCAAATTGCTTTAATGCATGGACTTATGTCAGCATTATGGTAAATCAGTTTGTTGTTCAGACAGTGTGCTATATATTATCTTTCTTTAAAATCTCTAGATTTCTCACCAGACTTTTCTCATCCAGTTTAAAATTTGATTTTACCTTTCATTCCTTTGTGACTTTCCAGGCAGAGTTTCCAGATATCTAGTTATGTCAACTCTTAAGGTTTGGTGCCTCAAGTTGAAAAAAATATTAACATTTCTCTTTATAAGAGAACAGAGATTAGAAGGTTGTACATATCAGAGCAAAATCCCATTTTATTTGTTGTCTAGCATGCCCATTTGTTTTCAAGAATCCTTGTAGCTGACTACTCTCCTGTCAGGATTAAAACTCTTACTGTGCCTCTGAATTCTGAGAAGCTTGGACATATCTGAAGAAATTAATTTACAGTCATATGAAGAAACTTAAAACTAATGTTTTTTTGAAAGAGCTTTTTATTTTGCTCTTAGACAGTGCTGCTATTCTACAGCAGAAAACAAGGAAGCCTGTCTTAGTTTGACAGAACAGAAAAAGTTCTTCCCAGGCATTAAAAACTTAAAACCTCTTAATATTAGAACATTAAGGAAATGTTTTGAAATAGCTATACTGCTATTTTTCATGCTGTCCTCTCAAAATATGAGTTAAACAGTCTTGTGAGCATTAATATGCAAAGTCTGAGTGTGATGCAACTGGGGAGGGATGAAGAGGCATGAACCTCTTACCCTGTCCTTACAGAATTGAAAAAATCTCAGACTTGGATAAAAATAGATACCATTAGGTAATGTTTGAGAATGAATGTTTCCCCTTCCCTTCCCTTCCCTTCCCTTCCCTTCCCTTCCCTTCCCTTCCCTTCCCTTCCCTTCCCTTCCCTTCCCTTTTTTCACCTTTTTTTCCCCACTTTTTTCACCTTTTCCCCACTTTTCTTTTAACTTCTTTTCCACTTTTCTTTGCTTCATTCAGAAAGTCCAAATAATTATTGCCTTCCTTCTACTGCACTCTCCTACTTCTTTTGAAGAGACTGATTTGTACAGTCATGGAAGTGCTGCATTTTTGTGAGTTGTGCTCTCTGTGTGCATATGTGGAAAGGATGGAAGATCATCTGGGAGGATGCATAACTTGTTTTCTAACAGTCGTTGCATTTTCCTTTTTCAAAACTCTTTGCTTGGGCTGCTCTTTCTTACCGTGTGTTTATCATCCAAATTAAATTTTATACCAACCACTTATATCTAAAATAAAGGTTCTGAAGAAATGTGCAAAAGTTTAGCATAATTTCTGTCTTGATGCCTAAATAACACAACTGAGGAAGCTACCCGTATCTGACTGAGAGGCTGGAGTTTTTCCTGATCCCCATCTTTCATTTGAAGGA
This sequence comes from Zosterops lateralis, assembly GCF_965231275.1. Classification (NCBI taxonomy): domain Eukaryota; kingdom Metazoa; phylum Chordata; class Aves; order Passeriformes; family Zosteropidae; genus Zosterops; species Zosterops lateralis. Next base: position 15,556,395 of record NC_139763.1, on the reverse strand, counting down.
GAAGAAGCCTCCCAATAAGCAGACTGCAAGAGCCAATATTCCCTATAGTAGAGACAGACAACTTTATATATTTTGATAATTCTGGTTTCTTAGCTGACCACTAATTTGCTTTTCCACACTTCATCTAAATAAAGAATGAAAAGAAAATGAAATTAATGAAATCCCTCCCTAATCTGAAGGCCATTGCAAAGTGCCCATTGCATTTATCTGGGTTAAGACACTTCTGAAGGTATTTTTAATCATTTACTTTGTGATGTTTTCAAACAAGAGAATGTAACAGTCCTCATAAATATCCCATAAGACTGGGAAATTTTCTGGGAGAAATTTGGTCTCAGAGAGGCAAGTGTTCATGATCTAACCCTACCAGAAACTAAGTCTAAGGGAGCTTTTTAACCCATGTTTATTCTGCTTTGCAGCCTGTTGTGAACAATAGCTGTAAAAATAGTAATTTGTCTCTTAAATACGAGTTCAATTGATACAGTGATATGACTGCCAACAACACTCTTGCAGGTGTGTGGTCCTCTGCTATACTCCCCTACTCTTACTGGGCACTGGAGTCTGGTTTCCTCTGCCACAAGATGATGGCACTAAGACCCGTTAGGTGATGTGACTTGAGGTTCAGTAGAGAGGTCTTTCTTAACAGGGCCACTGCTGTGTTGTTCTGTGCAGATCCTTCTGACACAGACTAGTGGGGATTTGGAGGGAAGGTCTGAATAATGCTTAGTCACAAGGTGATGTCCCAGTCCTGCAACAAAGATGTTTGGCAAGTAAAGAGACCTGCTGTTCGTGACACGTTCTGGAGATCAGGCTCTGAGAATAAAGGACTGAATCATGTTATAGCCTAAAAAAATCCAGCCAGTGCCTGTAGTTGTTATTTCCCAAGGGCCCTGGCAATTCTTGCCTTTCGTGAGCAGGATTCAAATTAACAAAAAATGAATACAGCTAGTGAAAAAATTCTAGCATGGGTGGAAACTATTGTGTACCTTTTGGAGTCATACTGAAATTTGTTCTTAATTAACAGAAGAATAATATGAGAATTGTGTTTGTTTCAGAGACCAACTAATTGATTTTCTGGAAGAGAAAAATATACTTCCTGCTTTAAACAACTGAATCCTCACTAAAGAGATAAGAGGCTTGTTGCAGAACTGTGGAATTACATGGCATGTGCTTTGCTGTGCTCCTAGCTGTGACTAAAGTAAAAACAGAAAAAGGGAGCTGATTCTACTAATATGGCTCTTCCTCTTAAGGAATTGAGTGGACCAAAATTCTGCATATGCTTTACATGCTGCTCTTCATGGCCAGAAGGAGTAAGGGACAGATGTCAGGGAGTTCAGTCAGCAATTTCTTTAGGATAATGAAACTCCTTAAGCTTAAAAAGAGAAGGGGAGTTACAGGCACAACAGTTTCTGACAGTCCCTCTTGTGTTTGTCACTTCAAGAACACTTCGTGTTGAACTTTCAATAGTAGCTAATTCAGTGCTGAATCAGTCACTAAAGCCTTCAGTAGTAGTTGTGCCTTTGGAAAGGAAGAATCTGAGGAGAGAAGAATCCTGAAAAGTGAAATAAACGTGGAGGGAGTTCTCAGTGTCTAGGCCCTGACAGAAAAAAATTCACTATCTGATTCACAGTTTGAAACGAAGCAGAATAAAGTGTCTCATTTTCTTGAGAACTCTTTACAGTGAATCCCAACTATGTGCTTAAGACTTACTGTTCTCACTGAAAAGGAAGCATTAGAAACATTAAAAAATCTACTTAGAGAAGTGTTCTAATTTGTCACTTTCTGCATCCCCACAGTTCCACTCTTGCAATGACATTGACGCAGGAGTCAGTTCTGTCCAGCAGGATCTTAAACTATCTGCTTTCATTTGGCTGGTTCTGCTTCATTTATTTTGACTTTTCTGAATTCCGAGTTCCAAATTTGTATTTGGCTCTGGTTTCCCAAGTGCATGTCTAGACATGTGAGGGTGCCCTGGTAATGACGCATTCCTTTCCTTGATGACGATGTAATTTTTCACATCAATCCTAGTTTTGGTGAAGAATTTAGTAATAGCAATCATTCAGATGAAACATCATAACATCTGCTCACCCTCTTTTTTCCTAGACTTGTTTCTCTTTGAAGGGACCATCTGTTTCAAAGTACTTGCACTCTTCTGAAATGCCCCTTTTCCTTTTGCTTTTTTTGTTTCAGAGTTTTATTCCTGTCTTTCCATCCAAGCTGTGTAAAACTCTACCTTCTTCTGATTCTGATAATTGTCTATAAGATTTAGATCTTTCCAGCATGTCATGTTCTCATGATTGCATTGTGCCTTAATTTTCTTTCAGTGCCTTGCCTCTGCTTAGCCCTTCTTACTCAGCTCCCAGAAACTCTTGAGATAAGTGACCGTAATGATTTGGTCTAACAGTGACACTTGTGAAGTCACTGCGCTGACAGATTTCCATACAGTAAAATATAAACTATATATGCTGTTACATTCAGAGAACCTGTTGTTTTGTTTATTTTTCCCAGGTCCATCTTAAACTAAACACATCTTTGCCTAATCACTATTATTAGCTGAATTAGTGCCATTCCATATGGCTTTTTGGAAAAAAATAAGAAAAATAATCTCTTCTTCAGAAATATTTTCAGAACTGCCAAAATGACTCTTGAAATTTGCTAGACAGATTCTCCTAACATAACCTTGGTTAAGCCAAGATATGATGCTTTCAGGAAGTTTTTTTTTTTCCTTCTGAAGACTGTGTGTTAAAAGCTCTTGATTTACCCATGAATCTTTTGTTGGAGAGAAAAATCTTATGTTTCACATTTCACTTTGGTTTTGCTCATCAGAGATAAAATGGTCTTCATATCAAAACAGTATGCTTTGGAAACCAGGCAGGCTCACTTTCAGTGTAGCCTGAAATGTGCTTTGTGATCTTTGGCTTGCCATGCACTAGATACAACAATAATGTTGTCTTCAGACACCAATTGCCCAAAAGTTTATTTCTTAAACACTTTTAGATCCTACAGTGGAAAATGCTGCATGAAATTTACAGTTAATGATGTCCAACATAAAGAAAAAATACTGTAAATCTTTCTTGTGCCTTTTTCAACTGTTCTTGTGGATAATGTCCTGGTTGCATTCCAGTGCAAAATCCTGTCTGGATTTCTCATGTTCATTTTAACCAAAATAAATGCCACGAGTTTAGTCACACAGAGGAAGTATTCACAATGTTCCTCTTTAGGCAATTCATTCAGATGATTAGGTTAGGAGACTGGTCTCCTTAAGCTCCCTGTGTCAGTGGAGTGGGATGTTCTGCAGATGACAACTGACAGCAGGAGCTTAACAAATGTGTCAGTAGCTCTATCTGTACTGGTAAAAAGGAGGAGGTAGAAAGGATTGCACCCACATTCTTCTGGCAGATTTTTTTCTAAGTCAAACTAGGTCCCTGCCCATAGCACTAAGCATGTCTGGTTATTTTTTTTTTTTTCTGACCAGCATATAATGGCTAAATGGTCTTAAGATATAAGATTTTTTTCTCCAGTTCAAATTGCCTTAAATACTGTGATAGGCTGTGCTGCAAAATATTATGCATACTCTCCAGACAGTGGCCCCTAGCTGGAAAAAACAGCACTAGATTGCAACTTGGAGAGGTTTAGTAAGCTCACTCCAGAACAAGCCTGGGAGCAAAACACAATACATGAAATTAGAAGGAACAGAACAGAGTAAAGAGGTAAACACCAGAAGTGGACTTTCTGTGGTGTGGGTGTTTGTTTTTTTCTGGTTCTTTGTTTGTTTGTTTATTTTCCAGGGAAAAGCAACTGAATTAAGCTGTGATCTTTCCACTGTTGCTAAGCAATGCCCAAGTCACCAACATCCCTGGCTCTTTTCTGTGGTTCTTGTGGATCACTGAAAACCAGACCCCAGCTCTGAAGTACAGTGTTGCCCCATATTGGGTGAAATGATTAATGTGGAAAAATTACAGAATAGGGAGGAAGACAGATGGAAACATTACAGAATTCTTTTTATGTAGTTAAACCAAGGTTTTGTTTCCTGACTGGCAGCTCCCCTCTCTCTGGACTCTTGGCTCTGTCTTACCTCTCTTCCCATCTGTCAGTGTCATGATTTCCCTTTGGAAATGCCAAGTTTGAGCCCAAGACTAGGCTGTCCTGGGTTGCAGTGTAGGATGTACAAAAGTATTTATTGTATCACCATCTCCATGAGCTGTTGGAACCAGGTGGGGCAGTGTTTTCCCAGGCCCCCTTCCTTTGGACTATCTTCTGCTAATGGCCCATCAATGCCTTGCCCATGACTCACAGGTAACTCCCTCCAGGAGTTATCTCTGTTTAATGGGCCATCAAGGACCCACTTCGCAACTCATCATCCCATTGTGAGATGCTCTGCCCAGGGGGAGGAGCCAAGCATTCTCACCTGGATATAAACTGGTATTTGGGACAGTGCAAGCAGCCCTTACCCACTGGATTCCCAGAGGAGCAGAGCTACCAGACCTTTCTACAGGATCACTGCTTCAGAAAGAGCACCTCATCTGGACTGCTTCCACCACCCTGCTCAGGTTGTATTCTGACTCTGTCAGTGGTCCTTTATGTTATTGCATTTATTTTATTTTATTTTTACCTTTTTACCTTTCTTCTTATTAAATTGTATCTCTGACTTGGAGCCTCTCACTCGTTTTGCTTTCAAACCACAACAAAGGCTGAGACTTGAAACTCTTTAACATTTCCAGGCAGCCATGTGCAGTCATATAGGTGGGAATAGAATCTCTGTGGGTTAACATACCAGAAAATGAATCTCCTTTATCCTTCATCTTCCTCATGCCTCTTACCCAGAAGAGGTGCCCTGTTATGCAGTGCCAGCAATTGCATGACACTGCAGTGAGGGCTTTATATCAAATAACATGGAGAAAGAAGCATCTGCCAGCAAATAATAAGTTCTGAGCATGATTACTATTATAATGACCAATCCTAAATCCTAAAAATCCTACATCATAGCTCCTGAACTAGAACCATCATAGAGAGTACTACATTTTGCCAGGCAGGGAATGAAAATGGTTCCTGACATGGAGAACTTAAAATCAAAGTGCAAGGTGGGAGACAACAAGAGGTTATTGTACATAAATAGGGAAAATACATGCTAAAACAAAGAAGTGCATTTCAACGTATTTTTTTCTGCTCTTCCCTTTCAGTAAAGTACAACATTGCCAGTGGAAGGGTGAAGCAGTTCCACATTAGGATCATTACAGTGGTTTTGGGTTCCTTTATGTAGCTGTGCAATTTGTATTCTTACAAAAAAAGAAAAAAAAAGAAAAAAAAAGAATTTAAAAAAGACTATAACAGGAACACTGTCGTCCTCTATAGTGTAACTTTGCAGTCAGTAACTGCACAAGGGAAAAAGTGGTTATGGGAAACACAATGAGGTCTAATCGTTTTTGGAAACCCAGAAAGTTTTTTAATAGTTGTTCCCTAGCTTCTTGATTCTTCAGTGTTCCAGTTTTCAATTGTGGTATCCTTCATGCTTATGCTTAAATGATGTATTTCAAGGAAGTTTTGTCAATAATTTTTAAAGTAGCACTGATTTAATAAAGTTTTAATTATCATAAAAAACAAATAAAAGAACATGGGAAAAGGATGACATAAACAGGATTATTTCCAAAGGAATAAAAAGGATGTGCCTCTATGGGGATAATAATTGGCTAATGGATGAACAGATAATGGTGGTTCAGACAAGTTCCTATGAAGGCTCAGTCTGTTGCATGTTAGATCCAGCTGCACATTGCCCAGGGGCTTCTTATAGCTGTTGAGACTTACTAGGACACAAGAATGCATCAGCCCATGCCCTACTTACACAGTCTTGTTTTAAAGGCTGCCAGAAATCTGTTGGTGAAAACATTCTTTACCACCCAAAAATACCCTTCAGAAAGTCTTGTTTTTTGAAGGAGACAACCTCCCCAGCTGCCCTGCATTGCTATTTTGGTTTCTTGGTACCATTTGCTGAACAACTGTGTGTGCTGCTATTCCTGTCACCTTGTGAGTACAGTTTTACCAGGGCCACTGACAGGGCTGGGGTTCTCTTGGCCAGGCACATAATGTAGGAGCACCTTCACGGTTCCTCATTCCCCCTCAGGTTTGTGGCTTTTCCAGGTTGGTTCCTGCTTGGTTTCAACCTTCTGCTCTAGGCAGGAGGCAGCAGACTCACTGCTTTGGGACAGATGGTCCTCCTTGAGGTGAGTCCTTCATAGCTTTGCTGTATTGCAAGCTCGCTGGGATTAGGGAAAGGGACACTGTTTAATACAACAGTATCACCATTTACTCTTTTGGATCTTCCTTAAAATCAATGAACCTTTAGAAAACAAGACAAAGGAGAGAGGCATTAGGGAGAAAGGAGGATGGTGAAAGGAAAATCAGAAAAGAAAGGAGAGTATTCTTGCACCAGCAGAGCATGTCTGACCCTCTGTCATTGCTCTCTACAGATAATGAAACAGTGAGTTGGGTCAAAGGGAAGATAAGGTGGTCTCACCTAGTATGAACACAACATTTTGCTACCTGATCATAAAAAGGTTTGTAATAGGAAGCTATTAATATATATATAAAATATACACTGGTTCAATAATTACGTGTGTGCTAATAACTCTGGACCCATTAGAGCATCTTCTTACAGCAGTTGACAGGAGCATTATTCTTTCTGAATGTAGTTATGATAATTGTTTTCAACATATATAGTGTAACTCCCCATGCTCAAATGCAGCTATACTTTACTTTTTTTACTTAATTCTGGGGAAAAGGGCATTTTCATAATCTACTAGAAAAATGTTTGTTAAAAATCAACTGCTTTTTTATACAACAGATTAGTTTTATGGGCATTCAACATTGAACCTCCTTAGCGTAACCTACTTTTGCCTGCCCCCACACAAATATTCCCAGGTTTTTACTACTTTACACTCTGTGGCACTCCAGCCTCTGTGAGGGTTAACTGCTCTCTTTATTACTTCTTCCATTGTCAGCAGAATGGTGCTGAAATAAGTCTTAAAGAATCTTCCTTTTTATTGAATGTTAAGAATAACTTACTTCAGATGTCAGGTTGAATAGTCAAGAAATAAAACAAAAATTAGTAAATGTTCCTTCCCATATAATTTTATTCAAGTCCTTGCATGACTGAATTTAATAATAGAACTGTTACTGACTTCAGCTGGGAAAGGTTTGTTCCTGGTCTGAAATGTATCAGAAGATGAAGCCTGGAAATTGTGATGGATGCACTCGATTCCTAAACCAAACTAGTGGGGGGTTGGTTCATTCTCCAGAGGAGGTAAAGGCCTAAATGGGACAACAATTCCTTTTGTTCCAATCTGTTCTCTCAAAACCCATGAAGGCACAGAACAGCCCAGTGAGCATCACTGCACATGAGTTTGGGACACCAACACTCTGATTTACTCATGAACAGAGTGTGGGCTGTTCAAGACTCATTTATCAAGGGGCAAAGAAAGCCATGGGTACAAGGAGTCTCATGAAGACCTTTCCCATGTCATATAATTTGATTTTGAGTCAACCACTTTATCCCCATGACAGCCTAAGGGAGCCACCTTTGAGCTCTCCCTGCTAAGCAACCTCGCTGCATGGCAGAGAGCTCCACTTGAGCTGGGAAGCCTCTCAAGGTTGCTCCTTGAGACCTAGACACTTGTTTGGAAGGTGGCTGCCATCATGCATAGCCTTATACTAAAGTGCACTAAGATTTTTGTCTTGGTCACTTGGACCTTTATTTTGTTAAGTTTGGTTCTGCCTCAGAACTTTTTTTTGAATCATTGTGTCCTTTGTGCAGTACCATAACAGAGTGAACCTTGCCATCAAATGTTGGTAAGTTGCAGTTTTATAACATCACATTTCAATAAAACCACTTTTGCTGATATCTTTGACACTGGTTTTTTAAGTGGTATGAATTGGCTTTTCGCAGCAAACTGGTATAGTCAGAAAGACCTTGAATCAGGATTCACAAGAGAAACACCCAATATTCTTAGAATGTTTTCTTCAGGAAAAAATGAAATTTAGGGATCAGAGCTTCATTGTAGTCAAGAAATTGCCTATGTGTTTTTCTGTTAGCAATGGACATTTTCTGGTATCTCACTTCAAATGTTCTTTACAGAACTGTATGGATATATATAATTATATGTAATAATGAGTAATGTATATTATAAAATATCATCTGAAGTAAATATGGGATACTTTAAAAACCAGTAATCACTCCAGAGAATACACTTTTTACGAGACTTCATTTTCACTTTGAGATCCCACTGTAGCCATGCTGTTTAGTTGGAGATTGGAAGGACTTGTTTCTAGTCTTCTTTTGTATATTTCCATTATACATTTATTTTTTCTTGTACTAATTTTTGTTCAGTAAAAATGTTAATGGTTTTACAAAATGCTGAAGAACTTTTTATTTTGTACTTTATGCCTTTCTTTACAATAGTGTTTTCATATGGAATGGCAATTCATAAGAATGGCAATTATGAAACTGGTTTTTACGTTTTGTAATTTTCTTTTGAAAGTTATTTCACTTGAGATGAGCTCTTTGTAGATCAAAAGAGACTGCAGGGTTGGGCATGATGCTGGCACAGCAATTCACAGACATTATTTTACCTTTCAGCCCAGAGTGTTTTGTTCACAAAATACCACACTACTTTGTTTTTCAACAGGGCCTTAACCTGAGAGAAATATCTCAACTAACCTTTATTCATTCTTTCTCTTTTCATTCACAGATCCCTTTTTGTCCTTGACGCCTATTAAATCTCTGACACTAGGGTGAAAGGTGCCTCTTACTGCTGAGCAGCACATCATCTCAGCCTTGTCTATCCCTATGACCCTATTTCAAAATTGGGGTTTTTTTTGCATTGAAAAATTTTAAACCACTGTCTTTCTGACAGTTTCAAGTTGTAACCTGAAATATGCTGGAGCAGGCCTTGAATTATGATTTGGTTTTGCATTACAAATTCATTGCTTGTGGATGCTTGTCATGTTGTACTCTATCTCTACACAGATGACAGGATTCAATTCTTGCCTGTTTTCATTGGCTTCCAGTGGCTGACTGAGCAGTGCATTCTTTTGTTTTCAGGAAGGGCACGTGAAATATGCTGAGCCAAAACAAAACACATTACACTGTAATTCACTGGAGTATTATGTGCCCTTCATGCAATTTGCGTGACAGCCACTGCCTTCTCTCTACTGTTGGAATCTTTGCCTCTCTGCCATTCCCTTGTGAATTTCTTACTTTTGTTCATGAAATGCCAAATTTATTTGTCACTGCAAAACATTGTGTATTCTTGCTAACTGGGACATTCTTTTTTTTCTTCCTGCCTCCCAACCTGATCAGGACACAAGTTTGTTCTATAATACAGTCTCCAGTGATAAGTCTCATTCAATTTTAAATGTCTTGTATAAAAGACCTCTGCTTCAGAGACCATTTAATGGTATTTGAAGACCAGATTGTGACTTGAATTTTGTGTATCTATAAATCATGCAACCTACCTGAATCTTGTTTTCAAGCACAGAGAATGTAAGGTATTGTATTCAAAGAAGAGATACAAAAGAAGTGTCAGTGAGCTTTGTGCTTTGCGTCAAGTTAGATCCCAGAGCAAAGGTGGAAGTGCAGGGTAGTTGCTGCAGAATAGGCCATCAGTAAAAAAAAGTGTGCTGACAAAGAGATGAGCATAACTTCCTTTACCCCATGTGGCTTCTCTGATGCTCTCAGTAATTTTTTCTGTTTCATTTGTGCATTTGTATTAAAACTGACAACTGTGGTGATAGGTAGAAGAGGTCCCTATCAACTGAATATCATCCTCTGAATTTGCAGAAAATGTTTCCTCTTTCTAGTTATACATTTTCATCAAAGCTTGGTCATTTGTTGAATAATCAAAAGCCTTTCTTGCCTGTCCTAGATTAATCTGGGAATGAAACTCCTACAATATTTTAGCAGTCATGTTGTAAAATACAGATGGACTTCATATAACTGTGAAATGGAAGTTAGTGCAATTTTTATATTTTCCATTAATATTTTGCTAATATATGTGGATGGACTGTAAACTAAGCTGTATTGTCATGGTTCCTGGAATGACACAAGATCTTAGCTAGACTTTATTTGTGATAAGCTAGAAGCCAAAGTTGACTAAACTTTGTAGGTTTCTTGATCATGACAAATGAGACTAAAATAAAATGTGGTATGAATTGTATATAAATTTTATATTTTAAACTATATATGCTATTGGTCTGAAAGGGGCAATAGTGTGCTCAATCTCATCTGACTGTTCCTTTAGCTTTTCCAAATTCCTGTGGACAGGGAAAAAATAAGACTCATAACTTGTGTTCTGCTTGAGGATACCCTTTTTTTTTTTATTATTTACTTCATCATAAAACTTCCCTGTGTTGTTCTCATTGTTTGCTCGGATGAAAATAAATAGTGTTTGTTTTTCTTTAGCTATTGAAAACAAGGTTATCCTGCATCTGAAGTTTCATTTGCCATATGTAGTGTCAGCTTCCCTTCTTTTTAGAGATTTAACAAGTTCATGGTCAAATATTTTAGTATAAATCTATGTTTATGACTATGAATACTTGACACTAGTGAGATTTCAAACAAGCTTGTAGTTAAACTGAATTTCTTCATATGGCCTATTACTTTTTCCCTTCTACTGCAGGTGGTTCTTGTTATTTAAGGTCTCTTAAAGGCTGTTTAGTAATGTGTGTTTCTTTTGCCATTAATAACTCCACAGAGCAGCAGATAAATTAATTCTTTCCTTCTTTCCAGGTGGAATGAGAAGGTGGAATGAGAAGGCAGAGTGCTGATTATTGCCATTCTGGGTGTGAGTGTAATGAGATGTCAAGGAAAAAATAGGTTTGTGGTGTTTCTTCTCAAGTTGGATGTATTTAGTTCAAGAATAACTTCTTCTGGAATGAAACAAAGTTGTTGAGGCTTTCATAAAAAATTAAAATTTGACTCACCTAGTACTTTCTATATGGAAGATCAAGAAACCTCTTCATAAAAAGAAATTGTTTGGAACTCTTTTGTAAGAAAGAAATGGTGTAGTTGTGTTTTTATTGCTTTGTTCCTTCATCCTCCTTAAGCTTAACTAAGTCAGTATGCGAACATCTTTCTTCTGTCTTTAAATACAGTTAGTATTGTGGAGGCTTGTTTATCATCAGCCCAAATTACTGCCAAGAACAAATAAAAGATTTATTTAAAGACACTTTGAGAAATGATCTGTCTATGAGAATTGGGACAGAAAAGTTTGGTGACATTCAATTGCTGCTCCTGAGCCTGTTTGACTCATGAGAGACCATTTGACTAAGGAGCACAAGCATTCAACAGAGGGTTTGTTCTTTATAATGAGATTATGAGATGCTTGTTATCACAGCTCTTTTCCATCTGGCTTCCTATCATTAGACAAAGCATGTTGTCCGATTAACTTTTTTCTTTTTTTCTTAGGGTTTTGCCAAGTTCTAAAAAACTAATTGTTGATAATAGCATCAACCAGCCATGATAGCTAACTCTAAAGACATAATGCAGCATCAACAAGCAGATTATCTTGCATCTTTTGATACCTTCTTATCTACAAATTCTTTTATTTCTTTTCCTAACAACCAACGGGACCCGCAAATGATCATACTGCTCTGTTTCTTCTTTATTGTGTGCTTGCTTCTTCTCAAGATGATAATAGAACTGCTTTTCAGTTCAAAGGAACAGGTTCAGCATCTGTACAAACAGCAAACAAACCATCTGTGATAATGAAATCCTGTTGCCTTTGTATGTTAATACCAAAATCCAGAAGAGCTGTGTCCACTCCTCTAGTTTGATTGGTTGGAAAACCATGCTGTGGTCACAAAAAACTGCTGGGATGATGACCCTGGCAGCACCTAGAGAAATTTGAACAATGTGGATGCTACATCACAGCCTTTTTGTATAGGAAATATATCTCTATAGGAACATCTATAGGAATAGCAGATGGACAAACTGTGGCTGCATGCTTTGTGCATAGCTCAGGGTATGCTCTGGCAGATGCTTTGCTCTGGCAGATGTTTGTCAGCAAAGAGGACCTTCTGTAAACTGTGACTATAAAGTTTTGGTCTAGTGATACAGATCAACACGTGGCCAGAGGGTTATGAACCACGTGTAAATGTATCAATCTCTGAGGGTCCAGTCCTTTCAGATTGGCTTAAAATAATTTTAGTGAGACTTCTCTTCAGAGGTGTTTTGTAAAGTAAAAGTTTTAATAAATGAAAAATAACAAGCGTTACCAGAAACAAAAAAAAGCCATGCACAGGTGTCCGAGAAAACCTCTGACACCCCACTAGAAACACTCCAAAAAGCCTCTTAGTTCCTTTGTGCTCCTTCCTAAATACTTAATGTTTTAGGAGGGACACATTGGCTTGCTGCCAATAGGGAGAGATACAGGGTTTGAAGAAGAGTGAAAAGGTTCAATAGGTGCTTATCTCTTGGTACTGAGCCAACCACTGTCAGACCAACAAAGAAGTTTCTGGGTTCTTTACCCTATAAGAAATGCAACAGGTGTCTTAAACTTTTCCCTATATGGAGAATACTTGCTGGGTGTAAGAAATGCGTTCCCATAGTCTAGCTCCATAAGTTTTTAAAAATTTTTAAAATAAATAACTGAATAAAAATATGAAATTTGAAATTTTAATGTAGTGAAATTCCCACACTCAGTTTTATTTGCTATGCCCAATGTTTTGTGCTTCCATACCCTGATGTTGTTAAACCTTCAATATATTGCATCTACTATCCAGGTGAACATTTTTTCCATTCTCTTTTCATTCTAAATAAAATGCTAGAAATTAATTGTGTATTTGCTTGATCGGTGATACACTGCTTTCATCCAATGAACTATGAGTCTGTTTCATTTAAATCTCTAAAAAAATTAAATTCTCATTAATGACTTAGTGACCTAAGTGTATGATAATATCCAGAACCCAAGACAGAGATTTTTCATTTGCACTGTAAAGGCAACTCTTTCTATGACCATCTTAAATAAATACACTGGAAATAGGAAAAGAAAGTTAAAATTAAATTAAGCAAAGGCAATTGATTACTAGAGAGCTATCTGATAAAACTCATGATAGGTATACATTTAAAGTTCAAAGTCAATATAACTTAGATTCTGGCATAGCATGTGGTCCTTCTTCTTACTGACATGATAAGCTGAAAGGAGTTTTTTTGAGTTCACCCTCAAATTTGAGAAGAAATTTAATAAGATGATAAAAGATCAGGATTTGTGGGAGACAAACAGCAGGCAATTTTCAGAACATGAAATACGTCTGTGGTATTTCCACCAAATCCAGTAAAGCTATTGTTGGAGGAAGGTAGGCTTCAATGTAGGTAAAGATGACCATTAAAACTGAACCTCAAACTTTGACACAAAGTGTATTGAAATCAGTGAGAAGACTCATGTTCTCTTTTTTGAGTCTTTCTTCTGAGATACAATTCTTGCAATTAGTCTTTTTTCTTAAAACGCACAACTCATCACTTATCGCAATGTACCAGTCTTGATAATTATTTTCAAGCTACTATATTCATGATCTTGAGATTGCCTGGATCTTGTAAGTCTTGAGATCTGAATCAAAATGGTAACAAAATTACACATTTTTTAGGAAAGGCATTTAATACTCTCTGTGTCTACAAATGCAGTCTTCTCACAGCAGTATCTAATGACTAGGAGATGTGGACACCAACCAAAACTGGGTGTCATATCTATTTTGAGGAGCATGAATACATTCAGTAGTAGAACAGCAGCAGATCTTGGCTTTTTAGAAGCATTTCAATTTTTTGTCCAGATGCTATGAAACACTTTTTTTCTTTAAGCTTAGATAAAGATAGCAACTGGCTACTGATCCTTGAGTATAATAAATGTTCTGCTTATGTATTTCCCTGATTCTAATGGAAAAGAACAACATAGGATAGTGAAAGAAAGCACATTTATATTGTATTGGTAAGTAAATGTGAGTTTCCTGCAAATAACTATTTACCTTACATGAGATTCCTCTCTTTCAGGGTGAGGATTCAGAAGCCTTCCCCTTTACTAAAAGTAGAATTCATACTGCAATGTGAAATCATGAATTAGTGGGAATACGTGTACTTCTTTTGTAGTATCTGTGTTATTATTCCTAGGCCAATGAGCACTTGCATAGATAATGGCAAGAATATATTCTTCAGATAAAATGCCAATTCAGGAAAATACTGATGATTAGGAATTGTTCTGTGACATCCTGGTAGTGGAGGTGACCTGGTTCTGCTTCCTCATTGAGCACATTTTCTCTGTATTTGATTGATTCATCCTGCATCAAGAGAATAAGGGAGTGGGTGAGATGAGATTTGAATTGGCAAAATCACTATTCCACCACATAGAAATTCAGGGAAACAGAAAAAAAATTAACTTTTCTTTGAAGGAGAATAGGACTTTGTCTAGAAGATCTTGCAATTACATGGTGTCCCATGCTGTGCCCTTTTTGCTGCCTTCAATCTCATTTATTTATTTATTTATTTATTTTGTGACCCTGAGACTGTTTCCTTGATATTGTTGTTAAAGATCTGTTCAGACTACAGTTCCTGTTCTCCCATCTTACTGTCCACATGCCACAAGTAATTTTCCCATTTTGCTTTGTTGCCAGGCTCTTTCCTTGCTGGCATTTGAACTTATTAGGCTGCTTTCCAGATTTGACCATCACATGCTTTATTACAGTTTCATCAGATTGTAAATTGCCTTTATCACCTCTGAGAGAAAGGATTGTTAATGTGAACCTAAATAACACCATAATACACCACTTAAGATTGCAGTGGTGCAATCATGGATAAACAAGGTCTTGTCACCACTGTGTGTTACATTCTGTTCTTTCTGTTAAACCAGCTTGTAAATTAGCAATCCATAAAAATTTTGGATCAATAGCAAACCTTTTGTTGCTGGTAGAGAAACAATTCAGGGATATTATACAACTCCAGTGCTTAGTGCTTTCTCCTCACAGCCTGATGGAAATGATTAAAACAAAACACCTGATAATGAGGTGGTTGTTGAACAGGAAACTTCTGGGGGTTTTATTATAATTTTTATTCTATTGTTTGGAACAGCAGTGGGATCTGGAATGTGGAAGGCCCACTGTTAGAAAAGTTTGTTTCTATAACAACACGGTGTAAAAATGGAGTTCCCTTTCTTAGCATCTTTCTTGAAATGGAAAAATACCAGTTTATTTCAGATGCAAGGTATTGGATAGCATTAGCAGTGTGTGAGACAGTAAGTAGTGACAAATGGAGTTTAAAGCAATGCTTGTGTGTGTGTAATATTGCTCTAGGGTGACAAAGCTGTTTTTTTAATTTATCGTAAGTTCTTTTAAAGCTGTATACATGTGTGCTCACCTGAAACCATGTAGCTGACTCTGCTTTCTAACCCCTCCTTCTGATGTTAACATTTTAGGAGGTAATCACATTCAGGTATTGTACCTGAGTAAAGTCAATTCACCACCAGCTTAAGATTGAACATAATTGTGAAAACATGTCCTATAAGTCTTCCCATTTTCAAAGAAAGAAAACAGAATGATTTTAGAGGCTGCCTGGGTGAATGTCTTTGAGTCATCTAAAATCCATGTACCTGGTAGTTCTTCTTCATTCTGTTACCTACAGGACTCCAAAGACTATTCAGCAAAAGCCTGGATTAGTCCTATTCTACCTGGTATTAATGTGACAGAACTCACAAGGTTTATGAAGGTTCACAATATTGCTGATTTGATGTTACCTTTGCTTCTGTCACCTCCTCTTGCACACATACTGGCACGTGGGTGTCTAACTTTCATTGAAATGTACACAAAAGACTAATTTAGAGAAGCCTTTTCCTGGCTGCTGAAAACATGTGGCTTAGTGACTAAGTTAGGCTTTGTTTTTTAGCTGTTTATTGCATAGTTACTCAAATTCATGAGAGATATTTTGGATGATATACCCAAATATTGCATTTTCAAACCAGAGAATCCAATATATTAACTTCCTGTCATTGCTCCCATTACATTTGAATTAGTTTATTCTGATTTCAGCAAGGAACTTCCAAGCTTTTTTAATTTGTCAAAAATACAAATTTAGAATTTTCAAACTGTGATTGCCACCTATGGTTATATCTGTTCCCTTTCAGGTCTCTTCCAGTATGTCTTTTTAGGTTATAAGGTATAATTCTTGTGGTTTTACATGTTGTGCATGAGACTGTGTAACTATCACTCCTTGTCCCTGGGAGTCAAGCCAGATGTTCTAACTGGTTTTTAGCTTATACAGTTTGGGTTCACTGGCCAGCTTAGAACAGATAACCTTAAACCCAAGTGTTGTGTTGAAAAGAGAGCCCACCATGGCTCAGAGAAGGGCAGCAGGCTGTGCTGGGTTAGTGGACATGATATGAGCAGCGCTTATGCTTATGTCCACATCAGCAGCCTGACTGGATGAGCTGGGTCCTTGTTTCTCCTGGAAGCCTGGGCAGGAGGGTTGTATGGAGGAGGTGGCCAGAGAAGGAGAAACTTATGTCCTTGGTGGCTTTGCTCCAAGGTGCAATAGGATTGTGGGCAGGAAACATCTCCAAACCTTGTGAGAGGAAAGGACTCCTTGGCTGACAAAGAGTCACAACCAACTCTTGGAGGAGCAGGTACTGTTTGGTCTCTCTCTCTCTCTCTCATCTGCCTCTTCCCTTCTTTGTGATAATGGGTGTGCATTTTATTTGAGCAGTGAGGGAAAGAGATGTGCAATAGGTGGAAGCTCCATTCTTTGGTGTTGATAGACTGAATTTCATTCTCCTATCTAAAAAACCCCATTAAAATGATGTGCTCCATCACAAAAGTGTGTATTTTTTTTCTTTAAAGAGAGCTCTCAAGGTTAGCTTTGCTTATTTAAGCACCACATTGAGAGAAAGAGAGAGAATTAGGCTGGAGACAGTATATGTATCCATGTGCAGAGAAACATCCTCGTGGGGAGGACATGGTGTACATGTCCTCAGGAGGAAATGGTCTTGCAAGCCCCATAACTTCTCATGAAGGAATGTAAGCAGCAATACCTCTGCCGGGCTGCGTGCAAGGCCTAGGACACAGAGGAGTCTTTTCCCTTCCACCATAGAAGAAAAAAGAAAGGCCAGGTCTCTGGGAGCCTTTTTGTTTCACAGATGGGATGTACATCCCTTTTTGCAATCTGAATTCTAGCTGAATATTAAGACAGGACTGCATAGCGTTGGAGCAGTACAGGCTTGCACACTGACAGATTCAACTTGTTCTTTCCAGATTGCTAAAGCTTATTTTAAAAGGTCTTATTATTGGAGAGCTTCCATTGTGTATCTAAAGCCACTGATATCTTACTGTCAATTAAATGAAAACAAGTTGCTGTTACTTTTCAATTTAAGGGGGACCTCTCAATAAAAATATGTTTACCAACAGTTACACATACGGAAGTGTTTTAAAAATATTTTAAGTGCACTGCAATTACCTAAAGGTGTGAAATGGAGTTGCTTGTGCTCACTGCGTCACAAGCAAGGCCTGAAATTTAGTGACTATCAGGGTTGCTGGGCTGTTTTTCCATATATATGGCTAATAAAATTAGAAGTCTTATCTCTAGGCAAACTCATTTATATTTTCTTAGGTTTAGATGATTCTTTCAGATAGGAAAGCCATAGTAAGAGTTTCTTAAGCAAATACTTATCTCTTTATAAGAGAAACACTGATATGTGAAAGACTGATGCATTGTTCCATGCTTTTAAACACTTACTTTATATCTGTGTTTAATGCAGGAAAGATTGAAAAACAGCTGTGGATTTCTGAGAAGAGCCTTTACTTTTAGCTCAGAAAAAATATTATTGTGGTTTATGCAGTCAAATTATAACAAAATAGATTCTGGTTTTGGTGGAAAATACATTCACATGTGAATCTATAATTGTAAAAGTAAGCCTGTGGTTCATGAAGCTAAAATACTCGTGGGTGCAAAACTGCTATAGTTTTGTGCAGAAATAGAAATGTTGAAGCACATGTATTTCACTGCACATGGATCTTGGATTCACATCAGAAAAGCTGGTTAACTGTTTTTTGTAGCACGTCTGCTGTGGTGATGCTGTTCTCCTGATACTTTACAGCACTTAGAAATGGCTTAGGTGACTCACTTGGAGAAAAAAAAAACGGGGCTTGAAACATTTCTAATAATGGAAAGAGTGACAAGGAAAAGCGATTACTTCCAAATCTCTTTCATTACAAAGCTCTTAAACTTTTTTTTATTTTTTTTTTTAATTATTATTATTTTTTAATGTACTGGAACACAATAATTTTAAAAGAGGGTTCACTTGCTTCATATATGTGACATTCAGTACATAAATTAGCTAAATGTGTCAAAAGACAACTCAAATAATATATCAGTGGTGTTACAGCTGTGGGTTCTACTGGTCACATCAGTCCTCTTACTTTAGCTGAAACTGATCTTGAAATCTGTGTAAACGGAACATCTTCCAGTGAGTTTTTATAATAATTTAAATACAAGTTAGAAGGAAAAACTTTGCATTCATGATATTTCAGGCATGCTGTGAGCTAGAAGTGTCTGTTCCATATACAGGATCAGATATATGCTAAGGGACCTGTATTTTGTAAAGATTCACATGATCCACAGGTACATAGTATTATCTTACATTTCCTAAAAAAGCAGTAATCATAGGAGTTTCTCCCTTGGTGCTACTAATGATGTCAGCATGGCTTCAGGTTCCTTCTGCTTTGCTGCCAACTCATTGCATGCATATTTTTGTACATCTTCCTACTCTTCTTGAGATCCCTTGGACAGCTGAAATCCCATGCAAGGGGCCCCATTAACATTTGTCAATAGCTGTGCTCCATCTTGCACTGACACTGTCAAATGACTTTGGTAAGGTGGGTGAAATATTAATGTAGAATTTTAGAATTGCTGTGGTTTGAAAAGACCTCAGAAGTAATTGAGGCCAACCATTAAGGTGTCCAAAAAACATCCCTAAGGATTGGTTTTCAGATATTCCTCCTTGTGGAATAGTGATCTGGAGGAAATGCTTTCTTTCATGCAAATTCAGAGGTTGCTCTTCTTTAATTTCCTGTTAGTGAACTCATTGCAGGTGAAGCCAGAAATTTCTTTGTACATCAAGTTTAGAAAAACCTGTGTTTAGAAAGTAGTGGTTGGAATTGAGATATTCTGACACTTCTTTAAGTCAATTTCTATTGTATTTCTTGTGGAAATAAGTTCTTGTGGATAATAAGTCATCCAAGAATGCGAGGGCAGTTTGCCCTGCTGCTCCTCCCCTGTACTCAGGGTCTCTTTTGTTGTGTTGCCACACTGTGTCTCTAGACCCCAGCTGTGATCAAGTTCTCATTGTGTAAGGGACCATAAAAATGGATTGTATGTCACAGTCTCTGCCACAATGACAGCACAGTTTAGCAGGGAAGGACAAAAAGGGGTAGCTAAGGTAACAGAGACATGCTGAGACTTGTGTAAAGTCACTCAGTGAGCAGCAGGAAGGAGCAGCCATAGGACCATTGTTTCCAAGTCCCAATTGCACTGCAAAATTACTGACATATGCTTCTTTTTAAAGGAAGACTCTCATCATAAAAAGTTATTTTTTGAAAATTTTCATGCTAAAGAACCTTTAGAAATGGCAGACAGAAAAGAAACTGAGAAATCCTAGATGGATCATTTGAAGAATTAGGTCTAAATCAGTATGAAAAAGACTTGAAATAAGACTTGGACTGATTTTAATGACATTTTCCTAGTTACGAGCAAGTTCAGTGGAAGTTTCCTGTTGTTTTCTTACATTTAGATAACTTAACAACCCCCAAACCAAGGTCTACACTGGTAGTTGGGTCATAAAAATGGTACAGAAAAATTTGCACTCACGGTGACTTCTTTTAAACAATATTCTATCAGTATTTTTATTAGTAATAGTATTTTCTATTTTCTATTTCTATATTTCTATAGTTGGGCTGGGAAATGAAATTACATCAAAGAGAATTGTACCCCATATAGTAAATTTGGGTCTCTTTAACTTTTATCAGTATGAGAATTTATTAGCAGATAGATAAATCAGAAGTGGAAAGAAACACAAGAAGCAGTCTTGGAAAAAACTTACAGATATGTGCTACAAGTCATCAGTTTATAATGATGTTAAATAGACAAGAAAGTAGAAAGAACAGACAGAGGGATGAGAACAGTGGAGTGGTGAACAATGTGAATGATGCTCAAGTAAGTCTTTATTGACTTTATTGATGTTGGTATTCATACCAAAGTCTGGTAGGAATATATGTCCCAATATCTACATACTTTCCTGGTCATATGATTTTTTTCCCCTAACTAGATCTTCCAGAAAAGCTGGGAAATCTGCCCCAAGAAATAGTTTGAGTCCTGCTCATTATCTTCAAAAAGGGTTAGTGACTCATTTGCAGGTAGTGTCTTCTTGAGATATCCTGGTACAGACAAAGGGTTTAGTTTTATAACACTAGATTCTAGAGAAATTCTGTGGGATTTGATTAAATCAATTATTCCTTACCCTTTAAACATGAAATTTGAGTTGATAAAACATAAAACATGAATTTGAGTTGACTAAGATAGATACAATATGTAATAAATTGTACATAATTTCTGTAGGAAAAAAAAAGACTCTTTTAGACCAGAGTGTTCACTGGAGTGTGTTGATTGCCTTGGTAATTTCAACTAAAATTAAACAGCCTTACCTGATGCATTTTTTAGAGTTATATTTGTATTTTTTGTCAATACAAATACAAGAAAAAGTAATAGAAAATTGCCAGCCATGAATTATGCATTTCAAACTTGTATTCCACTGGCTGCTGTACCACCTGTTAAGAAGTAAACCAAGCAGCAGTTGCCACATCACTGAGAATGACTCATTTCTGTAATGAATACCAATTAGGATATCAACATATTCAATGTTCTTATTCAGTATTCCTGTTCTCTCTCAATATTGATACATTAGTGCAAACTAATTTAAAGAGTTGTGTAGTTGTGTAATAAAACATTTATTTAAAACATTTATTTTACATAACAGAGAGAATGAAATCACAAAAATATTTCTATATCTCAAAAAAAAGGGTAAATTTCTTTGAAATTAAATGGGCTGATTATAAATTTACATCTTTCTAGTGCAATGTTAACATTTTGATGTAATTTTTCTTATTCAGGATGCAAAAAACTTCAAAACCAAATCACACCCCGCCAAAAAAAAAAAAAAAAAAAAAAAAAAAAAAAAAAAAAAATCCCCCCAACATAATTTTCCACCATATGGCAGTGCTGGCTTCAGAGCAGTTCTTTTGCTAGGAATTTTACTGTCTCTTTTATTCTGCCCTGAAATTGTAACAGTTCAGCAGAACCCTGCTTCCATTTGCTCCTTTAATTTTAGAGGAGCAAATGGAAGCACATTTTCAGGCAAATAAGAGAGGCAGGGAGCACTGACGAGGACAACAGTCTTGCTATACAAAGGCAGGGGAATATTTGATGTGAGAATTTTTTTCACTTGTCCAATTAGAGTCCTCATTAACATGTAGGACTGTCAAACAGAAAGAGCTAGGATAATACATGAGCTACAGGTCTCATTTACCAAGGTGCACATTTTATAGCTTATAGTCTTCCTGAGCCTCATTCCTGGTGAGCCAGGAATGAATTTGTCATGCTCTACACCTGTTAGGCTTTGTCTATGCTAGATGGATTTTGCAAAAAGTGAATCATGAAATCATAAGTCTCATCACAGCTCTCCTTGGGACAAGATCTAGTTATAGGATGCATGTAGTTACATACCTGGCAGCAATGACTTTTTGTTTTTGGTGCTGGGTCAGATCTTTTCTTTGCCTCTTTTAAATTTGGTGGTTTTGTCATTGGAGAGGAAGGGCATGGCTGTTTCAGGATTTCAACTTTCAACATTTTCCCCTTTTCTTACCAACCTCTCCTTTGAATATATTCTATGACTGTGGTAATTTTGTTTGACTGCAAACTTAGAGAGAAAAAAAAAAAAAAAAAAAAAAAAAAAAAAGGGAGAAAGTAACATCAACCCAATAGTAGAACTTTTCAAATCCTGTGTATGATGCCATGCATCCTTCTGGAGAGCAGCAATAGCACCCAACCCACCAGCTAGCTGTCTGCTCTTCTTCACCACCCTGTCCCCAGAGGTCCCTGGTGAAATAACTGAGATGTTCATTAGTCATTTGCTAAATTGCTTGAGATACTAAGGTAAAAGGAGCCATTTTGGTTCTCTGTAGCCTTCTGGGCTGTAGTTCTTGTGCATCAAATAAGGCAGAAGGTGCCTAAACTACCAAGCTGGACTTCAAGAGCAGCAATGCAACCAGGATCTGACTTGCAGAAGAGCTGTTTCCTAGAAGTCAGGCTTTTCAAGGTGAAAAGAAATTAATACTTCTGTATAAAAAGGATTTTCTCCTATGAAGACTTTTAGAAAGCATAGAGAGTTGAGGTTTATACCCCACAAATGCTTTTGAAGGGAGTGAGCCATTTCAGTCATGCACTAAATAAATGGAGGTAAAGAGGAAATCTGCACTTCATGAAGACTTTCTGACATACTGTGTGTTATGACCTGCCCCCATGAAGGGGCAAGTAACCCAGGTTCTTGTTGAGAGATCCCTTTGGGGCAGATTAGAGTGAAACAACACCTAATGATTGGTGTTTGTAAATATATATATATATGTATGGTATGTAGCCATTTTGGTTACTACAGTAATATATGTAATATATATAATATATCAATATGAAAGCCTAAAAATATTACTTGAGAAAATGCATAAGGAAAAGACAGAAAAAGGATAAGAGTAGAAAGATGCATAATCACCTCATGGATCTGCAATGAGATTTGATTGTTGCTGCTGGTTGAAGTGATGGTCTTGATCTGCCTTGATCCATCCCCTCAAGAATCTCCCAAAACACAAAGTCTGATGGGTTAAAATACACTCAGGCTGAGTGGAAAAAACACCCAGGTACCTCCCCTGTGTGAGGGGGAAGTTTTACACTGTCACTTGCAACAGACCCTGGATCTGCTGCAACACCTTTGGATCACGTGCAGTCCTCTGGTGGAAGGCTTCAGGAATGGGTCTGGGGGTGCTCCAGGGGTCCCTGATGGCTGATGATGCCTCCTCAGCTGCCTCTCACATCAGCACAGTTAAGCCAATAGTGCCCCACCAGACCTTCCCTGCAGGGAGAGGGGAGTTTCACAACCCAGTGCAGTCGCCCACACCTCAGAACCCTTGGTTCATTCTAGGCATTGTGCTGGTTTCCCAGCACATATGATATAGTAAATATGATTCAACTTCCCCGTGACTTCCTGAAGCTTCTACAGATCCCAGATAAATATTATATTCACATTGCATGTAATGCTGACATGTTCATTCAACGAGCACTTACTGCAGATGAGACTTATGTACAGTTAAAGTGTGTATAAACCTCTTAAAGTGATGAAGGGTACTCAGAGCTCTCTGATAGCAAACCTGTCATTCATGGTGTTGCTGCAGAAGGAACCCCTACAGAGAACCAGAAGCAAGGAGTTGTGTGTTGGATAAGATGTGCATACAGAGTTTTCCCTGTGATGCACTGGGAATGCGATTATTGTGCCTCTGAGAACTGTATGAAGGCCATTTATAGTGGAGAATAGAATAGAATAATAGAATCCACTAGGGTGGAAAAAGGCCCCTAAGGTCATAATCTCCAACCATTAATCCATCATCATCTTGTTCACTGTAGCATAGAACTGTGAGCCCAAGATTCCTGAGTGTAGTCAGGAAAATTCCTCCAGCGAGGCCCTGCTGGCCACACAGTGACCCAAAGAGAGGAGAAGAGGCTTCCAAATTCAAAAAGAGATGAGGAAAATTAGGGCTCTCTATGTTCCCAAATGCAAGATTCTTGGGGGACAAAGAAACCAGATCCACTCTGGTGAGGAGGTATACCTGTGAAATAGCTCACAGTTAGCATAGGCCCCATATTTGGCTCACACAAACAGAGAACTTACAGGCCAGGAAGATTTATTTATACTTAGAAAAAACTTTGCATAAATCCATAGTAAAAGGATGTTTTCTTCAGAGAAATACAAATGATTTGTGAAAAATTTTGCCTGAGACTTACATCTTGTCCTGTAAACAGATATGGATGTCACATAGATAATATGGCTGATATACTGATAAATTCAAAATGTACAAATATAAAGAAGAACATAAAAATGTCTGTTCTAAATTTAATCAAACATTAATTAAAGAATCTTATGAGGTAAGTGATGTTCCATCACATTATTTTTCCTAAAGGAAGGAGAAAGGATTGGCTTTATAGTCAGGTAAAGCAGATGCTTCCCCCCTGCCCGAATACAGAGGCTTGACACATCAAGAAAAAAAATGCTGAGGTTTCTTAGCAATTTTTGCCTAAGTTATACTTGTCTGTGCAAGTGTATACGTAACACTCTGCTAGATCTAGCAGTAGAGATGGATCCAGGAAACCAAGTCAGGTTATGGTTTTGAAGACCCTAAGCTTCCTTGAAATGCAGAGCTGGAGTTTGAATTGATCAGTATTTCTACAGAGAAGTAGTGCTCCAAGCACTTAATGGGTGGAGGACTTCATTTATCCTTGAGAGATGAATCCCTAGAAGGCCCATCACAGAGAAGAGATCATTGAATTGCTGGTTGTTTCATTTGACAAGGATAAACTATTAGGGAATCTACATTTTTACTTGAGATGTAATTTGATTTTATGTTCAATCTCTAATTCAATCTAATTTTCTAAATAATAAGGACGCTGTGCTTAATGAAATATAAATGGTCAAATGAAAAGACAGTTATGTTCTTCCTTTGTTCAAGGTTCATACATGACCAGAAATACTACCAATCTGGCTGGACAGTTATAGTACAAAAATCACAACACTGATTACTTCAGAAATGTGGTTTTGCATCCAGGCTGTGATCTGACATGTTTTGATTTAGTTGAACTACCCTGGATCTGAAGCTGTTTGCAGCATAATTCAGCTATCTGATGGCCCCCCAAGTGTGTGATTAAGCTATCTGACCTTCCTGTGCTGTTCTTTCTTTTTGTACTCCTGGTTAGATTAGGTTCTGTCCCAAAATCCATTCTTTCATTCCTGCTTTTGATTTCCAGTTTAGTATAATAATAATTATAATAATAAAATTTCATTGCTTCTTACTCTGTTACTGAAAATAATCCTTAAGATGTGTTACTTCAAATAAAATTAGTAAAAGCCACAGTTCCACCTCCTTCACTCACAGAAGCACTAAATCTGGTGTGAACCTTGTGTTAACGACTCATCCAGGACTTAATCCTTACACTTGAGTCTTGGTTCACTCTCCTCAAGCTCCAGTTTGATCTAATTTAACAAGTGGGTTTTGTTTGTTTTTTAACTAATCCCATTTGCAAAGTGACTTTTATTTTGGTGAAATGTGGGATTTCATCCCTGTGTCTGTGGCCCATGTACACATGCAGCTGTTTCAGCTGCAGGCATTGCTCAGCCCAGGCCTGTGAGAGGTGGCCCTTCTGCTCAAAGCATCTGCCAATGTCAGCAGTCGATCAAACAGCTGGTGCTGCTCGAAGCTGAATTTAATTCTCTGTCTAGGATGACAAGAATTCTTACCTGCCACGCCAACAGATAGGGATTTACTGTTAGTACATTCTAGATACCATGGCTCTTTAGCTTTCAATTTTTTTAATCAAGTAGAATTTTTTTATCAAAACTAGCTAGCTGTGAGAATGCAGTAGCAAAGCTGTATCTAAAATGCAGATATCTTTTAGGCTCCCTATGTGTTTTACTAATGCTTGAAAAAAGAATTCTGTGTGCAGTCTGAGTCATTTTGCAATGAACAAGCTGTTATTTATGTTTTAACATTTCCTGAAGAGACAATTTCTATAGAACATCAGGAAGCAGCCATAAAATGAATATGGAAAAAATTGGGACAGAACTAAGTAGATGTTTTTTGCAATTGGCTATGCAGAATAATTTTATAGGAAAAGGTAGGATCACATGCAGTAGAAATCGCTGGCTTTTGTGAGTTGGCAGAAAATATAATTAAAATAAAGAAGTGACATCTTATGTGACAGAACCTGAGTAGGCAGCACAGCATTTATCACCTCCTGTTCACTAGCTTCTCTTTTTTAAAATTAGTGAGATTTATCTTATATGACGCCTACTCATGGTCTTGTTGGCATGAACGAAAACAAAAAAAAAAAAAAGGAATGAAGCAATGTAAAATAACACAAGGAGTTACTGCAGCCAACAAAAAGGGACAAATTCATCCTTGATGCTGTGAAATAGAACTGCACAAGAATTGATACAGGCTCCAAAGTGTTTTGTTTCCTGAGGTTATTCTTGTTTGTTTTTTAGTTTTGTGCTCATAAATTCTACCTCTATCTATAGATCAAATAGATCTATTCACCTACAGATCTGTAGGCAAAGCGAGCTATCTTCTACAAAATGGGAGTTGGACAGAAATCTTGATTTCAGCTGTGTAAATTTGAAGTTATTATGCCAGAGTCAGTGAAGTCATTCTGGGTTTATACTTGTAAGCCTTTAATCAGAATATGCCGTTGTGCAGGAAGATCTGGCACCTGAAAATCAATGGTTGGTGCTGCTGTTTTTCTTCCAGGTTGAGAATTTTGACATCTTGCTTGCTTGTTTTTCTGTTCTGAGTTTTCTGATTCAGCCAGGCTGTGGACTGAGACCGGTAATATTCTCTGTTAGAGACATGGAATCTGGGAGGTTTCAGGAAAAAAAAACAAAAACAAACCAAATCAAACCAAGACAAACCTAACTTAACACAGTTTAATTTTAGAAGACTCAAACAATCAATGATTTGGAATGCTGGATCACATGATTTAAACAAAGAAATGATGGAGTGCTGTCTCTTATCTGCAGATAAGGGGACCAGAGCAGGGGAGAAAGAGAATAATTTTATGCATATATTTATTAAACCAGAGCTTGTAAAAGACCTCAAGTAAATCTGCATGGAGTGGGTGGAAGGAGTGGAAGCACAGTCCTTAGAATAACTGTATATACAAGGTTTTTAAAACCTACTTTTAGGAAGGCAGTGAGGTGAGAGAAGAGGGTGATCAGTATTTCGATTTCAAATTTTTATGTTGTTTCTGATGAGTCACTTTCCAATACCCACTCTTGAAGAATGCTTCTAAATGTACCTCTTGTGTGCAGGGAAGCCCACACTTAATTACAAGCCAGTGTTGATAGAGTTAAGCCTTAGCGAATGGGAAGGAGGCCAACATCTCCTCCTCTTCCACTGTCCTTAATATGCCAGTTAGCACCAAAAGTCAGGGCAATCATTGCTTGCAGTCCAGAGAGAGCAAAACCAGCTGTTGTCCCTTTCTCCCCTCCTGCCTGGTGCACCTACAACATCTAGCCTGCAGTCATTTGGGAACAAACGCACCAAATCTGTCCTTGACTTTGTGTGAGGTTTGTAGGGCCCTTACATGCAAAGCAATGGCTTGGGCAGTATGTGGCTTGCCCCTTTTCAAGCTCTTTTCTTTCTAGCAACAAATATCTGGTGTGAGTGAACCCAGTTTGTCTGCATACAGAACCACGAGCTGCACATCACGTTCTTTGGGTTTTCAGTAAGGATTTAGCACCACAAAGACCCAGAAGAAAAGTACATGAATGCAGCACTGCACCTTGTACAACATCTTGGTGCACATTTCATTGTGAAAAAGGAAAGGTGACAGGCTCAGGTGACCAGTTCAGTGCTGAGGAGTTCACTGTGTGATTTCATTGCACTGAGTGCAATGGGAGTTTTGGATGAATGATGACTGTTCTGTACAATTCTATTACCCTGTGCTCGTGATCTTGCCTGTCCTTTTTACTTATTAAGTGAGCCATCCTCAGACCATCTGTGTTTTTGTAGTAGCACCTTGCAGCCTTGGAAGTAAACCTCATAAAAGCCTAGTAAAACATCTGTGACCATTTGCTAGCTATTAAGATATTTTAGGATGTTAAACACCAAGCTCTGTGGATACCATGAGGCTGTGGAATGTGCAGGACTTTATGACAAAGTTTAAGGTAGATAAATGTCCAGTAAGATCTGTTGTATAGCAGTGCAGTCTTTAAAAAGGTATCTCTAGCAATGATAGGACTGTTTTACATAGAGATCTATGACAAACAGCACTGTTGCCTTCCTGCAAGTTACTAGTCTTAAAGTCATTCACATTCATTCATATTTTCATGATCAGGGTATTTGCAACAACAATGAATTTGACAAAAGAAAAAAAAAAAGAAAAAGCATTTGCAACATCTAGTTATAAACTGACATGTCTCATTTAAGCAGTGTCACTTACAACCAAATATTTAGACTCCAAATCAAGATAATGAAAAAACATTTCAGGAGTGTAATGGAACTTCTGTCTAATTGACACTTGTACTTCCCTGCAGCTGGGGAGGATAAAGTTTCACAGAAGTATAAACAAGTCGACAGCCCAAGTTCCTGCAGGCTTGACACAGTTTGTGTGGACAGTGCTTAAATCAGTTACATCTCTTACTCTTCTTGCTAATTTTTTTTGCTAATAGGGAGAGAGGTGAATTCATAGTTTGTCACCTAGCAACCCCAGATGAGTGCTCTGAACAGCTTTGAATGAATAGTTGCCAGTGGATTCTTAAAAATAGCTGGTTTGTTTTGTTTTGTTTGTGCAAGTGAAAGGTGTGGTCCCCCATATGTGCTTGTGTGAAATGATAATCAAACTGAAGGGAGAGTGACACAGAAAGATGAAATAAAAATGGAATCATATGGTGGTAATTGGCATGTGTATATATAGAAAATCTGCTTCTATTCTTTTAAGTCAGCTCTGCATAAATTTGCATGACATACCTCAAGTTCCCTGCCTGTTCCATGGCATGCTACTCAAATTCTTTCTTACAGAAGAAATGGGAACATAGATGCTTTGGTATGTTAAACAACATCCCCCCTCATCAGACAAAGTAGAAAAATTGTTTCAAGGAGTCATTATTTGCTTACATTAGGTTGTAAGATTGTTCATTCTTGCCTGCATTAGACTTCACCCTTGATTTAAGACTTAAATATCAACTGGTAGCAATAATTGAAATTGCATTAATGACAGCAGCTGGGTGTATGGGACAAGGGTGGATGTGGCCAGCTGCAGTGTGGAGGAAGGGTGGCAGCTATGGGCAATGACAGCCTTTGCATCCTGCTCTCTAAACAGTGCTGTAGGGAGGAACCTCAGAGCCCTCTCAGCTCATCTGGTGAAGTCACACTTGGACAGGACAGGGTCACTGTTATCCCCGAGCAGGTTTATGTCCTGCAGCAATTAAAAACCCTGTTAGCCTTTTGGGGCTGGGTTTGCTTAATACCCCCTCTACAATGACCAACCCAATCAAAGCATGTTCATGACTACTTCAACTGACCACCAGCAATTCCTCTTTCAAAGAATTGCCTCTTGGTGACAAAACTAACTGAGTAGTTTTACAAGGCCCTGCTGCCATCCTACGTGTCGTGGGATGTTCCTATGAGAAAAGTAGTATGGTCGTAGTATAACCAACTTCTATTTGTTTTGGGATATTGTATCCCAACTTAACAGCTTGGCAGATTGTATTAATAAATTACAGTGAGCTCTCATTTTAAACTGGCCCTGTGGTGAGGGCATAATTTTGTATGATTGTGTGCAATAAGGAACAGAGAGGTTGATTTCTTTAGAAATCCAAAGTTTCTGATTTCCCCACCCTTAAAAGCCAGAAGTATTGCAGCTGCTATTTATTTTTGTAAGTGGAGACACTTCTTTCATTCATGCAGTAATTTAAAGCATATTATTTTTGTTCAGTACAGCCACTTTAAGAATAAAGACAGCACTACAGAACACTTCTGAGTTCTTTAAAAGCTTTCTTGGAGTTTTTTTTTTCAGTTTCCAGTGTTTTGAAAAATAAGAAACATGTTGTTGTGATGAAGCCTGTATTTTGAAGCCTAAACTAGAGGACAAAAGAAATTTTTACAGAAAGTGGGAGAGAGGTCAGGAGGGTTGGTTAACAACAACATGTCATTAATGTTTTTTGGTTCACTATCTCTGGGGGTAATCCATATCACAATGTAGGCTACTTTTTATTTAGTTAATTTAATAATTGAATAAACCAGTTGTCAGTCATGTTCAGATGATGCTGCTATCTGCAAAGGCTGTTCCACACACTGCCCACATATTTATTGCAGGCTGGGTGCGTGCTGCTGTTGGCTCTTCCACTGCCTGTGTATGTGAGCTGTGTGTGGCTGTGCCCTCACACACCCCAGGGCTCCCTGAGCACAACACCAGGAGTAGCCACCTGTGAGTGAGCTCGGGCAAGGCTTGCTCTGGTCCCACAGCCTGGTGGCAGCCTTGGAATGCCAGAGGTTTGGGAAAAGCCCTGATGTGAAACCGTGTCAGACCTCACCGCACATTTGCTTACCATCAGGGTCTTGATGAAAAATGTGAATGTGACTCCCCAGTCTCATTTTCACCAGAGGGAAAAAAGATTTTGGCTAGCTTGTGGCAGCTAATAAGAAGTAAAATCTCAGCAAGGTTTAGGCAGTTTGCAAAAGGCTCTTAGCAAAATTATCAAAATAAAAAGGAACTTCCTGTAGAGGCAGAAAATGCTTATATCAAAATCTAACTCTGAAGTTACTGACTGGATTCTTTCATGCATTAGAGACTGACAGTTTCTTCTGAAAATTATGTTGGGCTTTTCTAATGTACATTTTAAGATGTAATCAGTATCCCATAGCATGGTGTGTGCCGGGCAGCACTGACTACATTTCATCTCAGAAGCTGGTAATGGATCATCTGCAACAGATTGATGGCAACAGTGAGAAATGCTAATGGGAAGCAAGTTAGTGTGGTCATTTAACTACTTCTTTATACTGAAATATACTTACATTTCTGTGTAAATGTGAAAAAAGTGAAGATGTAACAGTGAGAATCTAAATATTTTAAGATGTCTGGTATATTAATTTTGTGCTGTCTTTTCAGTCAGGAAAGAGTGATGGATCACCTTCATTATTCTCTTGTGTTGAATATCTTTAATGCCCAATTTGCTCTGAGTTTTTTCGATTTTCCCATATTTATGTTGCTATTATTCAGTCTTCTAACTTTAGTAAGTGCTGGATTTCAGCTTTACTCTAATTCTACCATTATTTCAGAGTCTTCTAGTTAGTTTAAGTTTTTATCCCTTTTTCCCCCCCTCTAATGTTTCAGAAGAGAACTGGACTGTCATGAGCTAACAGGTCTCTGTGTTGGGTCAGAAGTTTTGTTTAACATTATTTTCCCCCTCAGTAAATTGATCAGGCTGCACTCAGACCTTCCATCACAGTCTTTTGGCAGTATCTTGCCAGAGACATTGTACTGATGGAACATTGTGCTCATGCGTGTACAGATGTGGCCCTACGAAATTGCATGTTAGGCCAGGGCTTCATCCTACAGTTTGAAAGGACCCCCAGTAGCAGCTAGTGAAAGCACTGCCACGTGTCTTATGAAGTATGACTGATGTATGACATTTGCCTACATGAAAACCGTATATAACCTTTACATTATTTTTCCTCCAAGCCCAACTTTGGTCATCTGCGTGAATACTGAGCTGCTCAGGGACCCTGGGGGTTGCAAAAATACAATAATTATATGTTACCATACCCATGCAGTTGGCTTGCTGTTGTGCAGTGTTTTTCCGTGGCACTGTCATAAATTTGATTGGCCTTGTTCACTGAGCAAGGGATGTGAAGCCATTTTTTGGACGCAGTTTCTTGCTCTGTGCTGGGGCAATGTGCTTGTGCCCCCCAAAATCCTTGCTGTGGCTGTGGTAATGGTATAGCATTTCTGACTCTTGTCTGCCTGTCTCTTATCTTAGCTGTGGTTGGTGCTTACTATCTTCTCTCTTTCCTGTACACTAACTAGTCCTGAAATTAGTCTAATTAGTCCCTGAAATTTGTATCTTTGTGTAAAAATCCTTCAGTTGCTAATCCACAAAAAAAGCTAAGTGTATTTTTAGAAATCCTGAGATTTTACTTGTTCTACCAGTGGATTTAAATTTTTAAAAGCTAGCTATTGAGTTCTGCAACTAGGTCCTTCTTTTCATAAAACACAATACTGACTATGCATTTTTTAGCATTATAATGTGGAAATGATGTTAATCCAGTATTTTGACAGTTATACAGTGACAAAGCTTGTAGAAAATAAGAGATGTGAAAATAAGGTCTGAACAACAGGCAGGAAGGTAAGTGTTAAATTTTTTGAAGCATGAAGTGTGTGAAGTAATTTGAGGGATTCAGACATGAGTTCCACCTAGGCAAGTACTCTGTCTTTAACAGTAACCAATAAAAAACAGAGAAAGAAAAAAACCCCAACATGTTTCCCCATGGTATGTCTGCTGAACTTCCAGATACCTATGGCTTAGGGATCTTTGGAGAGTGTCTTTTCATGCCGAGTAAACTTTTGTGCATTTTTTTCTCATCAGAAAACATGTCTAAGATTTTCTTTAATTTATGTAAACTATTCTGTACACAATACCCAGGCACAATGAGTTCTGAACTTAAAATGTCTATCATTCAAAAAGCTACCTCCTTTTTCTTTGATCTCGGAACATTTTGTTTGATTCTTTTAGTTTCTAAATTATGATTTTGTAGACTTTTATTTCATCCTTCTTTGATTTTTTTCTTGCAGGCTGAAGACTTCTGGTCTATATACTGTTTTCTTGTTCAGATGCCTTTTCTGCCTTGAGTGCTGTTGCTGTTCTCTACACCTTGTTCTTCTGTATATTCATGGAAACATCCTAGAAGCATATTGATGCGATGAGGGATTACTCCTTGAACAAAGATTCCTCATTCATATATGAAGTGATTCCATTCTAATGAGTGCTTTCCCTCTCTCTTGTGGCTGTCATGCATTTTACATGAGTATGTTTGAATCTTAGGATTTTCTGCCATTTATAATTTTTTATTTTCTCTTATGTTCATTTGTACCTATAATAGTTCTTGGCAGATTACCATGCATTTCTGAAAAAGGGAATTTTCTCCCTTTTTTGTGGCTCTTTTTCAAGCTGTTTACATGTCTGAATTTACTAGTGCTGATCCAGAGTTGAGTATTACTTTGACTGTGTGTGTGAGCCATAATCAACAATTTTAGGCTGCAGTTAAGAATTGTCCATTGAATCCATTAGGAAGGAATGAATGTGAAGTGGAAGATAGAAATACTATAAAACTACTTCTCTATGCAGGCAAAGAATGTTATTCCTGAAAAAAAGAAAAACAAAACTATTGGATGTACATTAGCAAATAGGTAAGTGCCCAGGAGATACTGAATAAAGAATTTTAGACTTTTTTGATGTCGTGGTTTGACACTGGCCCAATACCAGGCACCCACGAGAGTTGCTTGGTCATCCTCCCCTGCCACAGCCAGGCAAAGGAAGGAAAAGGGAAAAAAAAAGTTAACAAAGGCTTCATGAGTGAGGTAAGGACTGGGAGAAATATTTCAAGGACAAAACAGGCTCAACTTTTGTTGCAAAGTGAAATTTATTACTAACAGAATCACAGGAGGAAAATGAGAAAGTAAAACAAGCCCTTAAAACACCTTCTCTCCCACATCCTCTCCTTCCTTCCCACCGACAGCATGGGAAGATAGGGCAGGGGGGTTTTGGTCAGTTCATCACTGAGATTCTCTTCCCCTGCTCTGGGAGAGGAGTCCTTCCCCTGTGAGGCCATGGGTCCCTCCCACAGGACACGGCACTCCCTGAACTTCCCTGGCATGGGTCCACTCCCATGAGCAGCAGCCAAACCACACCTGCTGCAGGGTGAGTCCCTCCCATGGGCACACAGCCCTCCTGAAACTGCTGCGGTGTGGGTCTCTTCCCACAGGGTGCAGTGCTCCAAGGACAGGCTGCTCCAGCATGGAAGCAGAGCCTCCTCTTTCCACTGGGTCTCCCACAGGATCACAGCCTCCTCCAGGCATCCCCCTGCTATGGCATGGGCACCAGGTGGATCTCTACCTCCCCCATGGATCCCCATGGCCTGTGGGTGGATCTCTGCATCCCCCATGGATCCCCATGGGCTGCAGGGGCACAGCTGCCTCACCATGGTCTCACCACGGCCTGCGGAGGAATCTCGGATCCGGCGCCCGGAGCACCTCCTGCTCTCCTTCACCACTGACCTTGGTGTCTCCATGTTGTTCCCCTCACATGTTCTCATCTTCTCCTCTTCTCTGACTAGAAGCAAAAGCTCGTGACTTTGTTTTGATTTTGTTCTTAAATATGTCATCACAGAGGTGTTACCAGCCTCTCTCATCAGCCTGGTTTTGGCCAGCCTCATGTCCATCCTCAGAGCCATCACAGATTGGCTCTGCTGGACATGGTGGAAGCTTCCAGCAGCTTCTCACAGGGGGCATCTCTGTGGCCTCCCTGCTACCCAAAGCCAGGCAGTGCCAAACCATACACTTGGCAATGTGGTTTTCTTTCTGATGAGTTGTAGGGATCACTTCTCAGTATGGAGAGTAAGCTAATAGCAATATTTGACTTTGTTTTGGTTTTGTGGTTTGTTTTCACAGAATAATCATAACTCAGACCATATCAAAGATAAGTTTAATGAACTAGAGACTTCATTAACATTTTGCATTCCATATCTCGTGGCCGGATTAAAAAGACTTTCATGTTCTTTGACGAGAAAATGTGTCAGCCCTCTATAGGACAGCCTCAGAATCCCAGCTGGACTTGGTACCGTAGGGCCAAGATTATACAAAGCAAAAATAATCTTCATCCCTTCCACTGTGCCTATATCTCTGCTTCAAAAAAGTTTAATGAATCACATATTTGTGCTTAGCTGTGCAAACCGATTTAGATTTTATGCTTTTAACCCCTGTAACTGCTGGGTTTGAATTTTCTTTTTCTTACATTCTTACAAAAATAATATTAAAAGAGTATAGGTGTATGTGTGTGTGTGTGCTTGCTTTTTCTTTTTGGTTGAGAGCTTAAACAGTAGAAAAAAAAATGTTCTCCTTCTGTCAGGAAAGAGCTGTTGTTTTTGTTGTGCGGTCCAGCCTAATCTGCACCTGTGTGCAAAGGGGGCTTGAGGGAAGAGGAGAATTCCTGTGAGACTGACTTCATTTTGCCACTTCTAACAGAAGGGTCAGAATGGTGACTGTTGTTTCTGAATGATGACGTCTTAGCGAAAAGTACCTCTTCAAGACCAGTTTTCACTCAGTATCTACCACTGAATCCTTGGTGGCAGAAGCAGCAACCAGTCTGGCTTTCTGGAGATCTGTTGGAGGCAGTGCAGGACCAATGACAATTTATTTTCACTTTTTACAACCTGTTATCCTGCCTGAGAGCTGAAGTTGCTTACAGCCCAACCCTGCAACACCTTGTCAGAGTACTAGTATTGGTTCTGCAGCCCTTTCCCAGCAAATCTGGATCACCTGACAACATAAAGCAAGTCAGATCCCAGATTGTTGGTGCAAGACAGAACATTTATGGAGTTTCCAATAAAAACTGTAGTGATCTCATGGAAACCCACAGAACTTGCTCTGTTGCCCTTTCAAAAAGAAAATTGAACTACTGTATTTCATAAATTTGTTTGGGTGAAGAAGTGAACTAGATGATTGGATCACTGCAGAGAAGTTGCTTTTGTGCCAATTGACAGTCGAAATTAGGTAGAAAATTGCTCAGAGGACTGGAGTTTAGTTACACAAATTTAAAATTAGAAGAACATTTTGTACTTTATGAAGGAAAACATATCTGTAACATTTGGTACAAGCTAACATTAGTCAGGGTAATTAAATTCAATGTTTTTAAAGATTAATAGATGCTTTACTTCAAGTGCTTTAGCAGGCACAGAGCTAAGAGGAAAAAAGTATTGCTCTGCTATGTTTTCTGCTTTCATGTGTTCTGGTACATTAATTTGCCAGGGTCAGAGAAGTGGCTGGTTGGGTGGATTCTCTTGATTTCAGGTAGTTTTCATAAGCAGATTACTGCCCCAAGGCGATAAACCTCATCTTTGAAAGTTATCTAAGAATTTAAAAATAGAACTGACTGAAAAATTATTTTCAGTTCCAAGAGAACTACTGATTTATTATTTACCTTGGAAATAGCCAGAAAGATTTAAAAAACAAACAAACAAACAAAACCCCAACAAAACCCCTGATCTTCTCCCACATGCTATTTGCAGAGGTTTTCATAGTAAGGCAAATTCTTGACACCTTCACATAGAATTGAAAGAGAAGTTGTATAAAGCTGTTTTCCTGTATGTCTTACCTTCCAGGCTCATAGAAAGTCAGATACACATCAAAATGCTAAGGCCAGCAGGAATGATGTCAAACCAAGCTCTACAGCACGCCACAGGGAGATAGAGCTGTGACCTCTGAGATAGGGGAGGCAATTCTTGCAGTCAGTTTGGGGAAACTGGGATTTAAGAACCTTTTGGAATCTCCAATATCTGCGTCCTCTGTGCAGTCAAGCAGGATCCCACAGCTGCTTGATAAAACCCTTATGAGCCTGGCTGCTCACAGCAAAACCCCAGCACAACAGTCAACACTGTTACAGGGGAAGAAATGAGGTAACCCCCACTGGTGAGCATGTGGCCCTTGCTGCATGTGAGGTAAAACAGTTTCTCTGGTGTTTTGCTTTGTTATTTTAAAACTCAGCTGTATTTTTTATTCAGATCTTATTTTTACAAAAGCATTATATAAATATAATGTCTCTGTGATCACTGAGATTTTAAAAATGCTGAAAAAAAGTTTAGTCTTTGTAGGGCTGAAAGGACTTACACTCCTTCTGTCTGCTCTTGCAGTGGCATCACTTTGGCTGATGCCTCACGAAACTATCTGATTATATGAAGAAAATCTCAAAATGGTGATATCCCATTACATGGCAAGAAATATTCCCCACAGACATATGGAACTGGCCAGGTCTCTCCTTTTAACTGGGAGCTCGTACTATGTAAAGAAAACCCCAAAACAAAGCACTTCATGTAGAATTTGGAGATACATGATAGTAGAACAGGCTTTTATCCCCATCTCTTAAGGTAGACGCCAAGCACAAACTAACCCGCAAGATAGCAGACATAGGTAATAGGAATAAAAACTTCTGCTCTATAAAATTTACCATACAAATTAGATCAGTAACAGTATGAACACTGACCATAGTCCATGCTAGATAAGATGAGGTGATTGGGGTAAGTGCTTTTGAAAGCAATTTTATTAAAAGACATGGATTTTTTGTTTGTTTGTGTTTTTTTTTTTTTTTTTTTTTTTGTTTTGTTTTGTTTTGTTTTGTTTTGTTTTTGGTTTTTTTTTTTTTTTTTTGTAAAAACCCTTATTTTTTCCCTTATGTTTTTAATGGGAAGGCAAGAGAGTGGGAGTAGACTATGCTACAACAGAAGTGAGCAGAGGAAAACTCATTTGCTGGAAGCAGTAGTTACAGGGGGATCAAGTCAAGCCACAGAACTCATCCTGGCAAGCGGAACTGGTTCTCACGCAACCCAGTCTTGTGAGTAAAAAGTCTTTGCATTTGGAGTATTGCATGTTGATGCCTTCTGTATTTGGCCCTCTAACAGTGATGAATTCAGAAAGGAGTCAGGGAAGTGTGTGCAGTAGTCTTGTTATAATGGCAGCTTAAAATAACAGATTTCCAAGCCCAGAGAATCAGCAAAAGAAGGGACAACAGAAGACTTGATAGGAGATAAGTAGCATTACTTGGAATCAGCCCTGTTAATCAACTAGGAAGTGAAAAAGAGACAGCATTTGAGATCTGAACAGTGAAATTACAAAATAGAGGATTAATTATTTTGAACACTGGGTATGGAGAGAAAAGATACTTGGTTAGTAAGCACCAGTCTATTAGGAAATGTAGGAATTGTAAGTAGCAGTTTCAAAGAGATGGAAATGTTGGCCAATTAATACCTGCAGATATCATCTCTATTCTGTATTTTAAATCAATTCACCTTAGTAGAAAATGTGTATGAATCTTGAAAATATTTTATGTAGGCAGTAGTGAGATTGAAGTTATGTGCTCCTTACCTGACAGTATACAGGGCCAATCACTAAAAGAGATCAAAATTGCTGTCTCTGCCAAAATTTTGAGTATTAACATTTTTATTTTAAATTATTTTAGAAAGATTTTAGAAATAAATATAGATATAGGTACAGAAATTCATGCAAATTAAAAAATGACAAAGATTTTATGATGGAGAATAAAAAACATCAGACATGAATTTTCCCAAGAAATTGGGAGATAATGCTAACGGAATTGGCCAAAATAGAGGTGTTTCAAAATGCGTGCATTTCCAAAAGGAGAAATTTTAATGAAGCACTAGTGAAGTGAGCATGTGGCTGAAGATTTTTTAGACCTCTGAATTTAAAACTTCTTCTGGACTTGATCATATTCCTGCTGGGTTCAGTAAATTTATTTTGACATTCTGAGCCAAGGGGTGGAGGAGAAACCTGTTTGTTAAAAATTATTATTATGGAGAATCAGAAATGAGTACTCATTACTGAACTCTGGGAGAAGATTAGTCAGCAAGCAGCTGGCTTTCACCTTGGAATACAAAGACTCAGGAATGTGTGGGAGTCAGGGAGAACTCTGTCATGGCTTGACTGACATCCACCTACTCCTGTAGATGTGTTTGAGATGCACATTCTGCCTTCATTTGGAAATCAATCTTTTGACAACCTGTTTTCTTGGAATGCAATGTCTTAAATTGCTCTGCAGGAAGGGGATACGCTGTGAGGAGCAAATGGGAAGTTTATAAGATCATTCATGTTACACAGCAGCCATGAGACAAATATCAACTATTATGAGTTCAGTAAACTCCTAATGATTGACTGTGACATTGATTTTAATATGCAAATTAAGGCAAATGCGTTTAGTGTCAGGGGAGAAGAATGAAATTGAGAATCAGTTATGATTAAAAATCCCATACTGTGGCTGGGAAGGAAAGATATTCCAACGTCAGTGAAAAGTATGGCTAACAGAAATGTGTAAAGAGTGCAAATGAAGAAATGTGCATGCTGTATTTTGTAAAGAGGAATGAGACATGGAATGAATACAAAAAGGAAAACGTAAGAATTTTCTTTAGACTAACATATATGATATTGGTCTGTGAAGTAAATAAGCTTAGCACATTCTATAAAAATCAGTATTCAAATAACAAAATAAAACAATGAAAAAAAATTGTCTTTTAATTTTATGGTTTATGTACTATAACTACTCACATAAATGCTATTGGTTCCTATTAGAATTTGGATATCATTCCTATGGTCTGAATTTATTATGCTGCTCTGAAAGGTTGCCAAATGTAAATCACTGCAAAGTGAAATTAAATTGGGTAACTTTCAAATATATAATTGTATATAATAGAAAAATAGAAATATCATAAGTAACGTGCTTTTCATGATACTCACTGGAATTATGTTGAGGAATTTTAAGCAAATATATATAAATGTCTTTCATGACATGTTGGATTACATGAAACACCTTTATAGATTTTAATTCACCTTCATTAACTTGAATCCTGATTAGGCTTCAGCCTTCTAGAAGCAGGGCAAAGCAGAGTCTCCTACATTCTGTGATGGGACAGTCCTTAATTCAGAGCTGCAAAGGCTGTGCCTCCTAGGAGCAAGTCACTGAGCAGGCAGTGCCCTGCTTGCACATGGCCACTTGTATAGGCCAGGCTTGATTTCCTTCTCCATTGAAAGTCAAGGACAAAGGCATCACGTCCAGGTGAGAGAGAGGAGCACTTCTGTTCCCTCCTGCAGAACACTGTGAACTATGATGCTTATTGCAGTTGTGGCTAAATACCATGTTCCTGAAAATGCACGTTTGCCAGGTAGATGGTGACTGCTATGTTAGTGATGATTCCAGCTAAATATATTGTACTTTTCATGAGATTTTTCTATTACCAATAAAAATCACCCTAGCTGGTTGTAGGATGAGAAAAGAAATATAAAAGCTTTTAAAGACTTGAGTGCTGTACTGTTCTAGAAAAAACCTATCACAGAGACATTTCATGTTGGAGCTAGGATGAGGAAGGTCTATATCTAGACTGTATATTTTGAAATAATTTCAATTTTTTTTTTTTAAATAAAGTATCTGTGTTAGTCATAGAATCACAGAATGGGTAAGATTGGAAGGTCATGTTGTGCAGCCTCCCTGCTCAAGCAGGGCCATCCCAAAGCACATGGCACAGGATTTTGTCCAGACAGCTCTTGAACATCTCCAGTGAGGGACTCCATAGCCTCTCTGGGCAATCTATTCCTGTGCTCCATTAACACATTGCTGCACATTTAACACCCAGGATTTATAGCTTCCCTTACTACATTTTATGCCACTAGTGGGACTACACGTATTCTGTGGCATGCCTTTTATTAATTAGGCTTTATCTATTTGATTTGGGGACCGAGAGAGGAACTTAATATATTATTACTAACTAATGAGCAAATTCTACTTTCTGATGATTAAATTTTCAAAAGTAATTTGAAATATAGATTGTATGCTCCTCACAGGGAGACATCATCAGATGGACTTCATTAATTAATCAGCAACATTCACTGCATAGCATGGCTATGCAGGTGTTAGAATAAAGTAACTATTATTTGAAGTTGTTTTTCACATTTTTCATTGTTCCAGAGGAACATAGCCCAGGGCTTATTTTCTCTGTGATGTTAGCTCCATTTATAACTCAAATTCTATACAAAAGGAAAATGCCTTAACTTAAATATGTGCTAGTACTTCTGGATTGAACTATTAATCTGAATCACCCAAATGGATCTTGTCTTGAGTTAGTGTAGCTGATTAGATTGTGTGGATGAGGACTCTATCTGTGTTGGTGCAGCAAGTCATGTGGTGGTTTGTTGTTATTCCCCCCTTCTCGATACAATAAGACAATCAATTTCTTCCCTGCTTCCTTCCTGGAAAATAAAAAATTGTGGTTCAGCTTATTGCAGCAGATTAAGTTGTGTGCAATCCCCTTTAGAAATCTTTGTGCCAGATGCAGCCAGTGGTAGTGCCTTTCATGAGCTCAGCTCTCTGTGTGCTATCCTGCAGCAACAAATTTACAAGCTAAGTCTTACAGTTGTGAAAAACGAGGTTCACTTTTTAGTAAATTTTAAGGAATATGTTTAATAAAATAATTAAGACAATTAGGAGATAAGAAAAAACCAAAAACGGCCGGCCGGGTGACTTGGCACTTAGCCAAGTCCACACCTTGCTTTCTCAGAGACACTTGTTAAATACCCTTCTCATTATATCGATATATGAAATTCCATAAACTAGTTTCCATATTCCAGGAACTGCCCTGCATGATCCCTCCTTGGATCCGCCTTTTTAGAGCATGCGTGTTTCGTGGCTGTGTCCTTCTTATCGCGTCCAGCTTGGGCCTTGGTCCATGCTTGCTGCGGGTGATAGATGCTGATAGTTGGTGTTATCAGTAGCAGAGTCTTCTTTACATGTTCACTGGATGTTATCCCAACCAAACAGACAGTTTAAGCAGCTGCTACATCAACTACTCCCTTTATATCTAGTCTTACCAATAGCAGAAATAAACTTATACCTTAATATCTTTACTATGTTATTAATCATATAGCACACATCTTGCGAAAAGCCAATTTTATAATACACACATATAACACAGTGAAGGCAGACTCTTCACTTTCTGCTTCCTCTAATGTCTGAAAAAGCAAATAACATCCTTCCTTCCTTCCTTCCTTCCTTCCTTCCTTCCTTCCTTCCTTCCTTCCTTCCTTCCTTCCTTCCTTCCTTCCTTCCTTCCTTCCTTCCTTCCTTCCTTCCTTCCTTCCTTCCTTCCTTCCTTCCTTCCTTCCTTCCTTCCTTCCTTCCTTCCTTCCTTCCTTCCTCAGCAGAGAGGATGAGGCAGAAAAGCAGCACAGGGTGGGGTCAGACCCTCCCTTGCTGTGCTGTGGACAAAAGAAAGGATTAGGCTTTACACTGTAAAGCATCATGTCAGGTGTCTGACCACAATGGTCCATCAGCCTGGACCTCAAACCAGCACTGAGATGAAAACTGAAGTTCATAGTGTTAAATCCTGCTTCACTGGCAGGATTCTACCGACACAGAATGCTTCAGAGGCATTGCTGGGGAAGTAGCCACAAGACTGGTAAAGCTCTCTCTTGGAATGTCATTTGCTGGCATAGAATCCCTTCAGCTGAACATGAAATTCTTACTGCTGATTATTCATCTGTGTACTGACCTTAAAAGTCAAATTGTTCAGGACAGAAACGAATGTGAGCAGAAACATGCTGATTAAAGTAAAAAGGTTGGAAGACGCAGATTTTTGTCCTAGCTCTAGACTACTTAAAATCAGGTAAAGTAAACAAGTTATGTCCCTTGAGAATTAAGCTAAAGGATCTACAGTTTGAAATTATCCTCTGAATTTTGCTCGATTTTTTGACAGTAAAAAAGACATCCTCATGGAGGTAGCAGAGATTACACTGACAGAGAAGATTCACCTGTGTAGCTCCAAGAGGGAAAGGTGAATGTAAGGAATGTGTTCTGCAGAGAATAGCTTTTAGGCCTTGAAAATGCCTGCTTCTTAAAGCAGTCATTGGAGCAATGTCAGGAGAACCAAGTCTTGAATTATCCTGATCTGGGACTGAATCTGAACATTTCTGCTGAATAGCTGTGCCACAATAATTATCACAATAGGCTCAGATTTAGCCCTTTCCCTACAATAATGCAGAACGACACAAAAATCAAGAAACTGCTTCAAAGAAATGAAAAGGAGCTGCCAAAAAAAAAATAAAATTGTGGCATAACATGGTGATTGCTTAAATGTAATATACTGGAATGTCAGAATAAATGTATTCTATTTATGGAAAAAGAAAACTTGGAAAAGAACTCCAAACAAGTTTTCAAAGTTAAACACCAGAGAAAGGGGAGATTACTAGGAGTTAAGAGGCTAAAATGAACATCATATTCAAATGGAAAAAGAATGTATGTTAAATGTAAAATAATTAATGTAGGGAAAAAAAGGACTTTGGGCAACAATTTTCTAAAGAAATAAAAATTAAAAATATAGTTATTTGTCAAACATATTAGAAAAAACCTGCCAGAAAGACTGTGAGGCCAATAGATGGTCATTGTTTAATAGCAGTTCTCACAGGGAAAAAATGCAGAGAAATTAAACCAATTCTTTTCAGTGAACGTCACCACCAAGAAGACATTGAAACCAGAGGGCTTGTATTGCAGGGATCAGAGTTTGAAACAGAACTTTCTCAAATGAAAGTGTCAAAAGAATAAGGTTTAGAAGACATAGATAGAGTGAATGCAGGCAAATTACCACAACCAGGGGCTATTTATTTGGGATCCCTGAGGAAACATAAATACGAAAATGAAAGCCTTCAGCTATGCTATGGAGTCTATTGATTAAATCAGTAGTGGTACTAGATGTGAGTGAAATAGCAAATATAAATGTAACTTTTAAAAAGGATTAAAGTGGGATAGGGAATTCAGACAATCTTTAAATTTGGTGTTGTGTTGGAAGACATCCTATGACTAATAGACAACAGTATAAGGAGGCAGAACTGACACAGCTTTTGGGAGGGGAATAGTATTTTTCAAATGTATTTGGATTTTTGATCATCTCTGAATACACTGAAAAAGTGATTGTTGATATTCTACCAAAAAACTTTATTACCAGATCCTTTGCTGAATTCTCTGAAAGAACTTAAGTTGTGGCAGGATGGGGAGAAGGTCCTCTGCATGTTAATAGCTGTTTAAAAGGTAGGAAATGTAAAGTAGGGATAAAGAGTCTTATTTCACAAGGGAGGAAGGTAATGGAATTCCTTAGGCATCTGTGCTGAGGTATTCACTGTTAAATATACTAATAAGTTATACATGGTATAATTGAAGTGTCTGTGCCTGTATAATATATGTATATGCATATTTATGTCTGTATTTGAATATACAAGATGACAACATAACACAAAGTTCATATTCTGTATCTACCAATACAAAAAAAAGCACTGAGGAAAACCTATTGTGTCTATACACCCACAGTGAGATCAGCACCACATTACCATGCAAGACAGAGTCCAGAGTCACTGGGGATTGTTCTCTAAAAACATTGGTTCAGTGCTCAGCACTGCTCAAAAAAACCAGACAGAACATTAAGAAAGACTATTGGGGGAATAAAAAAAGGTGGTTACTATTTTGCCTTTTATGATAATGTGAATAAGCATAGTTCATCTGCATCATGAGGACATTTGTGGAGGTCTGAGCATCATTCCTTGCATTTCTAAAAAGAGTTATATAATTATAAAAATGCTATAGATCTCTCTTTTGACATATACATATATACACACACTATGTGTTATTTATATAACATGGTAAGGATTATTTCTGTATAGAGCACATCTTATGCAAGGAGAGATCCCTGATATGCTTCAGGTAGCAAGGGAGATGATTGAGAGGACAGCTATCATTG
Organism: Zosterops lateralis; assembly: GCF_965231275.1. Lineage (NCBI taxonomy): Eukaryota > Metazoa > Chordata > Aves > Passeriformes > Zosteropidae > Zosterops > Zosterops lateralis. The sequence continues at coordinate 15,511,956 of NC_139763.1, read as the reverse complement.
GGCAGCAGATTTCAGACATGTACCTTTTCATTCAGGGCAGAACCAGTTTTGGGCCTCACTGCTATTAATAGGGGCTCAAAATATATGTGGGTCCAAATAATGATTGCAAAACCAGTATATGGAGATATGTCAATTGAAAGTTTTGGCCACAATGCCACAGCAGTGTCACTTCACTGACTGGCACTGCTGTGCTCCTACCCCATCCAAGCCAGATGTCCATTTGCCCCTGGCCCCCACAACCCTCTTGTACTGGCACTGGAATACACCTGAAGCTGTTTCATATCACTGAAATACAGCACATTAGTCTCTCAGTTGTAGCTTTATTGTTCTGTCGTCTCCTTTTGCTGGTCTGTGCCAGTGCCTCAATGAAGGGGTGGGCAGGACCATACTGTTGGCAAGCACAGTGGTGTTCGTGTTTATATTGGCTCAATCTGCCTTATACCTGCACTCTGAGGTGGGAGAAGGAGGTTGAAGGAAACTTGTCTGTTCTACTTCTTGCTGAAGCATTTTGCACAGGCTCTTATCAGGGGTAGGGTGGATGGGGTCTGGTTCAGCTTGTTTGTGTTCTTACTATTTATATTGGTTTGTTGGTTTGTTTCTGTTAGGTTTAGCTTCCTGCAGAGGAGGAAAGTCAGACATTTTCCCTTCTTTTGAGAGATAGCTGAAAGGCTTGGAAGTTAATTCTAGGCCAGTGCAAATAGAGGGGCCTAGAAAGGTTTTCATAGAGTTCTTTTTCCTCTTGGTTGTTTCATCTGTGGCCAGAAGGGAAAAGAGCTTGCAAGGTGCTCTCACAGTCTTGTCTAAACATAAGGCTCTACACTTTCATCTTTCCTCTCATGGCCCTGACATAGTTAAGCATAAGATAACACTTTTTGGGTCAGAATTGGTTGGTCTTAGGAGTCGTGTCTCAAAACTCTGACTTCATATCTCAGACTCTCTGTCCTGAGGGAGCCATTCCTGCTTGCTTCACGCCTGAGTGGGACACAACAGATCTGCACAATCCTGCTTGGGAGCAGGATGTATCGTTCCTAAGCTGAGCTCCAGGCTATGAAGTTGTGTACCACACACAGGAGATGGTGGACCCAGCCTTACTTCATTTGTGGCCCAAAATAGAGTAATCTCACAGACAACACCCAGCAGGTAGATATAATTCGTGGAAGCATTGTTGACTAATCAGTAGCTTACATTAAAGGTATGTGTGGGAAGGAACCACACACTTCACATACATGTATATCTGCAATTAAAAAAAGAAGTGGGAATGCGTGGAAGAGCTGCCTGTTGAAAACTATTCTCTCAACTCTTCTGAGAGCCAAGGAAATTCAGAAAACCTCTGCAATTTCTAGGTTGCAAATATATATATATATATATATATATATATAAAGGTTAATTGAAAATTGGTGTCACTTAAGTATTATGATCTTCTTAGAAAGGCTGACAACTCCAAGAGGAAATACTGATGCTTTGCATGAAATATAGTGGTTTAATATCCACATTAGCACTCTATCTGTATTGGAGCCAAAGTATTAATGTCCCAGCCTTTGGAATATCATATTTTTATGTCATTAGGTGCTAACCAATGCAATAATCATCTATTTTTCAAAAGTAGAGAGGCTTTAAACAGAATGAGAGAGGAAATTAGTGTTTGCTCAGGCCAGTAGTTTTCTCTGAAACCATGTACACTTATTTCTGGTCTCTTGTTTCCATAAATAATAGATTGACAGCTTTGTGGTTAGCAGAGGAAACATGGCACATGTAAATGTCAGACAAATAAATTCAAACATTCAATTTTTTTGTGATAAATAGCTCAGTGTAAAGTTCTTATTGTTCTAAATAATACTCATAATTTAATTTTCATAGTCCTTTAAATGAGCTTGAGGTTATTGTGACAAAAAATTGGGGAGGGGGGGATGGGGAAGGAAAAAAATGTGAGTCTGCTCATACCTCCTGAGCAATTACAGTTGCTACATGTTTAACAAAAGGCTTCCTAGGTAAAACAGGGTAATTTGATGGAAATATTTAACTTATTTGTAGTATTTGGTAGAAAAATCTAACTGATTTCTATTACTGTATCTTATACCAACCCCAAGTGGGGTTTAATACAGAAATGTGTTTTTTCTAACTGCGCTGCATGGTGAGATAAGGACACTGAGTTTGACTGTTGCTCACAGAACAGAGCCAGTTTATAAGGCATGCTATGATGAAGGAAACCATGATAACATCATCTTGTCATCAGGCATTAGTAATCTTTGGCAAGTAGTTTTCTCTTTTTGATCTGCTACCCCCAACTGTTTTCTGGTGGATCTGTGGACTCCAAATGGAGAGTGAATGTCTGATTGAAACCAGACATGTTTTCCTTATCTTTCCTGGATTCCTTTGAAGGGAAAATATTCTCTGTGTGTGATTCTGTGTGGAATATGGATTTTTGATACCCAGTGCACTCGATTTATTTCTTCATACTTCTTCATGATTTTTTTTAATTATTAAAAATAATTAGCTTTCTACAGAACCACCTGGAAAGCAGTGAGAGGGATATAGGTGCCAGTCAGGGAAGGAAAGAACAGGGCTGGCAGCCAAGGGGGCCAGAGCCCAGGGCTGGGCTTCTGCAGGGAGGCCAGTGCAGTGGAGAGATATAATGAATAGTCAGATCACAGAAAGAACAGAAATTAAGTTTGCTGAGGACTTAGGTACTGTGCAGTGCTTGGGGCACTCCAGAGAGTTGCTGGATTTGCTGGAACCAGTCCTATCAGCAGAGATACCACACAGAGGGATTGTAAACCTTCATTTGCACTCTGAGATAGTGGGTTTGGGTTGATAATGGTTAAAAATCTGTTTGAGGAGCTCACTTTAAGGAGATGATCTACGCAGCTCCTGCTCAGAACTCTTATCTGACTTGGTGGTCTTTTACAAACTCATCTTTGCCTGCACTAGTTGCCATTGCCAAATACATTTCACACTTAACACACAGATCTGATAGTTGCACCTAGAAAGAAGACATGCAAACTTAAGATCCAGGTGCAAACCATCATTTTGAATGATTTGTCATTGCAGGATGTAGGAGTGCTTGGAAGTAATGGGTTATTGGGTCTGTACAAAACAAAGGTACTGTTTCAAAGCCTGTTAGACAGTCATGAATTTTTGCAGGAAACCATGATTTTCGGAGTCTCCTTTTTTTGGAAATATTTGCTCTGAGCATCTCCTTAACACAGAGAGCTCATTGCATGTTCTATGAATGTCTGCAGAAAAAAGTCTCCTGCTTTCTTCTTTGCCTCTTCATGTATTGAAACTCAGAGTTGTGGGATAGAGTTAGGATAATGATTAGATATTGTTATGCTTGTTGTAGACCAAGAAGTCAGAAATCTCTGCCTGTGAAATTAATAAAGATGTTTAGAAAATAAACAACTTTTAATGTATACACAGAAATGTTTCACAGAACAAAACTGACAGCAAGCCATCTGTATTTAATTTTTGGGTAAAGCTCTTGGTACTGCAGAGCATTCCTAAAATCAGGCCCTCTGAAAGTTCACTTATAAAAGCAAATAGACCAACTTTCAGTGTACAAAATACTCTCCTTTTTATTTGTATGTCAATGTATCTCCATGGAGCCTAAGTATGGGTCTTCTCCCTATGTGTTAAAATGACCTCCACTGTTACTCACAACAGTTTGTGATCACATCATCCTTGGCATGCTGGCAGATTGCTTATGTATAAAGGCCCATCATATTTCTAGTCAATTTAGTGTAGAGATTCTTTTACTATTGCAGGCAGCATTTTCATCTGAGTTATATCTGTGGAGAAACATCTACAGATACCTCTTTTTTGCTGACATCTATCTAGCATATTTGTGAGCCTGAGATGAATGCAACCCAAGTCAGAAACTGTAGCTCAGTATAAGGTTAAATATTTCCAAAGAACTTTCTAAAGGTTGACACTGATGACCCAGAGTAGCGTTTGTCATCTTGTTTTCTGCAGTATTGATTGGTTCAGCAGCAGATACTAGTTCTGCAGGAGTTGTTCAGTGTAGATTAAAGACCTAAGTTGGAGAAAATTTTGAGTCTGAGGCCACTTATATCAAGGTTGAGTTGGTGATGGTAATAGTTGAGGGGTTTTGGCATTTTCTGTCTCTTCTTTTAAACAATAATTTTATTATAAATAATATATATAAGATATAAAAATAGTGTGTAGCCTTTGTCTCTGATATTTTCAAGTTATTATTCTCTAAGAGCAAGGTGAATATTTGGTCCCCTGCTACTAAGAAGAAGGCTACTTTCTATTAATACTTCCTATTTTCTCTCTTTTTCTTTTATTCATCAGATGCATGTTTTGCATGGTTCCCAAAGTCATGAGTGATTTGAATTTTGTATTATCTCTGTCTCTGGAGTTTAAGATACTTGGACTAAAGTTTGATGTAAGTTTGATCAGTAATTTCCAAGTATAAACAAAGGCAAAAGCAAAACTGAGTAACAGTAGTCGATTAACAAAAACACTATCCTGGAGTCAACTGAGAACTTCAATGCATTAAAATTTGAATGCATTAAAACTTTCCAAATGAGAGTTTAGAAACCCCTAAACTCAATTTTGGTGTACAGATTAATGTAAATTTGTATTTGTATTTTAATGAGGTGATAGAATGCTGCATTAAGGAAAAAAAAAGTTGTCTCTGGAAGTAACTTTATGAGGATTGTGTAGGATATGAATATAGATATATATGAGGGTGATAGATCAAACTCTGAGCACAGGAAAAAAGCATATCCAACCAACAAATACCAAGGTATTCTGGAACTCACAATGAATGCTATCACTATTTGGAATTGTCATCTAGTATTTAGTATTTACTGTTAGTAAATACTAAAAACTAACTTTGCATTTGGTGTTGAGACATGAAATGGGTGAAAAATTGTCCATTATGTTCTCTGGAGAAGCTTCTGCAATGAACTCTTGCAAAATTCTTAAGCCTTTGTCGTGGTTTTGCCATGGAAGTATGATTAAAATTAATTAGTCCCAAGGCTTGGAAAGTTTATTCTGACCTATAAAACATATTCTGACCAGATTAAAAAGAAATATTAAATGGATTTCAATAGTCTATTGAGGGATGAGGAAGAAAATGGGATTTTACCTTTTTCTGATGTTGTACTAGGTTGAAAACTGTCTTCATAAACTAGGGGCATTAGTGGGAATATACCAAAATGTTTACAAAGCAAATTTCTCTCTACACCCTGCACTATAACCTACATATCACAAAAGTTTTATTGGATATATAAGGAATTTTCTGAAGGCATGGCACATATACTGTTCAGACTATAATGTCCTCAACTGGACAGAAACTGGAGTTTGTTTTGCAGTATTAAGGCTGTAACAAAGTGAGCAAAACCACCCAGAGGTGCTCAGAGACCTGTACACAGATGCTCTCAGGGGCGGTTCAAGCCTAGGCCTTTGAAAGATACTTGAGCCATAACATGAAGGAGCAGGTCTAAAGCTGAGAAATGTTGAAAGCTGGACTGATTTTCACTTCCTTGTAATTTCATAGATATGATGTTTCAGTGTCATGTTTCAGTGATCACCCAAACTCACAGGCTATTGGCCAACCAAAAGGAGACCTTGCACTGTTGAGCCACAGTGTCAAAAATGCAGCATGAATATTGTACAAGCTGCTAGATAACTATATGCTGATAAAGCCATCAAAAATGCAATTATTATTGTTATTATTTTTGTTTTTATTTCTAGAGATTAATGTGCATATTTGTGTCAGATGGTGCTATTAAAGAGCAGTAAAACTTGCAGAAGGGTTATGCCCTGATGATTCATTTAACAGAAATGAGGTTTATTATATCCCCTAAAATTAATTCAGGTAAGAACAACATAAAGGCAAATAGAGCAGGATATAATTGCACTGTAGAAAGTGCTCTGCAGAGCAAGGGCTCACAGAATGCCAGCCCTTCCAAAGGTGAACTTTATTACTGCTGATGTCTCTCAGGGAGCAGGATGCAGCAGAGGCCGGGGGTGGGGGGAGCCTTGCTGGGGCTCCTCGGGTTCGAGCCTGGGGCTGGCTCTGTGAACTGCAGCGTCCCGGATCACTGCTGGGACTGCTGTCACATTGCTGTACAGGGTGCGGCTGCTGCCAGGGTGGAGTGGATGAAATCCTTCCATTTAAAAAGCTTGTTTGACATCGGCAATTATCAGCTCACTGCTGTCTGTGAAGCAGTTCCGCTGTTCCAGCAGCCGGGGTGCTGTTTTCCCTGCAGTGTGAAGATCAGCTGCTGTCTCTAGCGCTGAGATGCTGCAGGCTATGGCAAGCGGAAAGGGTGATTCCCGAAGTGCTCCCGAGAGCCTCGTTGATTTATTTATTTATTTTCCCCCTCACTGCTCACCCGCAGGAGTCTTATAGCTGGTGCAGCATCAACAATCACTCCAGGTCAAGCCGCATTAGCCCGAGTGCTAACCTTCTAACAGATTCAGATTGATGAATCCAATTATGGGGCTTTACAGCCTGTTTAGCTTTGTTGTTGCTGTTATTATTGTTATTTATTCCTCTCTGCATTCAGCTGCGCTGCAACCCACTTCAGGGTGATTAAGGAGGTTCCTTTTGATAACGTTTAGGCTCAACAATATAATGACAGGGATACAGTATAAATTTTTCCTTTTGTACTTTCCCCCATCAGCTGTTGGTGTGAGCCTATGGGTCTTGCAGGTCTCGGTAGCCTTACTTCTTCACAGCTTTGACTGCATTATATAACTTCTTTATTTTTTTCCCCAAATCATTCTGACAGAGAACAATAGAGAAAACATTTGTTTTATCTAGTTGTTAACCAGATAAGACATTATAAAAGAGATCTTCTCAGAAACAAGATAAGAATCTCTACTTACTCTTTTAAAATGCTGCAGTTTCTTTCTTCTGTCCAAATTTATAATTCAATGGCTTAGGGCTGACTCATGATTTCCATATGCTTGGCACTGGCAAGAGAGACTATGTCTGTACAAAGGGCAGGGAAGGAGATAATCAGATTTGAGATGCATGCAGAAAAAGTCTGTAGCATTTAAGATCTTTACCAAAATACTCCATGAGTCCAAGCAAGTTACAGTAAGCAAATTGTCTTTGAAAGAATTATAGGATATCTAATTGAATTTTCTACCATGGCTTCCATCAATCTTGTAGTGTGTTCTGGGCTTGATAACAATTAAAGTTGGTGATTAATTGTCAGACATAAAGCAGCTGAGAGAATATCTATAGAGGCATATTATAGAAAACATTGCAAAGTTTTTCTTGTTACAGCTCTGAATGTTCCCAGACAGTTGTGTGAACTATTAACATTCAAGTCAGAGAATATCTTAAATCTATCAGGAAAGCCATATTAGGGGAATTTAAGTAATGATGGCCTACTATTAGGGAAAAAACAGCTGTGCTTTTTTTCAAGTTTTCATGCATTTATATGGTATAAACATCTTCCTCCTCTCGGTCTCCCTTTTCAATATAAGCGTTTCTAAACAACCACTCTGATGTTTTCTAACTACCTGAGATCTGTTCCTTATAACATCATCTGGCTCTAGATTAAAATACTCTATACCTATATAATGAAATTTATGTGTTTACTCAGTCCCAACTTTATGTGAACTAGTTCAGTGAAAACTAAGACTGGGCCTAGGTTTCTCTCTGAAACTAAAAACAGAGGGTTGAAATGGAAAGGTTAGATTTTTGCCTCTTTGTGTCCTTTTTAGGTTTCAAATAAGAAAATAACAATTCCAAAGAACAAACTGGCTACACCTTTTCCACATTTCCTTTGATATTCGTACGTGACCCTGTGAATTATGAAGCATCTGATGAGAGGTTATTTTCTACTGGGATCTGTGGTAGAATCACGCAGTTTGGAGATGTATGCTGACTAACACAAGAGAGAAGATTTAATAGCACAGACAATCACGTATTAATGTGCCTAAGCAATGCTGGGATTGAAGGTGATTCACCTATTGCAATCCTGGAGAGCTGGCAGCTAGGACATTACCATCTGCTTATTTTTGCACAAAGATGCACAGAAGTTTAGAGGATTTCTTTGACAATGCTTTTCTTTAGTTTTGTGGAATTAATCACGTAACAGGTAAAACACTTGGTGGATAAAAAGGCAATGCAGGAAAGGCAAATTACCACATACCATTTTTTCTTTAATGGGGTGTAGGACTCATAGAAGAATCGGACCAATTTTTAGCTGTTTTGATAAATGAAATGTGGAAATGGAGTAAAAGATGGAGTGTTTCATTAAAAAGCAGAGAAAATATTATGAGACTAATTGTTGACCCAGGTGTCCCTAGTTCTCTATGGTAATGGGAACATGACAGTATAGTTCACATAGGTATTTGATCATTATCAGCATCTGTAGATTCAAGATCTTCAAGCAAAATTAACATCATTATTCTAATTCTTCATCTTCATGTGATGGATTTATTTACAGAAAAAAAAAGCCTTTCTCTTTGGTGTGATTGTAATGCAAGTTCTGGCAAGGTTGGAAGGGTTGGCTCCATAATTTCACTGTCTTGATTCTTTTGTTAGTATTTATTTAGCTATACTTTCAAATTAGTAGTTTTCAGCAGTAGCTCTCCAAAGCAGAATGGAAACAAACTTCTCATAGTTCCCTGAGAGATCTGTCTTTAAACATGACAATCAGCTTGTACCAATTATTTGAAAGACTCCCTCTTTTTAGAACTGATATAGTTGAATCTGTGAGTACCATGACAAACAGCACCACCAACAACCAATCACTGTAGCATGCCAATCCTTGCACTGCAAGTCAGTTGTAGGCCAAGTTCAGCTAAGGTTTTTCTGATCCAATATATTATAAGTACAGAAGAGTTCCAATATATTATAAATACAGAAGAGTTCTCTTCCACATGCAATCTTGTGTTTCATTTACAATCACTTCATTTACAATCACAAACCTCATGTTTGTTGGGTTGTTTTTTATTTTGAAGCACAATTTTGGTGAAGCATCTCAGGTAAAACACCTTAAAAAGTAAAGAAGTTCCTGTGACAGCAGCTGTAAGAAACAAAGAATGTGTTTGAGAACTAGAACCTGTTGTGTAAGATGGTTCTTCAACAAAGAATAAGTCATTATCTTCCTTCTAAATCCAAATTCAGCATTACTCCTTGCAAGGCATCATTTCCTTAACATATCTCTTCATTTTTAAGGCTGACATATCTTGACATGATGGCAGCTGAGGATAGGATTAGGAATGATTAGTGAAGACAGTGTAACATCTGAATAAAGCTTTGACAGGGAGCCTGGATCCAGCATGCTGATACTGCACAAGCCATCTAGTTAGATACTGTGTTATGAAATGTCCTTTTTGTTACATTTCTGATAAATATAATTATAAACTACAAGCTAGGTATTATTTAGTGGTTCTTCATAGCAACCACTCTTCATGGGGTTTCAGCTGAAAGATGTTCAAGCTGCCAGTAGGGAACCAGGACCTATTCCTGCGTGGGGAAGATCACAGTTTCTCAGTGCTGCCTTCCAGAAATAGCAGGGAAATTCGTCAAGACTTTCTGTACATTCTCTCCTTTTCTCCTACATACAAACCCATGCAGCCTCCTGAAGACAGCAAGCTAAGCCAAAATGAACAGGGTGATGTCATGGTCTGTGATGCTGCGGTGGGGCAGGACTGACCCTGCATCTCCTGGCAGCAGTGCACAGTCTGCCCAGTCCCAAAGGCCAAACACCATGCCATAGGGTATCTGATGACACACAGAACTCTGCCAGTTGTAAAGGATATCAAGGTGGCTGCTGTCTTACAGCAGAAATGACCAAAAATAGGATATGCTTGGTCTCAGGTACCTGGCAAGGAGATGCAGAATGGCAATGTTGAAGATTCTAAAAATATGAAGATAATATCTTCATATCTACTGTTGGAAGATATTTCCTTCCAGGATTATGTAGAATTTGATGAGTAGGAGATATAATTGAAAACATAAAAACACCTGTGTGCAGAAAATGAAGACTATGTCAAAGATAAGCTAAAAAATATTATGCTCATGTGTGTAGTACAAGATGATGTTTTCATGGCTTTATTTTCAAGTGTATTTTACTGCAAAATAACTTGGTGGGACTTTTTTCTTTGTGTTGGGTTTTGCTTGTTGGTTTTGATTTTGTGTATTTTTTCTTTTTGTAAATGGAATTAGTTAAATCATGAGGCCATTGTGTATCAATGGTATCAGACTGGCTTACTTATCTTAATTTCAGCTGAGATCCAATTAAATACTCCCCTGCTGGACTTTGCTGAGTGAAGAATTTGCTTATATGATGTTATGTACAGGAAATTGTGGTTGTGTCAAGTAGAATCTAAATCAAAGTAATCATCAGACTTTTTAAAATACCTTGTTCTCTGTGTTAGGCAGAGATTCCAGTTGCAATAAGTCTGAGATGTTAAACCCTGGGGACATTCTGTTTTGTGTGAACTTCCTCAAAATCTCTGTGCAGGATGGATTTGTCTCCTCCATATGTATGTAAAAATGTGTGGAGACGTGTGGCACTGTCCCAGCACTGTGTCTCCTCAGTGAGTACTGTGCAAGTGAATTTGAACAGGGTGAGTTTGTACTAAGTGAAGGTAAAGTGAGGTTAGGAACAAGCAAGCAGAAGTTTTTTTGCTTTCCATAGACTCATGGACTTCATTAATGTAAAGCAATGAGGCTGCAGGGCCTTCTCTTCTAGGAACCTCAGTTTAAGTGGGAGCATTGCATGGAGGTGCCACTGGAGTTGGAGCAAAAGGCAGTCTCAATGTCTGGACTTCAGAGATGTCTGAAGGTAATGTCAGACTGGCTGCTTATCTGAGGCCAGTATTTCTCCTCCTTAACCATCATCACAGGCAGTTAAAAACCAGAACTGACTCCACTCTCTATTATTTTAGAGGAGGGTAAGGAAGACAGATCCTCAGCTGTTATCTAAACCTCAGTGGGGTGAGAATCCTGTGCACTTTTGTGACATGAGCATGAGGCATCTTCACTGAGGCATGAAGATTTAAGGTGCCCAGGAAATGGCATCTAATATTTTACTGCAACATCTTAGAACTTGCATTGCTTTCTAAAACATTTTTTTTTATTTTAGAAGTTATTAGTAGAAGGTGCAAATTTTATATAGATTTAACAATAAAGCATATTTTAATTTCTTATTTCAATTACCATAATAGCAGATGTTTTCCATGGTGTGGTGGCAGTGTAGATTTTATGTCCTTAACACATACCCAGGTGGATGTAAATATTAGTACAGCTACACCGTTTTTCATACTCATCTGAGGAATCCAAAGACTAAATTTATTCTTCATTATCCATGGAGAGAGTATTTGTAATAGTTCACAGCTAGATTAGTGGTCCAAACAGCAGCCATGTGCATATGGGTTGATTGCTGTGTTGTGGGTTACTTTAGAAACAATAGATGAAAGGCAACTCCTTTCTCCAATAGCTGATGACAAACGCAGACTGATCAACTTACTTCTAAAATATTTATCAAATGTATCTGTGGGTAAGGTACATTTTCAAAGAACAAACTCCTTCTGTAACGATGGTATTTATGGTTCTATTTGTAGCCTGGTGTTTTGGCTCTACTAGATTTGCTCATGGTTTCATATTGCCACCATTCATCATATTATCTGAGCAATTTCCAGACAATAACAGGCAATTATAAATTCCTGGGAACAGGAACATTTGTGGGTTGTTTCATTACAAATGGGAACTAACTTTAAATAACTCCTCACTAGTCTTTTAGATAAAATTCCTAAACCCTCAATGATTCTGCAGACTCACATCCACTCACTAGGGGAGCTGGTTAGAGTTTCCTTCCCTGTTTGACTCAGGCACTTTGTTTTTCCTATTTAGGCAGGGGTTAAATATTGGCAAAGTGGAATTCTTTAGATGCCATTTGTTGTATCTTTAAAAAAATATTTCAGTGCAAAGATTATGAGCAAGCTTGCTGATGGTAAGACTAGGTTTGTCTAACTTCTCTGGAAGCTCTGCTTGTGAATAGCTATAAAGTTTCATCTTGACATCTCAATATTTTCATTTTAGTTTCAGCATGAAACTTGGCAAGCCTAATAGATTTTATGCTGCAGTTGCATTAGTCTAAGAGTGCACCAAATGGACCTCATAACTGAACTTTTTGGGAATATTATCCTGCAGCAACACATAGGATCACAGAATGACCAAGTTTGGAAGAGATCTTCAAGATCACCTACCATCAACACCATAATCACCCCTAAACCACTTTCCCAAGTGCCACATCCAGGTGCCTCTGGAACACTTCCAGAGATGCTGAGTGCACCACCTCCCTGGAAAATTCTTTCCCAATATCTAATTTGAACCTCTCCATGTGCAATTTAAGGCCATTTCCTTAATGAGACCTGGACCAGACCAACCCCCACCTGGCTCCAACCTCCTTTCAGGTGATTGTAGAGAGCAGTGAAGTTCCTCTGAAATTTCTCCATACTAAACAACCCCAACTCCCTCAGCCACTCTCAAGACTTGTGCTCCAGACCCTTCACCAGCTCTGTTGCCCTTCTCTGGACATTCTCCAGCACCTCAATGCCCTTCTTGTTGTGAGGGGCCCAGAAACTGGTAGAGGACTCAAGGTGTGGCCTCACCAGTACTGAGTACAAAGGGACAAGAACTGCCCTGGTCCTGCTGGCCACACTGTTCTTGATACAGGACAGGTTGCCATTGGCCTTCTTGACCAGCTGCCTCATGTTCCTCTGTCTGTTGACCAGCACCCCCAACCCCCTTTCTGCTGGGCAGCTATCACACCCCAGTCACTTAAAGGGCTAAACCAAGGCTCTCTTGCTCTACGTAGACACAAAAGTGGAATTCCAACCAGATGTCTTCAAGAGGTAAAAATTCACACAGAAGTTTACTTGCAAACTATGGAAAATAGGGGAACTTTGGCAAATGATTCAGTACAACATAGTAACGCTTATCACAGCATAGACTTAGCCCACTGATCATAGAACACCTTTAAACCCATTTAATATTATGTTCCGTGAAAAGAGAATTAGAAGAAGAAGAAAGGAAGAAAAACAGAAGGATGGGAAAGATATAGAAAATCAGACATATAACTAACAAGTCCTGGGTTCCAGTGATGTAAAACTACAGGACAAAGGTAGACTTAAAGGACAATGTGCTTGCCCTCTGGTCAGGCTTCTTAAACCCTTGGCCCATTCTGGGCCCTCCTCCCAGGTGGGACTTCAGTTGCTTGGCCACTCAGGGGCTGGGTTAGGTGACACTGGGGCTTGTCTCTAGTGTGCCATAACTGACAGACCCTGTGGGACTGTGGGGTAACGGGGAGCAGGGCAGTACCTCACCAGAGCAAGGTCTGACCCACACCTACCACACATTCCAAGCAACCCAAGATGTCTCAAGCCGATCACTCTGGCAGAAGTTCTCAAGCCTTTCTTTCCCCATGCTGTAGCACTGCACAGGGTTGTTGTGACCCAAAGGCAGGACCCAGGACTTTACCTTATTGAACCTCATGCAGTTTCCTCCGCCCACTGGTCCAGTCTGTCTAGATCCCACTGTAGAACCTTCCTACCCTCCAGCAGATCAATACCCTCACCCAACATGGTGTTGTCTGTGAATTACTGAGGGTGCGCCCTGATTACCTCATCCGAATCAATGATACAAATATTAAACATAATTTGGTGTTCCCCAACACAAAACCCTGTGAACACCACTAGCCACCAGCTGGATGGAGCTCCATTCATCACCACTCCCTGGGTTCAGCCATGCAGCCAGGTCTTTGCACAGTGAGAGTGCACCCATCCCAGCCACGAGCAGCCAGTTGCTCCTGGAGAATGCTGTGGGAGACCATGTTGAAGGCTTTACTGAAGTTTAGATAGACCACATTAGCAGCTTTTCCCTCATTCACTGACTGGGTCACTTTGTTGTGGAAGGAGACCAGGTTGGTCAAGCAGCACCTGCCTTTTGTAAACCCATGTTAGCTGGGCCTGATCCTCTGGTTGTCCTGCGTGTGCCATGTGATGACCCTCAGGATGATCTGCTCCATGGCCTTCCCCATTACTGAGGTGAAGGATGAGAGACCTGTAGTTACTGGGATCATCCTTTCAACCCTTCTCATAGGCAGACATCACATCTCCTAATTTCCAGTCACCTGGAGTTCTCTGGTTAACCAGGGCTGCTGATAGATGATTTAAAGTGGCCTGGCTACCTCTTTTGCCACTCTCTCATTACTCTCAGGTGCACCCCCTCTGGGCCCATAGATTTGTAGGTGTCTAACAGGCATAGAAGGTCACTAACCATTTCCTCTGGGTTATGGTGAATGATGAGGTATATGAAACTAACCAAGGCACTATTAAAATCCAAAATTGTTTTCAAATGTTTGTTTTCAAACTGGGAGTCAAAGAAATAGGTCTCAAATGGCAAGGTATTTTTTGCCACCACAATTCTGGAGTAAAAAATAATGAAAATCAATCAACCAAACCAACTAACAAGCAATGCCCCTGTATTGAATAAGGCTGAAGTTGCCGTCAAAGAAGAGCTGTTCAGAAATCAGAAAGGAAGGTCTACCTGAAAGACCTGTGTTATAAAGGAAATGTTTGTTAGCAGAACAAGTTTCTTTCAGAACAAGTTCATACTTGTGTGTGCTTTTAAGATAGAATGTAGAATAGAAGTCAGCAGCACCAAAAAACTAGTAATGTGTTCTTACCCATATTGTAGATGTGTTAAAAGACTGAGTCAGAGGTTGTTACAAACCTGAAATTTAAGGATATTTCCTTTCCGAGAATTTTGGCTGGCTAGAAATGATCTTAAAAATAGATAAAATACATGGCCTTTTACAGAATGTTTTCAGCTGCAGGAGAAAATTTTGAATGCTTTGTTAGTGTATTAAGGCAAACAGAAATGAAGAGAAGGTATTGGATCTCTCCTTTTTCAGTGCACTCAGGTGTTACACCTGCACAGTGTCTCAGGTATAACTGCGTATTATGTAAACTGCATCTTTTAAAAGTATGTCAGCAAGTATTGAATTACTTCCCTTTGATCTCCAAATCGGCTCAGTTTTACCTAGCTAAGGAAGGATGTCTGCTTCCTTGACAAAGACATTTCTTGTTTGCATGAGGCTTTTAGTCTCTTAATCTTTAGGGACTCTAGGGAGTCAAAGCAGCGTTCTGCATCAATAACCCTTCACGTCAAGTATCTGTCAAGAGAAGTACCTGAGGTGTTTGTTCCTGCTGCAAATATTCCTGTTTTTCTGTCCTTGCCTTGACTCTCAGGATTCTTCTATGGGCCTTCTGCTCTTCTTTGCACAGTTTGCACAGATATAGCTGTTGACATTTCCAAAATTATGATTCTGCAATAGGACTTTCATGGATCTATGATGGTGCATGATTTCTTGTTGTCTTCTGATAACAGGATGAGGTTCAGTGGATGTGTGATAGAGCCAGTGATGAGTGGTGTCCCTTAGGGGTCTCACTGGGGCTGATACTGTTTTTGTTGGTGACAAAGACAGTGGGATTGAGTGCACCCTCAGCAAGTTTGCTGATGACACTAAGCTGTGTGGTGCAGCTGACACTCTGGAGGGAAGGGATGCCATCCAGAGGGACCTGGGCAGGCTTGAGGGTTGGGCCCATGCAAACCTCGTGATATTCAATGAAGTGAACTGCAGTTTCTTATACCTGGGTTGCAGCAATCCCAGGTACACCTAAGGGCTGAGTGAAGAAGTGATTGAGAGCAGCCCTGCAGAGAAAGACTCAGGGGTGATGGTTGATGAAAAACTCAACATGAGCTGGCAGTGTGTGCTCTTAGCCCAGAAAGCAAACACATCCTGGGCTACATCAAAAGGAATGTGGGCAGCAGGGTGAAGAAAGTGATTTTTTCTCTCTGCTCTTGTGAGACCTGACCTGCATCATTGTGTACAATTCAGGTGTGTCCAACATAAGAAGGACATGGAACTGCTGGAGCAAGGCCAGAAGAGGACTATAGAGTTGATAAGGGGAGTGGAGCACCTTTCCCATGAAGACAGGCTGAGGACTTTGGGGCTGTTCAGCCCAGAGAAGAGAGGGCTATGTGGAGACCCCATAGCAACCTTCCAGTCTCAGAAAAGGGTCTCTAGGGAAGCCAGAGATGGATCCTTCATCAAGAACTGTAGTGATGGGACAGGGAGTAAAGGTTACAAACTGGAAGAGGGGAAATTTAGGTTAGGTATTAGGAAGAAATTCTTTACTGTGAGGATAGTGAGATACTGGAACAGATTTCCCAGGGATGTTGTGGATGCCCCAAACCTATCAGTGTCTCCAGGCCATGTTGTATAAGGCCTTGAGCAACCTGATCTAGTGAGAGGTGTCCCTGCCCTTCACAAGGGGTTGGGAATGAGATGATAAGGTCTCTTCCAACCATAACATTCTATGATTCTATTAATGAAAGAGCTGTATTCCTGCATGAGGTTTTTCAAGAGACAAGCTGTGTTACTCAGCAGGGGAAAGCAGAGGCACAACTGTGACCCGCCACCTGTACTTGAGGAACATGGTGGTAAACAGTGGAAGCTCAGGTGCAGGGTAGAAGGGTTGCTAGAGGACCAAAAAAATCTATAATGATTTTGAAGCTCCTTCTACTGCTCTTGGACGTACCTGGGTGACTTCTGGGGCGGTGGACAGCAGAGGAAATAAAAGGAGTCAGCCACCAAGGTACTTTGGGAAGCATTACACAGCATATGCAAAGCCCATATGTCTGAAGGAGTTTCTGAAGGGCGCCTGCAGTTCTAGGAAGAAGCCAGACGCTTTCCTGTGTCTGTACAAATGGAGCCAGGGTATATCTTAATTTCTTAAGATAGTTACATTCTATTCAGCTTTCATTTTAAGAGAAATTGCCTCCACAGTTTTATTCTGTTTCTATTCATATGACAGGTTATGTGAATGAGGCCTTCTTCCCATTTCCCTGCCACGATGCCACCCCTTTTCTCTTTATCTCTCTTTCTGTCTTGAAAGAGCATTAGTTTTTAATTTTCTGCCTTTAAAAACTGACTTTGTTCTATTTTTTGTCAACAGGCAGAGCCTAAAAAAAAGTGCTCTTACTAACACAGAAAATGGAGATAATTTTTAGCTATAGCAACAACTAGGCATTCATACCCATTAAATGCTAAAATATAAAAGAAAAAAATTGCTTTAATGCAATCCAGTGTAAAATTATTTTTTTTTTCATTTTGCTTACAACATTTTTGATGCTATCCACATTCATGAAAACATACTGGGTTGGATCCACTATATCATTAGCAAAATTCCTAGTTAATTGAGGATGTTCAAGATTTCACTTATCACTCATCCTGAACAATCAAAAAAGGAAATATAACCAAAGTGGGGAAAACAGGATTAAAATAGATACATATTTTCTTCTAAATTGTAAAAAATTTAAGGATTTAGTCATGAATGGTTGAATTGCAATATGCATGAAGGAAGCACTTTGGCTTTATCTCCTTTAATGGGTGTTGATTCTTGCCAACTAAAATTCCAACATGGGGAATTTGTATTTACAAAGGAAGCTTATTCAAATAGATAATCTACAATGGGATATTATCAATAGTATAAACAAATACTATAATGTCAGATGTACAGGAAAGTTATTAGAATTATAGAAAGAAAACAGTCAAAGGATTTATATACATTCCATGGTTAAGAGATAAAACTAGAACATCTTTAATTTGGTGTACTTTTTATATGTTCCAGTGATGAGAATACCTTCATTTAACAGTCAGATGACCTACAATGGTTTGCATCTTTAATTTATTACTTACACATTCCTCAATGCCTTGTTACTTTCTTTATTATAAATTATTAGACAAGCAATACTAATGAAGTTAAGTAAATTGATTATGTGTAGAAAGATTTAATTTTGTTTGATGAAAAACTATTTACAAGCACAATAGTGATGAATGGGTTGGCTGTGAGCTTCATGGGCTTAGTCATAGTCCTTAGTTCCTAAAACAGCTGAAGATCACACTTTGTGGAAAAAAGGATGAGTTGTTCTACTTCTATGTCTAAGCCTGCAATATCATCTGGGATTTAGATGCTATTTCTCCCACTTTTTTTAGCCTGGAACTGATTTCCAGTGATTTGAATTAATGTGGAGTTATTTGGAAACTTTTGTTTTAATTGAGGTATTTTTTTATTTTTATTAAGCAAGCAAAGGAAAAGCATTTTTGTCTTTCTTTAGAGGCTGGCACAAATATCTTGTGTATTTCCAGTCAGTGTAGCTTTCTTGCTAAACATCAAAGTATTCTTTTTCAGAGACATTTGAGAGGAAAAAGTAGTTTCTTTAAGTTTGTGTTTCTTCTAGAACTACAGTGTAGGTGCAATCCAATTTATCTGTCCAAGAAACCAGTTCACACCATTTTACACTTGTTCAAGTCCATCTCTACATGATCCCGAGGTGACCATTTCAGCTGAAAATGTTATGAAGGCTTTCTGAATCAGACTTAGGGGAGAGGGCAAGGCACATACAGAGAATGTCTTCAGTGGAGAAACATTCATTTACATAAACAGATACATTCATTTACTGTCGCATTAGGGAGATACCTAAAAGCTACATAGACTTACACGCACACCCACACACATGGACACACACAAAAGGCAGTTCTATCATATTTCTATTGCATGCTTTCATGAACCAAATAATTTGTGTGTGCTTATTCTTTCCAGGGCTTTGTCATACATCAGCCTTTCTCCATTCAAATTTACTACAAATAAGGTGTTACAACCTGGCCCTGTAGATAAGGGTACCTCAGGTTCTTATTAATAGATTCTCTGGGGCAGATAAGAGTGAATGATCAGTGTTTATATGTATATTTGTTATTGGATTTCTGAGTAGCCAGTGGCTCTTTTTGCTGTCCTTTAAGGGTAGCACCCAAAATGGGACAAACTTCCTTTTCCAGATTTCATTTTACATTCTCTTGTCAGAATTGTAATTTCATCCACCTCTGCTTGTGGGTCATGTGATTTGTTATGAGGGAAGGCTATACTGGGAGCAGAAAAATTATGATTACGATTTCCTCATGAGGAGAGAGCCCCCATTGACTCTCCCTTGGCAGTAATACCCTCCAGTCACCCACGGGAGGTCAGTGTCTTTCTCCCCAGTACCCTCTCTGAGGGCTGGCTTGACTTCTCCCAGAGAAAATCTTGGAACAGATCCAGGTCATGCCAGAAACCTAGTAAGATCTTTGGACCGTATCAATCACTCCTCCATATCCAAGGGATCCTGTAATGCCCTGGCCTATTTGATGGGTTTTGGGGGAAGATAGTTTGATTTATTCTGGGCAGTGCATGGGAGAAACAACAATTCTTAGGCAGTTCAATAACAAATTGGTCATTAACCCAGAGAGGGTTAATATTTTTGTCCCCATATACCTTCTCCAAGAATTGGCTTGACTTTCTCATGGAGAAAAGTCTTGCACAGGTCTGCATAATACCACAAAACCTTTAAACAGGTCTGATGCATCCAGGTCATACCAAAAAGAGAAAAATTATAGCAGTGGGAAGCAGTCTTGATCAGACATATCCTGGGTTGCCATGATCTTCAGCCAGAGATTCCAGCTTTGGCTGGAATTCAGTCCTTCCTCCTTTGTCCAGAGCTCTGGCTGTTATCCTTGTGTAAAAACCTGCTCAGCAGGTTTACTTTTCAGAGTAATCTTCCAGTTTAATGTTGCAACCTGCCCCTGAAGGCAGAGGTAGCTGAGGTTCTTGTTAGTAGATCCCTTGAGATGGATTAGAGTGCATTGACACGAAATGACCAGTGTTTATAAATATATATATAGGGCAGATTTATTTTCAACACTGGCTTACCTTTCAACGATCCACTTGTGTTGCAAAACACCATGAGGTTTGATATCTTGTGATGCTGGGTGAGGTACAGGCACACAAAGAAATTACAGTCTTGCATTCTAATTAGCAGAAGCTGTGAGTGGTGAGGATGACAAGAAAAGGATGACAGAGCAACACATGTAAAGGATGCTATTGTGAGCAACTGAGTGGTTCTAAATCATTTCAGGGGCTGTGAGAAGTTTTGCAGCTGACTGCTGTTTGATTGATGCTAGTGAGCATTACAGCAAAACAACCTGAAGAAACAATCCTGGAACAAATTGAAGAATGAGCTAATAAATAGAGGACAATTATCCTCAATGTGTGAAGTAATATTTTATTATGCTAATGTTTCCTTGAAAAATGGTGGCACTAAATAAGCTAATGGTTGAAAAATAATGACAGATAGCAATGAATCCTCAGATTAAGTACACACAGAATGTAAGCAGCCCCCAGCAGATTTGTGAGTCAAGTATTCAGATCCCCCATGTGATCTGGCAGGAGAGACCCTGAGGAAACAGTTAGTGCCCCTGGCAAGGGAGTTGATGAGTATCAACCAATCTGGAAAAATCTCTTCTTAGTTAAGCAAATTAGGGACAAATCCTGCTCAAGTACCTCCTTTCAGTCTGAGGAATTCACAATGCAGGCAATAACAGATGATCTTGATCTCTTGATTTGACAGCCAACATCACAAGACTACAGAGATCACTTTTATACCAATCCATCTGTTGTGATATGAATTTATGCTTCCAGTTGTGCGCTGCCTCTGCCATAAGTGACTTCAGGAAATTTCAAAACATACTTTGAGCCAAATTAAAATCAGAGGGTGGATCAGACCTCCCTGGAAGACTGAAAACAAGAAAAATATCCTCTGCTTAACTTTCTTGGGTAATTCTAGGATTTCTTACCTGCCACCAAGGACAGTACACATCAATAAGCAATTTTTGTCTTTAAGAATAATGTGATTCTTGTATCCAGTCTCAGAAACAAGAAGAAGCCCGTCGCCCTAAGTTTTCTTGCCTTGTGATTGTTTGCAATTTTGTAGTGGAGATTCTCACGCAGCTTCATGTAAACTATGTATATATTTAGAATTATCTACTTTGTTTACATAATTATCTACTTTGTTTACATATTTCTCCTCTGGGAGGAGAAATATAATTGATAGTGATGTTCACCTACAAGGTCGAAGAGGTGGCAACCTGTGTAACCAATCTTTTGCTTTCTATAAAAAGTGTATATAAATGGAGTAAAAAATATTAAAATAAAACTTTCCTGCCGGATCTTCTGCTGTCTGCCTTGTCCTTTGTGTGTTCGATAGTGCGACAGAGGCCAATGAATACATGAGAAATATGTGAAATAGGGACCTCTGTCTTAAGTAATCTACTGAATGAACAGGACTGAATGAAGCAGCAGAAGTTGCCTTTAGAATGCTGGCAATGCCTGTGGATGGTGTCCGGATCCTGACTTTTGGGATGAACACAGAGTCCCTGGTTTGTCTATTGAGAGCCTTCTGGAACAAATCCAGCTTTGAAAGAAGGTGATTACCCTGAAGAAGAGATTTTTCCAGACTGATCCAAAATCAGAAAAGACTGTAATTTTGAGCTTCTTCACAGACAGGAATTATTATAAATAGAATGGCCCAAATTACAATAAGGACAGTTCTATTTAATTCTTTTCTATTAGGCTTGCAAATCATTTGGTTCATGCCCTGGTATACATTTATGATGAAATGCTGTCCCAAGTACTCAAAATAGTATGTAGGATGCTAAGGATGAATTATTTATGATCTTTCATTTGGTCTGTTCCAAGAAGTACTTAGATTATCATTCCTTTGTGATTGACAGTTTCATGAAAGTATCTGGCAGGTACTTCCAACCATAATTTTTATCCAATGTTTTAGTATGTAAATACATATTATTATTTATTACTGATAAAACTTCCATTGACTTCTATGGGAGCAATGAAATTTTGCATTTTTAGTAAATCTCAGCTTCAGAATCACATTCATGTAGATTAAAATATTAAACTTCCAGTGACTCATTAGATGTGAAATGAAACCTCAGAGGCTTTTGAGTTTTTTGGACTCATGTGCACATATGCTTATGGGGATGAGTCAAATGCTCTAACTTTTGAATATTTAGAACAATCTTGCTCTTGAACTTCAGAAATTTTTGACATTGAATTTTCATGTTATTTGAGAAAAAATGTAAAGAGGAAAAGTACATAGAAACAAGAAGGGAATATTAGAAGTGTCACACTGTGTGAAGTGCATGTATGTGCCTAGAATTTTGTTATGAAGGCATTTTATAAAATCACTGTGAAAATTTCTGTCAGTGACTTTATTCTCTTCCATGCTCTTAGAGCCACACAAATAGCACTGTCACTTCACAAAAATGTCATGCTTGATATTCACCAAATAGTATTTTACTGATATCTATAGCTCAGGTTGGTTTATTTACTACCCTGAAGAAGCCTGGAAATATCTTCTGTTGGAAGTGCACGAGTATGGGAAAATCTTAGGGTTTTTTTAAAACTTCAGTCACTTTGGAGTTACTGAAATTTGAACAATGTACATCTTAATTAGAATAATGTTTGTTGCTGCAGTTGCTGACCTCTGCCAGACATTCACAGGTGAAAATTTTTATCAGTTTGTCACTCAAAAGACAAGTCAGCCAAGGGAAATTAATGTCATTCTACTCATCCACAAGCATCCTCCTTGGAAATTACTAGTTCCTCCTGCTTGGGAGAGATTTTAACCTCGTCTATAGTTTTTGAATCCTTTGTCAGTTTAAGAGGTGCATTCCCAGGTCTGTGTGCCACCTGCCACTTATTTTCTCAGCCCTTTAACTGGCAAGTAAAATATAAGCTGAATATTTTCTTTTTCCCATGAAGGAATCTGTTTTCAGCACTGCCTACTTTCTGAGAAGTCCCCCGAGACATCTTTGGACTGGGGATCCCACTGGGTGCCTTTGCTTCCCCGTGACTACCCCCATCAGCAAATGTCAGAGCAAACCCAGGTACTGCTGAACCCTGAGGGGCTGCTCTGTGGAGCAGGACAGGGCTTGTCAGAACAGCTCTGGGATGGCTCCCAGGTGGCTTCCTGAAGCTGTAGCTGATAGAGATTTTTCCATCAGGCTCTTTTCATCTTTGTGCCTGTGAATGGCTCTACTCCTGCTTATGTTAATGGTCCTGGTTTTTTCCCACAAAGAAAGTTCTGTCATTTCTCCCACTGTTGCTCTTTGTCTTTCTCTTTCCACTTCTTCTGAAATCTGTGGAGGCTTATTCTCTTTTCTAGCTTTTTTTCTCCTTTTCCCTCTTTTTTTCATACTGGAAAATTTATGCTTAGATTCTCAGCTGTTCCTCCATGTTGTAGTACCTGCTGCTGGATACAAAATATCTGTTTATTTTCTGTCACCATTTTCTTTCACACAGACACCCTTTCCCTGGGTACCTGTTGCTTCTTTCCAGGATTTCATGCCCACAGAATGTTCAGAGACTGGATAGAGAGCATTTAGTGACTCACATGCTGCTATGCAAGGCACAGACCATAGATGCTGGTATAAAATGTCAGCAAAAGTGACTGAATGCTATAACTTGTTTGGTCACCTCAGGCAAGTCATCTCTCTTCTTTGTTTCATCTCTAAAATGGCTTTAATAATATCTAATGCCTTTGTGATTTATGGATGGAAAACACTATGCACAATCCAGTCGTAAATTATTATTGTTGTTATTACTATTATTATTATTATTTCTGCAATCTAATTTTTTCTTTTAGCTTCTTCCAGTTAAATTAATGTTTGTGTCAACATCCTAAAAGTACATGCAAATTTACCAATAAAGAGCAGCTTGTTATTATGAAGCCCATCTTTCACCACACAAATCTAAAGAGTTAAAGGAAGGGCTACTTTTGTGATACTTTGCTTTTAAGGCATTTAGTTAATATTCAGATGTCAGCTGTGAAACCTGCTTTTGGTCAGCCAAGCTTTTATTTTAAAAATCCTTTTCATGAGCAGTTATGAAACAACAAAACACATACTGAATATTTGGGATAATGATGCCAACTGGATTCTTTCTCTAATGGTGAGTTGGTAGGTTGTCTCTCTTTCTAATTCAATGAGATAGCCGTACCCAATATGAATGACCAGGATACAGACTCCAACTGACTAACATTTATCAAAAATGGTGATCCTCTTTCATGTCAGTGTCAGACACTGAACTGCACTGAAGAATTCAGGATGTAACTCATACAGCAGAGTTGATTCACTAAGAAATGGTTTCAATACACCGAGGAATGATGTTTTCTTTTAACAAATTAGTATGGCAAAACCACAAAAAGGAGGTTAAATACTGCTTAATGGAGTCATTCTACTTTTCTTTCATTTTTTTTTATCCTTACTTTCTCAAACAGCATCATTTGTACTCCTGATATCTGGCTGGATATATAGGAACATAGAATGAGGTAAAAAAAAAAGAAGAAAAAGCATTTCTGAACAATTAAGGTGGAATTTAGGCCTGCTAATTTCAGAACATGAGCACCCAGGGCGCAGGAGGTGTGGGTTATGGTCTTTGCTGCTCATGATACACTCAGCTAAGGAGTCAGACTCGCTCTTTGTCTCCTGGTTTGATGAATCTTGCATTCTTGGATGCACATCTTCAAAGAAGCTTTCAAAGTTAATTTCTGTCTGGATTTACTCTACAGGAGCTGTGCATTTGAATGCCCTTAATCAAAGACCAACTGGAACTCTGTCTCATGTATGCCAGGTGAGAGGTTCAGCCAGTTGGTCACTACCCAGCAGGAAGGGAGTCCCCATCACTTTTGGAGGTCTCCTGAAATGGGCATCTAAAGCACTTCAGCCCACACCATTGTTTTCAGCTATCATCAGACTTTCACATAAGCATGACATATCTACATACAAACATCTATTCTCTACCAAGAGATAGACAGATTTTTATAGAATTCCTGTTTCGATTTGTGTCTGAATCATGGTTTAATTTTAATTTTTAGCTATTTTTTCCCCACTCGCTGGAATATACTTAGATGTCCAGTTTGTTTCTTCATGATGCACTCCTTCTGGATTTGATATCCTGAAAGAATGAGTGAAGACACTACACATCATTCTGCCTAAATACCTCCTTTATATTTGGTTCTTTAATCTGAACAACTGAGAATATGTCTTTAAAGCAGTTAGTTGCAAACCCCTTAAAATCTACCTCTCACATAGTTCATTAAATGCTGAGAGATGAACACATCACACATTTATCCAAAATGACCTCTCTAATTAGCTGCTGTAAAAGAGCTGTCTGATCTCCTCCAGTTATCTAGACACACTGCAGCATGTGCCTGTGGTCTCATGTCTTGTTAGTTCTGTTTCAGCCAATTTCTTCAGTTGTTGGTAAAGTCAGCAGGAATTAAGGCAGCTCAGCATTTTGAAAGATCCTGCCGCTTCTCTAGGTGCTCAGATGTGGCAGGCATGCATACTTGACCCAAATTCTAGGATGGAAGCCCTGAGAGCCACTGCTCCCCACCCTGGCATACACCATGAGGAGTAAGGCAGAGCTCTCCAGTGCTCATGAAGCTCCGGTTTGGATTGTTTATGGCTTTGGGCAGCTCTCCAGCTGCCTGTATGAATGACAACGCAGTAACACAGCCATTAACATTTATGGTACAAATGATAAATCCAATTAAAAAGGAGACAGTGAAAGCCCTATGCCATGGCAATGTTCCACATGAAAGGCATGTACAATACTTTACTTAACAAAACTGTGGGATGAAATTAGGAGACCAATGAATGTATTTTTGTGTCTCTTTCCTTTGTCCATTGACTGCCACTTCAGATCAAGATTACTATACAGGGCAGATACTGAAACTTCTCTATATTAATCCATGATTATTTTGTCTTTCCATGGCAGTATAATGATACATTGTTTACTTTAAACCCATGGTTAAGTTCAGTTGAACACATTTGTTGAGAACTCAGCATCTGTCAGAAAGATGTTGCTGGGTCTAGATGGACTTTCAATCTGACCCAGAACATCTATTAATTTATGCTCAAGGATGTTTCTAAATCAGGAAAATGCAATGTATTTTATAAGGACCATATGGAGCCATTATCAGTGTCCCACAATTCTTATTTATTAAATGCCAACAAAATAATTCAATAGCCTCTTCTCTTAGAAGAAACACTTCTATTGATTTTTTGTAGTTTTCTTTTTCTTTTTAAATAAAAGTTTGCATGAAGTGGTCTTTTACAGAAAAGAAGGCACGTGAAATGATGAATCCTGCAAATCAGGCATACAAAATTTGCTGTCTCTGGATGTCTTCCATTTGTTCATGTTTTTGCTAAATCTGTGAACAATATTCTGCTGTGAGATGTTGCATGTGCTTTGCATGTAGGTAGCGGCTGGATAACAATTACAGGAGGGCAGCTCGCCAACCCAATTGGCAAGTGCTAAATTGAATTGGATATTCAAAAGCAGGAATATAAATATTTTGGTTCAAAGTTTAAGATATTGAAATGTACCATTTGGCACCAAAAGCTTTTTGTAAATAATTTTTCTTACTTTGTAGTCATGAATCATTCCAGCAGTGAGTATATGCATTAGTGATTCCAGCCACAAGCTGTTGAAATTTGATGTTGGCTGAGGTAAAAATGTAGCTATTACAGTGATTTGACATCTAGCTCCACATCTTGAGTAGACACCACTACCCCATTTAAAACTAATTCCTCAGGAGTGACATCTCATGCACAGGGATTATGAGTCATTAAATAATCATTTGGTAACACGGTGCATCCCTTGCCTCTGGAAGTAGTGTTCAGCATGGTGCCTACTCAATTAATCAACCTTAAAATAATACTTTCCACTCTTCTATATTACACTTCCCTTCTTAAGTTTGTAGAAAGGACTCATTTAACTAGAACATGATTTTAAAGATAGAAGTGATCCTGGGCAATGTAACTGAGGTTCAGATCTGAACTCTGTCAAAGGGCTGACTGATTGGATCTGGTGCCAAATGCTACTTTATGGCTGATTTAAACTGCTCTGCTGGTGCGAGGCAGAAGGAAAATCATCAGATGGAGCTCCCTGATGACCTCTCCTGCAGAAGGAAACCTGTGGAGCATGGAAATGTCTTGTGGGGAGCTCCAGCTATCCTCATTTGTTTTACTGGCCTTTTGGGGCTCTGAGGATCAGGGAACATTCCAGTGCAGTTGGGGTATCCCTGATTGATGTCCACTTCTGGACTAGGCTTGCTTGTCCATGAAAGAGGAGGGCATTTAGTTACCACACCCAGTCTGCTTGTAACAAATACGCCCTAAGTAGTTTAAAGCAGAGATTTACAAACTATTTTTATAGGATACCATGGGAGCAGCAGGTATTGGGGACAGCAGTATGAGTAAAGACAAGGGCAGATCTGACTCTGTGTCAGCTTGTGTATTACTCAAAATAGCTCCTGCACTATTAATGACACGTATTGTAGCTGATAACTCCTATTAGCCTCCACTTTGCAGCTGAAACTCCTGCAAGTTTGGCTTCTAGCCCATGACCCATTCATGTTCTATAAATGTAATTCAGTATTCAGCTCTGAGTCAAAATTTCTTCAGATTTGGGGCTTTGGCCTTGACTCAGCACTACTGAAAATGAAAATACACAGAAATACCCTAGTGACAATTTATACTGAATTAGTGTCATTCATATTTAATGGAGTTTTGATTTGAGAAAGCATTTTCATTCAAAATATGATTATATAAACACTTAAAATGAATATGCACTTGAAACTATTTATTAGCTGTCTTATAATTGTATCCATCATCCCATGATCTTGCATGCAATAGCAGTGATTTCATCAAAACTTTGCCACTTTATCTTACTCAAAGGCTTGACCCATAGGCTGAAAGATTGTAAAACCATTTATATAGCTGAAACTACAGGACATGAGCAAAGATTGTTGCTGTAACAATAAACATTCCTAGTTTTCTTGTGATTAAACTGGTATAATGGCGCCTTTAAACACTTCTTTTTCTAGTGAAATTCTGTGTTTTATCAAAGTCCTGTGGACACTGCTTCAGCAGAGTTTGATAACATTAAGCTAAAGCAAAGAAAAGATTAAAAAATTGCATATTTAATGGCAAATGGTCACAGAGTCATTGAATTGTTAGGGTTGGAAGGGACCTTGGGAGATCATTTAGTCCAGCCCCCAGATTCTCGGTCCATTAAAATATTTTTTAATTTATTCAGTTCCTAGGCCTTTATGAATGATTTGTGAATTTGTGATTCATTAATGATTTGACCTTTATGAATGATTTCATGTAATGCAGTTTTGTAAAATTAAATTTACCAGGAAATGAAAATCATTCACATATGACTTATTGTTCCTTTGTCTTTATGATGGGACTATTTTTCCCCTTGAATTAATCTGTTTAAAATATTTATCTGGTTGTCTATGCTTATTCTATAACCAAGGAAAGAGATAGAATGGTTGAATAGTCTTCTGGGCACACTTATCTTTTTTTCCAGTGACAACAGAGAAAACTGGAGGAGCCAACTACTTAAGGCTACCTTCTGCCAATTAAGATAGGAAAGATAAACCCCATTGTAATGTACAAATCATATTCCATCTGCTCTTTGGCAGTTTGCTCTTCCAGTGGAATAGGGCAGAACTTTGACTGAGTATTTTTCATAAGATGCTTAATTTTTCCTGTAGCAGTTGTAATCTGTTGTCAGAGAGGAACACCATGATCAGCTCTGACCTCTCTTAGAAGAAGGATGTGGGACTTTACTGGGTGAATTTGTTCAAGTACTAGACTGCATCTTTTGAAAAAAGTCACCCCAACGGGAGTAAAGGTGTGAATAATATGGATCTGGTACTTTTGCCCGAATGACTTGGAGTCTCAGCTTCCAGCTGTAGTATCTTTCCAAATCTTTGTCATCTGGTTGGATATCCCTCCATCATTGACTTTGTTTCCCTTATAGATGCTTTGAATGAATTCAGCTCAGGTCTTAGCCCTTTACTGATAAACTTAATCAATTCAGGTCGTTGGGCCATTCATTTCAAGATTTGTTTTCCAATTCCTTTATATTTCTTATGGTTCTAGTCTGATTCTTTGTCAAAATGTGGATACTGTCACTGGACTGTATCTTAGTGCCAATTATGCAGATGATAGAATTTCCCCAGTCTGTTATCCCTCTTGGCTACAACATTTTACTGTAGTTCATATTCAACAGATTATTCACTATGGTTTGAAAATTGATTTCAGAATTATCATTTTCTAAGACTAAGTTTGCTCTTCTATAAGGATGACATCTGGCTTCTTGTCCTGTTTCTGCATTAAACCATTTTAAATTGCACAGATTTTGCCTTCACCTTTTTTTTTACCAGCTTCTTGTACATGATGTATTCCCTGCTTCATTTGAAATTCTTTTGGTATCTCTACACCCACAAGCTTTATCAGTAACACTTTCATACTGAGTCATCAATAAAAACATTACATGGCATGAGGACAAAGACAGATTCTGGGAAAGCCAAACCAGGACACTGCAACTTAGTAGATCCTTGGTTTACAATCCAAATCCTACCTTTTAACTATTTCAGTAATTCTAGATGCATGATTTATGAAACAGAAGTGTCTATTTGAAAACCACAAGATTCCCACTTTAAAGTTGTACCAGCTTCTCTTTGCACCCACTTAGTTGTTTATGATGCATGGCTCATGAGGCATTCCTTGTCAAAGAGACAATGAGATATTTCAAAGAAGCATTGACCTGCAGTGGCTGGATGTGAGGGACAAATATCTGGCTATGGTTACAAACCTGGTTACAGGTATGAGGTTTATAGCCTTTTTTCTTTCCATTGCTCGGGATGCTGTCAGCATAATGTAATTTATTGGTTATATCCAGATGCAAATAGAGCACTTTTTTCACAGACAATGCTCTGTAGGTTCTTTTTTGTTATTGACTCAAAGACTACTGTGAAATAATCCTGACCATCTTTTGCAATTTTCTGCAGTGTCCTGGTGGCCAAGCACAATTGGGGTCTTACAACCTCTAAAATAACCACACAGGAAGACTGTGTTTAAAGATGCACCTGTCTTACAGACACTGTGTTCACATTTAAAAGGTCACAAATCTCAGAGGTTTTGAGCTTTGGATGCTGTTTGGAGCTTGATTAACTAATGTGTACACTCCTGCAGGATAAAAATCAAACCTTTTTTTACTAAATGAATGGTAGGGAAATAACATTAAATTCACAGAAAGATTGACATCAATTCACTTCCTTTTTAGTGACCTGGTAAAAAGGTCAGAGGGCCACTGATGTATGTTTGCCTTGTCATTTTTTGCTGTAACAAAGATAGATGGTCATACTCTTTTGCTGAAAAATGGCTGTTATTAGAAATTATTAAGAGGACCACTTTTTGTAAGGTGGTTCAGTTATTTTAATTGTGAAAAGACCTGTCTCTGAAAAATTATAGAAATTCCTCATTATTCAGAAAAAGGAGAAACTTTGCAGTCTCCTGTGTCTTAGATTAAACTCTCTCTTTAAAGTTCCACACCACTGACATTTATTTTTCTCTGTTTTAACACATGCTGCCTTTCAGCAACACTATCTGCCCATCAGGAATCAAAGCAAATCCAGATGGCTCAAGAACAGATGGCTTATGGTTTAAGAAGCATGGGTCAGATTCAGCCATACAATGTACCAAGTTCATGCGAGTGCTCTTCTTACATCTAGAGATTTAGAGATGCTGAATGATGGTTTTTCTCTGCTTTCCTATTGTCAGGCTGGAAAGTTAACATGTATGGGAGAGTGAAACCAGAACGTACTGTAAGATGTAAAGTTCTACATGTTCTACTCAAGGAAAAGAATGAATTTCTCATATGGTAAAAAGGCACAATGTAGCAATTGCAAAGACAGATCTCTAAGAAGTATTTCAAAAATCTGCTTTGCTCTAAAATTATGAATGAAGCTCATGGAAAAAGTCTGATGCTGGAGACAGCCAAGGTGTTTCCAGGGAAGAAAAGAAAGGGATATCTAGCAACTTCACAGCAACTTCCCTATTACATGAGCAGAAATGTGTCTCTTGCAGCTACAGCAGACAAATTAGTGCCTGATTAAATCTAAACAGAGACCCATTTGCAGCCAAGTAACTATGATACAGGACACCATCAGCAATTGCAGGACACTACACTTACATATTACAGTAATGAGTCTGGGCAAAATTCTGTTTCAGAAGTCTAAAAGGCATCTCACATAGACCACAGCAGTCAAACTCATTTTCTTCCCTAAATTTGTAGTATCATAATAAGTCTTCAAGACCATGTTCATCACTACACTTCATTTTCTGCCTCTCCTCTAGAGGGGCAGGAAAGAGCCCCAAAATTGTGTCCACATGTGCTTCAGATGTTTCCACATCCAGTTAGCTGGGATAACTAAAAAAACAAGACGTTTGGTACAAGCAATAAGACTAGTGTATATGACGTATTTACGTTGTGCCAGTAAAGTGTTTTGTTTTGGAAGGCATGTAAGGACAGAGTCCACACAGTATTTTTTATCAGTAAATCCCCACTACAATACAGTCAAGAGTGTTATCCCTGTCGTTCAGGTGAACAAAGAAACAGGGAAATCCAATCTAGTCTTTCAAGGTCATGCAATACAGCAGTATATGGAAAAGAAACCAGCTCTCTTAATTCTTACTTCAGTGCTTTGTTTGTAGGCACTAAAAGGGAATGAATACAGTTTTTTAATCCTCATAGCTTCTGCAGAAAGGGATAGTTTTGAGAAGGAGCTTAATGGGTAGGAAGATTCAAGGTAATCCTAATGACCTAAACTTAGTGAATATTTGGCTTCTCTCTTTTCCAAGACTTTCTGCTCCCTATGTTTTCGGATTCTTGATGGCACTTCAGGTGTGGCCTCATCTGTGGTGAGTAGAGGGGAAGGATCACCTCCCTTAACTTTGCCTAATGATGCCCAGGGCACCATTAGCCTTTTTGCTACAAGGCTCAATGTTTATGTTCTCCTTGGTCTCCACCAGGACATCCCAGGTCCTTTCCTGCCAAGCTGCTTTCCAAGTGGGCTGTGCCCAGCATGGGGGCTGTTCCTGCACAGGTGCAGAAATTTGCTCTTCCTCTGGTTGAACTTCATGAAGTTTCTGTCAGCCCATTCCTCTTGGATGTTGAGGTCTCCCTGCATGGCAACACAACTCTCTAGTGGATCAGCCACCCTTCCCAGTTTTCAGTGATCAGCTGACTTGCTGAGTGTACTCACTCCCCATACTGCTTCACTATCCAGATCCCTAATGGAGATGGTAAATAGGATTGGATTCAGTATTGTCCCTTGGGATGTAGCTAACACTGCTCATTACAGGCCATCATATAGACTTAGTGCCATTCTGTTCTGTGTTTATGTCTGTATTGCTTTTCATACTTGCCTATAAACTTTACACTAACAAGACTAAAGAATGGAAAAAGGATGAGGGAAAAAAAAAAAAAAAAAGGCAGCATCTCCCATACAGAAATTGAATATGATGATTTTATTCTCTATTGCATTTTGTTATCTGCTAGACATTGCTTAATATTTCCATTTGGTCCTTGCCTCCTCTCTCCCTTTCTTGACCTGGACTTGAAAAAGAGACTTATCTGGAGGAATGCTACCTCCAGGAAAAACATTGGAGATCAGCATAGGCATAAGTCAGGAGAAGCTTTAACACGTTATATTTTAGAGTAAGGGCCAGTATAGCCCAGCCCAGTACTAAAGATATAATTAGGATAACTTAGTTACATCAGGGTCTCTTCTGAGCTTGAGGATAAGGCCTATGGTGTTAGTTCTTACCCACAACATTGCCTTGGTACAGCCTCATATTTGGCTGAACTTTGCAAAACAATCCTGTCTGGTGGGAAATGCAGGGAATAATATTAAGCCTCTAATGGCTAAGTTTCAGAAATCTTGATCCTATAAATATGCAATCAACACAATTGTGGCTACCTGCTCTCATCCTAGGTGTGCCTTTTTCTCCTAAATACATAACCAGAACAAATATTCATCTCCTGCAGAAATGCTTAATGTGGACATGACATGGATTTATGGGAGCAGAGCCAGTAGAGCAACATGAGAAATGTGTTCTGCCCAGCTCTAGCTAATATTCTCAATCTCCTAAGATTTCTGAATGTCATCTCAAGTATAAATTAGACTGCTGGGAGGGCTGCATATCCCTGTATTTTTCTCTCTGCCTCTCTGCCAGTCATTTTCAGCAAGCAAAATTAAATCTTTTCTTGTAAGAATTGTAACATATTACATCCACTTTGCATAATTTACTGTAAAAGATGTATAGCAATGGAAAAAAAAAAAGAAAAGTCCAGTGATGGCATCATTCAAAACCTCTCCAAAAGTAATAGTACAAACTTATTTTAAAGTATTCCTTTCGTCTTTGAAGAACTTTGAGCCTTTCTCAATGAAAGAGACATTATCTCTTCTGATGGGAAAATCTGACATTTTGGATGCACAAGCCATGGAGTTTTCCTCATAAATTGAATTGAAGTGTTCCTTGTATGATAAGTTTACGTTGAAAGAGTATGTATGGTGCAGTTACCCAAACCAGCTGTAAACAAATTATCCTGGGTACCAGCTGCTGTGTAACTCTGTTAGCCAAGAAGTCCATCAAAGCTAATGAGTTCTGCTGAGAGGCAGCCAACATTAACTTAGGTAAAGTGTCCTGTTGCCATAGCAATCTCTTATTCCTAATTTGATAATTTGACTATTGTGGTGATTTTCAGCAGCTAAATATCTGTAGCATATATTTTGACTATTGTTTGCATGTAGGCATTTAGGATTTGGAATTAAATTAAATAATTCAGAATCAAATGTATTTACACATAGGAGGTGTAATGAACAGAATCTATTTTATATTAACTGAGAGATATTTATCTGAGTGAAGCTAATTGTACTTCATGTGAAGGGAAGTATGGAACCTGAACTTACCAGAATATTATTGAAGATAATGTGGGATTGTCTGGCAAACTCACAGCTTCCATAAATACACTTCCTAATGTATTTCCTAATGAGGGACTATAATTTTTTTGGTAGGGGAAGGCTGAAGTAAAGCCTTTCTTATTCCAAGATTTAGTCTGGCAGAGAGTTGAGAACAGTATGCCATACATGACTCATAAAAAGATTCATGTTTTAAGTGTTCTGTACATACACCTTGGGGACAAGATAAAAACCCAAGTTTTCCACTGGGTGTTCTTGGATACCTGGTGAGTGTATAGTAAGTGTGCTTCAGACCTTCCGGGCTATTCTTTGGGCTTCTCTGTGGCTTGGTGTATCATATTATCCCAACTGAATGGCAAAAGCTACATCTGCACCAAAGCAGAAATGTCTTTTATGAGCTTTTATGGCTAAAAGTAAAATCCAGGTTGTCCTATAACCGGTGAAGGTCCCAAATGAAAATCCCTTGGGAAAAATTTAATGGAGATTCATGCAAACAGAAATAGCATTTTAAAAAAGAAGAGCCTTTTAACTACATATGTTCTACACTAATTTTCTTGGTATTGGATTTCTCTGACTTTAAAGCTATTGGCAAATGTTTTGTGGATCAGCAGGAAGGAAGCATGTGTATGGGAGATGATTTGTCCTGGGGCTGCCCTGTTCCATAGATTCTTATTGAGTATATAGATCTAACTTACAGATTCTCATAGAAAATGTTATTGAATATAGAAGTGATTAAAACAAAGGACATTTTTGTAATATTCTTCCCTCTTACAGACACTCATTAGAAATTAAAAAACACACCTTCCTATAACAAAATATATATTCTTCTCAGTAACAGGAAAGGAAGAATTAGGCCATGAGAAATATTTAGTTATTTCTGATTAGGTGCACTGAGATATTTCAGTGACAGTGGTCCATCAGGAGCCCCACTTGATATAACTGCAGAGTTAAAGACTGACAGATTTCTCTCCTGGATTAGTAAACCTCCACATTTGTTAAATGTTTGGCCTTATGACAAAATCTAAAACTGTATGGGTGTTACATGGAGAAACATAAAACTCCATGACTTCTCTGCCTTAAAACAAAAAAAATCCACTTATACCTAAAGGCAAAACCCCATTGGCATGTGTTTGAAATTGAGTGCTGAAAATCACTAGTCTTTTGGAAAATGCAATTATGTGCATCAAAAGTGTGTGTGGGTGTAAGAGCTTGAGAGACAGAGCCACATGGCATGGCTGTTTGCAAGTCCCCCAAGCTTTTTCCATTTGAATTCTTTTACTTCCCAGAAACTATTCTCCAGAATAAGTGACACCTCTTCTTGGTATTTCCAATTTGTCAAATTAAAAACATAATCAAAATTGCAAATTTTTACCCAATATTTAAAGGATGGGAATTACATTAGCTTTTTATCCAGGAGAGTCTGCTGAATAAAAACTTTCTGTACTGTAGTTTTTATAACTTTATCACATTAAACTCCAGTGAAATAATAGAATTCTCTTTCTGAACTCAAGCAATTTATGTGTTATGAAGTGTTGAGAGTAGATTAATAATTTCTGAGAAAGGTATCATAATAACCAGTCATTCCACTATGTGAACTCTCAAATAGCACAAGCTGCAAAGCACATCCATGCAGTCCTTTGTCAGGTCAGGTAGCATAAAGTAAAGCTAAAGCATACTTTTCAAAAAGGTGTATTCTAATAGGTTGAAGATTTTGAGTGTGAAAAATGCCATACAGCCCTTTATGAAGTCTTCCAGTGCTGGATTATGGTCTCCTTTACCCATTAAAGATTACTCCAATGGAA
The DNA here is from genome assembly GCF_965231275.1 of Zosterops lateralis. Taxonomy (NCBI): domain Eukaryota; kingdom Metazoa; phylum Chordata; class Aves; order Passeriformes; family Zosteropidae; genus Zosterops; species Zosterops lateralis. The sequence continues at coordinate 15,476,349 of NC_139763.1, read as the reverse complement.
TTCCTATTATGCAAATTGTTGTTTCCTGGGATAAGAATATTTTATTGAGTCATGAAAAATCAAACTGTTTCTCACTCTTTCATAAGCAGTTCTTCAAGTTCTGCAAAATTTTATGGCTGCCCATGGTACGGTAATGATGGGGCCACATCATAAATATCCAGAGACTGTTTCTGAGGTGCATCCAGCATTTATACATAGAACACCAGCACAGGCAAAGCCAGCTCTGCTGCATCAATGGAGGTAACAGGAGCAGCACTAGCAATGGCACGAACTGTGTCCAGGCTTTCCCACTATTGGGAACACACATTCTGGGGCTCTGTGGCATCCCTCTGCTGGATGCCAGCCCAGACACAAGCCTGTGCCACTTTATCTCACCTCATTTGCAGCATGTGCTGCTTGGGTGATGGCGAAGGGGTGTGGGGCCAGGACAGAGGTCAGTGGTGACACAGAGGTTCAGAGCACAGACAGGAATGAGCTCTCATACCCTGGGAACTTTGCTGACTACCTGTGCCAGTGTAGCTGAAGTAGCAGCACCTCTGACTGAGAAGAGCTGGGAAGTGACCAGTTTCTCCTCCCTTGCCACTGCTTACTTAGCTTTCTTCTGGTGGGAGAAAATCATCGTCTGGTGAGTGGGCTGTCTCTTACTGAGGTGTCTGGAGAGCTGACTGCCCAAGTGGCCAGTGGGATGCAATGCTGCTGGTGCTGCCCTTGAGGCTGGACTTTGAGCCATGTTAAATATAATGAAAATTGCTCTTGCTTTAGTGTTTAAACTGATTTTTGCCCTACTCTTCTGCCCACTACTAAGCATACCTGCCTAACTCTAAACATGCTGCATGGCACAATTACACTTTGTCTTTTGTGGCAAAATGACGTAGTGTTATGATCTGAAGCGGAAAGATTTGTGCCATTTGCACTAGTAGATTTTTATTTCTACATTGAATTGAAGGAAAATTAGGTTCAATGTGTTGATTATATTAACTGTAGTGAATGTAAGAAATGTTTGATGGGAATTTGATAATTAAAAGGATTTCAAGGGCCTGTCAACAAGACTTCAACTCCATAACAGCCACTTGAACAGAGAGTGCTCGCAAATAGATGACAAAGTTGAGAGATTAGAACATGGTTGAAATTACTATACATTAAAACAAAGTAGTCAATAAAAATGCAAACATTCTGAAGTGTTTTAGTAAGACTACACTAAATCATCCTCAAACAGCATTCAGGAACACATGTCACGGGGATTCAGGGCTGCTTATCCAAACTCTTCTCTTCCTCACCTTTTCTGTAAGAAGGCTTAATCTTTACTGAAAGATTCAGATTTGCCACTCTAACTCCTTCTATATGTTCTTTTGAATTACTCTGAGGAAGCCTTGTATATTTAGGCTTAGTTGACATGAAGCTTGACCTGAAGTCATGTGGAATCATTTGCAACCTCTGGAGCTGGATGCATATTTGACCCCATGGAAGTCATTAAGATTAAAATGCTGAACTGGGGCTACACAGCTAAGTCACTGTGCATTCAGCTAAATGCACACCACCTTCTCGTCAAAGAGTTAAATATATTTTGCATAGATAACCATGCGATTTTTATTTTGGGTGGGAATTTAAACAAAATATTTTGCATTTTGAATAGTTGCCAAACTCTTCTTCATCTCAAAACAGTGCAAGCTTTTTGGCTTTGCTTGTAGACTCTTTGGCAACAGGCTTTGGCTTTTTAATTTCTTTTTTTCACTGAAGGCAAATATCTGATCAATTTATGATCTTTACCAGCAAGAGTCTATGAACAAAGGTTTCTTTTAATTTCTCTAGCAACACTGCTAGGTGGCAAAATGCACATGCACAAATATTTCCCATTCATTTCTCCTGCACACAAAAGCATTAATTGTCTAATAATGCAGCACAAATATGGACAGCAGTTTTGTCAGAAACGTTCTCACCATTTCTATCTTTCTTTCTTTGCTGGGGGCTTTTGTTACCACCTGGAAGTGAGTTGCTCCAACATATCGAACACCAGCAGTCATGCAGAGCAGGGCTATGAGTCAGCCCAGTCCTGAAAGGTTCCTGCAGGGTGACCATACCTGCTCACAGCCACCACTGCTGCTAAGAGCAGAAAATGAGCTACAGAATGCACAGGGCAGGTTTTCATGCCAGCCTGTGTAGGGTTTTGTCACCTGTCTCAGCCTTTAGGGCAGTATTTTTCAAACTAATAGCTAAAAAGTATTCTACAAAGGACTGAAACATTTAAGATGCTTCACTTCCACTCTTATTCCCATGCTTTCCAGAAGGAGGCAAGCACTAAGTTGGGAAAAACAGAAGTAACCAACCCACCTTCAGTGTTTAAGCTGTTAAATGATCAACAGTGTTATTATAAAAGATGGACATTGGGGCTTTTCAGACGTTTTTCCTTTAGAAGAAACAAATGGTCTTTGGGATTTAAAGGAGTTTAAGGATTAAATAATTTTCTCTGGAAGCATATCTCTAGGGCAAGAATTTTTCAATCTGTTTTGGCTAAATATTTTTGAAATATCCCAAAAGTAAAATCCCCTGCCCCTCAACAGTTTCTGATGGCACCTGGTGCACTGATCACATTACTGTATTTCAGGATGAAGCTACAGCCCATTCAGTCGGATGTTGGAGGATCAATCACATACTCTAAAGACTTATCACAGCTCCTCTTTTGCTGATGTAGCTTTTCAAGATCATATTTGTCATAATCAGTGGAACACCAATTTTTATCTCCATCAGCTTTCTCAAGAAGCCAAAATCTCCCTGCTTCCATTTTGAATGGTTCTTCAGGTTGTGCATGATTCAAGTATTAGTACTTTCAGCACTTACGACATTCAGAACTTCTGTTGCAATGGGTATGAGTCATGTATCTCAAAATCTTTTTTCTGGGACTCTAGCCAAACAAGATCTTTTTTTTCTTGCCTTTTTTTTTCTTTTCTTTTTTTTTTTTTTTTTTTTTCTTCTTGTGCCTCTGTGAAAAGACATGTCACTATCTGAAAGGGAAATACCTTAAGCTTGAAACTTTGCCCTCAGGTGAAGCTGTTCCACTGTTGAAAAGTCTTGTGGTTTTAACTGATTAAATAACAGAGTAACTGAAGGCCTGCATGTTTCTTGGAAACAGAATTAAAAATTTGGGTGATTTGAGGTGATTCTGGAAGTTACAGAGGCTGAAATGCCTCTCAAATAGAGAATATGAGGACAGAGGAGAAGGGGCAGGTAAGGACAGTGCTTCATCATTACAGAGCAGATCACCTCACTTGCATGCTGTTGAAAGACAGTGTCTGAAAAAGAAGAGGAAATTCCAGTTTTGTTTTGGAATAGGATGTCTGAAACCCAGAAGTTATTATTTCTCTCATATTGCTAACAAATATAAGGGTGATTCCCCTGCAGCCATGATAATAAAGGCTCTGAAAAATGTCAATTACTCAGAGAACACAATCTGAGGCAGTGAAAGGCAAAAGATTAATCAGAATTGCTATGCAAGAAGCATTTCACACCTAATAATCCTGTTTTTTTTTCAATACAAGTTATGTCCATCATCATGTTATAACGGGAAGCCATGTGAAAAGAGAATTTTCATGTTTGCAAATAACAAGTAGGTCTTTCCCAAATGGTTTAATAAAAAAGGTTTTTCTTTTCTATTCTTTGTTCTCTATTTATGTTGTGTAGCTAATGGTACATTTGAAAAGAAGATGAGAAGCCAAGCTTTCAACCCTTTAAGAACATGTTTAGTTGTTAATAACATTCAGACTTTATTGAACAGTACATAGAGAAAGGTACAGACAAAAATCATGCTGGACAAATTAATGTATTCCCATTAGGAGTTCAGGAGATCTACACGACATATATCTTATTTTTGGTGGGTTCATATTTTTTGAAGGCAACCGGGATTCTGCTTGAACTTCAACACAAGAAAGCTTGAAGTATTAGCTGAGAGAAATGTTTACTAACATTAACATATAGATGTGAATTTTTTCTTCAGTCCTCCTGCTACATCTAAAATTGGGAAAGGATCTATTTTAGATGATTCTTGTCAACATGATATTATTAAAAGCTTGAATCTCTGAATAAATTTTGGAAGCCTTACCCATTATACTTGGTAATTTGCCAGATAAGGAGTTGCGTATTTCAGTGTTTGAATTAAGTTCAACAAACTTATAAAGTGTTAATATATCCTATTATTAGGATAATAAAAGATAAGCTGCCAGTAAAAATAAAATGGGTATGATAAAACAATTTTGTAATTATGGAAAACTGCTACAGATATTGTTTTATTGAAATATGTCACTTCACTGTGAGGCTTCACTTCTATTAAGCTTTTTCCTTCCATACTGTAGTTGCAAATCATCTCTAGCAATGATAGATGTCAGCTGGGGAAAGATCGAGATCCAGAAGGTCTCTGCAGGAATGCAGTGTGGTGATAAACACAGTTGAGAAATGTGAAAGAGCTTCTCAGGAAAGCAGCACTTTGCAGATAATGACTTTAATTCAGACACATGCACCTGACAGTAAATGGGCATCAGTCTCAGCCTGCCAATAGGTTCAGCTTGAGCGTGGGTCACAGTCCGGCTGCATGGCTGATGTCCATGAGCCATAAAGTGTGCCAGTGGCTAAAAGGCAAAATTCAAACTAGTCCAGTATCTAGGGAGGTGAGATCTAATAGTGTACAGGGCTTTGGAGGAAGAAGAGATGTCAGCTAGGGAAACAACTGATCGGCTGTTGTTAGCTGCGCTCCTTTTCTAAAGCTGAGGTATGTCCTTCAAAAGTGTGGGGCAAATGTTAACAAAAAATCCTATCACCATAATATCCCAGCACAGCAACACAGTGTATTTTCCCCAAGTTTCCTTCACAGAAATGGCTGAAGTATCTTCCCTGGGAAGAAATTAAAAAACTGATGAAGTGTAATTTGAATTTTATTGTCTACCTCAAAAGGAAAACAGAAAAACGTGTGATGGGTATGCATTTTTTTACTCTAATTATACTGCAAGGTCCTTTCTTCTGATGTTGATATGAGTAAGGAAAAAGTGTGTTTGTGGGGTTTTAATAGAAAGGATGCCTATTTTTGGTTCTTTTACCTTTAAGTTCTAGCTGCCAGCTCTGAGAATTCAAGCAGGGCGTCAGAATGGGGCTCGGTCCATCCTCACAAGTACAAGGTTGTACCATTCAGGGTGTCTCCCTGTTACACAGGGGCAAGTCTTGCTCTCAATGATGAGAAAAGTATTCCACAGAAATTGTAATGTCAAACTGCTACAAGTAATCAGATTAATCAGTGCTGGAGGCACTCAGTGGCAACTCAAAGAAAAGGAAGTAGTTTACATGGAGAGGCTTTTCACAAAAGTGCAGGCATTTCTCTTTATCTGCATGTTTATGGATGGAGTCATGTATTTGTAATGCCATGCCAGATATAGGGAAAAAATATTCACCCTGTTAGTTGTAACTAGCCCAGAGCAAGGAGAATAGAAGTGGAGGAATGGAAAAGAGAATAACAATGAATCTATAGTGTGATTTCTACTTCCCAGACAAAGTTGCTCATAAACTAGGTAACGGATATGCCACACTTACATTTTAACCAGCAATGACTTACTCCTTCATCCTCTGTTGACTGGAGAAAACATATAATTAGATCAATTCTCAAATATATTACACCTGATTCCATTGTTGATTTCTCATCCTGGACTCTCCCTTTCCCAAAACACTCACCGCCAGCTATAGAACTTAAAGAAAATCTGTCTCATAAAACTTCCAAGAATATGTTATTCAAAAGGATAGATATTGATTAGATCAAATAACTAAATTTAGATGTAGTATTGTTGTAGGTAGTGGTCCAAGGTGGCTGTAGCTCATTACAGCCATCAAATAAAAAACAGATGGCTATAAGGGGCTAAATTACCACCAACAGAATTTCCTGAAGTGTATTATGAACACTTGTGTAGTTACTCATAAATATAAATCACTATGAATTCTCAGTCCTTTTGCTCAGGTTCCTACTGAAATCACTCTCTGAATAAATTAAGTTTTCACATGTTGGGGAAAGCAGTTTTAGTAAAACTGATGTTATAAAGGTTTGTGACTTCAAGCTGACTGACTGAATGAAAAAGTTTATGTGAAAATACAGGCCTAGGATAGATTGGAGTTTTTTGGTAGACTTCTATTTCACTGTAAGGTTAGCAAGCACCTTGTGCTGTACTTTACTGAGAGGATAAACCTATGATCTTCTGCTCAGGTTGTACCAAATTGTTCATCTCAGTTTGAAAAGATAAAATGTGACATTTGTTTTTGCACCATGTGTGAAACACGGTTTAACATGCTGATGAATGAAAGATTACCTTTCTTTAGAAATCCACAATGACTTAAAAATTTCAAGTGTTGTGTGCTGAGAAGACATACAATAGCTGTTATTTAGGAAAATGCTAGAAATTAAGGCACAGATTTCCTAAATTAATATCCTGAAGGTATTGAAAGGGAGACTTCATATACTGAGTTGGTAGGTAATAATAACCAGAATGAGAACTCCTCCCAGGTGAAGTAGGCTCAAATTACATCACTGAAAATGAGGGGAAGGATATGGGTCTTGCCTTTAAACTCAGCAAACTGTCTCATAAAGTGTGAGCACCCAAGATTTGCAATATAAATGCAATTCATACCAGCATTTTCAGTTTTCCTGCATTTATATATACCTGCTGTCTTGAAACACTGAGTGTTGCTGTGAATTTATCATCTGTTTGCAGAGGTTCATTTCTAACTCCTACAAAACTGAGAACTAAATGTGTTAAAGAATTCAAATCCTTCAAACAATTTTCCCTTTCACATTTTATCTTTGCATTCCCACAGAGGACTAACATATTTTTATTATTGTAGAGTGTGCAAAAAAAAAGTGTGTTATGTGTATACAGTAGTATATGAAAACGTGTAGTGGTACCAGGAGAATAGAGCCCCAAAGCTCACTGAGCCTAAATTGAGCCTAAACTCTGTCCTCCAAACCTACTGAATTGTTGGCTTTGCTTTCTCTGAAAGAATCCTGGGAGAATGAGCCACCACCCAAGAGCTGTGCCTCATTTGAATGTTTCTCTTGAGGTTTCATCTATACTCAGGGTGGGAGATGGGGAAGAAGAGGGAGACTGGCAACAACAGAAAACTTCTGTCTGAATGATGGGATGTTAATGTTTCAGGCTATGGCTTCTAAGTATGGGACAATTTGATTTCCAAAGTAGAATATTCTGATGAAGTAATTATTCTGCCCCACAGAGAGCTTTTAAACTGGTTCTGAAAATAAGCACCAAATATTTTTCGTTAACTAGTGAGCCACTGGTTTTCAATCTTACTTTAGGACATTTTCTATCATGTCTGTCTGATGACTGGACTTAGCAATGACTAACTCAGGAGTAACTCACTGCTTTTGATAGCTGTCTGCTTTAATCCTCACTTAGGGCTCAGATGTATGGTTTAGTTCGGCGTAACAGGCTGCCCTGCATCACAAATGCCCTGTTTACACTTCAGGTCAACTGGAATCAAAAATGCCACAAAATTAATTTCACCATCTTTCATCACCACGTTTCTCTCTACCAAGTTATTTTCAAATCTGAATGTAAATCAACAGTCCCACAGCTAGATTCTATAAAGTATTTAGCCAATGCATGCTAGTAGATATTTTTTTTAGTGTTCAGCTCACAGGGCACTGTCCGGAGTCTTAAATTTTTGTTCTCTCTGCAGTTCATGAGGGAAGTCAACTACTGGACTTCTGAAAAGCAGCTGTGTTGAAGATGGAACAATCTGTGCTAGACTGGCACTTCTGTTTCCTTGTAATAGTCAGTCATTCAGATATTAACTAAACAAAAACATCTTGGATGCTTTATCTCTTTGTCATTATCACTGAAAAGTCATAATACAATGCCAGCTTCCTACAAGATTAATTGGATTGCCAGATTGACAGTGCATTAGTAAAATAAAAAATCAAACCCATCACATGCAGAGAACAGATGTAATTTCTAGGTAAAAGTTTCAAAATGTTCAAAATGTATGTAGGAAGTGGGACTTAACCTTTGAGCTTCTGTCTAGAGGGAATAACAGAAAAATATACTCTTGCACCTGAACCAGACCTCCCTTACCACCTCAAGTGAAGACCTCCTTTAACAGAGTGGGTGCATATGCAAGATTCCAGTTCTATATGAAGATTCCTGATCTATAGCAAGGAGTCAGATGCATAAAGTGACTGATTAAATTTTAAAAAAATCACAGAGCACATATGACTAAAAGGATGAACCAACCAGAGCTCATTTTTCTTTTCTGAGACAATGCTATTAGCTGAATTAATCTTGAATTGTTGTAATGTGAAGTGAGGAACAAACAAGCACAGACCATCCCAATGTATGGAAGGTGCCTAACCTTCTATTGAGCATATCCAGAAATATATGTCTATAATTTACCATAAACTTAATGCAAGTTCTGGAAACATCCCTGTGTCAGTGTGCTTGTGTAAATGCTGATTGCTCACAACCTTGTGCAGAGTCTTTAATGCATGAGAAACAAAGAAAAACAGACAAACATTTTATGCTTACTTGCTCATGGAAACAAGGGAGATTCTGTTTTCCTCTTTTAATCAATATATAAAAGAAAGCAGACATTCTATTACCTTATCACCTCTGATTCTGTAGAGAACAATAAATGGAAAAATATTTCAAATAAACAGACATCAGTTGTTGGTGTGAGTCATCCTGATGAATAATGGTGATAATGAGAACAGTATATTGTGTATCTAACATGAAATCTCTATTTCTGAAAGTCTTTTATTCTGCTTTTTAAATTTTTTTATCTTCTTATTTATGTGGGGCATACAATGTGTGCATCATATATATCCTTCATATATCTGTTCTAGAAAAGGTGTACAGAAGGCAAAATTTTAGATAATATTCAGTAGTTTAAAAATAATCCTCATGTAGAACCATCTTAAGCAGTTGCAAACTTACCCTGGTTTTTGTGGGCTTTGAACACATGTAGTATAGATTTCTATTAAAAAATGCTTTTTTTCCCATTTAAAATTTGAATGGAAAACATTGTGCAAAATGTCTTTGTGCTGGAGTAGTAAATAAAAGGACTTCCTAAGAGATAAAATAGGTTCCTTTCTCTTCTGAAAACTATTCTTGTTATGAAAGTGATTACCTGACAAAAATAGTAGTGGAAGACAGTATCAGAAATGAATTCTGCTTCCTATCATGTAGTTCAGTCTACTCTAGACTGTTCTGGTGCAGGCAGTTTAGACAGAGGGAGACTTATTAAGACAGAATTGTAGATGCTCACGCACAAACATGCACTGTATTCTTTCCTCTTCTCCTTCCTCTTTCTCTTCCTCTTCCTCTTTATGTGCCAAGTAGGTAATATTTCTCCAGACCTGTTCAGGAGTGCGAGGAAGACGTAACTGTTGTTAAAAAAGAAATTGGTTCAAATGCTGCTGGTTATCTAGTTATGTCTGTTGACTTAAGTGGTCACCAGTGAGATAAGATTTTTTTCTTTCCCAAGGCAAGATTACAGTCTCCAAAAGAATTCATGGAGGCCATTAAAATCCTTCTGGCTTGACAGAGTATCATCTCAGAAGAGGTTGTGACTAGTCAATAACACAATAAAAAATGTTGGACATAGAGGGGTGTTTTAATTTTACCTGTTATTTACAGGAGAAAAAGGAAGAAGTTAAAGCCATTTAGAGAAGGGTTTCTTTTTTTTTTTTTCTTCAGATAAGGATTGTTATACTAAAATTCTTGAAGCCTAAAATAGAAAACATCAGTGGTTGTTAGTTGTCACAATAGTAAATTTATACACAAGAGAAACAGGAAAAGAAAAAAATAGATTGGTTAATAACCGTATCCCTTTGAAATTCTCCTGACCCAAAGACAGCGATGTGTAAAATCATTTGTTGCTATAGTAAATGCCAGTTTGGTACTAGTAAGCATTTAATCAGCTTTCTGCTTGATGCATTTAATATGACTTCAGTGTTTTACTTGAGAAAGTAACACATCACATGGTTAAGTGACTGATGATGAATTCAGGAGAGCACAAGTGCCAGTCACAAAGAATCAGGTCTGTTTAGTGCTCACATTAGCTTGGCTCCCGTGAATAATTCCCTGTCTTGCGGAAGATGTTAAGTGAAGCCATTAAGTATCCTCAGCAGTAATGGATAACTTCTATCAAGCCACAGAAACCAATAAACACGGGTAGTATACTTTGATATGTTCAGTCTAATGTAGAACTTTCTCATATTTTCTAGACTTATTCATTTATGGAAATAAACTAAGTTCTCTTTAAATTCTAATTCAGAACTGTGTGCCTTACTGCCTCGTTTTCTGTTTTCTAATTTCAGACTGCATTATTCACCAGTCATCTGGTGTCCAGCCTGGATATCTCTCCCCAGATCATGAGAGGACACAAAACATGCTGGAAGAAGAGAGGCTCCCTCCACAGTCAAAGTGGAACGGCTGGTTGATACAAGCTCAAACAGACCCAATATTTGCCACCACTATTTTAGAGATGGATTCGCCAGGAGAGTGGTGATGTGACCCAAGGTCACAGTAGAAAGTGGCACTGGAGTCAGCAGCAAAATGAAATTTCCTGGCTGTCATTTCCATGCTGTCCTCTCACGCCAACGATGGCTCAGGTCATCCAGATCTGCAACCTGGCAGTGTTCCTTGCACTAAATAAATAAGATAAAAGCAAAACTGTGACAGTGGCAAAGCAAAACATGCCAAAGTGATGAAATGCCACAGCTAAGGTGGCCTTTGCCAGCAGAATTAGATATCTCATGTGCACACAGGTGTTCTATCCACCCATCTATCCACACATCTATAAACACATATATATGCTTATATTTATGCTGTAGTTCTGTCTTCAATTACAATGTAACATATAGTTTTTGATAGCATCCCCTAATTATAGAATAATAAATTACAAAGCCATATGGTAGAGACAGAACACGACTCATCCCTGTGGCCTCATGTCTACTTGGCAGGGGTCACTCCAGTGCTAGAAGGTTGTCTACTGCTTCCTTGCTTAAAAGGCACTTAATTACTCTTAACAGGGTGTGAAAGAGATGGGTGAATTAAGTTCTTTTCTTTTCTTTTTTTAAAGACATCAATCTCTAACTGCATTGTCGTAGTTACAGCTGGGGAGTTTGAGAAATGTACTAGCGAAATTGATTACTCAGACATGTGTGATTATGATTCATCTGGGAGCTTGGAAAAGAAAAGATGCGCAAGTTCTTCCTCAGCTCCATCAATTCTTCCTTTATTACTTTATTTGAAACAAAGCTTGGACAACACAAAAAATAATTTGATTTTATGATAGCCATAGGAAGAAGGAAAGATAAAAGATTTTTTTTTGTACCTACCCATGGCAGAACTACAGGCTAAAGATCAATTTGAAACAATGGTTTTCCTCACTTCATTGCTAACCATTTCAAAGGCATTACACTCTCATTTCTTTCAGGCAATCATAGATTTTGGGGCTGGAAAATTTGTTCTCCTACTAAAAGAGCAGGCCAGATACTCTTAACATCTTTTGTCTGGAAGTATCTAGTTATCAAGTACTTCAAGGGAAGTTAAAAAAAGGGTTGTACAACTGATAATTAATTCACCCTTGAGGGTTTCAGAAGATTTTTCCCTGGCCTGTGGGATGGCACATCAAGGCAGCAATACTGCCAAAGCACTAGTGTTTTGTTTCCTCCTTAGTAACATAGTTCTGGATGTTTCCATGATGTATAAACACATCAGTTTCTCTTTAAAATACTATTAAACTCTTCAAACATTCTAAATGCCTCCTTCATAGGTGTTGTCATATCTGAGTTATGAAAAGCATCCCTGGACTATCCAACCTTGTAAATAGTTTTCTCCACCTCTTGTCCCCAGGTCTTAGTTCTATTTTGACCCCAGCTCCAGCTGTGTGCGTTCCCACGTGCTGGCATGACCTGGGACATGATTACACAAAGCTCTTGTTCCTAGTTTGTCCCTGCAAACTGTGGGGTCCTCTGCACACTTGACAGCAGGTCCCGTTCCAAAGTGTCAGTGCCTCTAGGGTAGGGGTAGTGAATAATGCAATGAGTAGGCAGTCTGCTTAAAGTTTTTCTTTTGTTTCAGGGTAAAATCACTGCTGGTAAAAAATATCTGTTTAAAACCAAAATATATCACTCCCACTCTTAAGGTGCATGTCCACCCTCTTCATGGGGACTTTGGAAAGACCAGTATCCTCTGTGTGTTCCCACAGGGCCTCCCTCTACCAGCTTATCTCCTTGCTACAGCTTTTCATCTACCCTGGACATTCCTAAGTGATTCAGCACCATTTAATGGGGATTAAGATGTTTTTAATTGTTTATAATTATTTTGACCTTCTGCCTCAGCTGAGATCCTGGAATTGTGCCATTGCACCTCAAGCAGGAGTGGTGGCTTAGGGCAAAGCAGTTTGTAGAAAGAGAGTTTTTTTTTTTTTTTTTAATGGCCCAATTACAGTGCATGGAGAAAATAGTTTTGTCTTGCAGGAATGCAAAGCTTTATACAGGTCTGAAATGAAAACTGCAATCTTCAAAGATAAATGCACGTAGAGAACAATTACTCTGAACTTAGTTTCTTTATGCTAACAAGTTAGATTACCAGAAAGAACAGGCAGCTTGTGGTTGTGAAATGGAGACAGTGTCTTAGTAGAGGGAGGAGTGATAAATTGTTAGCTCAAAATTTTTCATCTACTTCATGAGATTATTCCAGGAGCACAGCAGTCTTATAGAGGTCATGACCATCAGTAACCAGTAACCATTTGACTAAGAATCACCATGCCAACTACACAGTAAAACTTCTGTCTCAGAATGCTAGAAAAACCTGGAGTATCATTTCCTTTATCTAACCACTCCAAAATTATAGCTAAAACAAGAAGCGGGCTAAAATGAAGTTCTTCTGAAGTTTCCCTAACCATTTTTGCAGGACTTCAAAATATTATAAAAATAATCATGACAGGTACTGATCACAAGAACTAATACAACAGCACTGCCCCAGCCTCTACCTGGTAAAGAACCATTCAAACATCTTTGGTTAATGAAAAATCCACTACTCAAAGGTGAATTGTCTGCTCTGAAAGCCAAAATGTCTGCTTAGAGGAGCAACCACATAAAATGCTGGTGTATAGGGAATTAGAATTACTTTGTTGAATTTTTTCTTCATATTTTTGTAACAAGACAGAAATTAAGTCTAGTACCAATTCTCATATGGCAATTTCAAGAAGAAGACAAGGAAACATATTGAAGTCTGAAGACAAAATCCCATCCCTGACTGCTCTATCAACTCCTTATGGAAAAAAGCCAGAAGAGAAATAACAAGCCAGCTATCATTACATTTTTTTTCTGTCTCAGAAAGTCTGTCCTAAATCGCAAGTAGTGCAAACATGCAATTAGATAACACTATGACTAATGAAGTCAAGGAGACTGTGGAGAAAATAACTTTTCTCTCTAGCAGACCAGCTAATGACCATAACTTCCTGCCCTCTACAGTATTGTCATGTCCACCAGGAATGTTCCCAGCCTTTCTACCATGTTCTACTCCCTGGTAGCGTCCTGCTTTGTCCTCGGTATGGAACCAAGATTGATATCAACTTTCAATACTCCAGCCCATTTGAAACAAATGTTATCTAGTCCATTCTCACCCCATGCAGGTTCATTTCTGTCAATTTTCTTTAAAAAAGTGGCACAATATAAGCATAATAACTTTATTATATTTTGACTTCATCATGATCTGCCTCAAAAAAAAAAAAAAAAAAAAAAAGGGAAAATGTAAAGGAAAATAAAAAGAGACCCAAATAATTTTATCACTAAGGCTGTGCTCTATCTCATCTATGAAAGCCTTATCATGTGCACTGAAAACATGGATCTCATAATTGATTTTTATTTAATTCAATAACAATTGTCCCTCCATCAAACTCTCTTGAATATAACTCCACTGAAATCACCTTAGATAATGATCAGTATCAAACTGCAATTTAGCAGTTGCGGTAAGACACTCATGGATAAATATGCTTGTCTGAAGAAAATCAGCCACTGCTCAGCTTTTCAAACCTTACCTCATTTGCTGCAAAAAGATCACTCATGAAGATCACCTTAATTATTTAGAAGTCCTTTCTTGGACAGGAGTGCTCCTTGGGCAGGTGGTTGCATCCGTGAGTTAAAAGAACTGAAAATAGTGTCAAGCACTATTGTTACCAAAATATTTTGGGACCTATATAATCCATCATGAACAATTTCCAAGGTCCTATGGCAAAAGAAATGTCAGAAGCAGAACTCCTTCCTTTCATATGGCTGCAGCCTCACTAACTTCAGCCTCAGGAGCAAATAGTCACCAGGTACCACTGTATTTGAACAACAAACACTGAGTTTGTCAAGACATCTCACAACCACAATGTGGTTACAAGGCATTTCTGCAGCCCATCCACTGTGCCACATTCCATTCCAGACACAATGGCCAAGACTAAACAACCGTGATGCACCAGGATGAGCTCATGTAGTCAATGAAGGGCAGAAATGTCCATCTTCCAGTGGGGGATATTTCTGTCAGTGCAGACACACCACCCCTGAGATTTTTGGTGTTATCCACTGAGACACAATAAAACACCGAAACAGGAGAACAGGTACTAAAAATCATCTCTCTTACAAGTACTAAGAAATTAAAATCTCTTTTGAAATCTGTTTTCATTTAATATATTCCACTCCAACACAATCACACAGATCTTGAAGAGGGACAAATATATATTTCACTGTTGTCCAGAGTATTGAAAAAGCTTTTTGTCTCCACAGGTAATAACCCTTTTTTTTTTTTTTTTTTTTTTTTTTTTTTTTTTTTTTTTTTCCAAACAGCCTGATGGGTTAATTTCATCTTCCACAGCTGCTGTTTCTATTTCAGACCTGAAGGGGGGCTGTGTCCAATCACTTCTTTGTTGAGTCCAGCTTTAACACTCCAGTCTAATGAAACATTTCACTTTTCCCCACAGACTTTGATATAGTTCTGCTCTTAGACCATCATGGTTATACTACTACTGCAATACTTACACCAAAAATACTGTTATATCTCTGCATCCATGATATTCTTACATTCCAGCTCCATGGCTGTCATGCAGACTGGATTCATAAACTGAATTATTTATGGAATTACTGCTGGACTTCTGTGTTTCTGTGATCCCTGCCTGTGTTATTTGGTTTAGCGTGCACAGCAATTGAAATGTCTCATAGGCAGGTCTTTGCCTGGGGTAGTGCTCCACAGTCCTCGGGCCACAGTGTGGCTCTGCCAGCTGACAGTGGCACCTGGTTTCAGGCTGGGAATCTCTGCCCCCAGAGCAGCCTGAGAAGCCAAACTCACCCAGTGCCTTCTGGAACCAGCAGCTGTCAGAAACATGTTCATTGCAGAAGCAGTGAGAACATAATCACATCCAACATCTATTTAGCGTTTTCCTAAGTAACACTATGCTCGTATGAAGCTAGTAAAACTGTTAGTATCTCAGAAATGGGAAAACCAAGGCATAATGCAGCCAGAACCCTAAAAAAAACCACATGAAATTTTTACCCAAATAGCTTGGTTTTCAGAGATAATAGTCATTCACACCTCCTACAGAATTTGTTTTTTGGATGCAGAAGTCAGAATGAGCTGCAGGTGCTCAACACCTCTGAAGATCAGGCCAGTCCTCATGGCTGACTAATTGGGAGGGGGAAGTGTTTGAGGTGGGGTGGTAGGTTGCATCTTGCTGAGGCTCATGATTTTCCCAATGTGGGCCAGGTACACATGACATTTCAGTAACAGTCTGTTGAATGTATTGATGTTGTATTAATGTATCCTAGTGTTAATTTGTAGGATCACATTGCATCTTAAAGCAACATTTTATTTTCCTAAAGGGTTCTGAATGCAAGCCTAGTTAAATCAGTTAACATACTGTTCTCTGTACACACAAGAGAGCTGAACATCCTTATTCTTTCCTAATTATGTAAAACCAGCATTCAGGAACTACAGAGCCACATGGTCCGTGCAAAACTGATTAGAGAGTGCACACATCTTACCAGTGATGAGGGAAACAGCAGCCTGACTTGTGCAGACTCATGACTCCCTGTGACTTGCTTGCATTTTCCTGGGGGCACTGACCCCCTTCTTCTATGAGTGAGTGGTACCAACATTACATTACAGAGAAGGAGAATGCTTACACTGTTTAACAGCAAATAGCCAAGAAAACTGTGAGGCAGTTCTGTTACCTCTGCTGCCTGGCAATGAGGGATCTCCACCAGACAGCCTGGTCCTAGGAGCAAGCAAGATAAGTGCAAGACTTTTTCCAGTAGTATTTTCCAGTTTCTCATTTGGATCCCACCAAGTTTTGTGGCTTGGAGTGTATAAAGAAATTCAATGTGCTGTGTTTAGCTTTTGATGGATTTGTTTTTTGTTTTGTTAATTTGACTGTCAAGGTTTTCAATAGCATCAACAGCAGTAATTTAGCTTCTGTTACCTGTTGTGGGTGGCTTATGTAATGTTAAATTCTTTCTTTCTTGCAAAGCATCCAACTGCCAAGATCATAAGCATTATATAAATTAAATAACTAAATGAGAGGCTTTTCAAGGATTCAAAGAAAATTCAGGGCTTTAGTATTGCTCAGAAAAGAGCAGAATGACAGGTATAAAACTACTAGTATATGATTACCTTTCAAAGCAAATTCCATGCAAATACTACCTCCATCTAGAAGTGTGTAGGTGCCTCCACCAAGGACATGGCCCTTTATTGCTAAGTTTCATGTATATGAGAAGAAAAAGATAGCACCTCCTTTAAAAAGCTGACTCCCCTCCAGGAGACATTATCATCTCTGCTGTACACAAAGAAATCAAATGATTTGTCCAGCAACAGGAACCACCAGGGCTTGACCTCTTCTTCATGTGTCATTGTGTCTGATTTTTCTCTCATGTGCTCTTCCTTCTTATGCATAACCTCTTCTTCCTTTACAAGGAAGAGGTTGTAAGGGGTTGTTTCCACTCTAAACAGAAATGAAACCTGAGCCCTTTTTCACTGCAGGACTGCCAGTAGTTTTGAATTTTTCTGAAGTTTTGAATTTTGAAACAGAAATTATGCCACTGTACACTTGACATTGCTGCCACGTTAAAAGGACATAGAATTAATGCAATTTGTGGCAATTTCAGTTCTGGGCTCTCTGAGGGCTTGTAAACTAACCGTAGTTTTTTCAATACGGCCCTCTGTCCTGTTCTGCTGCCACTCAAGGGTATCCAACATGTTTTAGCTGATGGCGCTGTTCCTTAACAGATCTTTACATGCTGGGACACGGTAGGATTTGGAGTGAGAAATGAAACTGTAAGCAAATCCCACTGTTCCCAGATGGCATGGCTTAAGATTGTTATCTCCATCTTGTCAAATCTCATTTATTTACTTTAGTTTAATACACAGAAAATACATATTTAAGATTTTCACATTTATGGAAACAAGGGAAATTAAGTGTTTGGAAAAATTACACCACCCTTTATTAAACACATGAAAGATCAGTAGTAACTGTAAGAACAAATATGGGGAGAATTAACTCACTAGAAATGAAGAGGTAATTCAGTAAAAGGGCACATGTAGTAGAGAAGAAACCCATCAATAAAAGGCAGCCAGATGTAAAACTTGATGTCCTGATTGCACTCTTTATGGACCTCACCTATTAACCATGATATAGAACAGGAAAAATAACTTTTCTGCAAAATTGTAAATCAGTTTTGTGCCATCAGATGAAATATTATGTGATATTCTGAATTAGTCTTTAAAGTGACCCCTCTCAGATATGCTCATATGAGGGGTAATAGCAGAGCTCTGTGTGAGATGATATACATTCAAGGAAAATAAGTGATAATGACAATGATCGCTTCAATAAATCTGTGGTTAAATCATACACAGATACATGCCAGTCTAGATGTAACTTGACAGTGAAATCAGTCATTGTGCAGGGTGCAAAGAACATAAAAAATATATTAAAATAATTACTACCTTTACAAAGTTCTGACAAATAAGAGGAGAAAAAGTATGGGCACAGCATATTTGTCACATAGGTAGTTTTTTGCTGTACCTTTAAATGGAGTGTTCGGAAATGTAGCTGTAGCTTGTAAGGGAACTGAGCACAGAAAAGAAGTTCTTCATTTCTTGCTCACCTTGATTTAAGCAGTGTCAGGGTCAGTGCTCTTAGCAGTGCTGGAACACAAGCACGCTGTTGAGGAGGGAGGAAAGCCCATTTCCCCCTCCAGTTTGCTCAGGGTATGGGGTTTATGTCACTGAGCACTGAAGTGGTGACAATAAGGGAGCATCTTGTTTCAATTCATCTTCCCAGAGTGGCACTTTGTGAGCACTTTGGAAGTGTAACCCACTTTTGGCTCGTGCCTGTTCCCCGTTTTTGCTGGCAGCTGCTTGTCTCCAAGGCAAGGCGGTGGGAATTGGCTGGGATTACTGGCTGCTAGTACTGACGCCCATGTGCTCACTCTGGTTAAGCTGAGGTGCTGCTGGCACTTAGAGATAGTTAGCAGCTATCCAGCTAGTTGAAACACTTGCAGCCCAGAAATAAAAAAAATCTGTTCATGCTAAGAATGGAACTGCAACCAGCTTAGGAGGAAACTGTATTTCCACAGATATATCTCATCTAGCACTTCTTGAGCTATTTCAGCCTGTATGCAGTTCCTCATCCAGGGCAGTTCTGGAATTGAGGTGTAGCCATGGTATTAGTGACCTGCAAGAGACTTCCTGGATCATTTGTTCTTATGGAGAACTGTTTTGACCCTTTCAAGTATTTGAGAAGTTACATGCAGAAACAGGAGTAGTTCTGCTATCACTGGAATGTTGCTCCAGTACCTTTGTCATTAGAATACTGTTGCTGGTTTCCACTGATCTGTTCTTGTGCCAATCCTCAAAAGTTATTCTCTATTATTTTTGTGTGTGTTTGTTTTAGAGGTTTTTTTCATTCCTTCAGGGCCCCTGTGTTCTCTGCCATACTTATTTATAGACACCAATTACATGCCCTCTCTACTGTCATTTTCCTACCGAAAATAAATGAAGTCTTTCTGTCATATTGTCCTGATCCTGATACTCCTGAACATACTAACAGTGTTATGTGTCTGCAACTTTTTCTCAACTGGACAGAATTCGATACAGACTCCTAGAGTAGAGCTCTACCTTTTAGGGAAGTCTTGATGTTTTCCTGTTTCCACTGCAAACACCACACATATTACGCCCCAAGGTCAATTTTCACTCTTTGTTGATTGATTACCTCAGTGAACCATAATTATTTGTGTTCATGTGATACATCCAAGACCCCGTCATTTCCCATTTCAGAGTCCAGAGGTACATGTAAGCTGCACAAATAAGAATTCTGGCAGTGAATGAGGAGTCATCTTGCACTAAGAGCTGCACAAAAGGGGAAAAAACTCAACTAGTTTAACATCTATAAACCTCCTCATTACAAACTCTGCTTTCCCATACCTTGTAAATGGAAAAATGAATAACAAAAAATCCTGGATTTTATTCTTTTGTCTAGAATAAGTATTTTTCCTGTTAACATGATTTTATTTTTAGTTAGAGTCTTTCTCTGTGTTTATTTCTTAAGGCCAAACACAGTTTTATAAAATGACTGTGTCCTTGAAATTTGAGCCACAGTTAATATAATTTTTTCTTTGAATGGATTACTCAGACCTTATTCTGTATTGTATGAAAGCAGCTCAATGCTACAACTCATTCACATGTGCTTGTGTTTTTCACTCACAAAACTCATAAACAATTGCTAAATCACTTCACTTCTGTGTGCAAAATCATAGTCAATAGGACTCAAGAGGAAAAGAGTGAATGAATAGGAAACTGATGAAGGCTCAAAAAATGTGTCTTTGAAGCATTCTGGCCAGCAGCAATGACTGATGCTGTGTTAACAACGTGCTGCCTGCAGAGTGAAGGAGGGGTTTCTTCTGCTCTGCCCAGCAGTGGTGCGGCAACACCTGGAGTGCTGAGTCCCAGCACTGGGCTTCCCAGGGCAAAGGAGAAATGGATACACTGGATGGACAGCATCTCGTAAAGGGACACAAAGATGATGATGGTGCAAAAGGCTGGGAGCTGAGTTTGGCCCAGAGGAGGCTCAGGGGGTATCTTATCTCTCTGGGTAAGTACCTGGAGGGAGGCTGCAAAGCAGATGGAGCCAGGCTCTTTTCTGTAGTGTTCCCAGGCAGGACAGAACCAGTGGGCACACACTGAAACACAGGAGGCTGTGTCTGCATATCAGAAACACTGACACTGTGAGCAGGACTGAGCCCTGGCACAGGGAGGTTTTAGGTCTCCATCCTTGCAGATATCCATGGCCATGGTCTTGGGAAACTGGTTGTACATGGTCCTGCTTGAGCATGGGGATTGGATGAGATGATCTGCAGTGCTTCCTTACTACCTCCATCACCCTATGATTCAGAGATTCCATGATTTTGTGATACAGTTATTATGCAAAAACACCCTCTTCTTTGAAGAAAATATAGTAACTAAATTTGGTTTATGTGGAATATCTCCTTAAAGAAATGGCATCTATAACTAAAGATAAATATTTGAAGGAAGGCAACAGTTCATGAAGATGGTGATAGAATAAATACTTTGTGTACATCCTACGCTACAACCCAGGACAGAAGAACATTAAAAGTTGTTGTCTTTATACATTTTTTTTGTAGGAATGTCTATAGAGAGATTGCATCAAACCTAAACTTTTTGTGCCCTGCTTATGCTAAGAAATACAGCATATTCCCTTCCTCATGAAAATTGTTGTCAATTTAAGATCTGTTTAAGTGATATATTGAATTTCCCCATTTGGGTAGTTGTATGGGTAGCAAGAAGATGGAGAGGGAGTGATGATTTAGAGATGCAAAGTACAAGTTAAATTATTTTTTTCTTGTTTTCATATTCTGAAAGGTGCTTGAAAGCTGTGGTATTAGCCATATGTGGAAACAGATACCTTTTGGAAACAGTTACAGATTATGGGAATATTATTTCATGTTTATAAGTTAGACTCCTAAGGGAAATACAAAAGTGGCAAATTTGCATGTTCATACCTGACTGATGAGAAAAGCATAAGTGTCTACTAAGTGCAGCTGTTGATACAGAAGATAAATGCAATGCAAGGGATTTGAGAGCCTTAGTAGAGAGAAATTGAAGACATTATTCAGAGACTCTCTCTGTTTTAAGTTGGCTCAACTACTCTAGTAAAAAACTGTAGCTAAAATTGCCCTCAAGTAAGAGAATAGCAGAGAAATTCTAAAACTTGTGTAACAATAGTCACAAGTTTATGTAAACCAAAAGAATTGCTGCAAGCACACCATGAATAAGCTGTGGTTTGGGAATTGAATTGGAAAAACTGAAATCCAGTAACCGGTGAAATTCTGCTGTTGTGAAAATGTGTGCAACCAATAAAAAAATCTGCTGGTCCTCCTCTTGCAGTGTTGATGATGGAGATCCCTCCTTTTCCACTCTTCCATCCCAGGTACTGTCAACTGCCAGCTTCTCTTAGGAAAACATATTTGCAACACTTTGTTAGAATGCTTGAATTACTGATGATTGTTTGTTTATAACATATTAATCAAAATCCAGACTGTATTGTGATAGTCACAGTTTTGATAGACATCCTTCATGTATATAAGAAGTTCAATTTTGTCCAAGAAAAAAAAAAAAAAAAAAAAAAAAAAAAAAAAAAAAAAAGGGAGACCTTTAATTACTTCAGATCATTTTAGAAGACAGCTAAATGTCACTACCACAGGAGCAGTAGGAGTGACTTTCTCAGCTGTCTAGTAGTGGAGCTGTTATGAGAAACCCAAATGCTGTGGGCTCTTCTTATTGCAACATCTCTGCCAGGCTGTTCTGTTGCATGAAAACAAAGATCTGCAGGGGGCAGGAATGCTTTTACATCTCAACACCAAAGCAGCTTTTAGCTAGCATATCTTATTTTAAAGGAATTTAAAAGCTTGTCTCTTTCCATATCTCTAGGCTGCAGAATTTTAAACTAGTATTCAAGCTACATCAAAAGTGAAGACAGATGACTATAATTCATAGCAAGGATATGTCAGCCCATACCAATTATGTAAGTACTTTTCATGCAAATATATATCTCATGCTCTGCTTCTAATTAAAAGGGACACTTGTACAGAAAGAGATCTTTGGTCATCAGCTTTTGCTCTTCATATTTCTGTAACTACTCACAAATTTTGCAATTGTTTTATGTGAAGATGAGACTTAAGTAAAAAAGAAGGCAGGGATCAGAAAGCATCAAAACATACATATGCACAATATTTCCTGGGGGTGGGTGTCACAAGCTGCTGAAAATTAAATTCCTGCTTGATAGAAGATTGGTGGTCTTCAAGGAGGTGTTGTCCCTTAGCTTGATTGTCTTGCAAAAAGAAATGTTTTCATTTAACAACCTACATTTATTTTCATCATCAGTCTAAGGACTCATATTTCTTTTTCCCTTCCTTCCTTCCTTCCTTCCTTCCTTCCTTCCTTCCTTCCTTCCTTCCTTCCTTCCTTCCTTCCGTCCTTCCTTCCTTCCTTCCTTCCTTCCTTCCTTCCTTCCTTCCTTCCTTCCTTCCTTCCTTCCTTTCCTCTCTCTCTCTCTCTTTTTTTCTCTTTCTCTTTAATTATAAGTGTAATATAATTCTAATTTCCTTTACAAAATGCAGAAGATATTCTTGCAACCTCAAGAGTGCATGGCTGGTCAAAAAAAGGCCACAGAAGATGCTTCATTTAAAAAAGGACTTGAAAGAAAACTGGCTTGATTACACTACAGATCTGCATAACAGGGCCTAAAAGAGGGAAACACCTTCTCCAGTGGAAATAGATATATGCATAGATGAGATAGTATTCCTTTGAGGAGTGTTTTCTATATCTCACAGGAAGAGAGTATATTGTCTAATATTTTTATTTCAGGCTTTACACTTTGTTTTATGAAGCACATTGAATCATTATTCCTTGGGGGAAAGTTTGCTTTAGTTCCTCAGTCATGGCAATTCAATGAAATCACTTTGAGCAAAAGGTGAACATTTGTAGCAATGCAGAAGAACTTATGTGACTCTTCTCTATGCTGGCATTTACACCTCCCAAATCCTTCTTGTTACGCCTGTTGCTGGCATGTAAAATGAAGCTCCACCTGCTGCAGCTGGATTCATATCTAACTTTCTGGAACAGACTGGATTTCCAGAAATGTGACTGACAAATGAAGCATAAACTACGTTCTATTACTCATCTGGCACTATAATGGGAGAATTTAAAGTTCTTTCTTGGCCCATGTCTGCTTGAATCGCTCAGATGAATAAATGGCTCTGTCAAGACACACCTGACTGAGAAAGGCAGCAATAGTGTAAAACTACATGAACACAGGAATGCAGCTGGGCACAACCCCTTATGAACTCAGTAAGTTTCATTACCAGGGTGGTCTTATAAATAAATGTAACATGACTATGCTTTTAACCTAGGTAGAATCCCAAACGAGTCGTAATCAATTATCTAGAGATGACTTCTTCAAGGAGGGCTGAAATTCTTACATCAGCCATAGTTAGGCAAAGATATATAGACACAAAGGAAAGCAGTTAAACTATGGTATGAAGGTGTTCTTGAAACTTGAGGACAGAGATGTGTTAGATGGAAATAGTCAAATTTGTTTTGGAAGAAGCAGTCTGTATGGGATGGAGACCTGAGTGTCTAGGGAACTGCAGAAGGGCAAATTGCAGTAATCCAAATGGGAGCTGACTGAGAGGACCCTGAGCATTTCTGTTTTCATCTGGTGGAAAACAGCCAGAACTTCATCAGGAAAGGAAAATAACAAGGTTAGGAAATAGATGGATTTCTGGCAGAATGAGAGAGGTGTTTAGTCAGGAATGAAGTGATATTGTCAACACAGTGGAAAGATTGTCTACAAGAGAGTGACAGGTGGCAAAACAGAGGTTGGTTTCATGGCCATTAAGCTCAGAGATTTTGAGGGCAGGCTGATATGTTGATTCAAGTCCAAGAAAAGGAGCTCCAGGTTAAATGAGCTGATCTGTGAGTACTCAACAGAGGAGTATAGAAAATTATATTAACAAATACTAAAAGACACTGCTGTGTCTATTTTCTGTGTTACAAACAACCTGGGAGAATGCCCTAAGCCCTTACAGCAGCAAAGCCCTGGCCTGCCTCTTGCAAAGAGTTTGTGTAAAACTGAAGTTTTGTTTCACCTGCACATGGCATGGTTGGGAGTCCTCTCCTTGTTGAACAATATAATATACCATCATTTTGATCAAAACAAATGCATTTCATATTTCTGGAATGAGTGAAATCCTTTGCAGAGAAGTGAACAAAAATAAAGGCTGTGCAATGTTAATCTGTTTTACAAAAATTGTTTACAATCTCAAGAAAGTAAGAAAAGAACATCCTGTTTTACAACTTCCAAGCACACTCCTGGTAACAGACTGTGAGCTCAGACACCATAGTAATATTGAAAGAGGTGATGACTTTAGCTTATTCAATATCAAAAGCTAACTGTAATAAAATACCACTTTCATTCTTTATTGGGTTCACTTGTATCCATCTTTCAATTAGAAAGACACTGATGAAAATGCACAAAATGTTCTCTAAGCTCCTACGCTTTTATGATAATGCAGGTATATGCCTAGATGTGTAGATCTGCTACTGAATTTGACCTTATTTAAAATAAAACAGAGAATTTCAAATTGTCACATATTTACTGTGTCTCTCAAACAGCTATTCCCTACCTCCAAGCATTTGCATAGTCACCACGTGTCTACATCTATACCCAAATAGCTGTGGGAAATTTTTAGAATTTATAGCGCGCCTACAAAACACTTCAACTTTGGTGAACTTGGCTTGTTTTGAGTATAAAAAAAATCCCTCAAAAGCCACTAAAACCCATTTTTAACAGCTCTGTTTAGATTCCTGAGTGCCTTACCAAAGGACTCAGTTCATCTGGAGTGTGGCACAGCATTGTGCCCACAAAAAGGCAAAGACCTGGTCATAAATACCACCCAAGGCATGAATCAACAATGAATAAACAACTCTCCCATCTACCTGCCAGTGAGCCATGTTCACACTTATAGGGTCGAGGACTGTCCTTGACCCAAGCAGACACATGGCATGACCCACTATGCAGTGGGATGTTAATTAGGATCCAGTGCATTGAGAGCTAGGGAGATGCACAAAACCCTGCTGCCCCTCGGATGGGACCAGCACTCTGCCCAGAAGAATTCCCCTCAGGAAGATACTGGACTCTGTATAAGTGCTGGCTGTCCTCTGCACTGACCTTCACACACCCTGGGAGTGCAAATTCTGAAGGGAATAAAGCAATTAAAATGTGATGTCTGCTGCTTATGGAATGAGAGGAAGGAAACTCATCAGGTTACAAAGAGCCCAAAAAAAGACACACATCTGCTCGTGTCTCTGTCAGCTCTCGGGATGAGCAGCTGGAGGATTCCCAGATCATAGTTCAGATTGCTAACACAGGGGGACTAGCCCATGGGAATTCATGCAATAGAAAGCTGAAGGAGAAGCCTGCATTACTATAGGGAAAAATCTAATTGTATTTATGTTCATGATTTTTACAATCATGCAAATAGCTGATAAAACAAAAAGAGGCCTCATGGATGCTTCTTGAGTGACAACAAAGACATCAAAGGAGTTAGATCAGGAGTCAGTTTAGCCCAGAATATTACCATTCTGATGATCAAAAAGAGAATGGTCCTAAAATGAACTTTGAATAATGGCATTTATGGGAAAAAAAGAAAAGGACACGTCTAATTTGGATGTATAATGAAGTTATGGTTAAGAAGGAAAATTATAATTGAGGACCAAAGATAAAGTAATCTACATTATTGTAATGTGAATTATAATTGGCATAAAGATACAAAACAGGGACATGCAACGTGCATTCTGCAGATTATTTTCAAAATAGAATGTGCTATAAATTAACAACTGTTAAGTGTAGGTGTCCCAACCTTAGAAAGGCTTAGGAACACTGTTTAATTTTTTTTCTTAAAAATCATAGAATCATTGAATCACAGAATAGTTAGGGCTGGAATGGACCTCTGGAGATCATCTCTAGTCCAACCCCCTGCCAAGGCAGGGTCTCCTGGAGAAGGTGACACAGGGGGGTCAGGTGGGCTCTGAATGTCTCCAGAGAGACTCCATGACCTCCCTGGGCAGCCGTCTCAATGCTCTGCCACCCTCAGCGGAGAGAAGTCCTTCCTCATGTTGATGTGGAATTTCTTGTGGTTTAGTTTGTGACTATTACTTTTTAAAGTATGCAAAAATGTTCTGGTTGGTTGAAATTAAAACCTTTAGAAATATGTATCTGGTATGAAAAAAAATTTTATAGTTTGAGAATAGAACTTCCTCTGAAAACAGCTGATATCCTGATAATATCCAGTGGATGTTTCAAGTGGGTTTATCAGAGACCTGTATTCAATCTTCCACTCTTGCATTAAAATCTCCTTTCTTTTTCCACTGCTGTTCATGAAAACTCTGCTTTTCATATTTATGAGGAAAAAATAATTCTGATACCCTCTCATTTTCACAAAAATACAGAATTTTTGTATATCCACACAAACTTAAAATATTTGGAAGCAACATTAATTTGTTACTAGCGATGGATGAACAACATAAAAAAAAAAAAAAAAAAAAAAAAAAAAAAAGAAAAAAAAAGAGGCCATTAGTAGCTGTGTGTTTCTTCCTAATTAAAAAAACACCAAAAATTTTAAGACAGATGCGTTCACCGCTTACAAGTTGAAAACAGTTCTGGTTGTTTGCAGCATAACTGCTGATAACAGCAAAGGAAACCTCACTGTTACCTCAGTTAGAAATGATTTCCAGGAAGGACACAGCTTTTTCCACTGTATGTACTTTAAATGTCTTCCAAATACTCATAAATTACTCAGATTAGGACTGTGAAAGTGCTTGATCTTCAGTTGTTAGCAATTTCTAAGTTTTTATTAGGGTATTAAATAAACTATGGAAGTGGTTTAGGGGGAGAAAACTATCCACAACATGATGTTAACATATAGTTAAATCTACATTATAGGTGTGAATTAAAAACCCAAGTGTCTTCAGGTCTTGTGTAGGAAATGAGGAAGGGGGTATAGATACCCTACTGTAACTATAAAACTGGTGGTTTTCAGGGTTTTGCTCTCAGAAGACACAAATGAACCTGCAGAGTTAGTCATACTTCTGAGCAAGACAACTTGGAGAGAGACAGATAGTGGCGACTGCTAAGCAGAAGTATTGAAGCCTCAGGGGAGCTGATGAAAGTTGTGTTTATTGATGTACCCTATTCCTGATGCTCCTGTGCTGCACCATCCCATACACAGGTCTCTGTTTCTGCTCTTCAGCTCCTTGGAGCTGCCCCGTGCCTCCATAGTGCAAAACCAGGGAGTTTTAGTCCCCCCTCCTGCACACAAATTCTGTGCACACGCCAGGCAGGACCGAGCCCCTCTTTGAACACCCTCTGGTTTGAGATGATTGCCAGCAGCTGTTTCTATATTATTGTTTTCCAACCAGTTTTGATGCTTATTGTGGTTTCATTGAAGTTTCCCAAGCTTGGTTACAAAAGTACCATTTGATAGAGTCAAAAGGGCAGTGTAAATCAAAATGTAAATCCTGTCTGTTTTTCTTCCAATCACAAAACCTGTCCTACAACCATGGAAGAAAAGTTGGTTTGTAATCTGTTCCTCACAAACCCATATTGGTTGTTGTTTATCTCCTTGCTATTTCCTGCCCATTTATAAGCAAATTGATTGATGAATTGTGTCACCATATATCTGGAATTGACATTAATTTGATTTGTCTGTGAAACCTTTTACTCCTCTTTTTCTTCTTGGTTTAGAACTGAGTCCTAGGTTTTTTTCTTTTCTATGAACATGTAGTACCTGATCTGCTCTCCTATGGATTTCCGGAAGCAGAATGAATTACAATAAGGGTATCACAGACTCAACCAACCTTCCAGCTTAGCTTTTAAATGTCAAGAGAACATTCAATATGAACTCAATTCTTTCAAAAGAAGTTTAGTACTTGTGTAGTTTTCATTCCTCAGTTCATCTGATTGGAACATAATCCATATACAGCTAAATAGACCAATTTTGAATGTCTTTTTCCTACTCCTTTGGTGAACTGCCCTTCTCTCTTGCCCTACAAACTCTACAATCAAAAAGAAAGTGCTAAGGAGATTTTATGATGCTGTTCAGTACACTGTGATTTTAACCTTAACAATAGAGGGGAGCTACTGCCACAATGCAATGTCTTCATCCTGTAAAAGATCTCAAGTAATTGGATTCCTTTATCGAAAGCAATTTGACCCTCCACTGTAGTATTTCTGAGTAAATAACTTCCATGAAGCAAAAGAGTCAATGGGGTTGAAGTAACACTTTCTCACGAGCGTGCAAAATGGCACTTCTCTGTCACATGCTGCTGAAGAATAAAAAGACACCCACAGGTTCTCTGCATACAAAGTTAAAATACAATATTGAACTGCTGGGAGAAATTGTGTCTTTTTAAGTACACGCTGCCACTTCAGCAGTGTTTGTTCAAAAGTCATTACTAACCTTTGGCATCTCATCTGGGCTACTGAACACTTGCCACTAAGGTTGCATTAATATCTGAGCAATGGTAGAATGTAAAAAACCAAGGAGTTACAACTATACAATGGAAAAGCTAGCCAAAATCTATGGTAGTCATCAGCAAAATCAGTAGAATATTTCAGAAATGTATGAAAAATACTGTGTTTAGTGCAATACTGTGAGTAGTAATTTTATGCCACTATCTTACAGCCAAATTAATCCTTACACCAAAGTAATTTCTACCTGTGCTTTTAGCTTCTGGCTTGACCTTTCCTTTGACAAGGTGCTTTGTTTGTCAAGAGAGAGATGGGAAGAGGAATCAAATTTGTTGTAACAGGAAAAGTCAGCGTTTTTCTTGATGGAGGATTGATCTATATAAACAGAGATGTCCACATTGTAGGCCAATAACCTGACCTCACTGTGTATGTCTCCTATTAGAGTCAGTGAAAAAATGGGGAAAAAATGAGCAATTCTCCTGCAGGTTTCAGGCAATGCATTTCAGATCCCCTACATTTGGATAAGAGGGATGAGACCTGCAGCATGCTTGTCACTCTCCACAGACCACAAAAAAGTCCAGCCAGATAGCTCAGAGGTAAATGCTTACAGGGCAGATATTTCAGATATTAAGGGGAATAAACACTTCAGTGAGTCTGACAAGCATCTTCTGACTGTTTATGAACAAGAAAGAAATATTTCTGAAAAAGCATCTGGAATAGGTTCCAAGCTCTGGAATGCTCAAAGTAAATCATACAGCTAAAAAGGTGGCTTGTTTTGTTCTTCACTAACATTTCCTTGCTTGTTGACCTTGGATAGCTCACCATTTGTTATTCAGACCAAATCACAGAGAGCTTTCCCTGGTCAGTTCACATTAAGCATGATAGTCTGTTTGAGACAACTCAGCTCCCCCAGGCTGCATAAGGTGCTTTTTCTGTTGTTCTGCCACAAGTGCTTCCTGACTCCTGGCTCAGGGAGGTGTGGGGAGGGTGCAGCCTCAGCAAAGTGCCTGTGGCCCTTCCCACACAGGGAGGCAGCCCAGAGACAGTAAGGCCAAAGCAGAGAGAGCAGTCCTTGCCAGCCCCTGGGTGACATTTGAGCATGGAGATCAAGTCCTTGAGGTGAGGAGTCAGAAATTCAGGTGTGTTCCTCCCAGCAGAAAAGTTATCTGCTACTCTCTCCTTGCTGCCCCATCAAAATGAAGGTTGTTTTCCTTTCTGTCCAAATGTTTGAAGTTACTCTATTTCCTGAGGAAACTTTCAGGTTTTCCATTTCTGTCCATTAATCTCCTTTCACATTTTGAGGCTGTAACCCTAGAGATGAAGAAGAAGTTAGATGCCTCCAACAGGTCTAGATTTTAGTTAAAACTAACAGTAAATTCATATAATAAATTAAGGGTTTATATACTGAATCTGTCACTGGATAGAATCCTACAAGCTACATCCATGTTTCTCCCTGGATCTGAACCAGAAAAGATGGCCCTGTGGTTTACTTCCCTGTTTCTGGGGTCAAGACCAGGAAAGTGTGCATTTATGAAATAGAGTTATCTGCTCTCCTCAAGTTCTAACCACATTTTTTACCTGTTTTAAATAGGGAAAGATTATTACTCCATTTCCATCTAGCTGAAGACACTCAGGGGATCCAATGCACTGCAGTAGCTCTTGCAGCTTCAGATAGCCATGGAAACAGGAGGCTGGGAGCAGGCTAGGAATGTGCTAGGGTAACAACCCAGGTTCTCTGATTTCTCTTTCTGTGCTTATTTTCTTACTTAGTGGATTCAGGAACAGATTCTGGCTGGATCTTAATGCTTTAAGACTTGTGCATTTATGAAGAGAGAAAAAAGTGCTAAAAATATACATGTAAAATCTGTGCTCCATCTAATGAAAAAGGTGGTAGCAATCTCCTTTACTACTAATAAGAAAGATCCCAAATTCTCATTTTTATGTGAATTGTTGACGTTTATGCAATTTGATTATGTTTAGACATTACAGTAAGATAAAGAGTTCATTGGAAAATACTGTTGGCATTATCTAGGGTATATCTACATGTCTCACTACAAGCTCCATCTCCCCTTTATATGAACAACATCCAGCTATGTTTTTATACATGCAACATCCTCCACAACAGCATTCTGATTTTCAGTGATGAATTTTTCTTCTTCTCATTTTTATTTTTAGTATTTTAACTTTTTTTGCAGAGTCAGCATTGATTTAGCTTTTAACAACTTACTGATTTTTTTTCCCAATAATGCTTGTCATATAGAATCAGATATGTACTTAAAAATGAGTGACATTAAAAGTCTTATAAATTCTTGTTTATAAAATTATTATTTTTTTAAATGATCTTGAGAATTTTGTATCATGATAAAAATGGGCTATATAGGTTGTAACTGTAAGTCCTGAAAATTTGACTAATAGAAAAAAGAAGTATAACTTCACCTCAACATTTTTTTACAAACTCCAGAACCAGTATAAATGTATTTTCTGGTCTCAGATGTAAAATGACTCAAAGCCAGTGATAGCTTTGGCTCCTTCTGCTTTTCACCTTTTTATAATGTAGTTTAAGCCTGTTTACACCTGAGGTTTAAAATGCATCCACAGAGGGAGAAATGGGAAAAGTGTTGTAAGAACAGGCACCTCAGTAAACCTAAATGTTTTAGAGGTGGAAGTCCCCATATGACAAGGAACATTTGGTGGTACAGAGTGGGTCTGCCTTTGCTTCCCAGGGATGCAAAGAACATAAAAAAAGGACAGGCTTGTGCACATTTCCCCCTGAGACACACACTGATAGAAAGCTACTAAATTAGTTCTAGCCCAAAACATAAAGAGGAAGTGAGCCTTATTCTGTGCTTAAAGCTCTGCTGATATTTTTCCAGGCCTGAGAACATGTAGCTTTTTTTTTTTTTTTTCAGTTTACTCAGAAACTTCTGAAAAGTTGCAAATATTGGCTGATATTTCTTGACTATATCTTGGGTATATTTCCATGCTGTGGAAATTTGTTCTTGAAGGGAGTGCAAATCCTCTATGGATTAGCGATGGAGATAAAATGGTGGTGAGGTTTTGAACTAGCTGTCCATTGTTTCTGAAGTATTCATTTCCTTCAGTGCCTAGGCCAATTCTTCTGCCATGGCTGAAGATATAAATCTCCACTGTCATTGGAGCTAGACTGGTGTATAAAAGCAGCAAGTGGGAAGAGGAAGTAAAGCCAGTCCACTGGAGCTGAATTTGAGTCTTTTTCTTTCTCCTTCTTCGGTATTTGTAATCTCAATTCTTAAATTTAGTGTAACAGAGCACACTACAGAAGGGTCAAGATATTTTATAGTTTTCAAATGATAAGTAATGAAATAGAGAAAATTACACCTAGAAAAGAGACTCTCAAGCTGGAACAGACAGGTCTTTCTCTTTCCAGTAGTCATCTTATTTCATGACTTGGACATCAATTTATAAAATTCATAGCAGCATTTTAGTGTAGATTGTGAGATCATTTTAAAAAAAGTAAAATGTATAGGAAACTGTAAAAATAGAAGCATTTTCCCAACATAAAAAGGAGAGACCTTGTGAGATTCTCTCTGCATGTAGCTGTCACTATGCTGAGTTCTTGTCCATGGAGTGGAGCCAGGGCTGGTGATGCTGGGAGGCCTTGAGGAAAGCACGACAGAGGGAAAAGGCCATGCACTCCCCATGACTCAGCTCGTCTTCCTGCTCTAAATGTCCTCTTGCTACAGTCACACTGTTTAATTTTTCATTACTCATAACAAGACACATCTGAGATTGCCAAGAGAAATTAAAAAAAAAGAGAAATTTTCAAATTAAAAAAACATATAAACTTAAAAAATATTAGGAGTAGCAGCAGTCTATTAATAATGCAGAAACTGAATGATTTTTTTAGAGAAGAATTCCAGATCTTTCTGAGAGAGTAAATGTTACACACTGTATATCTTTATTCCTCCAGCCATAAGATCAGGACAATTTCATAACACTTCAGACAATAAATATTAGTCTTTTCCTCAGGAAATATTGAGTAGCACTCTGAAAACAATAAAGGTAGTTTAAAAAAAAGGTTAAAAAGTTTTTTAAAAAAGGTTATGGTTAGACATAACCTAAGCAACCTGTGCTTAACTTCTCCATGTTGTCTCTGAAGGTTTCATCACAACCAATGTTTGCCTTATTAGCACCTTTCCTGCTTAGATTAGGAGATTTTGGGTGAGTTCTTCTTGTCATTCCCACCTGGTCACACCAGGCTGTGTAGAGCCAAGGTGCACTGACCCTAAGCAAAGTGGACATTGCCCAGATGATGGCAGAATACCCTGCTGAGACTCCAGCACAGGGGCTTTTCCTATCCCAGAGCCCACCCAGCAGCTGCAGCAGAGCAGTGGGCTCAGTGCTAGGCTGTGGTTTTCTCAAGTGAGGTTGTCCTGAGGAGTACAGGAGCTGACATCTCCAGGCAAACATTGCTTGTCATGAGTTGAGGAGTACCAGAAATGCATTACAGAGTTTATGCACTAGTTAAATATGAAAGAGGCTATGTACAGACCTGGCAAGATGTGCAAAAACTATAGCATTTGGTAACAGATGGCCACTTGAAAGATTTATAAAATCTCCCTGAGCTTTCAGAAGAGAACTTGAAATGCACTTTGTTTGGATGGCAAAAAAGTCATGATCGCTACAGGTTAGGGCTTCAGTTTCTGGGAAGAGGCTGTCACCTACTTGTGCCTACTAGAACACAGCACTGAGTTGTACTAAACTTAATGTGTCCTATACCTTGTGTCATCTTTCTTGATTCCATCTGGATCCTTTGAATCTGTCCTCTCCCATGTCTACTACAATTTATCTCTAGTCTCCAGGGAATTGTTTAATGTTCCCTGCAGGTTCCATGGTGGGGCATCACTCTGCACTTTCTGTCTGCATCATACTCTCCAGAAATGTTCCTGCAGATGAAGAATTGCCTTGGTGGTATGAATGGGCAGAAAGAGAGGTGAGGGCATATGACCCTGAAGTGTGATTCTCTGTCCCAGATCTGACCTGTCTTCCTGGCATCCAGTTTGCCAATCCAAGCACAATACGTTTTGGGAGAAAATTTTTTACCTCTCTTCCTAACTCCTCTTCATTCCTGCTCTCTCTCTTTCTTTTGACAATTTCATTATCCTGCCTGCCAATTATTTTTGTTACTTGGATGTTACCTGAAGTGTCTCTCAGTTCTCACATCAAGACCATGCAAGACTCTTTCACACAGTTTGTCAAAGATATAGCCTTTCTTATCCATCCATGCAACTGAAATTCTTGTCCAGGGTCTAAGCTGTCACCTCACATCTCAAGCTAAAGCAGCCTTTCTAACTCTCCATTAGAATCATCCATTCAGAATAGTTTTAAATCCAATTTTCCCAACCTGCCACATTAACAATAGCCATCTTTTCTTTGTAAATCCTCATTAACCCTCCAGAGTACCAACATCTGCTTTCTTATCAGGGTCTCATTCTGTGATCTTTCACTTCCCATCTTCTATACAAGTAAACACTCTTCTTGGGCCTGAATACCAACCTCTCACCAGCTTTCACATTTTATAAAACAATTCTTTTAATTTTTTTTTTCTATTCTAGTGCTTGGAAAAGTGTCCCCTGCAAAAGTGCTTTGTTATTTCCCTTCAGATCCTACTTCAAAATCTTCCTTGGCTGCAAAACCTACAAAAATTGGTAAGTACACTGCTCCTGTGGTTGTACCACTGCAATGCTGATTAATATTATCTCCTGAAGTCCTTCTGCACCTCTATGGACCTGCATTCATTTGGTCTCTCAAATTTTAGTTCCAGTGGGTTAGGAATTAGGGCTTTATTCTGTTTGTCTGGTACTGCAATGTGTGCTCAGAAAGTAATTGACCCTTGTGTCAGCATCGTATCAATACAATTCCAAAAAGGGCACTTTCACCCATCCCCCATCTTAAGGGTTTTTGTTGAAATTAATAGCTGAGTGAGACAACTAATAAAGCAAGAATTGAAAGTGGAGTTCTATAGTGCTGCCTCATATTGTGTTAAAGAACAAAGGACATGTTATTCAATTAATTTTCCTACTGTGAAGTAAGATAGGTACACCTAGGCCAGCACTAGAAGTTAATCCTCCAGTCCTAAAATCTTCCAACAATACCACTTACCCAAATGAGGATATTTTACAATATAGTGCTGAACTATTCTCCCTTCATTTCTGTTAATATCAAGTTTGGTTCTCTGTTTCTGCAAAATTAAGCCAACAGCAACTTTTCTTGTCTCCTTCAATTGGCAAAACAATTCATTTTATTGTGGTTTCTGCAAAGGGTTTTAAATATATTTCAAAGTGGTCTTTGTTCTCACTAGAAACAATAGGGTTTTTTCAGTCTTGCTTTATAGGTTGCATTCTGCAGTTCCCTAGTCTTTATTGTTTCTTTATTCTCTGCTATTTTACTAAACTTACTGTTCAGAGCAGAACTCAGTGGTTCATTACTGACCTAATCAGTATCAAGTAAATAAGTAAATGAAAACAACTACTTCCTGTAATAACTTATATATTAATACATCTGGGAATGTCATTAGCCATTTTCAAGGCAGGATCATCTTGCTAATTTATATTCAACTCATGATATACAATGCCCCCAGGACCTTTTCTGGCAGAGTTGCTGCTTCACCAGTTATTCCTCATTTCGTATTTGTGTGTTTGATTTCTCCTTGCTAAGTGTATCACTTTGCACTTGTCTTTATTGAATTTCATCTTATTGATTTCAGGTCCTTCAATTTATCAAGATCATTTTGAATTCTGATCCTGTCCTTTGAAGTTCCCACAACCCTTGCTAGCTTGGTAGCATGCTCAGCTTTTTATAAGCATACAGTGTACTTTATCACCCAGATCATCACTGAAAATATTTCATAGACTCAAATTTAGGACTGATCCCACTGAAAATGCCCTCCCATACTGATAGTGAAACATCCACACTTTCAGAAGGGTTTTTCAATTGGTCTTGCATCCATTTTAAACCACTATTTTCTTGACCATATTTTCCAATATTCCTATGAAATATTACCTGGGATGGCCAAGGAGAAAATAACTGGCAATGTCCATTTGCACGTGAAGCAAAATTTCAGAAAAAACCCAGAACTTCCCAATTTAACTGCAATGAATTAGAAAAAAAGAACAAAAGAAAAGGTCAAGAAATAATCAGAAGCTGTACTCTGTTGCATGCTGTTAGGAAGATTGAAAGAATAATTAAGCTATCAGACAGATGAGCTGACACAAGTATTAAAAATTTAAAGAAGTTATAGTGAAATTAATGCATTTCTGAGATTCCATGCAAAATCCAGCTTTGTGGAAGGAATAACAACAAATGTCAAGCTTCTTGATCAGATATAAAATAGAAAGAATACAGGCATTAAACTAAGTGAGCTTTAAGATTTACAAATAAATATTTTGTCATTAAAAGTAAGCACTTCTGAAAATACACATAGTCACATTACATGGCTTGAGCTTTTAAAGGGAGATGAAGAGTTAAGTAAAGGTAAATAGAAGGAAACTCCTTGACAGGTGGTGGAGCCACAGAAATAGCCACAAGAAAACCCTCAAGCAGATTCGAAGAAAGTAGTCCTGTCAGGGCGTGGTAGGTCACCCAGAGCATCCCCTGCCTCAGGGCAGGATCTCCATCAAAACCTGCTCTGAGAGATGTTAGTCTGACCTCTTCCCAAAAGCCTCCTATGCTGGGGTCTCTTTGGGATCTGCCAGCAATCAACTGCTGTGCTTCACCAGCTCTAATGTTGTAGAGTCTTTCTTGAGGAACAAAACCCCCTTTCCTTTCTGTAATTTCAGCCCACTACTTTCAGTCCCAGTCCCAGCAGACAAGAAGAGCAAATTGGGCTGGATTCAGCTGCCAGCCCCTACAGTAGCTGTCAGCACTGTGCCTGTCACGAGCACACTGACAGGAGGAGTGCTGAGCATGGAGTGGGGATAAAACACATCATCACAGGGCACAAAGCTCTGCAGATTGGTGAAAAACACTGCAGAAGCTCCTATTCTGGATGACCTCAGACCTAAAAAAACTGAAGTAAATTTGATGACATGGCAACAAAATCTCCTTTATTCTGGTCAAGGGGTAGAGAGTTTTTTCATGTGGGACATTAAGCCGTGGTGAAATCTCATTTTTTCAATGTCTTAGCATTGATCCTTCCTCCTGTTATTTCACCATGGCAACATTTTGGTCCCATTACTGAGTGTACAATTAAGATTTCAGATTTCTAATTTCAGACTGCAGATGTACTGATGGATATGAAGCACCCACGCCTGAGATGTACTATGTGTGCTACACGGGCAGATCCTCTGCAGCAGAAATGTATGCTTGCTTTTTCACCCATTACACTGCCTTAATAATGTTTTCCTCAAACCATGCATCAGTCAGAAGAGAAGTGGAAGGCAGTGAGGAAATGAGAGAGTGGGGATAGGAGCAGAGAGGCAGCTGGGGCAGGAGGCAAGGTGTGGATAAGGGTAGGGGTAAGTCAGATTGGTGAACAAGGACAGGAGAGTGGTAGTGGGTCCCGAGAGTGCAGAGCAGAGATGGAGAAAGTCAAAAAAGTGGGACATGAGATGGAGTCTATTGGAAACTCAGCAGGATGGAAAGGGATGATGTGGGCAAGAAAAGCGAGTGCTAGAGAAAAGGTGGTATGAGATAAGAAGCACGATTAGGGTAGAAGAGAAACAGAGGGAGCAAATATTTTGGGTGGAGGGAGGCTATCAGGTAATGGGACAGACTAAGGAGGTAAAGAGTGACAGCTTTCTACTCCCAGCTGTAAACAGAAATTAAATGTTACCAACATCTGAGTAGCCAGAATGTGTCAGGCATCTGCCTTTTCAACCTGAGATAACTGGAGATGATTGTGGAAGGCTTCCTCAAATATTACTACACTTATGAAATATAACTCTTTGCAATTTAAAAATCAGTCACATCTTGAGGGACAAGCATTGTACCTAAGGTTGGTAAGATACGAGCTTGGCAATAAGCCTGTTTGCAGAGAAAGCATTTCCTCTCTGCTTGAATTTTCCTTTATCTTAAAAAAATAAAAGTAAAATGTAATAAAATGTATCAGAATGCATGACACCTAATCACATAGCCTCTTATTTGTATTCAGCAACCAAATCTTTCTGAGGGAGCAGTTATTAAGTGCACAGAATCCCATAATGCTCTTTAAATATCATGAGCAGGAGCAGCAAAGCACAGGGGAAGTGAAACTGCTGTCTCATGGCTCCGTTGTTTTATCAAGCCAATGCCCAGTGCACACTGTGGTTGTGGTGTTTGAACTGTGCCTGCTGATCCTTGGTGCTCATGGGAAAGACAAGCAGGCGCCAGTCAGTTCTAGGGGAAGTCTGGTTTGTCAATAGTATGGCCACTTTCAGACATTTTGGAAAGTTATTTATTTCAGTCTCACCGTGGTGGGATCACTGAGTGATAGGGAAGGTTGTAGATAGAAAAATGAAGATGGGGGGAAAAAAAATCCAACTGAAATAAAAAAGCAACACTCCCCCCTTTTTGCTTTTTTTGATACCAAAACTCAGGTTCCTTTGGTCCAGACAGGAGAGAAACAGGGCTCTTGGGATAAGTGATGTCCATGACTTCCTGCCTGACTTCCACTTGGGGGGGTGTAGTCTGAGGTTCACTCTTTGCCATTTGCCATGGCCATCTATTGTGCCATGAACCATTGTGATGTAATTCCATTTCCATGAGACAGCCTAGTCCTTGATCCCTCACAGGCTTATGACCACACTTGAATCAGCAAGAAACATTGAGGCTCTGCCTCTGTGCTGAGGGTAAGGAGCCAGCAGCTCTTCAGCTGTGATTTGGGCCCAAGAATCTGCCCTGTGCTTGGGAGGACAGGGGTCCAGGACACCTCCTGGAGTGCTGGCATGACCATCACTGCCGTGGCCACTTTTCTCTTGAGCTGAAGCCAAAGAACCACAACAAATGTGCTCTTGCCTATGCCAATCCCCAGGGTGGGCAGGAGGCTGAGCCCTATCCTGAGGGTGCTGGTTGACCTCTGCACCCCTCTAAAGGGCAAGAGCCTCTGGGCAGTGGGACTAAGGTTGCCAAGGGACCCACAAGGCAAGGATGGGGCACAGTCCCCAACCTGCAAAGGCTGCCTCTGCCTTAGGAAACAGCAGAGGGGTCTTTGCCAGCTGCCCCTCATGTTTCTGCTTCATGGGAGGGAAAGATCAAGGGCAGGCAGCAGCACTGGGATAATCCCTGGTGCAGCATGAGGGGGCTGGGTCATGGCTCCTCATGTGTGCTGTGGGTAAGAAGCTGACAGCTGTCTGCTTTGATAAAGCTGAATTTCATAAAGGAGGCATCTTTCTTCAGGTTGCTGCACTGTATATGAAAGTGTCAACAGCAGCTAAGAATC
Source organism: Zosterops lateralis (assembly GCF_965231275.1). Taxonomy (NCBI): domain Eukaryota; kingdom Metazoa; phylum Chordata; class Aves; order Passeriformes; family Zosteropidae; genus Zosterops; species Zosterops lateralis. The sequence continues at coordinate 15,437,327 of NC_139763.1, read as the reverse complement.
TTTTGCCTTCCAGACATAAGAGATACTAGGGCTCCCACGTTTATATGCTTTTAAAAAGCTGACATCAATGCATAAAAGAAAGCTTCAATCCATGGAAATTACTGCCCTGAATTTTCTGTCCCCCTATCCTAGTAAACTTAGAGGCATACAAAAGCTTCTTTTAAGGAGAACAGGGAAAATCCAAATAAACAGGCAAGCTCACAGACTGCCTAGATGTGAATTGCATTTTCTTTCTTCTTGATTTTGTGAAAACCTGCTTGCACCTGAGAAGAGGAAAAGTCTATCTTCAGCTGCCCTATTTACACGACAAGAGTGTGACCAAGAAATCAATGCACTTAGCAGAAGAGAAGGGTACCTAGTAGTAACTAGGTCATAAACACTCTATCTCTATTTTGCCTTGAAGCCCTGCTCTTCTTTTTTATTTTGTGTTCCAGTACAAAAACACATTGCTCTTTCAAAAGCTTCATTGCCAAACTTCTCCCTATTGTGAGGTTTTATTTTCTGAGCACTGGTGCATTGACTATTACAGGATGTGTATACAGTATGTAATGTCCATCAGAGAATGAGAGAAACAGAAAATACCAAGGCCTTGTCTTGCAATATCCCTTTCTGCAAATACTGCAAATAAAATATCATTCCCATGATTTATGTTGAACATTTACTCAAGGGCCACCTAACCCTTACCCCTGTCATATTATTTATGTTTTATTGACAAATGTGATAGGTGTTTTACAGGGTTGAACACACATATTTTAGTGATGCAAGCTAAGATAATGTGGATGAGGAGAAAGGCAACTTGACCTGAAAATGAGCAAGCCACCTTACAATTCTTCCAGTTTTTCTTTCTCCAAAAGAGGTTTTGCAGCCCCAGTGGAAGAAAGTGAGTGGGTCTTAATTCCAATCACTGGGACATTTCCCCCCCACCAAGATCATTCCCTGTTGTGTAACTGCCATTCCTGGAGGTACAAGATAGTCCCATGAAATCCTCCATGGGCAGTGAGAATGGTAAAATATACTCAAGTTATTCATGTTTTGATTATTCCAGTCATCTCAAGCAAGGGTAGTGTGGCAAAAGCGTGATAATTAAATTCTCAGAAGGTAGTAAGTCAAACAGTGCTGCAGAGGACTGCCGTGGCCTCAAAATGTGGCAGTGATGAGATCAGAGATTAAATGGTACTTCCAGAATGTTACAAAATGAAATTTGATTTTACAACAGGAATGCTAATGTTTCTGAGCAAATATATTCACAAACAAGGACAGTCAGGGGAAGGGGAGACATGCTTTGCAGAAGCAATGACAAAGGAGAAGTTAATGGGCAGCTAATGAGATAGGAATCACAACAAGGCTGAGCTGAATTGACATATATTGCTCCTTTGCCCACTTTTCTCTTGGTAATTCCAACAGTAATTCCAGCCTTCCTCAGAGACATATCTTGGATGACAGGAACAGCACTCTGGGTGGAGTTACAGGATATGTTGTAGTTCTTAACAGCACAGCCTGACCATTGCCAAAGTCAGGATTTGTGGGTGGGCAGGGAGGAAGGGGAGGAGGAGAAAATTGCTATTTCCTAGAAAAGGTTTGACAGAGAGTGAGCATCCTGGCAGATGGCACACGGGTCTCTGAGAAGTCAGCAAGCCTGAGGGGAGACCTGTTAGTGCTGGGGAGTATGGAGAGAATGGGCGAGGGCAGAGCATGAAAGGGAGGAGAAAGAGAAATGATGTGGTGGTTCTGACTGTTAATTCTGATGACATGCTGCTGTGTTGTGCTTTTTTTTTTTTTTTTTTTTCCTTTTTTTGCTGTAGTTTGTTGTTGTTTATTCTAAAGAACAGTGAATAATAATTAAAAATGCAGAACTGCTTGGTTCAAAATGTTGCTTTTATGCAAGCTGCAATTCCAAAGGGAAAAGCCTTTCTCCAGTTTTGGTGGAGAGAATGTGTTTCTACATAAAGTTCCCAGGTATGGAAAGAAGCAGTTTTTGAGATTGGTCTAGTTTATGATTAAGTGCAGGCAACCTGTTCTTCTTATTTTCACAGTGGAGGCTATAAATGACAGTCCTGCAGTTCAGTGAGGGAAACTGTATTTTACAGTTAAAGTTTCATGTGGGAAAGATCTGAGGTATTTTGGCAACCACTTCCCTTAAAACCTTCTCTTTTTTTAAAAAGTAAAAATATTTGTTGCTGCTGAATTCATCATACCTGACAGGAGTTTGTATAAACCTGCACAAAACCATTTTTTCCCTGTTTATGCCATTAATGGAAAAAAATTCACTGAAAGAGACGAAGTAAATTTTGTGGTTAAAAATAATAGAGAAAGTAAATTCAGACATAATACATTTCAAAGAGTACTACAGTTATAAAACATTTAAATATGTATTATTTTGAAAACGTATTATCTACAGTAATTCTACAAGTTGCATTTCCAACTTGGGTTTTTTGGGAACATTTCAGCCATGTGGTACATTAGTTTATTAAGAAGCATTTATGTGTCAGTGCTGAAAACAAGGAAATTATCAAAAGCGTGACTATAGAAGGTAATTTCTCTGCATCCAGTGTGGTTCCAATGCTTCCTGAAGTTTTCTGTCCAGGCCTTCAGAACTTTATCTTGATTTCTCTACCAGTTTAAACAACAGCTGCATAACAACATTCCTGGATTAAATGAAGCATGTCACAAAGTGACAGAGGATAGATGAAATCTTATGTCTGCAAAGATCAGAGAGAAGACCATGAAAGTGAGTCTGTAGAATTCTTCATCTTGTCTGCTCTAGGAGATGGATTTCCAAGGCTGTCATTGTTTAGGCAAGACTTTTTCATCCTATCAGTGTCGTGGCCTCCATTTCCTGCTCCTGCTTGTTTGAATCAGTGCATTCCCACAATCAAAGGAAAAGGTGGATTTACGCCAGTTATGGAGCCCTTGAACATGTCCTACACAGATCAGCAACCCAAAGCCCAGGAAGTCATAGACTCCTGGTCTATCCCAAAGTACATCTTTGATATTCAACAGAGGCTTTTACCCCACTGACATAGTGGATTTATCAGAACATGAATTTGTGTTAAAAGGAAACTCTTTCATACCAAACTGTCATTTCAGTTGCCTTTAATGATGGAAGTATGCAATGTGAGACCAACCCTATTTTAATTTCATAACTGCTGACTCTGAAAAGTCACTATTCTCTGACCTTTTTTTGAAGTGTTTTCTCCCATAACAATTACAGTTTGGTTAATAATATAAATTAATAATATAAATATAAATATAAACTTGCTTAAAGCTGCCAATTAAAAGTTATGTACTCCCCAAGCCTGCTTTGCTTAGAACACTTCTAGATTAGGAAAGGAAATCCTCATTTCTTCTACCATTGTTGGTGGGAACACAGGGAAAGAAAACATTCCTTCTGTCATAGATTTCAATGTGTGGTAAATCCTTCCACATCTAGATATTATAAATTATATTATTGATCATATTATTGATCTTAATTCTTGGTGGGTTTTCACAATGAAAACTGTTTTATTTTGGGGTTTAGTCTTGTTTGGTTTGGTATTTGATGATTTTTCATGATTTTGATGATTTGATTAATTTTTATCAAATACAATGTTGTGGCAGAAGATGGAGAAATTCACTGCAACATCCTTGTCAGTCACAGTATCCCTCTCCTCAGCCCTATGGTGAATCTCACACCTTTGAATCTGGGCCAGGAATGAGACAGGAAGGGCAAGAGGCTCTCCAGTTGTCTGACTGCAGATCTGTGCTGCAAAAACTGCACAAAGTGAGACTTCAAACTGATAATCATATAAATTAAATCAATGGTATATTATGTCATCTATAGTCCAGTGACATTGAAAATGTTGCTTTTTAATTACTAGTAATAAGTTAAACTTAACCGCCCAGAGAATTTGACTGTGGACCTAAAGTGCCACAGAATACTCAGATAATACAGTGACTTACTACAGCTACTAAAAATAAGATAAAACATGTAAGTAAAGTTCACTGTGGGAATATTCTCTTAGAAATATAGGTACACTACAAATACTTTTAAAAAAATGTTATCTTTTCTAGTAAAATATCTGAAGGGCAGAAAGTAGCTCTATGAGAAAACAGTGAAGTTGTTCTCTGCATAAGGCAACACTCAGTGCCTGGTAGACTACAGAAAGGGTTTTACACTTGGCAATAGTGAGTAACCATCGAAGTGGGCAGATATTTGGCAGAGTGGCCATAGACCTCTGTCAGCAAAAGTACTCAAAATTTTAACAGTCTTCCAAGCATAGTGTACAGAAGTGGAAACCACCTGGCATATAGCACAGAGCTGTATATTATTATATATAATTATTATTAACAAAACAGAGCTGCTGGATGATGTAGATCCAGCCTTTCTGAGCTGTCTGTTTTTCTGGAGGACTTTAGTTAAAGAGAACCAAAGCTGTCCTGGCTGTCACTAGGGTGACCATTTTCTTCCAGCTGTTTTATGTCTTTGCCAAAAAAGCAACCACCTAGAAACCCCAGCACTGACTTTAAAATCCTGTGAAGTGTCTCCTCTTTCCTCCCCCAATAAGCAGCTCTTTTTTTCTTTGTATTGTCATTTCTATTAGGAGATGTTTAAATAGGTACTCCTCTAAAAGCAAAACAAACAAACAAAAATAAAACCAAGACCAACAACAAAAGACATTTTGAAGCAGTACTTAGCATTTTCTGTCGATACGTGCTGCTTTGCATAGACTCCATGCAGTTCCCATAGTCTGCCAGCCTAAGAACAGAGACACTTCTAAGGTTCAAGCCTTCAAGAGGGGATTGCTACTGAATTGCCAAGACTTAAAACTTTCCAGCATCTAGCTTATAACTTCCTTGAACTAATAGGTTTCCTCAGGCCTTTCACATTGTTACAGTATGTATTTCATGAATTTCAATACTGCTTCCAGTACAGCTCAAACTTAATCCATCTTGAAATTAAACCAAGTGCATGATTAATCTATTCAACGATTTCACTGCATAATAATGAAATCTGTTCATTAGTCCAATATTTGCAGATGAGAATGCACTTGGCACAAGCAAATTATTTTGCTTAAACCTTGCACAGGTACCAGTCAATTTGTGATCATAATGTGCTTTTGCTGAATTTACAAAAGATAAACAAGGCAAAAAAATTCTTTTGCAACTATTGGAGTGTTCTGACTTCACTAATATATCCCCAAGTGCATTTTTAAACTGATTAACCAATAGAAGCATCTTTAACTTTTCTCTGGTGCTTTCACAGTGGACATTGTGTCCCATCTTAAAAGCAAGTAATTACAGGCTGCAGCATCCAAACTAAATAAATGAAGTTTCAAGTACCAGATCTGGGAATAGTTAATCCATTTCCCTTAGCTTGTATTCACACACTTCCTGTACCGGTGAAAACATACTGTCCAACTGACTGAGAATATAAGAATCCATCTCACAGACACAGAAGAACTCATTAAAGCATTTTGGGATCTGAGAATTTAATTCAGTTAGTGCTTTTAATGTTTATCTTCTTGCAGCAGCAAGAACTACCTCATAAATAAGTTGTTAAAACAAAATGTCCCTTTTTGACTTCATTTTCTCCACACTCTTCTATCAGTTGACAGTGATCAATAGATAACCTTTCCACAGTAGGACTGAGGACTACAGATATTCCTCATGCCCATTGTTAAGACATTTCTTGTGTCACTGACTGACAGCAGTGTGGTCTTGAGCGGAAGAAGAACAAAGAAATCCACAGTGCTCTAAGCTGCCTGCACAAGCTGGTGTCTTGCATGTGCCCCACTGCTGCTGCCCCAGAGGAGCATCTGTATGTGTCAGTCAGTGCAACAGGCAGGTCAGTTTTCTGTTTACAGCAGTTCTCAAAGTCTCTTGGGAGCATTAGCTAAAATCTTTCAAGACATCCCAGATTCAGGCTTCACTGCTTTTCTCCTTTCCAAACTGAGGTTGGGGCTTCTTTTCTGACCTCCAAAGAGGTTCAGGTATATTTATGTCTACATTCCACCAGAAAATGAGACTGAGGCATCAGTGTCACCACGGCCACCGTATACTGATGCACAACTTGTGATAGAGGGAGTTTATGCCATATTTCTTTCACATCTCGATGAACTGTTAATTATTCCTTGCAGTTCAGAGAACAGAGTTCACAAAATCATCTGGCAAAGTGTTTCTGAGAAAAGGCACGTGTCACAGGGTTATGGACTGTCTCTGCTAATGAATGGCTGAGTGGCTCCTGAGTTTCCCTTGAAGAGACCACATGATGTATTCTTGGCTGAAATGGGAATTGGAAGATTTCTTCAACCAAGGGAGAGAGTACAGCATGTTTTAATTTTCTCATTTTAATATACATTTATGTATCTTCACAGGCACAGGAGTGACAGAATGAAGACCCAAAGCAAGTAAAACTGCTTCTTAACATGAAGCAGTAATTTCTTTAATTAGATGCTCTGCAGCTGCTTGGCTTTTAGGACTTTTAGAGGAAAGATGTTTGACAACACGTGAGGCTTTTCCATGGTTTCATTAAATAAATCACTATTTTTTTAAGATCAGCAGAGGCAAGTAGGCAGCATTATACATCACTATCAGAATAGTCAGACTTCATTCAATTTTATTGTGACTCAACTCATGGTTTTCATAACGGCAAGGTGTAACATAGTTGCATTAGTAGATTAATGGTGCCACAAACTTCAGCTTCACTTTCATTCTTTTCATTCTTCTTCAACTTTCGTTCAAGTTGCAACATATTGATGGAAATGGCTACATAAAATCCCCAAAAAAGCTAATTTTCACCATAGGTTGAAATGCTTACAGAAGTGAAAAGCATATTGATCCTTATGCCCTTCCTTTCCACTGTAAGTGCTGCAGTTTAAGGGTTTGATGAACTGTGAAGCTTTTGCTTTGATTTCCTTCACAGTGTCTAGACACGGTGGAACAGTAGAACACTTTATCAGCTCTATCTGTGAGAGAAGAGGAATCATGGGCACTCCATCATGTTGGAGTTATTAAATGATGAGAAAAACAGGTGTTCAAATTTGGATGATTAACTTTTTTATATTTATGCCTATCATTTATTATTGTATTTGTAAGTCATCTGCCACCTGGGAGTTTATAATCTGATTTGCCTTTAGACAGGTATTTTTTAGCCTGTTCTGTCTGAAGAGCTTCCTTGCTAGGAGAAACCCTTGTCATTTAATAGGACATGGGAAGGGTGCCAAAATGTTATATATTCACTCCTAGACAGGAAAAAGTTCATAGTAAAATATTAGGTCACTTTTCATGTGCTGCTGGTGAAGGATAGACAAATTTTAGGCATATCTTCAAATGTGTTGATTTGGTTTTTTTCCCTATTATATGGAGTATTATCAGCCACTGGACCACAGGTGAGAAAACACTACCCTAGTGATGCCAAGTTACATACTGGGTATAGAAATAGAAATTATTACAAACTAACAGAGCAAATGGATGGAAAGGCAGATAAATTGTTTTATTACTGCATTTCTCTTTCCTTTCTGGTTGCAGTCAAGTATTGGGTTCAGACAGAGTACTGGTTCATCACCAAAGTCCAACCTGGGCTAGAAGAAATTGCCAAAATTAGGAGTTGTGAAATACTCCAAAACGTAATTGACAGTACTGTGTTTCAGAGTAAATGCATGTTGAATTTACATTTTCAAACCTATATTTCACCTGACTTTTGTCTGGGATACAGGGAAAGAACATTGCATTTGACTTTGTTCAGAAGTTTTGTTTTCCTACTATAAGAACTAGGAGCATAATTTATTCACTTTTAATAAAAGTTAAAATTTCTAAGAAAATATCAAAACGTGATGCATTGTCTATCATTATTTTGCAGGATCTGAAACTTACTAAATTCATTTAAATGTAAAGAATAGCTGTAAAATTTTGCCTCTTTCATATAAAAATAAAAAGGTTAAGAGGCTGAAACCAGCACAGTCCAAGTATCTAGCCTTTTTTAATTTCTCTTAGATTTATGTAGAAAGGTAGAAAGGTCTTCACTAATATGGATCCTTCCTTCCTTCCTTCCTTCCTTCCTTCCTTCCTTCCTTCCTTCCTTCCTTCCTTCCTTCCTTCCTTCCTTCCTTCCTTCCTTCCTTCCTTCCTTCCTTCCTTCCTTCCTCTCTTTTTCTTCTTCAACATTAGACCAAGTCTGTATTGATATTTTTCACAAGGTTTATTTTCCCAGGTTACAAATTGGGGTTTTTCATAGTAAATAATAAAGTTCAGAAGACAGCTGTCCCTGAAACAGACACTGAAATAGGGTGGGTTAAGGTTGGATATAAGGAAGCAATTCTTCACTGTGAGGGTGGTCAGACACTGAAACAGTTTCCCCAGAGAAGCTGTGGATGCCCCAGTCCCAAAAGTGTTCAGGGCTAGGTTGGATGGGGCCTGAGCAAGCTAGTATAATGGGAAAGGTGTTCCTACACCTGGCAGATGGATTGGAACCAGATGGTCTAGGAGGTCCCTTCCAATCCAAACCATTCCATAATTCCATGATCAAATCTTTTTCTCTCCAGTGTGTGTCCATCCAAACCCACCTCAGGAAGAAATCAAATAAATGGACAGGATGTGGGCAACAGAACAGGCTCTTAGTTGGCAAGCAGACAAACAAGACTGCAGTGTTCTCTATTTTCCCTTCTCCAAACTGCTCATTAACATTGGAAGTTGGTATCCTTATGCACCTATATAAATGGACAAGATATGCAGGGCTGGCAGGGCTCTGACCAAAAGAATATTGCTTGTGCAGGGGACTGTGGCTAATGAAGTTTGTGTCTACACAGCTGCAGAGGGTGTGGCCACCCTGGTCCTACAACTGCTGCTTCCACAGACACTGAAACCATGGAGAGGCTTGGCTGAGCAGCTGTCAGGGACTGTGCTGCTCCAGGACAAGCCCAGCGGGAGAGGGAAGGAGGTGAAGAAGGTGGACTGTTCCTCATCTTCATTTCTGTTCTTCTGGGCCTGTCCAAGAAAAACAGCTGTTAAGGAAAGTTGAGAAGCAGCACCTTGCAAAATAAAAGTATGAATACATTCCTTTCAAAGTATTAGCATTGTATGATTTATTGACCATCCTTTTTGGAAATTTTCATAAGCTTTTTCGACCAGCCTTTATACTTAAGAACATGAGAAGAAGGATAAATCAAGGAGCCGGAAACACTACTTGAGTGTGTCTTTTACTGACATTGTTTTCCTTGTAACCAGATTCTGTAATGAACTACCAAGCTAGTCATGAAAGTGTCATGTAAAAAATCTTTCACATCTATTAATTTAATTAAAATTAAATTTGCAAGGATGATTTTGAATTCTGAGGGCCATATAGTGCTATGACCAAAACTACAATCTTTCTGCACTAGAGTGAGCATTCCCAGGAATTAAATCGAAAGTGAAAAGGCATTTTAGGCAAAAGGAAGAAAGGAAAGAAATACCTTAAAAGGTTTTCTGCTGCTTGTCTTTTTATGAACAGAGGAAGTAAAATTATTAAGAAACTCAGAATTTGTCAGTTATTATAAAAGTCAGAAAGCGAAGGAATATTATATGGACAGAGTATTGGAAAACCCATGGTTGATACCATTTAGTTACTGATGAAAATTAGGAGTATTCTCTGAGTATATCAAAACTTATCCTTTTCTTGAAATTCACAATGCTAATTATTTCCAAAGAAGTATGAGGTCTCTTTAAAAGGGCCATTAAACTGCATGGTAGGTTTTACTTTTTCTCATATCTTTGAGCCAGAAACAGAAAAATGGCCAATTTCTTTCTTCCCATTTTGAACTAGGTTTTTTTTTGTCCATTGAGGCCTTGCTCTGCACAGTCCTGTCTCTGTTTCTGTAAGGAGACAGTCACAGGCCAAGAAACAAAGTTCAGTGGAGCGACCCAGCCCCACTCATCTGTTCAGACAGCTTTAGGCTGGCCTAATACAGAGGAGAAAAGTGGCCAATCTTCCTAATTGAAAATGCAATTCCTTTGTTTGTCAGGTTGAAGTGACAGATTTGGAGTATTGCACCTCCCTTAATATTCAATATCAGTTTCTATTTTTTAAAATATTCTAATTTCAAAGGACACACGTGAAATTAAGGATGTGGTGCAGGCCCTAAATGATTCATATGAAGTTATACAAGTCAGGGCTTTTCCACTGCATTTCCATTTTATTAAATTCTTTAAAAAATCTAGTAATAAGTAGTTAGATTTGGGAATACTTGTGGGGAGGTGTATGTTACTTGGTACTTGTAGGAATGGGGAATAAATGACAGAAGAACAATATGAAAGATAAATATAAACATTATGATTCTTAAAATCAAATTTCTTCTAGTTGTCTCAAAGTGTATTCACAGAATCATTTAAAAAGGTTCATTTGCTGTAAATCAAAGCTATAAAAATCCTCAGCCCATATAAACATATGTGCCTTTTAAGAACACAGAAAAAATCTTGGCTTCTCTAAAGTCAATGGCATTAGTTCATCTTCCACCTCTGAAACTAGGGGTTTGCTCATTATATTATTCACATATTACACTGAGGCCCCATTTTCATTATAGGTACTAATTAGTTCTCTTTAATGAATGTTTAATGACAGGAAGAAGTAATTTACCCTTGTTTTGTGTGTGTACATGAATGGCACAGTTACCACCAGGGTTTTGTGTGTGTGTGTGTGATGTAACTGATTGCACTGCTCTTTAGTTCTGGGGAAGGGGCGGCTACAAAGTGGCACTGGTGGAGTAAGGGGTTTGTCCTGCTTTGAAGGTTGAAAAGTGAGGTAAAATCAAATCATTATTTTACTGCTACTGTAATGATGGAGTGCCTGGGTCTCATGTTTTGCCATGTAGAGTTCAGTGAAGGATACCTCAGTGAATTGCAAATGTTTCTGAAATTGTATGGATTGTTTATTTTATGTGAAAAGACTGAGCTATACAACAGATAGGTGATGGGAAGTCTGGATACCATATGTGCAATTTATGTGATTTGGCAAAAGCCTTGTGATAGAAATGATCACCATGAATGTCATTTTAATCCTTCAGTCCCTTCTGGCTCAAGGAAAGTCGTTTACTTTTTCTTAATGAGGTTAATCTGACCTCATTCCCATTTTCCTTTTCCCTTGGAAAAAGTAATGATTTTTTATATGACATTGAACATTCTGTCTATAACTTTTGCCCAAAAATAATCATTAATGTCTCTACATTGCTCTTCACACGTTAGGGTTCTGCATGCACCTGCCGTTTGTGACTACGTTGTGTGAATGTGATATGACAATGACAAAATTTGAATCTCATCCCAGTCTATACTAATACAAGAGCTGCTGCTTTGTTTCCCCCTTAATTGTGGTATTCTATAAAAGGCTTTGCTAGAAAAGGAAAGCTTTCAAACACTTCATAAAATCCAGGGTTCTACTTCTCTAGCACCATAAACTCACCTCCCTGTCTTCAAGACAATTCATGCACCAACAACTCCACTTTGCTCTTTTTCTGTGTCTCTGGTCACACACTAGCAGTTTAATCTGGCCAGGATGTTCAAGCATACAGTATAATGAAAAAATCTTATATAGTACTGGGCACAACCCATTAACAGTTGTGAAGCTAGGAGTAGTCTACAAGCCTTCTGCATAATTTAATTCATCAGAAATTACTAATAGCCAGAATCTGAGAGGTGAGGAAGCAGAATAGTGAAATTATCTAAACACCCTGTTAATTACATATTTTTTTCTTCAACTCAGTGGGTTGGATAAAGGTGAAAAAATTTTCTTGGGAATGTTAGATTCCTGATGAAATTCACCCATGAGATACCAACTAGTGCATAGCTTATTTCTCAACAATTTGGATAGTGTGTAGGCAATTTGTACACCTAGACACATTAAAAAGAGCAATACATCTGTTTAGTTTCTGGGTTTATTGCAGTTGCTCTAGGTATTTTCCATTCTTGTGATGCTTAATGTAGTAGGATTACTTTTGAAACAGGAATAATACTCTACTTATCTTTAAAGTTGTTAAGTAACATTCCTCCTAAAAAAAAAAAAAAATCTGTCTGCTTTCCTCAAACCAAGTAGTGAAGAAGAAATCTGCCTGGGGGCATGAGTCCTGAGCAGAGTCTAGTTTTGTAAGCCTTTAAGGCCCTTGGACTCCCTCAACAGTGCTCCCTAAAGCAGGTTGTTTTTTGTGTTAAAACAACATCACAGTAGAGTTCCTTTGTTTTGTGATACAGCTTTGGTGTTTTTCAGATAGATTCAGTTGTCTGAACATAATGGCAAGGTTTTTTTGGATAGCTGGGAGCATGAAGTTCATGTTTGTCCAGGATTCAAAAAATATTTTTTCTTTATAAAAAGCTCACATGTCTTGGAAACAGCCTCATAGCCAACCTGGGTGCAGGGTCTGGCTGTCTATATAGAAAAGCACACCTAAGGACTATCAAGATTTTGTACAAAAATACAACTTCTTGAAGCTTTGGCATAAGTTTTTCCCACTGGCTGAGACTCTTATCTGCTATGAGGGAGAAATACATGAGAATGGGAAATAGATAGTGATTCTTTCAATTAGTGTCTCCAGGATTTTAATACTACATGATGTATTCAAGCCAGTGCTCTCAATATTCAGTGGTGGATATTCTCCATTTTGACCCCTCCATGATCCTGTGGGAATCCCAGAATGGATCAGGTTGGAAGGGAATACAGTGGATCATTTGGTCTAACCTTCCTGCTTGAGGAGGTTCATCCCAGAGCACATGGCACAGGATTATGTCCAGATAGTTCTGGAATATCTCCAGTGAGGAACATTCCACAGCCTCTCTGGGCAGTCTGTGCCAGTCCACAGTTACTGTACAGTTACTGTTTCATCCCCATGGTCAGGTGGAACTTCTGTGCATCAGTGTCTCCCTCTTGTCCTATTGCTTTGCAACACTGAAAAGAGGCCTGGATCCATCTTCTTGATATCCTTCCTTCAGATACTTGTAGACCATGATGAAATCCATTGTCAGTTGTCTCTTTTCAAGGCTGAACAGACCCAGCTCCCTCAGCCTTTCATTGTAAGAGTGATGCTCCAGTCCTCTAATCATCCTTGTTGCCTTGTGCTGGACCTGCTACATGTCTCTCTTGTCCTGAGGAGCCCAGAACTGGACGCAGCACTCCAGATACACTCATCTCCCTGGGGCTGAGTGGAGGGGCAGGATCCCCTCCCTGCCCTGCTGGCAGTGCTCTCCCTGATGCCCCCCAGGATCCCATTGCCCTCCTGGCCCCAGGGCACTGCTGGCCCATGGACAGCTCATTGTCCCCCAGCAGCCCCAGGCCCTTCCCTGCAGAGCTGCTCCAGCAGGTCAGTCCCAGCCTGTGCTGCTGCCTGGGGTTGTCCCTCCCCAGTGCAGGGCCCTGCATTTGCCTTTGCTGAATTCCAGACCATTCCTGTGCCCATCCCTCCAGCCTGGCAAGGCCCTTCTGAAGGGCTGCAGAGCTCTGGGGGTATCAGCCACTCCTGCCAGCTCTGTGCCCTCAGTGAACTCCCTGGTGGATTCCAGTGACAGGCCTCTACTGTGCCACTGTCTATGACCCTCTGGGATCAGCATTCAGGCAGTTCTCAATCCACCTCATTGTCCACCCATCCAGTCCACACTTCCTGAGTTTGCCTAGGAGGATATTGTGAGAAACAGAATGAGTTTCTGTAGTTTAATTATCCAGTTTGGGGAGTGTGTGCATGAAAAAAATATTTTGGTCTGTTTTAAAGCTGTGGCCTGATGATTTCAGTGCTTGTTATGTGAGGAATGCTTCATAATTATTTACTTTTCACCATTTCATTCACAGAGACGTGCATACAATTATTACAGCCTCTTCCTCCATATAAATCTTCTCTCTTTCAAATGGAAGAATCTTTTGTTTCTTAGGAGTTTTTGTTTGTTTGTTTGCCTATCATCAACTCTGACTGCATGGGGGAAAATTTTCATTGTAGTAAAGCCACAGAATGAAATCCTGCTAAGGAAGGAGTGTTATCCAGCCCTTGTGAAATGTGAACACCACTTCTACTATACCTGGTTATAGATAGGGGATGCAAACTACACATATCTTTGATGATGTGGATCCCACTAAAGGCACACAGGGACATAATTTCTAGCTTTTTCCTTTGATTCATTTCTCCCTGACATTTTATTTTGTTTTTGGTCACTGCTGCCTATCAAACTGATGTTTTCATCAAGCTGACTGTGATGATTCCCTCTTGTCCCTCTGGACTTGTTAGTGATCATTTAGAGTTCATATTTTTTCTCAGGTACATCCCATTCATCAATGAAGGATTTTACTAACCATTTTATTGCTTGCCAATGCAGCCTTGCTATAATTCTTCCCAACGAGCTCTAGTTTTTATTATCCTGCCTATTTTTATAACACCAGCAAACATTTGTCTATTCACCAGCTGCCTGTGCTTTCAGATCTCTTGGGATGAGATGCAAAGCACTGATCCTACTGCATATCACTGTGGCAATGCACCTGTGACTTTGCCCACTGTAAAGCTGACCACTAGCCCTGTTCTTCTCTCTCTAAACTCTAATCAGTTATTAATAAATGTCAAGTTAGCTTCTTAAGAGCCTTTGTTGAAGAATCCTGCCAAAAGCTCTATAAAATACAAGGATGTATCTTGACAATATTATACCTCTTTCACAGTCACTGATTCCTCCAAAGGGATTTGACAAGTTTGTGCAGCATGAGTTCCTTTCTCAAAGCCTAAAAGGCTTGTCTGCCATAGAGAACAATTTTTCCAAGCTTTCTCTAACCCTTTCCTGTATTGCAGAACCTACTGATTTTCCCAGGACACCTGTTAGAAACACTGTACAAGTGCAAACAACAAGTAGAGCAGTAGTAGTATTTTTCAGCCATGGATTTTAAAGCATTTCTGAAGTTGTGCTGAAAGTAATTGGCAGAGGTGGAAGCAAGAGAGAAATGAAAGGAAAAGGAACCAAATATATCCACAAGCAGGGAGTGTGCAAATCCCAGGTTTCTTCAGGAAATTGTTTTAAGGAACAGATTTGGACCCCACAGAATGCAGAAGAAAGATTCCTGCAGAATTCTGTGGGCTTTGGGTCAGGTTTTAAATTCTGAAACCCTCAGTATACTGTCAGCTCCCTCATCATACCAAAATGTACTAAAAATCTATCAGAAGACTGGAGAATACTTCAAAGGAAATATGCACAGAACCCCATAGGAAAAAAGTGTGTTATAAATGTGAACTCAATTTGATTTACTCCTCTCTTTGATAGTAGAAATATCCTGTGGCTGAAAACAGCTGTGAGCATACTCAAATATGGAAAAAACACCATTAGTGGTCTCCTTGTCCTTGGGCTGCTAGTATAAAAAGCATCAAGGATTTCTGCTAGTCATACAGGTAGGAATTCACTATCTTTGTGCCTAAAATGGAGAAAAAAGAGCCATTGTGTTGCTTTGCTTTTCTTTCCCCTTAAGAAAAAAGGATTTAGATTTATCAGGTCCAATTTAGAAGGTCAAGCATCCACTGGATTGGAAGGAAAAGCTGTTATGTAGAGATAAATTTCAGAGGTCAGTTTCCTCTGCCTTGGGACTTTATTAAAGGACTTAAGGATGTACAATCTTCTGGTTCATTTGCATTGTTTGGACATGTTCTCATGCTTTTAATAAAGGCTGTGGTGTTTCTCACTAGCTGTGCACAGGAAGGTTTAAGGCACACAGCAGATAACACGCAAAACACCCTGTAGAGTATGACTGAACAGAATCTTGCCCTTGTATAAACAAACAGAAAAACTTACCAGAAAATCAGCAAAACAATGTACTGTAATGAATAGATGTCCATTTTCCACATTTTTACAAATAAATGCTACAAAAATGGGAGACTCTTGTGTCAAAAAGTAAACACCCTACCACAAGAAAACACTTTTGAATAAAGTTATCACAGAGAAAACATGTCTCTTTTTTAGAAAGGCAATTCTGTAGGAAGGTGTGTAAGGGATGTGTGCATTTAGCAAGATGAGGATGGGAGGGAATGTGCATGCTATTTGTGGATCCATGAGAGAGAAGGGTGGACAAATTCCGTGTGGGAATTACAATTCTGAAGATTTCACATTTTATATGCTCAGAGATAACTACTATTCCAAAATCTAATAGACATTGGAAGTCTATGGTCTGTGGTAATATGTCCAGTCAGTATGAAGTCTCATGTTTATCTACAAAGAACTGTTGTATGTGGTACTAAATAATATTAATTTTGAAAATAATTAAATTTAGGAACATTTCTCAAAGATAACTATACCTTCCAGTTATTCAAAACTGTCAAATAACTTTTAGTTGCTGCTAGAATACATGGTAGCATTAGTGAATCACCACTGTAACTCCTCATTTCCTCAAAAAAATATAATATATGGGTCTTATGGAAGTTATTGACTTTTTAGAGGGCAAAGTATCTATTCTGTCAGTAAGATATTCTATTTCAAATTTTCATTACTTGCCCAAGATTTTTCTTCATTTCTCCAAATAAAAAGAATTATTAAGATTTCATGGCAGAGTTATGCAAGACAAAACATGTTGGGAATAGCTGACATTGTTGGGAGGGGTGATATGTGTTGCACACTGCTATCAGTTGATCAAAGCCTCTGCAACATTTCTGAGATACCAGAGGTCCTCTTGAAGATTTTATGTGTGTAACACAAGTAAATTTGTGACAGTTTCAATGAAAATCTTTGAAAATCTCCATACAAAAGGCAGAAAAAGGAGGGATAAGGCAAACATAAACAGAATAATCTTTCTGATCAAGGGCTTATTCACTCTGCTTCTTTAAAGTATTTGTACTTCAGAGATGACAAGAATAACCTCCATGTAAGTAATTTGTGGAAGGATAATTAAAACTACAATTCTTTCCTTCTATGAAAATATTATGAAGGTATGATTTTTTTTTTTTAACAGAAGTTATGTGTAAATAGTCATGGCACTGAATGAAGTGATGGGTACATAATGCAAATCAGATGGGATGGGGATGATTCTGTAAACCTGTATCTAGCTCTGAAAACCCTCCCAGATTTCCTAAATAAGAAGTAGAGCATTCAGTGGGGTGTGCAGCCATTTTAAAAGTAGGACCTAGTGCATAACTTTGAAGCAATCATTTTTTTGTTTTAACTGCATCTTTATTATTCAAAGACATTTTCTTTTCTCCGCATAGCAGCTTTAGAAGGATTGGTATGCCAGACACACTTCATGTTGTCCTTATCTTTATTTAAACAAATCAGCTTGGTGCTCTGAAGTATCAAACTAAAATCTTCTGAGCTGAGCAATGTCAAAAAAAGAGCTGTTTGTACATACAAATAGTATCAATTGTACCAAGCACAACAGAAAACATAGCCCACTAGTAAATGTATTCCACTGTGATGTGCAAATTTTTTGCTAAGGGGCTCTACATCTAGGAATGTTTTGTCCAGAAGAGTTGAGGTTATTTAATACTAACTAAAATAATAAATCTTGTAAAGAAAATCAATTTGATAATATTCTCATGCTTAAAAGGAAACAAAAAGATACAAACATTTTCCATATAATTAGATCTTTGTCATCTCTATGGTCATTAATCAATAAGTTATACATTAACATGATGATGAGTCATAGAATGACTTTTGGAGCAAGCAAAATCTTGAAACTCCAATGAGCCAAACAAGGAATTATCCAGGCTTTTTTAGTTAAAATCCTAAGGGAAAAAAAAAAAAAAGAAAATGTAATGATAAATATCATAAGTAGAAGATTGGATAGCTTAAGCATGAATATTAGCTAAAAAATCCTCACCATTTAAATGTAAATTTGCAATAATTATTTTTCAAATTTCATTTTATGCTTTATAGTCATTAAAAAGCACTTCCAAGGTTTTTTTTGATTATCATACCATCAGGAGAGAGCAGCACAGCTAACAGCATCTGACACAGAATGGCTTGACTTCTGGATTTTGTGTTCCATAGTGACTAAAGCACATGGATTTTGATCCAGAGCTTGTTGTTAGGTGAAAAACTCCTATAGGTTTTAATGGATTTTGTAATTACCTCACAGTAAATCTTGTCCCTCCTTTTGTTAAAAATGAATTGCTAATCAGTACCACTGGCTGGATCATATTTTCCTCTGTGTGAGGAATACTGGATCACATATTTGGGAATTCAGACCCACATCAGCTTTCAAGAGAGAAGGAAAAAGAGAAGAATAAAAAGAAAAGCAAGGCAAGGTGGGTTGCCTGGATGTACAATTAATTCCTGCTTTGGCATAGTGATTATAGATATTAGGTGTGGTGATATAGAGATATGCTGTCATCATAATAAAGCACAGAGGATCATAAAATATATTATAAGTTGGTTCTCTGTATCTGGTACTCTGCAAGACAGTTTTCATGTTGAAAGTCTTCTGCTGAGAGTGAGAGTGGACTAAATGCATGGAAGCACATTTGAACTTTACCTACTTGAATTTAACAACAGATATTTCACCCATATGTACCTTTACTGCTTTTCTGGATAGAACTGGTGAGCTGGATGTGAAAAGTGCACTTTAGATCCCACAGCACTTGAACTCCTTGGAGACCAAGCCTGGCAGGTAGTTTTGGGTTTTTAAAGGAAGAAAAATGTACAGTGAGAGTAAAGCTACCCAAGTATTACTGCAAATGATGCTATGAATCATTAAACCAGAACGGTATATTAAAGTCTTTGATGATGGGAGTGAATCCACCAAAAAAGACATTACATTACTTTAGCCTTGGATTGTCCCTCAGTGATATTCATCAAGCCCTGGTGCTTCTGCCATTTTCCTCAATTGTCAAGATCAGATTAAAAAAATGGATATTCCTTTATGTTCTCTGGAAGTATGGTTCATAGCTGTTATATAAGGAGCAAATTATTGCTTTATTTAAGCAAATGGCAGCAGCTGGAAAAGCTGTATGAGGTCTTTAATGCTCTCTAGGAAAGAGAGAATTATGTAAGACACAGAACAATAATACCAACCAAAATTAGTTTTGTTTCAGATTCAAACAATAATGTTTACTAATTTTCAACAAAAATAGGGCCCTTGCTGTGTTATGATCAGATAATTGGCAACTAAAAAATTTGAAAGTTTGGTAGGATTTAAAAAAGGACTTATTTTTAACTTCCTAATGCAGAAAAAATT
Organism: Zosterops lateralis; assembly: GCF_965231275.1. NCBI lineage: Eukaryota > Metazoa > Chordata > Aves > Passeriformes > Zosteropidae > Zosterops > Zosterops lateralis. Next base: position 15,418,216 of record NC_139763.1, on the reverse strand, counting down.
GAGACATTATATGGAATTATCAAACCTGCATAAGAACTGTCTAGCAAAGTTAAGGAAGATTTTAAGTCTTGGCCCATGAGACTATCCTTAGTTTTGGAACTGAAAAATGAGATGGTGTAATATTGACTCCTTAAAGTAACTGTGGTTATTTTTAAATTTTTTTTTTAATATGGCATTCAATTCTTATCCATCTTCTTTCATAATAAAAATAGTAATATGCAGCTTGGCAAAAACCTAATATTTTGACATCAATAAATTAAAAAAATGATCTTCAATATTCAACAGCAAGGTTGAAATCAAGAAGCACATTAGAAGTGATTCTTTGGACAGTTTCAGGCATACTTTTAAGCGCGATCATTTAAATGACAATGATTAGAAGGTGGGGGGTGGGGACAAAGCAGTTTAATTTTCATACAAATGCATAAAGCTTTCAGAATTACCTCATTCCCATGTAGTGTCAGGAACACCTTGATGTGGTTAGTACGGTCGAAATAGAAGATAAAATCTTGTTTCCACAGTGGCCAGCATGTGATTTTCCCATTGGCTCCAAAGGCAGCAGCACTGAGCAGTAAATTAATGCAGAAAATGAAGCAAAGCAAGATGTTTCTTTACTAAAACAAAATGCTTGTTTTGTGCCAATGCCAAGGCTGATGCCAATGCTGCTACTATATTGATGTAAACTTAATTATATCCCCTACAGCCTGATTAAAATTAAACTTTAAAATTATACAGCACAAAGGCAAATTCTTTCAACACAGCAGAGTCTATAGATTCATCATGGGTGGTCTGACCTCTTTGAGTATTGACTGCTTGAAACTACTTCTGTACTCTCTGCTATGGCCATGTTCCCCCCAGCAAAAAGCAGCAAATCCACAATAATATAATCCAAGAACACACCTTTCTTTGTGTTACATTCTTCTCAGTGATGACTGATTTTCCTTGGGATTTTTTTTCTGTACTGCCCAGCATGCAGAATGAGTCAAAAAACTTCAACACTGAAGCTGATTGTAGATCAGTGGATTTATGGATGTAAAACCTGCAGCAATCTATCAAAAAAATTCCTTTCCTGAGGTCCTAGGCATTAAAACCATGACATTTAGTACAATGCTCTGAGTCAGGGTTAACTGTCATGCCTCAAACAAGAAAAACTAATGACTTGCCAGAGGAAGTCTTTGATATACATGCATGCTCCCCTTTATAGACCAGGTAAGAGTTGCAAAATGAGGCATACCTAGCACCATTTGGTTTATATTCTAAACCAAACTTCACCAAAAGTTTTATTTTTCTGCTAGAGAGACACACATGAAGCAAAACTTCTGTACTTGACCATTGCTGTTGATGTTTGTGATGTGAGTGATGTTTGACACAAGTTTCCATCTGCAAACCTAAGATCCTTGCTGTTCCAATGTACTGCTATTGCAAACCCATTTCTCTCAACTCCTTAATAAATAGCAGTCCCCATAGAGGAGAGACCTTTGACTGTACATAAAACATGGTGGTGATCAAGGGAGATGATCCCCACAGTGATGACTGCATAATACTATGGGAATGACCCCAGGATATTCTGGTACTGAAGAGTTTTTTTACCTAGACTACATTAAAGCCTTTGACACCATTTCCCTGAGGGACAGCATTCTCCTGGAGAAACTGGCTGTTCTTGGCTTGGATGGTATGCTCTTGGCTGGGTAAAATCTGGCTGGAGGGCTGGGCCCAGAGATTGGTGGAGAATTGACTAAAACTGAGACACTAGTAATGATCACTAGTGATGTTCCGCAGGACTCAGTGGGGTGAGTCACATTTAATATCTTTATCAACAATCTGGGTGAGGGATTCAAGGGCACCCTCAGCCAATTTGCAGAAAATCCCACCTTAGATGAGTGTGTCAATCTGCTGAAGGGTAGGAAGGCTTTATGGAAGGGTCTGGACAGGCTGGATGAATGGACTGAGGCAAATTGTGTGAGGTTCAACAAGGTCAAGTGCCAGGTCCTGCACTTGGGTCACAACAACCCAGGGAACTGTCAGGCAGGGGGAAGAGTGGCTGCAAAGCTGCACTGCATAAAAGGATCTGTTAGTGCTGGCTGACAGCTGCCGAATGTGAACCAGGGTGTGCCCAGGTGGCCAAGAAGGCCAATGGCTCCTGGCCTGTGTCAGCAATAGTGTGACCAGCAGGAGCAGGGAAGGGATTGTCCCCTGTACTCAGCACTGGTGAGGCCACACCTCAAATCTTGTGTCCAGTTTTGGGCTTCTCACTACAAGAAAGATATTGAGGTGCTGAAGCATGTCCAGAGAAAGGCAACAGGCTCTGGATCACAGTTCTGGTGAGGAGCAGCTGAAGGAGCTGGGGTGTTTATGCTGGATGAAAGGGGGCTCAGGGGAGACCTTTTCACTCTCTAAAAATTTCCTGAAAGGAGGCTGTTGCAAGGTGGGGATCAATATCTTCTCCCAAATAACAAGAGACAGGATGAGAAGAAGTGGCCTGAAGTTGCACCAGAGAAGGTTTAGATTGAACATTAGGAAAAATTTCCTTCACAAAAAGGATTGTCAAGCCCTGTAACTGCATGCTCAGGGATGTGGCTAAGTCTGCATCCCTGAGGGTATTGAAAAGATAGGTAGACGTGACACTCATGAACATTGTTTTGTGGTAGGCTTGGAAGTGCTGGATTAATGTTATCTGAGTTATCTTAGTTATCTGAGAGGTCTTTTCCAACCTAAATTGTTCCATATTTTGGCATTTTTTAGAACTTCTGTCTCCTTTAAATGTGCCTGAACACATATAAAGTGTCTAAGTATTAAAAAAATAGCCTTTCCAGGAAGTTTGTTAAAGTCAGTTTGACTTCCCTTTGACATTACCATGAAGTTTAATGAGAGGTTTCCATAGTGTTCTCTTAAATTGCTTCCATTTTCCTCAAAACTAATGCTGCCAAGAAAAGCAGACTCATCTTTGCCAAATGTTAATACTCTGGATTAAGAGAAGATCCCACTGTTTTCTCTACCTCTTTTGAAATGCCTGTAGTCCTCAAATCACTTTTAAAAAGAAAAAAAAAATCCTGCATGAAGGATTTTATTTCATTATTGAGAAAGGTAAAGAATAATAGTAGGGAATGGTTGGAGAAGTAAAATCTGTGTTTACATCTCCTTTAAAGATACCACACAGAGCAGCAGGAAAATTCTCTATGTTAAAATGGGGTATGGTCCAACAGCAGCATATTCTTTTTGTCTGCACAGCTGAAAGCATTTTCTAGCATATTTACTTTCTGACTTACCCGTGCATATCATCAGAGGGAATTAAGGGCACTGTTGCATAAGAGCCTTAACTGAGGATCACTAACCCAGTAACCCACCGCAGTAACTCGATTGTGTGTCTCGTTTACACTTACCCATTTTCACTTATTCATTAAGTGAATTTAGCTCTCACTTACTTGTTACATTCATTTATTTTCAGCATGATTTCACTGACTTCATCTCTAATGTATGTGTCCTGACTCTGCCGGCAGCTCAAGATGGTGGTTCGGAAAGGGCCTATGCTCATCTTTTCATTTTTTCATTTTTTATACTCCTTACTTTTCATTTTTTTTTCTCCTCAGGGGTTCAAAAGGAGTAGCTGACTCTTCTCTCTACTTTGCTCATTCTTAGTGTCATTGCATGTGAGCTACATGACAGTCAAAAATAATATTTTCAAGGTACCCTAAACATCCCAAAAATAAATGTTCTGTTGTAAATACAATTTGCAAACTCCATTTCATCTCATTAGATTTGTGCCTACATTAAATTAAAGTTCTGGTCAAATTAAAATCTAGAAATACTCATGCTTCCAAAATCTGTATATACACAGTAAATATGTTGGAGAGCTAATATCTTAGGATTTAGATACATCTCCATCTACAGCCAGACACCAGATTTTAAGCAAGCATGGTGGAAGTTGTACTATGTACAAAAATCCCCAAGATTTTTGCTAAAGAAGAGCAAATTTCGCTCAGTGAATTTGTAACACTCTCCATGACAAAGACCAAGATTCCTAGTGGGACTTTTGACTCATGTTCAGCTGTCAGCCAGACCTTTGCCTTGAGCTAACTTTTATTCGAGGAGATTGGCAAGATTTAATAAACTGTGCACAGTACTCTGCATTGTCTTCCGCCAGTCTTTTCATGCAGTGCACTCACTGAGCGCTGGCTGCCTCGAGTGACTGCCAGTATCCCAGGGAGGCTGGTGCTGGCAGAAAATCCTCAATGGGACAGGAAGTTTTATTTGATTTGAAGGAGGGCTCACAGCATGGTTTGCTCTTGTTTCTCCAGCCACACTGCACCTCATTACCAATTTTTCAACACTGTCCTTCCTGGTTGATGGCTAAGGGGGAAAGCTGCATTTGCAGATGACATTACCTTGAGCATGGCTATTTTTCTTGGGAATTCAGAATGTGTTGATGACAGAGTCCTTTCTGCTGATTTACTACACAAGAAATAAAGCATACTGCTCTGGTTTCTGAACAAGACAAAATTAAGCAGCTTAACTGCCAATAGCTTCAGAATGTAATCTCTCTGTTAATTTACACAAATACGATGTAGTTGACCAAGGATGAAATATCAAATCCTCATGAATGGTCATTGAGATCCTGCTGTTTAAATGGTGAACATATTTCTACAGGATCAGATGTTACTAAACATTAAGGTTTACTTAGTCCTGGTTTTTTGGTTTTTTTGTTTTTTTTTTTTTCCTGACAAGTCACAGGATCAGTATTTGGACAAGATTTTTCTCTCCTCACTTTGTTTAATGATAAGACCTTGCTTACCACACACTAGTTTTTGCCTGTTGAGGTCACACTTCTTGTGTTTATGTTCAGTACAGGATTTGGACAGCATTAGTTGCCTTTTTTATGACTAAATTAATCTCTCCACCTTCATCACTGGATTACTAGCAAAACAATTTGAACTTTAGCTGGCTTCTGTTAGCTTGGATAACTTTTAACACAACCCTTTGCAGATGATGTGAATGGGTAAGTATGAAACATTAATTTTTTTTCCAGCAGCCTTTCGACATAGCTGAATACAAACTGAGATTTTATTGTCCCAACTGGAATGGATAAGGTTGCTCAGCCATTAGTCTTTGCCAAAGTAATTTAAGGCCTTTCTTAAAAAAGGAGAAAAAAGAAGTTTGATCCAAACACTCTCCATGACACATCTCTATTATAAAGATGCTGGTACTAGTACCCTATTTTACTCATTCACAGAGGAGATAATCGTTCTGTTACCTCTTTCCCCAGTTAAGGTTAGACCTCAAGTGAAAATTTCCTATAATTTCTGGTAAAACTATTTCTACTTGTTTTATATAAATAAAATTGTACAAGGCTTAATTGTAACATTAGGCCTTGGCAGGGAGGCAGTATATGAGACGCCACATGTGCTGAGGTACATTTCAGTCATGACAGAAGTAAAACGTCAAGAGGAAATGGAATAATGAATATTTTTGTCCAAGAAGTTGCCCAGTCTGGATCTAGTTTTGGGTTTCTAGACCTTCTACTTGTCACAAGTCCCACTTGTTACTGACAGTGCTGGAAGTTGCTTTTACAACCAGACCCATATCCCATCTTCAGCACTACTTTCTCAGGACAGTCATTTATGACATCCTAATTCAGCACTTCCCCTTAGAGTCATCTCTGACATATAAATGCACACTTTACAGAAAGTCCAGCTGCCTCTTTTGTCTCTTATTGATTTTTCTTTTCTTTTTATATTTTTTTTTCAGTGGCCACAACAATGGGAAGAATAAAGATTGTTTTGCTATCCACCTGGTTCTGAGTGAAAATGGAAGTGTTGATTTAACAAGTATACTCCCACATGGTTGGGGTCTGGGCTTTTTTCTCTCTAAACCACAAAACCCCCTTGAGAATGACTGAGGTATTTTTGTGAATAATCCCTTGCATTGTATGGCCAGGGTGACCAGAGGCCAGAAGAGCTCAGGGGAGGCCAGTCTCCATTGGAATTTGATCCCTTCATTGTTCAGTCAAAGCTGGAGTGTTTTGACCTCCAGGGCACATTATAAATCTCTGTTACTCATTCAGACTTCTGCTCTGAAGCATTCACTATGGAAGCAGTAGTGGATCTGTGTGGTTCCAATGAAATTATTCAGCCCTCTTTAATATTTCATACACGTGCATAAAGCACATCACCTGAAAGCATTTATACCCTGGCAATACAATACAAGTAAACTCTGGAGAAGTAAAAGTTGAAAATGTGTTTGATTTTATACCCATTTACACAATTCAGTGCCACACAGCAGGGTACACAATTTAAAAACACTTAATTAGCATATAGGGTGGCATTGCTAATTTTTGCTGCAAGGGATGCTTTCCCACTATTCTTTCTGTATTGAGAGGCTCTCTCTGATTGTATCATAGTCTGGAAAAGCATAGCACCACAGGCAATGTGCAAAAGACCTGTCTGAAAGCTTTATGGTCCTTTTGTTTGTTATGTGTTAAAAAAAGGGTTACTCCTGCAGCTGTTCACACTTGGGTAACAAATCAAGAGGCAAATTGCAGCTCCTCACACAGTGAGTGGAGAGGACAGATTTCTGCCCATGAAAGGTGGAGCTGCCAGTGCAGTATGTCAGTAAACACTATCAGTAAACACTCCCCCACAAATACAGGGGGAGAATGGATGTTGTGATGTGGTGGAGGGTCAACAGTCAAGTGAGGCAGTGTCAGAATATCCTGGCACCATTACACAGGGTGTTAAATAAAAGTGGATTTATTTTTATTTTTTTCATTTTAATGAATAATCATATCTACAATATCCAATTCCCTTGGTATTTGATCAGGTTGGAATGAAGACTTGTATTTCTAACTGCCTTAGGCCTTGATGACATTTAAGTTTCCAGTCTGCAATTTTGAGTCCATGTTTCAGGACCTGCCTCCTTTGCATTTCTTTCTTCCCCTGCCTCCCTCTTTCCCATAAGCACACACACACACTGGTGAAAAGCTAGAAGCTCTGTAAATGCAAGAGTTTTTTCTCTACAGATTTTTATGTTTGTTGTTATTAAATTAAAAAAGCATCTGTGTTAAAATCCGTGCTGGTTTGTTCCATATTGTGCTAGTTAAGATGCTAATGAAATCTACACTGAATGCTGAAAAGAAGAACTCATTCTGTTGTGCTGTAGCTACAGTACAAGTAGTTAAAGGCCACCTGTGGGCTTGCAACAGCTGGAGTGAGTATGAAACACTATTAAAATTAATGCTCTATATAATTCATGAAAGCTACTTGTGTGACATCTGACAGATTTACCTGGTTATAGGCCAGCTCTGCTGCATTTCTTGTTCCTGATCTTAGCCCACAGTGTCCCACTGAAGATGACAGAGACAATTCTTAGATTAAAGTATTGCTGAAGCAGGCAAAACCCAGTCTGTACCTGTAGTGACAAAATCAAATTCTTAGGGACACAGTATGCTGAGCCTATTCATACTTTTTGCAGATTCATGGAATAATGTAAATTTAATTAATGATGCAGTTAATAGTTACTGCACTGACTTTACAGTCAGTGGATCACTTCAGCAAACACGTTTTGTAATAGTAGGAGTTCATAGAAGGCATTATCAGGGAAACCAACCAGCAAAGAGCTTGAATAGTCTAATCTTGAGGTAACAAAAGCATGAATAACCATTTCAGGCTCTGGATCAGATACAACTGGCTGCAGAATGGTGATATTCTTTAAGCGTGCCCAACAGGATTTGGATTGAACCCAGGAAATAAAGCAACACCCTAGGCAAATTACTATTAAAATACAGACAACATCAAAGGCAAGAGCAGGAAATAAAAAGATTGAAAGAAATGTTTTGGTGCAAGGATAATTTATTTTCATTTTATCAACCTCTGCACATGAGAAGATTTTTTAGTTTCCAGGACTGCACATTTTACAGCCATATCAATACAGCAATCCACATTTTCCTCTTCCACTGAGCTTTCCTTCTGTCAGTTGAAGAATTAGATGGTTCTCCATTACTGAGTCCATGTTTTTATTTGTTGTTTATTTTTTCTTTTTCTACTTCCTTCCTCTCAAAACCCTCTTGACATTAAGAGGAGGGAGAGAGATGTTCTCCTTCTCCTCCTATGTAAGTTAGAAAACAATCAGAACAGAAAGATAAAATTTCTTTTGGCTGTTACTGAGACAGAAAAATAAGTGACTTCATTAAAAGTTTTGTCTAGAGAGAAATACAGATGGTTAAAAGAGAATTGCCTGTTAGTATAACGGTTCTAAAAGACACTTGGTGCAGTGTCCCTTAAAGTCAATCACATAATATGAGCCTAATAACAATCAAGTACAATCAAAACAGATCAGCACAAAATTTGAAGACCCAGCTCTTCTACACATTCCTGGAAAATTTCCACTGACACAGAGCCCCATAAGGGTACCTGGAGCTGAGATTCATCCAAATATGATGAGAAATCCCTCTATGCTGAAACCAGAGTGGGCAAAAACAGGAGAAGGCAGTTTGACAGAACAAATGACCAAAGTAGCTACAAAGTCAGAAATAGGAAATGGCATCATAAGTAGATGGAAAAATCAATTTAAGAATCATAAGACACACTTGAATACCAAAATTAAAAGTAATGTGTGTAGTCACTATTAAACCCACTTTTGTGCTCTAATGAAATCTAAGGCTGTGACCAGATGGATTTTTCACATTCAGTAATTATTCTCTGGAACTTTCAAAGAAAACAGTTCAAACTATTATAGACTAGAGGACTAAGGACTGCATATCTGTAAAAAGGAATTACAAGTTTTGAGCAGCTGCTTTTGTGTACCATTCTGGGGGGTTTCTCCAGTCCTCTCATCAGTAGCAGGTAGCACCATTAGGGTATTCTGTGGGAAGGTTTAATCTTGGTGCACAGAGTTCCACACAAAGGGCCAGGCATGGTGTGGTGCTTCTCTGGATCAGAGGCTGAGGAGCTCTTAGGGAGACTGACACATGTCAAGTAGATGGAATCCTGTTCCTCCCTCTTTCCACAGTATCTAGGCCCTGTCCTCTGATTTTATTGTAACAGCTCTTGTGCACATGAACCACCTTCTTTTAAGTCCTGCTCCATTCCTACTCACAAGTGAGACTCAGTCATTTAATCCTTTAACTGCCTCTGTGAAACAAATAATTCACAAGATAAACACACTTTCAGTTTAAGCAGTGCAGTAAGCTGCAACATTCTCTTTTCTGAATAAAGGCATCTCAGTTATGCATTAAAAGGTTCTTACATGCCAGGCTCCAGCTTTCTCACACATCCATGCAGAAGAACCTAATAAGGGCTCTGTAAAAAAGTGATGAATAATTTCTCATTAAGTTTAGGGGAAGTGCAGTATCAGTTATAACTGGGAAAATCTGCATGCAGATATCTCCAGTTTCTACCTATCATAAAAGATGCCAACTTTAAAGATGTTGCAAAACCACCTATTTTATATTTCCACTTAAATATGAACTGGGGGTTTTGCTAAATGCTGACTGTCAGAACAAAGGGTCAAAGCTTAGTGCACATGCACAAATATATTACTCTAATGCCTTTTATTTATTTTGGTATGCAGCTAAATTCTTCTATTTGTCTCACGTCTGTCACCCAACAAAACTAATAAATAAGTGTCAAATCAAGACAGGGACTCCCCTTTCTTCACACTCCTGCCAGTATGTCCTAATTTAACTTCTTTTTTTGTACAGTGAAGAAATAAGAAGACTATTTATTGATTTTCTGTTGAATTTTTTGAACAAAGGAAGTAAGCTGACTTCATTAGCATGTGTTTGCTGATATCAGAGTTAAATTCTGGAAACTGTCATCCGTATCATCTCTGAAGTCCATTACCTAAATGAATTTTAGCTTTGGATGCTTCGGAGTAAATAGAGATTAAGCCCCTTCTATTTTTTTCCATGGTAGGCAATAGGCAGAATGCAGGAGAAGACAAACTCTTTATCCTGTTAAGAGTCTAAGCCCTCCAGAAGTAAAACAAGGTCTTGGAACCCACTGTCTAACAAGAAGTCCAATGGCTTGCACTTCATGCTAAATCAGATTAGCTAAATCTCCACAGTGAACTATGCTATGTAACTTTCTGTGACTTGCCAACAAAAAACATTTTTGAGACTAAACACTGATTTCACAGGAAGTTTGACAAATCCACACCAACAACTATCTTTGGCATTCCAAACAAAATGGGAACACTTAGAGAAAAAACAAAAAAAAACCCAAAAAACCCAAAAAAACCCCAAACAAACAAACAAACCAAAAAAACCCCCCCAAAAAAAACCCAACCAACCAAACAAAAAACCACAAAAAACAAACAAAGAAACATACAAAAAAAAAAAAAAAAAAAAAAAAAAAAAAAAAAAAAAAAAAATGCACATAGCTCCAGTGAGATGCAGAACTTTACCATAAGTGACCTGGTGCAATATAGCTTTTTGCATTTTAAAGAAGTGGAGTGCAGAGGGTGGAGCTCAGAGGGACAATATTCTGACCACCAACATCTGTCCATGCCCATTGTGCAGCTCTGTCTTTGCTTTGGACAGCCAGGCCTTATATTTAGGGAACAGTACTTCCAAAACACCCTGCCCCTTGGAAGCTACAGTACAAATAGGTTTTAAAAACTTATGTTTAACCCCAGCTGACATCTAAGCCACTGGAGGTAACTTAGAGTCACTCATTTGCCCTCTCCAGTGAGATGGGGAGAGAATCAAAAGGGTAAAACTGAGAATGGGTAAAACAAAAGCTGCTCACACAAGCAAACTGAAACAGGAAAGTAATTCAGCACTTGCCATCAACAGGCAGGTGTTCAGCCATTCCCAAGAAATGGCCTCCATCCCGTGTAACAGCTGCTTCTGAAGGCAAGTGCCATAATTCCAAATGTCCCCCTCCCTTCTCCCAGCTCATGTGCTGAACACAACATCTTATGGTGTGGGATACCCCTGTCAGCTGGGGTCAGCTGTGTCCCCTCCCAACACCTTGTACCCTCCCAGCCTGCTCACTGTGGGGTGGGGCGAGCAGCAGAAAAGGCCTTCAGGCTTTGTAAGCACCGCTTATAAATAGCTGAAATATTTGGGTGTTATAACACTCTATCCATCACAAATCCAAAGCACAGTCTCTTACCAGCTACTGTGAAGAAAATTAACTCTACCCCACACTAAGAAGCTCACCTATGTAATTTTTCCTTTACCTTGCTTTGATGATGCCAAAGAAAAAGATGTATTTTGTTAGGTTTTCTTAGCAAATACCTAGATATCTCCTGACTATATTTATATCAACCTATTCCAGGCAATATGCCCCTCTGCCTATGTAGAGGTGTTAGCCTGAACCCTAAATACTCCCATGGTATTAGCTCAGGTGGTTCCATATGACACGACATTCTTCAATTTAACATTACCCTGATTTCCCATCCTTAACTACAAAGCCCTGTCAAGCATCAAGGGCTGGGCCAAGGGCAAGCTGAGAAAGTTCACAAGAAAAATAGTCTCCTGGGACCCATCCTTCCCCAGCCTCATCTGTGCCACTGACATGAAATTCAAAATTATGGACGTGAAGTGTGTGAAAAAGAAAAGATATCTTGTTGTTTATAAAACTACTGATTAAAGGAGTTTCTTCTCTTAATTAGAAAATAAATAAATATTTAACATGAGCAGATGCAAACAAGAACCCTCAAACTAATTCACTTTGGCTAATCAATTCCACACGGAAAATAAATTCATGCAAATCTAAGTCTTCACATGAACACATTTTTTCAGTGACATGTTCATGAGGTCATTTGTTTCAGATTAATAAATCAGACAGTTCTATCAGCAGCATACTCACCAACATCAACCTTTTAATCAACAATTCTTTTGCTTCATGGAGGAAAGTTGGCCTCCTTATGATTGCTATTTTCTGGTTAAGAATATGCTGAAGCTGTTGAACACAGGATACAGATGGGTTTCAAGAAGGGTTGGTGTTTATTCTGCCCAGTGGAGCATGCTGGAAAGCTTTCCTTGTACCCTGAAATATTGTGCTTTTGTCTGGTAAGTCTGTGTCAACAAAGCACAGGCAAAGTAATTTCTAGCACACAAACACTTGGAAAATAGAGGATCAAGGGCCAGCAAAGAAATCTCAGAAGAGAGCATGTGTTCCTTTACACTGACAGTAATGAAGGTAAAATTAATACATCTTTATTGACACACTAAATAAATTAAAGTTTCTTATTCTATTTGTGTAATGACATCCACTGATTTAGTAGATTGAATTATACTGGTATTTTATGTGTTCAACACATCCTTGAAATTTTAGATTTTGTGGGGGGAAATATTAAAAAAAGTACTTAGAAAAGAGGGTGAAAGTCTGAAGTTCAACTTTCCCCACTGCAGTCAGTGGTGAGGTTGCTATTGGTTTCAATGCATCAGCCTCAGAATTTTGCTGATGCTCAGAAAGCATGAACAATCTGTAGGATGCTACTTTTCAGCCAAGGCCATCATATGACCTTGAGTTTCCTCCTCATGAGCGAGATTCCATCCTGTGGTAAAAATTCTCACAGTCTCTTCTTATTCTTGTGGTCTTTGGTGTGTGTGCTGGTTTTATCCTGGACACTGATATCCTGTGGGGGTGCTGAAATGTTATCATAAGTTTCTTAGTTGTAGGTTTGATGTGATTTGGACTTTAACCCTAGGCTGGTAAAGTTCCTGTCTTGGATTGTGCTTATCAAAGGTTGATAAGAGTTGCCAAGACAACTCTAATCCTCTGCCCTGGGTTTCGATCATCCTATTGTATTTTCCCCCATCCCATTGTATTTCTCCCCCACATGTCCACCATCCCCCAGGCCCCAGAACCTTCAGGAGAGGTGTCTGACAGGATTGGTGGGTCTCACAGGACCACATCCCAAATTCACCTGATTTGTTAATGTTGTGTATTGCATTTTGACCTTACCCACCTGGCCTTGTTTCATTGGTCTGGTAACTTGTATCCACCCCTGAGATTTTGGGGGAACAAAAACCCCCTGTAACCGAGGCTGGGGGTCACTCCCCAGAGGCACAGGCCTGGAACCAGGGGCTGCCCCTGAGTTACCCGAATAAAACCTTTTCTCCCTGAGCCTGGAGTGTCCCCTCTTTCGAACCACGGCCGAGACAGCTAAGGCAAAAGCGCTGCGGAGCCAAAAACCCACGCAAAGGTACTGTTGGGAGTATCACAGCTAGCAGGGTGGCCCAGCTGACGCTGAGCTGACCTGAGAGACAGATACGCGAAGCAACAATATCCCAAGGTGAAAGGAGTTTGCTGCAGCCCAGCCTGCCCCTCCTACACTGGTGTCCCCCAGGAGTGACACTGCCCAGGGGAGATGGTGTGTGCAGAGGCCACTGTGGCACTGAAGACCAGCGATATAAACATGACCTACCCCTCTTTTTTTGGCTGGTAGAGAAAACATGTTTGCAAGTCAAAAGCTGCTTTTTTAACCAGCTCCAATGTGTGGGAGCCAATAATCAAAACATGGTGCCTATTTTGGTCTTGTTTCATTGTGCAGGGTCTTTAAATTCAAGCTCTGAGAGGTTTATCATTAACTAAACTCTTCGTTTTCAGAGCTGATTGAATCATACAGATTGAATCCTAAAAACAGCCCTTGGAGAGAAAATTTATAATTTTACTGTGTAGTTTTAAGCTCAACTTTAAATTCCATATGCAAACAAATCTGATTAAAGATGATATCCAAAGAGGAAAAACTGTAAGTATTTTAAAGTTTTCATTGACTTGGAGTTTGCAGGTCAAATACTTTCCACAGTGAGCCCTGAAGAATTGTCACTGTGTGTACAGCCTTCAAAGCAAAATACATGCTGTCATGTGGCCCCAACCCCAATTACCTGCTGTGTACTGCCAGGTAAATGGTAGGTATTTGTTGCATACTCATTCCTTTGGGGCTTTTAAAGGCGAGAAAGTACCACTTTAAAAGCTTGTTTCAAAATCCAATGTCTTATACTTGCCTTACACTTGTTTCACTATCCAGTTACTATGAGAATCAAAATCAAAATTCTGATGGTTCCTGGGATACTCCAGATTAACAACTGGAGAATTCCTTTACCAGGAGGAGCAAAAGGGGGAGACATCCACTGGATTATTGCTCATGTGCATGCAAGTTTTAAGAATGAGAAAAATGAAATATAAACCTTGTAAATGGAGAAAGGAAAGGAAAGGAAAGGAAAGGAAAGGAAAGGAAAGGAAAGGAAAGGAAAGGAAAGGAAAGGAAAGGAAAGGAAAGGAAAGGAAAGGAAAGGAAAGGAAAGGAAAGGAAAGGAAAGGAAAGGAAAGGAAAGGAAAGGAAAGGAAAAAGGGAATAAGACATAATGTTGCCTCTAAGTGTTAAAATGTGATTTACAAGTGAACGAAGATGATGGAAATTCTTGATGAAATGGATTCAGGTATTCTTCATAATTATATTACTCTAATAACTGGAGACTGCAGTAAGATTTTAATTTTTCATTGCTCTAAACCTTCCATTGAAAAACAAGTTAGCAAAAAATACTGTGCTCCAGAGGGTGTTTGTGTAGTTTCAGGCTGCAAACATGGAACAGATGATAATGGAGGATGGAAGAGGGAGAATTAAAAGGGGGAAATGGGGGTTAAATACATAAAAATGAACATATGTCTAAAATTGATTGCAGCAATAGTTTCAGCTCCCTTCACACTGAATTCTTTAATCTTTCATTTCCTGGTTTATAAAGGAAATTATGAGAATGCAATAAAAAAAGCATATTTGTATGCTAGCCTGAGAGTACAGAATAGTGCTTTTACTAATTTGTAATTTAGAAATAGTCTGTGGAATGAACAATGAAATTCTCTTAGTCAGGAGTCTGGCTCTGAGTCATTGCAAGGGATGCAAGCTCACCAAGTCAGTATTTTCTCCAGGTTTTAGGAAAGTCCTTCTATTTCCAGACATTAGATGCTCTAGTATTTAGCAATCAAGAACACTGTGAGCTTTCACAGAAGTAAATTCCTGGTTACTTCTTGGGGTTTGCTATCAGAGTTGTACGTGCAGAAGAGTTCTGAATGGGAGGCTCCACTGAACTGTCCATTTAAGAGTGCTAATAATGAAAAAATGGGAGAAGTGCAGGTAAATGACAGCATTAATAAGAGGCAAGTCTGTTCAGCAAACAAGTTTAGGTTCAAACGTTTACTTTTTTTTTAAATTAAAACTTTGCAACCATTTTTAATATTTAATTTTCTATTTCTTGTCTCATTGAAATAACTGGACTGTAAGTGGACTTTTTTTTTTTTTTTACTTTTATTCTTCCTTTGTCCAGTGTGATACAAAGTATGAAAAAAATTATTGTAAGAGAATTTAATCACAATTTAAAGGGAGAACAGGATGTATGAATTTCTGTGCTAAGACCTGAAAAACGGGAAAATGTGAGGAGGATGATAAAAGTGATTAGCTGAGAACATCACCCTACGTGCTTTGGGCCTCAAGTCTTCAGCTGGTGAAAATCACCACAAATTTATTGATTTCTTTCAAATCATGTCTGCAAAGGATCTAGCTCTTTAGTTTTAGTAAAGGTAGTCTAACAATATAATAAAAAATAGTTTGTATTGACAGGTTTTTAAATGACAATATTTCAAATAAAACATGGGGTTACCAAAAAGAGTGATTTTCAATGTCTTGGTGCTACCAGAGAAAACTGTTATTGCAAATGCAATAATAGTCTTTTGTAATAATGGTCTTTTGTAAAACATCACACAACCTATAGGGGAACCCCTTCCTGGGCTACTGCACCTCAGCCTGATGTCATTTTCTCATTCCACTGAAGAGTGTTCTGTGGATCCCAACATTTCCAATTCTAGAGGGTTTCTCTCTTTTTATCTGTGAAAATATTGCCTATGATTTGTAAGCTGCTGTTCAGTTTCCAAAAATCTCACACTACATACATATGCAGAGTTTCACAGTGCCAGAGGCTTTACCCTGATGATTTCAGGCTCCAAAGTGGGGGGTCATATCTCTTGTTAGATAGACTGGCAAGAGCTGGCCTGAGCTTTCCTGCCTCTTGGCCTCATGAAAGGATCCTTGGCCCTAAAGATTAATTCCATTTTTCCTCTAAAAATGTTAGCTATATATTGCTTAGCTTCCTACAATCCCTACCTTGTCACATATATTTTCACTTCCAAGGAATGCCCTGGAAGGAAAAATTATGCTTTCCTTTCCCATGAAACTCCCTTTCCATTCCTTTATTGGAGGCTTCTGGCTGAGCTCTCTGAAATGGTCCTGAACAACGCATTTAAACACAGGGGCCAAGGTGGCTGGTCACCACCTGCCTTACTGAGTTACATCCCTGGGAGCTCAGGTTTCAGCCCTTTGTTCTCTCCATGTGGAAAATGCTTCCCTGGAAAGAAGAGGGCATAGAGGGTTAATGTTTGAGGAATGCAGGGATGGGATTAATGCTTGTGGCAATTAGTTACTCAGTGAAGCTGCCTCTGCACACCAATTTTCCTGAGGCTTGACACAACGGGGAATTTTATTTACCTGAAAATTCTCTTTTAACCTGAGAAGGGCTCCAAACTTCAATAAACTTGGACACATGCATAAGAATTTGAATCTTCTAACCCTAAAGCAGTAAAATCAACTGTATTTTACAAAACCTGGCTTTGAAATACAAACCTGAGATACAATAGAAATAAACCAAGTAGGGAACAACCCTACTTTGAGCCCGGGACAAGTCAAAAGCCCTGATATCCCTCACTCCCACCCCAATTGCCACACAGTGGTGGCTCCCTCCTGACGTGAGCAATCTCCTAAGAGTGAACTCACAACACATGCAAAAGAGCATTTCTGGAATACACACACAGAACTTATAATATCCATTATATGCCTCCTTCATGCAAAAGTAAACTGTATTTAAAGGCATTATACATGCTTGCTATGTAATTACATCAATCAGAGAGAGCTGCTTCCCTGCGTTCCCCTGCTGTTGCCATGGCAGCATCCCCATGTTTGCAAAGTGCAGGGCACCCGCTCTTAATTATACTTACAAAGCAGCTACATTTCAAAGCAATACAATAAATACAAAGTTGAAGTGAGGGTGCTGCACCGAAGTGATATGAACAAATATACTTTTATCACGTCTGCATCTCATGCACACTTCACACCCATTATTAGAGCATTCTGCCTAATTCCTCGGTTCCTTTTGTGCATTTATGGAAAACTCCAGATTATTTGTCTGCCAGAAAATGCAGTCTGTGTTGCAGGCCCCAGAAATATTCCTGCTTCTAACCTGGGAGTGGATTGTTATGAAACCAAAGCAATTGAGAGAAATCTTTTCATTTGTACTGATCAAAATGTGCCAAGGGGAATGTCTCTTTACTTAACCACTGTAAAATGCCATCTCTGCTGCTCCACTCCCACTGGTGCCCAAGTCTCCTACCCAGAAAATGCCTGATGAGCTGCCTCCCTGCTGCAGTCACCTGTCTCACTGCTACCATGATGGTTTTGGTGACAGCAGAGGTGACACAATCAGTCTGAGGTGCCAACATGACATTGATCAAGCAGAACATATTTCAATGCATGAACCACCAGGTTAGTGCAGCACACAGCACCAGCACAGTCTTTGCTTCCTTGTGGATGAACAACATGGAAAATGCAGTTGATATAAATTTACATTCTGGGAAATTTACATTTTTACCCCCATAAAGAAACAAGGGATTCCCTCATTCTGAAATTAATGCTCTCCCTGAAGTTGAACAGGGCTTATACAGATGCTGGATTGCAGATATGAATTATGTATTTTCTGGGGGTGGAATGTCATGCAATTTTAGTGTTATTCAAGCCACAAAGATCCATCAGGGGAGAAGTAATTAGAATATTTCAGAGATCCAGATTTACATTTCTTAAAGCTTGTGAGCAAAATTAAATTGGCTGCCTCCAATTTACATGTCTGCAATCACACCATGAAAACCCTGTCAGATCTCAGCTTTTGGATCTGAAACCTCTGCGGGGGAAACCAGGTGTTCTGGCAAATGATGGTGTTGCTTTGCTGTCACTTGTGCACAGCTAATTCTGAAATAAATATGTGCTGATGTGTAGGGGGCACTGTGTTACTGCATGTATATGAGCAGCTGTGGTAAAAGCCATTGGATCTAATTTACAAGACAGAAGCTTAATTTTCCAGCTTATTTATTTCTATTCTTGGTATCTTTTTTCATGTGTATTTATTTTTCACCTTGTGCATGGGAAATGTGGTATTCTCACCAGGGTGTATGCACTCAGCCCCAGAAAAGTGAAGGAATTCTGCCTTCTTAATCAACCACAATCTGACTTAATTATTTGGGTAAGCAACGTGGCCTGGATAAGCACCAGGGCCTGGACATGGCTGACATATAAGGACATGTGGGCAGTAATAATTCTTTTATTTTAAAAAGGAAAGCAATTCTACAATTTGGCCTGTGAGCTGCAGCCAGGTGCTGTGTATTTTCTGTCTCTCTTTCTGTTCTGTCCAGGTAGCTGCCATGGCTCCCTTAAAATTACAGTGACTTCTAGATAGACTTTGAGTCTCATTTGACTCTAGCCTGCTTCTATGGGTGGCCAAAGTCTTTGGGTTACCCTGTCTGGAGCTATGGATTGAACAGGATGCCACAAATCTCTTGCAAGGCAGGAGTTTGTTGTTTCTTGTACCACATGCTGATTCTCAACACTGGACTCAACAGATACATTATGTTTCCCTACTCTGCCAACAGAATAAAAAAAAATACCAGAGTGGTTTGGACTACCTTGTGCAGGCTCACATTTCCAGACCTTTTGGTCTGCAATAGTTTCACCACAGATCTGAGAAATGTACTGCTAAAAGAAGAAATTGCATTATTTAGACTGGTTTATGTCTATAATTATTTGATAAAACACACACATATATATGTATATATGCCTAGATGTGCATGTACATGGAGCCTGTAGTGCCCTTATGTGGAGCACAGATGTTACATAATGCTTCCATCCGGGAACAGAGAGGCAGGGACATGACTAAGCAACAGAGCGTGACTTATGAATAACAAATTGTGCACATTCCCAAAGATATTTCTTTAGCTGATCTCCAAGGAAAGACATCTCCAAAATTAATACATTTGAGAAAACTCCCATCTTCTAGAGGACTACAAGGAGATAGTGGAGGACAAAGAGCAAACAGAGAAATAGGCAGAATTTAATCCATAAATTTGCATTGCTCATTGTAGATAACTCGTCTCTGACAATGACTTCATGCATTGATTCAGATGATTAATATGTAGGTCAAGAGTTTTCACCCACTGCACAGCAGTGAGTACAGTGGGATTGAACTCCAGTTTGCAGCTGAAGGCAGAAAGCAGACCTCTCACAGGCACCAGAGGGCATTTTGGGGCACATTAAAAATCAGTAGGGTGAGATCTAGGAAGTTCTATCTCCTGATTCTACTTGACCAGAAATATGCATGCAGACACCTACAGCTTTATGACCTTGCCTTGCCTCTTTGGGTTGTCAGTACCTCCTGTATAAACCAGGATCCAAAGATATCAGCTTGCACAGCAAGAGAAAGTAAAGGAGCAGCACCAGCAAGGCAAGAACTTCTAAAACCTTTGAGCCAGTTCCTTGTCTGGAAAAAATGGGCAGAGCTCCATTCTCACCAATAAAGTGCCAGATGACTCCTGCTGGGTCTCTAGGACTCAGATTTCTCAGAGAAAAAAAAAAAATCTAATTGACAATAAAATAAGAGAGGAGGAGGGAAAGCTTTTAAATGCCTGAAAGATGATTTGGAGACAGAAAATGAAGAGCCAGGGGCAAAGAAACAAGGGCACATTTGAAATGATTCAGTAAGCTAATGGGGAAAAAGATGAAAGAAATATCACAGATAATGAGAGAAGGGTGATTATTTTCCATCTCCTCTCTTTATCCACATTTTGTCAAAGCAATCATGATTTTCCCATGGAGACAATATGACCATCTGATCCAAGGATCTTTCACTTAGGTGAGACATCTGCTTGCAATAGCAACCCCTCAGCCCTGGAATCCTTGCTTGTCTTAGTGCTGATTGGGTGATTATATGGGGCTGTTCATTATCTGCTGAATTTCTAAAACGCTCCCCTTGGAGCAGGTGTACCTACACAGCACTGCAGGACAAAAGGCACTGCTGAGCTCCAGCTCCCTTGTGCTGGTCAAACAAAGCTGAGTTAGTAAAAAGCCCTGTGCAGTTTATTGTGAGACAGAGGACCCAGGGAAGGGTGCCATGAAAGGTTGGCCCCTTTTTGGACTGAGCTCTTAAACTCAAATTCTTTCAAAGGCACAGCAAGGCCAAGCCTTTCTGCTGACCTTTTCAGATGCTCCCCAGTGGCATGGCTCTTTATTTCCTTTCAGATCCACTGCCTTGCCTGTACTGGCTCTCTGTGCCATTCCCCTTGCTTCTCCCCCAGGACAACACAGTGTGATCTCATTTATTAGGCTTGTTAACAAGGCCTTGTTCTTTATCTTTTCTTCTTCTCTTTTGCTATCTTCTTCTATTAATCACAAGGTTTGCTTCAGTCTGTGCACTTCACAGTTTGCCATGACATTATTTCTCCTCATGCAGGGCAGCACCCCATGTGGAGGATGTAGATGGGCTCTTGCTTCCTGGGGACAGGCATTTGGATTCCTGGGTGACAGAATGCTCAGCACAGTTCAAGGCTCCACCCAGTTCAATATGATGCTGATCTGGACAGTGAGGGCAGCTGATTTCATGGCTGATTGCAATCTGGGCCAGGCAGGTTGTGACCAAACCAATCTTCTGTCTGTAAAGGATGCTAATAAGTTTCATGATGTGGATACAACTTTGATCTTCATCTTAAGCCTGAATGTAAAGAACCGAATAAACTACCCCAGGGAAATGAAGTCAACGCCTGCAGTTTTCCCAGGACCAGATCAACTCTGGACCAAGGCTGAAGTATTTGAAGTCCAGCATTAAGCAGGGAGGGATGCATGTTTGAGCAGGCTACAGAAACCTTGAGTTCCAAAAGAACTACTACCTGATTTGGAAGGACTTCAAATATCTGAAAGATGAGCTCTATATATATTTAGCATCCAATTATAAAAATAACTAAAATGAGTGCACACTATAAATCTTTCCTCGATGATATTTGTGTCAGAACTGGTGATAAGACAGCAGCATAGAGATGACAATTTGAAAAACTCTCCTTTTTATGTCTTGTTTCATACCTTAGACCAACTCTCTAAGCTTCCCTGCAGCTGTCAGCTCTGTTGAGATTTATTCACCAGCAATCAAGATTCCAGGCATTCCCAGAAACATTTACACTGACATGTTCCCCTCTTTCCACTAACCCTCATCTATACCCACCTCTTCTCTTTCCAGCTCCATTTCACTGCATTTTCTCCTTTCCTTAGGCAGGGCAGTGACTCTGCTTCCCTTTCAATATTATGAACACTCTGGGAATCAGCAGTGGTGAAAAGGTGTCATAATAGACATAGCAGTGTTTGGGGATTTTTTATTGGGATTGATTTATTTCATAAAATCATAGAATAGTTTGGGTTGGAAGGGACCTTTAAAGGTCTTCTAGCTCAAGCTCCCTGCAGTGAGCAGGAACATCTTCAGTTAGATCAGGTTGCCCAAAGCCCCATCCAACGTGACTTTGAGCACCTCCAGTGACAGGGTACCACATCCTCCCTGTGAAGTGTATTCCAATACCTGGCCATTCTTATAGTGAAAAATTCTGCCTAATAACTAGTTTGAATGTCCTCTTTTAGTTTAAAACCATATACCCCTTGTCCTGTAACAGCAAGCCTGGCTAAAAACTCTCTTCCCATCTTTCTTATAAGCCCCATCAGGTACTGGGAGGCTGCTAGAAAGTCTCCCCAGAGCCTTCTCTTTTCCAGGCTGAACAACCAGAATTCTCTCAACTCCCTGTATTCACAGGAGAGGTGCTCCAGCTCTCTGAGCTTTGTGGCCCTTTGTGGCCCTTTGTGGCCCTCCTCTGGACTTGCTCCAACAGGTCCCTGTCTTTCCTGTGCTGAGGGCTCCAGAGCTGCATGCAGTGCTCCAGGTGTGCTCTCTCTTGAGGCATATCTGTATTGTAGATAACACAGATAACAAAGGTAAGACCTGCTAACACGAACTGAACAAGCAGTGAAAAGCAGTATCAGCCTAGCTCTCCTCACAAGGAATAAATCTTAACCACTGGGCTGGTTGCTCTGTGCCCCTCTGTATCATATTGATCAACTTCAGGAGTTCTAAACACACCTCTCCTGCATGGCATAGGGAAGTGGGGAGGGATTTCAAATAGCTCTTCATATTCTGAACTGAAAAATGAGAGGGAATTTCTATGTAACCATGCGTGTGAGCTCTACTAAAGAAACACAGACCACAACACTTTGGTTTCTTATCTATGTGGATTTATTTTTTATTTTTGCTTCCTCTTAACATCTTCAAACACCCCAATTAGCTCTTCATGCAGCAAAGGGTCCCATTTATTGCAAGCTGTGTCAAAGACTTTTAGCATGGACTGTTGGACTTTTGGCAACTGAATTGTAGCTTTTCTTCTACTGAAATATTCCTTTTTTGGTGAACAAAAAGAGGTACATTTTCTATATCTTGTACATTTGACTGAATGCACTAGTATATTATGACCTTTCTGTGCACAAACCTTTCTTTTTTAGCCTATACTTTGTACTTTGAAGAGCCACTTTAACAAAGCTTCACACGTGTGAATGTTTTTCTTTACCTTCATGACAGCAAGCACTGTAACATATTGATAGTTTCAAGGCAGGTTGTACAACTGAAGATGTTTGCTTTCTTAAGCAGGCACTTCTGATTCTGCTGTTCAGTTTGGTCATAAGGTATTACCAGCCTTCTCCAGCATGATATTTACATAGAAAGACTGCAAGCTCTTGTCCAGCTCAAGTGATTTTTATGGTTCAATGAGTAACAAGATATTCATCACCAGAAGGTCTTTTGACTTCATTTATTTTTACCTTCTTTTCTGCTAAGAAGTATATTATTATGTTTATGAACTGCCTACTCTTTACTCAGAAGAAGTCAGCTTCCTGAAAAAATCTGCCAAATGTAATTCACTTTCAGCTTGCTATCTTGGAAATTAAGACAAACTAATGGTGTATTGACTCAGACATAAGTTTGCAAAACAGGAACCACTTCAAAACTACTCTCCTGACCTTTCAGCAGGCACAGGAATACGGAAGCAAAGGCTTAGAATATATTGGACAGAGGAAACACTTGAACTTCTACATCCTTACTCCCCTGATGTAGGATTTCCAGGCTGTTTAGATCTGAATCACCTCAGACCTTTCCCAGCTGAGCAAAGCCCATCTGGCCCAGACAACACTGGCTGTTGTAGGAACAGCACAATGGTTTTGCACTATGAACAAAGCATTAAGAGAGACAGGTTGCAAATTCATTGGCGATGACACAGGGGAAGACCTTTTCACTTACGAGACAGTGTTAAACAGGCTACTCGCATAACCCATGCTTGTCCCAGCACCTCTGCAGGAGCAAGGATCTGGAAAGCAGCATCCTGCCATGTTAGCAGATGGACATGAGTAATGCAGCCAAGAGAGCAGAGAAAAAGGGATGCTTACAAGGAAATCACATAAAGGGAGTTAATCCCAACTGAAGGATGTAGACAGCTGTTAACAAGTTTGTTGAATGCAGTGGAGAGACATTATTATAATACGACTGCACGCAAGCAAGGAACTAGGATTAAGACCTCAGCAAGAGCAAGGCAGGTTTTACAGTATGAATCACCAGCAGACAACTACTGTTGTTTATGAAAGCAGGTTCATTACCCTCTGCAGGCAGTGCTGTGTCTTGTCACGAGATGGGGCTGGGATGAGATACCTCACCATGCAAGCTGGCATATTATTCTTGCTGAGACCACGTGCAGCTCTGGGCTGCTACTCAGCATGAACAGAGCCATCAAAGTCTTTCTCTAAACCAGCAGAAAAATGCATGAATTTTCTCATCTCTGAGCTCAGCTCTGCAACCTCTGCAGAAGAACAGAGTATTGTTGTGGGCTTCTAACTACACACTGCAAGTAAAATGGCAGAATTAGTCTGTTTGCCAAAAGGTAGTGCCCAATCTGCCTATTTTCCAGTCAGATGCTATTTAAAGATAATATCAGCTACTCTCCTGCTGCAGTTATAGTGCATTGTAATAGATTTTTAAGTTCTGCTACTGAAACACACCTTTGTACGATTTTATGTGTTTATTAGGAACTGTGAAATTTAATTAAATACAGGGCAAGCATTTTATCTTGTCAGCTCTGCTGACAGATCTGACATTCATTGAGCACAGATGCCCCTCTTGAAAGATCTCTGTTCTGTCCTAGCTGTTAATCCTGCCTCTTCTCTGTTTTGTTTTGGTTGGCTTTTTTTTTTTTTTAATACATGGGTTTTTTTACATATGGGGATTTTTGCCGCAGTGAATGTTAGGACAGTTTTTAGTGTAGGTTATAGAAACATAGAATCACAGAATGGTTTAGGTTGAAAGGGGTCTCAGAGATCATATCGTTCCAACCCCTAAGTAGATGATCTTTAAAGTCCCTTCCAAACTCAACAATTCTACGATTCTATGAATCAACACCCAGTGTATTCTGAAGCCTTTTTGTATATCCATAAGAGGACACATGTCAAAAGCAGCTAAAAAAGGAGAAAGAAACTCTTATTTGAGTTCTTTCTAAGCATGATTAGAGATTAATGATGTAAAGTTTAGACCACAAATGATTTGTGTCAATGTGCAGATTGACTTGGAGGATGATATTTTTGAATTTTTATTTATGCCTTTGATTGGGTCCATGGGAGGGATTAGACACATCAGGGCTGGTGCTGCAATACCTCCCTTAGCCTGAAAGAGGGAATCCTTCTGTGGCACCTCAGTTGTCTTCATGGAACAGACCAGGGTAAGTTCATCCAGAGGGTTCCCTACTGAGGTGCTGGGAATCTTGGCACCTAAAACAGGGTTCAGAGGACACTGGAGACACCAGAGCTTCTAAGATTACATGTTTCAGTGCCTTGATGGATGGGTCCAGCTCTCATGTAACTGGCTGTTGGCTTTTTACTACGAATTCATGTGTGTTTCAGTCCTCATCTGGAATGACCACTGACAAAATGAGGCAATAACTCTCTCTGTCAAGTGTCTCACTGCTGAGCCCACCAAGAGAGGCTGACAGCTGTGATTTTTGTAGTTGTGCTGTGTTAGAAAGAGAGCTGCACTTGTCAGCTGACAGGTAAAGCTGTTTTTCCTTGTGGTGAACCTGAAAGAATTTAAAGAGATGACTAATTCATGAAAGTTTCTATTGTCCATTAGCCCAGCCTCCTAGACACTTCGTCACCACATAGCCATGCAATTAGTTACTTTTCCTTCCAAAACCAGCTCAGACACACACTTCTAAGCAGTGGTATCACTTATTAAATGATGCAAACCTCTCATCTTTAATGGGTCAAGGTCTGGAAAAAAACAGTCTTACTGATAACAGTACACTGAGACCTTCTTTTAGGTTTTGTTAGGCATGTTGCTCTTTGGAGATTCCATCATGCCTCACTAAAGACTCAGGATTTAGGGCTTCCTCACCAGGGCTGGGACTGCAAAGAAGCCCTGGGAATGTGCTGCTGATGCGTGGGTGTAGCAATCCCCAGCCTGGTGGTAAAGTATTGTGTTGTTAGTCACTGGCAGAGGCGAGGGCAAACAAACAAGAAGAAATTCAAAGAGAACATCAAACCACTGTAAGCAACCTGAATTATGCAGGAGTCATAGAGTCAACACCAAGAGGATTGGATAGGAAAATTACTGAAAAATGAATAGCAACATCTGTCTTATGTCTGTATCGGACTTGAAGCAGAGCTGGAAAACCTGTTTTGATGGCATGCCAGGTGAAACAAAACTGTTCCCTGTCCCTCAAAGAAAATGAATACAGAAAAATGCCACAAACTATTTCTCCTTCTGCCACATTAACCCGTTCAGAGCCACCTATCCACTTTTGCAGGTCTTACAAATTAAGGAGAGGCAGCACCAGCCCTACTAGCAGTGTTAATTCAGCTCAACTGGGAGCTGAGACAGCCAGCCTGTAGTTACCAAGGAGCTGCAGCCTGGTGCTGAAAAGGGGGAAGCTGCTCTTCTGTCACTGTGAAATATTTCTGATCCAGGGTGAGCCCATGCTGAAGCAGGGGTTGGTGAACATGGAAATGGATGGGATATGCTTTCAGTGCCAGAAGCCATGTGGCTGCAGGGTTGCTGACATCCCAGCTCCACGGTCATCAGAGCTCAGTTAGAAAATGTCCCTGTTTGGTTCAGCTGCTGCAACTCCAGGCACTGAATTTGCTCTGGGAGACTAGAGAGGTGGTGGCTGCTCTGCCTCTCAAATTTTTCTCATAAAATTCATAAAGGAAAGACGGTAGCAGTGCTTTCTCCTCAACTGACTCTGCTTTTCTGTTTAGCAACCAGCCACCCATAAGCTGAAGTGTGAAGTTTAGCCCTCTGGAAGAAAATATGTTAGGCCCTCAAAGGACACATGTGGGGCACACAGGAATCCCACAGGCACCTCTGCACTGTGCTCATCTGCAAAGATGCCAGGAAGTAAAATACTGTCAGGATTACTTTACTGGAGGCAGAGATAACACAGCAAAATACTTAAGCTACCAGTTTAGCTGTCCAGGACAGTGTCATTTCATCGACCAATAATGATTTCTAAAAGATAATTTATAAAAGACTGGATTGAACACCTTCTGAGCATTTTGACAAAAAACATAAGAAGATTTGATGTCTTTTTTTTAAACTGTTGTGCTTTTTACAATGAATTTTATAAATCTCATTTCATTTTTCTGCCTAAAGTACATTAGTTTCTATGGAAACATGGTAGTCATTTACGTGTATGGTGTTTTCTGACATCCATATGGGGAGTATAAGGAAAAGTTATGTCACCATTGTGAAATGCAGGCATTTATATGATGCTTACCATGGTTCCATGTGTAAGAGAGAGGATGAGAGAGGATACCTTTGGTCTGTTGCATAATAGATGCAAAAGCCCAGATACAGGGAGGCAGCAATGAGCTGAGCTGTAAAATTTCACACACACACTCAATACATTTATATTCACACCAAAGAAGAATGTAAGATTCACTTAATATTTTTATTTTGCCTATTTGGTGCAACCATGCCTGTCTTCACTGTGTAGAGCAACACAGAAACTCAGTGACTTAATTACCACAGAAAGCTTAATGATATAAGTCATCCTTCCTGTGACAATGTTCAGTATTGCTGAAGAAAAGATAAAGGAAACAATCATGCTGTTTCTTCATTCATGAAAATGAGAAAATTATATTGTGACACAATCTGTAAATAACAGAACTATTGGCTGTGTAAGTATTTCATTCAGGAACATAAAACAAGCTTCCAGTGAGTCGTAATTGTTCCTTATGTTTTAAATAGGCTTTTATGAATCTACATTTCATATCTTCTGAAGGGTTAATGAAACCCTCCCTATTTGAAGTATGTTTTAAAAAGCCATGCTAGTCAATCCAGGATACTTAGAAAATTATTGCTGTACCTTGGGCACACTATAGAGCTAGAATGCACCCACACAAATCCTTTTGCTGTTATGTGAGAAGTGCACTTTAGGAAGCAGCTCTCTGCTCATTGAAATTACCACAATGTTGCTCCTTATGCATCTTTTACTTTTGATTCTTAATATTCAGAACTGTAATTTGAAATTTTTTTACAATTTTTACCATTAATTTCCTCTATCAAGACATGGAAAGCATCTTCCTTGAATAAACCTCTGCAATGCAAAGTGAACTGCAATGGGAGCATTAACCTTTGATGTACAAATCAGGTGTTGTTGCAGGTACTACCACAGTACTAACAACCAGCAAAAAGCTGTAGCAATATAACAGGTAGGATTAATTAAATCTAGCAAGCAACTGAAAGCAGCATTTATTTACTAAGAAGACATACCAATACAGGCAATGTTATCACTTACTATGAACCACACAGTGAAAAATATGCTTTCTCAGACCTCCTCCAGCCAATATGTGGGATTCAGTATATTCTTTCAAAAATATGTAGATTTCAAATGTTTTTGATTACTCCTGCCTTATAGGAGGAGTTGTATTTTCTCTAAGAACACCATTAGGAGAGACGTAAGTAGCTACATTTCTTGGTCAGACCACCTTCAAGTGCTCTTCCAGGGGATTTAGTAAGGGCTGCCAATTCTGTGAGCAGCTTGAGAGGAGCAGAGACAATTGTCCTGGTGGTGCGTGGCAGGACAGCTCAGTGGCTCCTGAATCACTCATCTGCTCCCAGCAGAGCCAAGTGGAGCACAGGCCCCCATTGAAGGATGGGGCAGGGTTGGGCTCACATGTGGGAGTATCACAGGAACTGAAGGGACATTTTGCCATATGTAGACAGCATTTTCAGCTTAATTTTTGTCACGTCCGAATTGGGAGTGCTTTAATCCCCAAAATCTGTGTTAGACAAATGAAGCCCCCTATGCAGTCAGGGCTTTTTTATTTCTGGTTGAAACTAATGGAAAACAAAAATCTATTGGCATGAGGGCAAATGAATCCAAATGGCTGAAAATGTGGGATCAGGGTACTAACGGGAAACAGACAGTGTTTCCTCCTGGTGCTCTGGACCTCACTAGGAAACAAATGACACCCAAGAGAAGGTAGGTTGTGGTTCTGGCAGGTGGATATTGAGCTGAAGAAGCTTGTTTACCTCATGTAATATGGCATTGCCAGATAGTCTTGCTTCTTATGCCCATGAGAGCACTAGCACCTGAGCCATGGCCACCTTGCTGGCAGCTGAGAGGTCCCTGTTCCTTCCCTGTTCAGAGGGTGAAAACAACACAAAGTGTGATAGAGAGCTGCTGGGAAGAACAGTACTGCAAATCCCTGCAAAAACACTGGCAAGTCCAGGTTGCCCTGACTTTGCCCTGAATCTACCACTAACTTCAGTCCTCAGTGAGATGTCAGACTTAACACTGCTCTTCTATTAGCTGTTTCTGGTTGCCTGGCATTTGCCATCAAGTGAAGGGTGCTGGAAAGAATTTGGTGAAAAAACCTTTTTATTTTATCTATTGTGTCTATACTGCCTGAATTCTCAAGGTAACTCAATTCATCTACAGTGGGGTGATTCCACTCTAAATTAATTTGAGATTGAGAATCTATTTTTGAAGGGAAATGCTAAAATACCTGTCTTGATGCAGAGAAATCAGGTCTTGAAGTATGTGACTGCCAGCACTATGGGGTAAGGCTTTTGCTGAGTGCAGGATTTTTTTTGGCAATTCTTGGTACGCTAAGTCCTGCATCACAGCTTCAGCCTCACAATTCTGTGTGTTTTTCTTTCTCTTGTCCTTCCAAGGACAGCTGTCTCATTTAGCAGGAATGTCAGATGGGTCAACTAGGAAACAAACAGCCTGGTAAAAGCAGAACAAGAAATGTGGAGTGAAGGGAAACACTGCATATTTATCTGTGTTGGCTCTGGGATGGTTCCAGATGTCAGTGTTGTGTCAGTGATGGAGACAGTAGACACGCTGGCCACCAATTGGAATTGCTCCTTTAGGATTGTCTTCCCTTTCCAGCCTAAAAATTTCCTAGGAAAGGGTATGGGTTTCTCAACACATTTTCTGAATGAATTTAATGAAGTGCTGCAGGTAGCATGATCAGTGTTCCCTAATATCCCCTATAATATCTCTAATAGATACAGGAGCAGTGTGGAGTGGATGTGTGTGTAACATAGAGGGTTATCCCCCAAGATGCTGCTGCTAATACTCAAGATGTGGCTATTGAAAATGAACTGTGTTTCTGGCAGATCCAAGGAAAGCTGGTCTTATTTAGTTTACATTTATTCAACTCTCTGTTAATTGGTCCTTTCCCCTTTATTGTCCTTTAAAGGCAGGCATGAATTTCTCAATTTCTCATATCTTGGAGCTTTTTTCTGTCACTGCTATAAAATACGGAAGTGGTTCATGCAAAATCAATAGCAAATTCCCTGGTGGACTTTGGGCAGTCTCATGCTTGTTATAAAGTCAGATCTCTGCCCAAGAGAGCTACTTTGGTGATTTTGTTTGGTTTTATTCTGAGAGAAGTGAAAGGATATGAGGACTAAATGGGACTTTTTATTAAGTAGCACCACAGCTGGAGCAGAGGCTTTCCCTTGGAGGACAGCTTCCTAACAGGCTCAGCTCCCAGTGCTGAGGTGCTGCTCCAGTGGCAAATGTTCTTCCACAAGGCTGGGGCCTTTCCCACATTGCTACTCTTGTCCTTTCCCCTCTGCCATCCCCCAGTTTCAGAGCTGTCATCAGTAATATTGGCACAGCTGGGGATTGATACATTCATTAACTGATTTGAAAACTGAAGCCAAAGCATCTTCCTCGATGTTGGCCAAGACTGGAGCCAGGTTGGAGAGCAAACAACAGCCACAGGAGAGCAGCCAGACAGGTTTCCAAATTGAGGCAGCCTGTGGGATAGCTTTGGCTTCAGGAAATTACTTTGTGCCAGCTAAAATGCCATGGTCACATGCTTGTCAAGATTACCACAAAAAGGAGATTCAAGAAGGCACTTTATTTTAAAGCTGCTCAACCTCATCACCCACTCACTGTGCAGAACCAGACAGAAGCCCATGGTATTGCACCTGTTATCCAAATGAGGGCTTGATGTCCTTGGCAGAATCTTGAAAAGACTTTTGGTCTACAAAGACATCTCTTTCTGACCAGCATCACCTGAAACTTGTCAGGGCTCAGCTTCAGCCAAGTGCTCTTTTTTCCATTTTCATAGATTTAGTGGCATCAGATGATCTCTCTACATCTCTATCTTTCTGTATCTATTTATCTCTATGCCTCTAAGTCTCTATATTTATATAATCACCAGCTTTTTAAAGACTATACATACACACACACACATCTATATCATCCCCATCATCTCTAAGTGCTACTGCATGTTGTCATTTCCTAAGGGGTTCCTGTAGGTTTTGATGGTGAGACAGGATACCATGAATATTTTTAGGACTTAAACTCTGAATATGGCAGATTTTCACTGACTTTTTTGCCTCAAAGGATCTGTACCAGAGGGTATAGCTCAAACATTTTTCTCTGAGCCTTACAGGGATGCTAGGAGCAATATCAGACAGAGTCTGTGTGGCACAGGATAAAACTGAATCAGGAATTATTCTTTCTCGCTCCTTTTCTATTATGTTAATATTTAAGAATAATTCACCAATGAGCTTGCACAGATTGATATTTTCTTGGAAAGGTTATTATTTTAAATTATTCTTTAGGAGTATGGAGCAATCATCATCAGCCAACAAAAAGGAAGCAGTAGTACTTCAGAGAAGACAAGGGTCATCCTCATCATATGAGAAGAAACCACAGACAGAAGCAGTGAAAAGTCGTGTTCCAATCATCACAAACCCATTTTTTTCCCAAATGTGTGAGGTTTGCAGGTTTATGTTGTGAAAGATGTCCAAACTTCTGTGAAAACACAGCATAAATGAGAAACTCCCTGCCCTACCTGTGCCTCTCTCAACAGAGCTCCCCCAAGAAGAGTCCTTATCAGCCCATGTAGCCAGAGGAAAAGAAGGTAAGAGCAATCCAGCACGCAGTAGTCTCCAGCTGCAAATGATATTGTGTACTGATTCAGCCAAATAACTCTTACAAGATTTCAACTAGGGGATGTGGTAGCTCACTAAACTGTAAGCTAGAATTTAGGTGATAGAAATAATATTTATGCTATCAGTTTTGGGGTTTTTTTGCTTTCAAAAGGCAGCAGTCCATTATTTTTCTGTGTCGGACAACTCTAATTTAAACTTACACAAAACATTATAAAAGCATCAATTTCTAGTCCTTTATGGTATATAGGAATTATCACCAACCTCTCAGCATGAACTTGAGTGCTTTTCTCAAGAAATTGGGAAAAGCATAGCAACTGGATTTTACCACCTCATGCTATAGGAATATACTTGGGTTTTACCAAGTATATGCTTTCAGTTGACTTTATTTTAAACTATTTTTATCATCAATTAATTTTATTTTCTCTCTTGGGTTATGAGGAAAATATCTGAGAATACAACCTTCAGTATATGCAACTAGAATTTCTCCTAGTCATAGATGTAGAAACCTAGCAAGTCTAAAAGAGAGACAATGACCAATACTCAAAGATGCCAAACACCCTCAGCTCACCTAATGAGGAAATAGCAGCTAAACCGGTCCTTGTGTCAAAACAGTCTTGACATTTCTCCAATGCTATTTGACTACACTTCAGACCAAGACTTTAACATTACTCTATATACCATAGTCTCTGTAGGAGTTAGATCTTTTTGCTGTGTCTCCTGCATGAGCCTCTTTGAAGCAAAAGGATGATTTTTCCACTGTGTTTTGCATGTGACGTCCACTTACTCTTTCACATATCCATGTCTGTTGTGATACTGAATTATTCAAATGTCTGATTATGGTTTGGTTGGTTAGAAATAGATTTACTGTAGAGAACACATATATCCATACAGTCCTGCCTATGTTTGTCATCCTTCTGAAGGCCTCCAGTAGGAGTAATTTTTCCTTTCCCTGCTTCCAGAACACAAGTCAAGTCATGAGGGCTACGCACACTGGCTTTGCATCAGCCTGTGGCAACATCAGGCACCGGTGACTTCCTCCTGCCCCACTTTCTGCAGGGCAAAGCTTTTGGATCACTGCTGCCTTTTGATCTCCAGCTTGGAAAAACAACTTGTCATGGAACTGAGCACAAAGCGTGGATTTTGCACAGCTCTAACCTAAGCTATTTCATCTGACCACTTCTAGAGAAGTTCCTTACCAAGACATTGTTCTCCTTTCTTGCACAGTGACTTTATGTCATCCTACTCCAAAGCTGAGGAACACCAAAATAAGCATCCACATATCCACAGTGTACTCATTAATATACTGTAGATCTAATTCATATTATAAATGCCATGTGCAATACAAGGAGATAAATTTCAAATATGGAGCAAGCAGAGTCCCTACCCCTATAAAATGATTTTTACCATGGCCTAGGAAGGATCCTAATAAGACAACAGAGAAAGTTAAAGAAAGAAGGTCAACATCACAAATGGATACATTAATAGAGGAATGCAAATGCTGTGCACCACAATCTATATGAAATATTGATGAGATTCCAGAATAGCTCCATTTAATATAGTGCTGTTCAGACAAACACAATGGCCCAGGTACCCAAGGTATTTCAAACACAGAAATGCTCTCAAGACCCTGCTCTAATGCCTGTACATAGCAGAGCTGAGCAAGATAGTCCTGGCGGGCAGCTGAGACCCATGAAGGAAGGGTACACAGGACACTGCTATGAAAGTATATATCATGTAGCTAAAGCTTAACATCTTACTCCATGTAGGATTTCCTCTAAAATCCATCTCTTTTTCCAGGCCACCCAGCTTGTATCACCCAGCTTGTATTTGTGCTTGGGATAAATGAATAGAGCCATAAAAAAATGTATTAATGCAAAGAGACTTTAATAGGGGAAACACTTCCTGTGAAGACATCAGACCTTTGCACTCTGCTCTCACTCTGATCTCTCCAGGTACCCCCAAGCAGGCTGTCTTGGCTGTGCATGTGGCCTGGTGGGCAAGGGAGCCTGGTCTGGACAGCACAAAGGTCCAGGGGTAACTTAGTGCTGTCACATCTGCATCACAGCAATGTGAGGCAGGGGGTGGAAAACATGACACCCTGCTAGGGAAACTTGGTTAGGTTAAGGCAATTACACTGAAACTGGGCCAGAGAACTTAACCTAATTGCACTTACCACAGATTGCATGGCGTTTCAAATACCTGACTATTTAAAATGTCTTGAAATTTGTGCTGATCAGAGCTGGCTAGAAATCCAATGCTATATTTTTACTGATTCCTGAATTATTACTGTTGTTCTTAATTGCTCAGAGTTATTTATCAATGGATCAGTGCTTCTATTACATAAACACTTGAGCTGTTGCTCCAAGAGCCAGCAGTCTCTAAACACCTGGTGTCCCTCTTTCTCTGGTTGCAGAGGCCAGGGCATCAGGGCCAGTCACAAGGCTGTGGAGAGGATCCAGCTGGTGATGCCTCGGCACCTTATGGCTGCAGAGCACCTTAAAAACTTACCTGTGAGATGGGATCCACCTCTGGCTGGCTGTGTTGCCCAGGTACCCAACCCAAACCTGTCTCTCTGCAGTCAATAAAGAAGGAGAGACATTCAGAGGGCAGTGTATTTTATCTGTCTCCAACGTTATTTCCAGAAAATGAGTCATTTCCCAAAGAACCATTTCTTTACTCGCTGACCGCAGAATAAGCCTAAGAGGCCATCCATCCACATTCTGTGCCTCCCGAAATACTAAAAAATACCTGCAAGCAACCATAGAAAGGTCTGTTGCTAAAGAAAATTATTAAGTTTCTTCAAATCCAGCCAAAATCTTATAAACTTGATTCACACATGAAGCCAGAGCCTATATATAGCCCATAGCTTTTGGATCCTTGGTTGAAATACCGTAAGATCACAAGAGAAGGGAACTAAAAGACATTTTGTAATGAAAAGATGTTAGTATTAGACAATATTAGACAGTGTTAGACACTGTAGAAATGTTGGCATAGCCTGGAATCCTAATTTTCTATATGCCATGTAATTACATGAATGGATCTTTATGTAACTTACACCTGCTGAGAGATATAAATGTACCTGTGTGGAATTGGTGATGTCTGTAATTTTGTTCCTGTCCTTTGGTTCCCTGATACATTGAAGACATTACATTGATAATATGCCCCATTAGATGCATGCCATATTCTACAATGAACTAAATCATATTCATTTTATTTACAGAGAATCATGAGGATATACTATTTTTTGTCTGAATAAATAAATAACAAATGCACGCACAGCACAGTTTTGATGACTGGGACCCTAAGGAGGTGTGTTACTGACTGTAACATTTCAACTGCGCTTTTCTTTGTTTTCCACATTAAGTGTTTCAAAAAGGACATCCTAATAAGGGACTAGATCTCCTCCAGAGACTTCCTGAGCAAGCTGTGACACACACATTTGCACAGAACTGCACATGTACATTCTGAAAATTCAAACATGCTCCTTTTGTCCGGATTAGAAAATGAACTACTAAAAATGTGTCTTGTTAATCTTTCGCAAATCACCACTAATCTTCTTCCCACTGTTTTTGAATACTCTCCTTTGGATTCCTCTGTTGTTAACTATTTGATCAAGGAAATGTAATTCTGTCTTGTCATCACAGCTCCTGCTTTATACTTCAAAGAAATGCCTGCATATTTTTCAGGAAAATTATTTTCCACTATTTCACAGAGCTTTATTTTTCTTTAAAGAGTGGGTGAATAGAATGTTCTGTACCAGCATGTACCAGTGAAAGCCATAGACTGCAATGGTTTCCTTGCTGCTTTAGCAGATAATAAAAATGTTTATTAAGGAGTTTGTTTTCCACATTTTCCAGAGACAAGAAGACAGATTATCAAACTGTTGTTTCAAACTAGTCTCAATATATTTTTCTTTGTAAAAAACAATATATATTTATAATACAAAATAATACAACTACATGAATAATACAAAAATTTTGGTCACCTATAAAAAATTCTAGGACATTAAACTTAAAAGTGATATTCCTTTTTCATTACAGAATTATGGTATTTTTTTGTTTATGAGACACTATATCTATGGGTTTTTAAGAAACAGAAAATAATGTCTACGTGAAGTTTGAGAGAATGAATTGTTTCTTCATAGCATTCATTGACAGGAAAGAAAATTGCAACAAAGGACAGGTAGGAGCAGCCTCACATTCGCAGACATGGTCCCCATGGGATACATAAGTACCTGTTGGAAGCACAACACAGCAGGGCATAGGCAATCCAGGAAGTTCCTGGAATGCACTAATGATAACTTCCTACTCCAAGTGACAGAGGAGCTATTGAGGAGAGGAGCTGTGCTGTGCTGGACATTGCTCTCACAAATGAGGGGCTGGTGAAGAATGTAAGGCTCAAGGGAAGCCTGGGCTGCAGTGACCAGGGAATGGTGGAGTTTGAGATCCTTAGGGCAGTGAGGAGGGTGCACAGCCAGCTCAGTGCCCTGGACTTTGGGAGAGCAAACTTTGGCCTCTTCAGGGATCTGCTTGGTAGAGTATCAGCCCTGAAGGGAAGAGGAGCCCTAGGAAACTGGCTGATGTTCAAAGATCACGTCTTCCAAGCTCAGGAGCAATGCATCCCAACAAAAACAGACAAAAACATCAGGAGGCCTGTGTGGATGAACAAGGAGCTCCTGGACAAACTCAGACACAGAAACAAAGCCTACAGAGCTCTTTAAGGTCCCTTCCAGCACAAACCATTCTCTGATTCTATAAGTTCTGAATTTCTTCTTGGGTTCCACAAAAATATATACTCTAAGATGAAGTGTCAGAGTATTACATGATGGACAAGTATCAGAATGTAAAGTATGCAGTCTATTCTTAAGAAATAGAGGCAGCAATCCATCAGTACAGGTATGTGTGCTCCAAGTCCTATATGTGAATATTTCTTATGCTTAACAACAAGTGCATGTGTGTTTTTCCAGACTGGGGCCATAACCTCTGCTCATTCCCATTGCAGGACAGTTGCTACTGCTCCCTATCCCGTGCTTCCCCACACAGCTTTTTGCCAAGTGTTGCACAGCACATTCGTGTCTTTCAAGTTCTGAAGATGAGAGGTTAACCAAAATTAAATTGTTCAAATTAAATCAGAGAGGAATGAGAGGAAATTGTTATCTGAAGCTGACAGAAAGTGCAGCTGCAATTTGGAAATGAAATGCAAGTCTAAATAGGAGCAATGAGGAGAGAACACAGGTGTGTTGCATGTTACCTAGCAATGAAACCCCTCTGTGATATGTGAATTGAGAATTGATTTGGAAAGAGTAAAACTATCTAGACAGGCATGTACTGAGCAGTAGCATAAATTCATAACTTTTCACCACAAGTAATCCTGAAGTTCTTTGTACATTTAACTGATGAAAATTGGACATCTCAGAAATGGAATCAGTCTATGACAGAACAGTTTAATACAAGTCCATGCAATAGCATTATGTCTTTGGAAAGATGGAAGCTTGGGGTGAAATCCCTCTTCTAGTGAAGACAGGTCTTTCAGCGTTGCCTTCCTCTGGGCCCAAATCACTCCTAGGATCTGATTTTATATTTGTATATCTGATTTTATATTTTATATTTCACCATAACCACAGCTGTGCAGCAGTCCCTGGATCTGCAGGAGCATGCTGAGCAGCTGGAGATGGGGAGAAGACCCAGGCAACTGGGACTGCACTATCACCCAATTGCAGCCTCACACAGGAGAGCCCATCCTGGGTGAGACCGCCCTAAATGACCTTCTTTTATCCCTTTGGGAGGTGCATAATTAAGGGTACTCCTGGGTGTGCTGCCCCCAAAGCAGCAGCCTATGGTTTGCACCTGAGGTTTCTGTTTCCTCTGATTGTCTTCTCCCAGGAAATGTAGTAAAGCAAACTGCATGTGGAGGCTCTGCAGAAGGGACCACATCAGGCTAAAGAAATGGAAAGGCTGGATTATACTATCACCAAATTTGACAGCAGTAAGGCACATCTGGCTCCTCAGGGGCATCTGGAGAGGGACAGATAATGACTGTCTTTGGAAATTTCATTGCCGTGAGTGGAATGGTTCATTAATCAAACTATGGAGTCTTTTTTAGCAAATATCTGGCATGTAAAGTGGTACTGAAAAGGTCATGCTGTTTAATGTAGGATAAATAAAAGTGATCTTATTTTAGTAAGAGTCAAGCATATTTCAGTGTTTTTAAGTCAAAGACAGTGTCAAGTGCCAGCATCTTTGATAAATCTTTGGTAAAAAGGATTTTTACTGTTTTCTATAGCCCATAGAGAGTAGAAAGTGACCTTGATTGAAGGAAAAGTACCAATAATATGTCAAAATATTATTAACAACTTTCTCCAGTTTCCCAGGTTTTCCTAATCCAAATGACTGACTAAATAAAAACCAAAGTGAAGTAATCAATAAGAGGGAGCTTGATGATAGCAAGTCCAAAACAGAGGAAAAATACTCAAAGTGCAGAAGCAGCAATCCAGTTTGGCCATAGGGTAAATATATATTTATTAACATAGTTCCATTGTTATATTTATATATTATGACATGATGCACTGAGTTGAAATATGCATAAAGAGGGGGTAATTAATTTAAAAATTATCAATTATTTCCTTAGTCTCTTTCATAAATCCAAATGCATGAGTGAATATTTAAGGTGGAATATGCAAGGCGCATGCGATATAAACCTCTAATAAAGCATTAAAATACTTCATTTAGAATGCCCAGCCTAATTATCAGACTGGTCAGGTCATTATAGCAGATACAAATTGCTTTTGGTAGTGAGATGCCATACTGAACACCTCCAGAATACCAGAACAGATGTTCTCTGGGATAAACAATCTGGGTCATTTCTGTAATTACACATTTGCATGACTATCAAATTACCTCGTAGAATAAAACATTTTTTGGACTGTATTCTTTGTTAATCATTGAACCAAATGACCTGAGTGGCTCTGATGTGGCTTTTTGGCCTTCCTCTTCTCAATATTCACTTCAGTGACCTCCTTAATCATTCAGTTAACCTGTAAAAGATGAAAAGGGCTAAACAAAGCCTACGTGGTTTGTCTGTATGTAACATGAATAATAAAAATAATTTTTAGGAAACCAAGAAGAATAATGTTCAACCCAACAGGTTAGAAAACGCTCATCTAAAAGTTTTATGAGAGCTGATTTCTCTCAAAATTCACCAAAGTAAGCTAAATAATGTATGTAGAAAATTAGGCAGTGCAAGAAGCAAAAGAACATTAAAGAAAAAACCAAGACTCTTCTACTTTGAGTATGTTTCCCTTCCACAAGCATACAAATAACACAGCTAACCACAAACTTCCCAGATCTGCCATGCATAGATCAGTTTATGTCTTGTCCACAAGGATGAACCTCACCATTACTTGGATTGGCAGGGTAGCAGTGTGCCTTGTAGCAACAGCAGCAACTTAACTTTCCCAGAAAGTATCTGTGAGAGTCTGAAGTGTGATGGGAAGGGGTGGAGGGATGGTGGGAACAGATTGGAAAGGAGACAGGTAAAGGCAAAATATACTGGTATGGGATATACAACAAACATCTAAACCTAATGAGGCCTGATATATACATGAGTTTCCTCTTGTAATGTCAACCTAAGAAAATGTTTCTCACATTTTAAAATTTAGGGTTGTTCCTACAGTAACATTATTTAATTGCTAAAAGGGTGTTCTTCTGCTTTCTACCAAAAATGGCTCAGATACTCATTCTTTCATAGCAATGCTTGCTCTCATGTTTAGTCAATATGACATTAAAAATTCATTCAAATATTGCTGGTGTTTAGTTTAGGATAGTTTTCAAAAAGGTCAGTATTTAAAAAGTAGCAACAATATGCATGGTTTCATCTGGAAATATTGGAAAATGTGTGTACTCTAAAATTTGGCCATTTCCAGAAAAGTAAATTTTCTGGCATGAACCCTTAAATATAAAAACTTCAAGCAGTTTGTTTTGCAGAAGCCATAACAACTTGAGAGTTCAAAGAAATAAAATATTTAAAATATATCATATTTAAGCAAAAATTCAAAATTAACAAAAATGCACAATCAGTGTTTCATTCTACAAATCTCTCTCTTATTTTTCTTCTTTTTCTCACACTTCTTGTCCTCTGTGTCACTGGAGGAAGGGAAAAGATCAAAACAAAAGTGGGGAAGGAGGAAGACTTTTCCTTACTTCCCACTGGGAAAAAAGTAAACTTCCTACCAGAAGAGAAGTTAGCTGCTATTTTAGGTTTTTAGTATATTCTTGTTAGTGATAGAAAAATAATATATTTGAAGATTTAAAATGTTATTTTTATTTATTCAAAGAGTCCTACTTTCCATTCCCATTTTTATCTGGGGTGGTGAGGTGGGAACAATAAGGGAACATAAGGATTTGCCATTATTTCAACATAAAAATGTCAAGCATTATAAAAATATCCTCCTGATTTTTTTTAGAAGTGGTATTTCCCCA
The DNA here is from genome assembly GCF_965231275.1 of Zosterops lateralis. NCBI lineage: Eukaryota > Metazoa > Chordata > Aves > Passeriformes > Zosteropidae > Zosterops > Zosterops lateralis. Next base: position 15,378,163 of record NC_139763.1, on the reverse strand, counting down.
CAGAACACTGAAACTGCAATCTTTTTGAAAGATTCTCATTTAAGAGGTCAGACCTTTCAGCTTACACTTTAAACAATTTTAGCTTTCACACATACATAACACTGAATTGCCACACTGGATGATCGCATCCACACAAGGCTCCAGGGCCCTGAGATGAGATGAAGCCGCCAGTTAAACCCTCAGGAGCAGCTCTGTGGTCCTGCAGCCCCAGCCAGGGGCTCCCAGCACTGGATTTTGTCCTGAGCAGTCCCTGGGTGAGGCAGGGGGGTTGTGTCGCTGTGTCAGCTCCACGGCCAGGGCTGTGAGCTGAGCCACCACCCGGGCTCAAACCCCTCCAGGTTCATGGAGCACACAGCTCCTGCCTGAGGGACAGCCATGCCACCCCCTGCTTCTGGTCAAACCCCAAAGCCCTGAGGTCAGAAATACCCAGGGGCTGGGCCTGAAGAGGTTTGTGGTTGGGTTTCAATCTGGCCTCCAGCAGGGTCTCGTCCCCAGGTGAAAGGATTTTATGCTGGAAAATCCATTTATGCTGGAAAGCCCTTTCTCTTCTCCTGCTACAGCTTCAGAGGAAACAAAAGGCCCAACCTCAATCATCAATTAATAGAGCCAGTCCCTGTATGGCCCCCCAGGCCATCTTGGCCTACACACATTACTATGTACCAAAACCCCAAACCCAAGTTTGCACCCTGTGAGATCACACAACACCATCTCAACTACACACCCACAACCCCAGTGCTATCACACAATCTCAGAAGCCTGTTACAAGGCCTCAAGTCAGCACCCCTCAGCTCAGAAAGCCTGAAATTTTCAGCCTCCAGGGTTCCAACAGACCCCCAGTAACCTGATGAACTCTGAGTGCTCCAGGTGAGCATCCTCAGCAAAGAAGGAAATGGACTCTGCCCCCACTCCTTAAATAAAATTTTTAATAATATAAAATGCCTTTGTTAGACATACATTAAAAAGCATGAAGAACTCCCTCCATCACAAACACAAATCAGTGTGAAGTATTTTATGAGCTCAGTCAATTTTAGATCAGTGAAAAAAATAAAGCTTTAGTCTTGGTGAACAGAGCAGCATAAATAACCAAAGTAATTCTTCAGTGAGAAGTCTGAAGATGCAAGCAAAAGAAGCCTGAGAAAAGAAAAGCCACACAAAAAGAGAGTTTGTCTTTTTAACATCACCTGTTTTTACAGTATTTAGAATATAGACATAAATATAGCTGTGGTACACCAGGCAGAAAGGTACTTTGAAGAAGCTTTTTGCATGTGAACTTTCAAAGATTAGTAAATAGATATTAGAGGCGATATTTCAGTCTTAACTCCTATCCTTAAAGAAATTAAATCCTTCCAACAAATATCCTCAACACCTTTCCATAAATTTGATATAAACGTTGCACCCCTCCTGAGACTTACGAGGATGTTGAAGAACTTTCTGCTTGCCTCTGTAGTTCTAAAACTTTTTCTTTCCAATATGTGCTGGAAATTGATTTCTTCCACAGATTTAGTTTCCATCCACTTCATTCAGTATAGGGAATTAGCAACCTGCTTCAACAGCAGGACTCAAACTCTGTGCCCACACAGACCTGCAGCACAGCATCGCTGTGGCCAGTGTCTGGCCATGGGCTTTGTGTTGGTTTTGACAAGCGTCAGCACTAAAGCTTGTCCAGCTTGCTCTATCTGACCTGCCCTCAGCTTCACTTTAACTTGCTTTAGCTGTAACTGTAGTTTTCCTTCTGACCAGGTGCCTGTGGCTATTTTGGTTTGTTTTGTTTATTGCTGTATGATACTGCTGTGGTTTTGTGACTGCACAGGAGTGATGCAGAAGGAGAAATTCCACCTTGGTGAGATAGCAGAGGCCCTGGGATGTGCAGATCCCATGTGTGGTGCAAGGGAGTACCAGCACTGGGTGACAGGAGATGGGGCACAGGTTTGGCTCTGGAGACCCCAGAGCTATTAACAACTCACTAGTGTCAGATAAAGAAATGCAGACCTGAGGCTGGACAAAACTGATTCTAGGGCAGCAAGTAGAATAAAGAAATAGGATCTATCACATCTCTAAGGCTCTGCTCTGTCTTTAGCAAATTTCAATCTGATATGGAGTTCAGACCATTATAGAAAGAGCAAAGATGCAAAAGCATGTTAGATGACATGCAAAAAAGCACCCAAATAGATCCTAGAGTGAGAAAAAGGAAACTATCAACATGAACATCAAAATTCTCCTGGCGAAGAACTCCAGATGCCAACAACAATCCATAATCCTGCCAACTCCAATACCTGAGCAAAAGCAGCCACCCACAGGTCTGAAAGGGCTGGAGATGAGAGACCATTTCACCAGGAGAAGGGGTAGAAACGAAGAAGTTTTAGCTGTATTTATTACTACTACAGTTGCAACCTTTTCTGCATGGACATAGTTTTTCTTTCTGCAATAGTTGTATATAGATTGGTAATGACTTTTGGATTAGACTCCTAAGGTTTCAATTATACTCACAATAAATTTCTGTCTTTATATGTAAGTTGTTCCTGCTTTATCCATAAAACAAGATACTGAGCATTACTAGTAGCTTCACTAGATCCAAGTCATAAAAATATTACTTGTTAGCAGTACTGAAACAGAATCTCTTCCTTAGGGGTTTAATATGACAGACTAAACACTCTCAAAGCTTTTGACTTAACACAGCATCAACTGAAGATTCATTGGCATTTGCCAAAACAAAAGAGGTCAGATTTTCAGGTGGCATGAGCTGGTTTCGTTTTTCAGTTGCGTGGGAAAAGCAGAGCCCTCATTTCAGGCTCTGTTTCTGGGACACGTGGCTTCCTTGAAAACCTGAGGTCTGGCACCATAGTAACATTACCTCTGAGGGTAAAATCTTGCTCCATCTGAAGTCAGTGGGAATTTTGCCACTCATTCATTTGTACTTGAGGTTTCACCCAAGGAAATTTCACCCCAAATCAAACTTTTCACTCAAAGATGTCCAGGAGGAATGGATCACAGCCAAGCTTGAGTCTACTGTTAGGACATTACTACCTTGCCTTGTGCAGATCTGGAAGTGAAAGCATGGACATATCCCATGAAAATAATATGGTAACACACAATAATCTGGAGCTTTTGTCGGTGGGATTATCCAGATGTGGTTCAGAGACACATGTGGGTACATTAGATCAGCTGATGCTTGTTATAAATATAAAAGAAAAAAATCCTAACCAAACAAACTTATCCCAAAGAACAAAACCCCCAACCAACAAAAACAAGCAAAAAAAGCCAAAAAAGAAAGAAAGAAAGAAAGAAAGAAAGAAAGAAAGAAAGAAAGAAAGAAAGAAAGAAAGAAAAGAAACCAACAAAAAAACCCCATCCCACAACACAAGAAAACAAAACAAACAAAACCCACCCCACACAACAAAAACCCCCACAAAACCAAAACCAACCAGCAAGAGGCACATCATCACATGAACCTGTTATTCAGAAAAAGCAACATTATTAGAGTTATGACTAACTGGAATACCTGATAGAGATTTACCACGACAGAAAAAAATCAGGTATGTTAGGTATGGATGTATACCTATACATCTTACTAATTTCTTTTAGGTTGTGTGAGCAACTTTTAATTAAGCTTCAGGTTAAAATGTGCATATTTGACTACACATATATGAGGACTATTTATAATGTTGACCATAAACATAGTATTTTAGTTCTCATATGAAATATATCAGGAAGGTTGTTGGCCTATTTCAGTCAAGTTACATCATGTAAAGATGTGAGTCTGTAAACTAAGACTGAAGGGAGTATGGATGGCTTTTTCAAACTGGTTTTACTTCATACACCCAAGGAAAGTTTTTTGTTGTCCTTGAGATAACCAGTGCTTTTAGGTGGCTTCAAGCCTGACTATGAGGCTTCATGCAGTGCTCTTCTGACTTCTGCTCAAGCACACACATGCCCAGCATTGCTTTTGTTGCTTTGTCACATTAGTCTCAGTTTGTGCACGTAGAATATGGCCTTCATTTACTCAAGCTTAGATTTGCTGAGAAATTAAATGTCTGGGTCTGAATTATTCACTATTGGATCATTTTATAGTCTGTTGAGAGACACAGTTATTTCCAGAGGGCAATTCCTCTTCCTCTAAGATCTTTAAGACAAATAATCTTCTAGAAATGCTTGCTTCTCTTAACTGGGCTTTGAAGGTGACCAGCTCAGACTGAGATGTCTAAAGTCTGCTTACTTAAGGTTAAGCTAGATGCATCCCTCCCAGAGACTGTAGTGGAGGCACACACTGTTTATGAGTTCTTGCCTATACCTGATTGGAGGGCCATAAAACAATATAACGTGCTATGTGCGACTGAGATTGATGATTGCGGTCAATTGAACATTTTATATTTTGTATCTATTAAGTTTTAAATTTTATAGACTGAAGTCAGATGATGACTTCAGGAATTAAAACTTTTTTTTTTTTTTTTTTTTCACAGAGGATTCATGGTCTAAATGATTTTTCATTACAAACTTCCAATTTTCTATGAAATTTTTCAAATTTTTAAAAATTTGAATATTTTAAGACATTAAATTCTAGACGAGGTATATATTATGTTAGAACCATTTCACACATAGTATAAAAAACACTCAAGCATTTGAGCCATTCAGTGGAAAACAGATCCCTATGATCAATTAGAATTTTAAAACATTATTTTATTACTTTTTAAATATTCTGTTTGTTTATAAATGAACATATGAATGTTTTCCTACTCTAACCCCCCAATTAACAGTATTAAAGTAAGTATACAAGAGATCCAAACCTTCGCAGACAGTTGTTCTAGTAACATTTTATTAGCAGAACATTAATTTTTGACAAATTTACTATGAAGTCTCTTGCATCAGGCACAGGATGATATCCATCACTAAGCTAAATGCTGTAAAATCATCTTTAAATGCAACACTAAGCTTAACCTAGTGGGAAAACATAATCTCTGATTGGGAAGCTCATTTTATTAAGTCATTCAGGAAAGGGGAGCTGAGTTCTGGAGTAACCTCAGGACTACTTCTTCCCTGCCAGATGGAAAATCTCAGGGATGACACACTTGTTCCTGAGGGAAAGGATGTTGCCCCTTTGACAGCCTACCCACACCACATAAACTGCATCAGCCTTGGAGGAAGTTATGGCTCCCATCCTCCCTCCAGAGGAAAGGCTGGTGCAGCAGGAAATGAAGGAAAAAATCTCCAGGCTGTGTTTGTGCACAAGGGGCAGGCAGCAGACTGACAGGGGCTAGGCTGCTGCAGCTCCCCAGATGGAGCAGGTGATCCCAGCAGGCACATGCACGCAGATATATCACAGGATTATGGAATGGTTGGGTTGGAAGGGATCTTGAGGATCATCTCATTCCAAGACCCCTGCCACAGGCAGGGACACCTTCCACTAGACCAGGCTGCTCTCACACATGCACATCTAAACCAGACAGAGACACAGATCACATCTTTAATGCTGCATTTGCCTCCCCCAAAAGTGCATTTTGTTTCTTTCCTTGCTGTTGCTGCCCTTCAAAACCAGTGTAATCACGGGTAACCCTTGGACTTTGGTGTGACCAATTGCGGACACTGCAAATCCAAGTGCCATGTGCACCTTGGAGCCACACAGTTCCTCTTGGTTCCAGTCATGACTACAGAGTGACTTGACAGTAGTGGGGAGCCAAGGATTTCAAAAAGTACAATATCTGGTACCAAATCCAAAGTTTATATCTGGAAGAGTTCACAGGTATTTGTGAGTTTCAATAGCTCAAAGCATCTCTGCTCTGGTCCCTGGGCTGTAAATTCACCTGCAGCTGGGGGGCATTTGTTGTGCCACTGGAGTCTTCTGATGTATCTGATGTAAAAGAATCCTTTTTTTCTTGTTGGTGTTTAAAGATCCAACTTCCATATGAGGCAAAGCACAGTAAATTGGGACAATTGATAAACTCACTTCAGCTGTGACAGAAACATGTTTGTAGATATACCCTCAATCATAAGAAATGAAACCAGAAGTTGGTCTTTAATTTTAAAAAGAAGAAAGAGAGAGGTATGGAGAGCATGGAATTTGGCATATAGGAGCACATTTAATGTATTCTTGATGTTAGATTTAGTCCAAAGAAAATATAAAATGCGTATAATGTGTTGGACCTACCCTGCCGACACCTCATACTTCCTGCTCACAGACACTGTAGGAGGCAGAGGCCAAATCTGTCCCTCAGTGCTGTCTTGGAGGGTGCCCTGGATCCAAGCACCCTCAGAAGTATGCACACTCTTGTTTTGGGGAAATCTAGAAGGTTGATGGTAAATTAGACTGGAAGTGGACTAATGTGGATGATTAGAGGACAGAACCTGGCAATGAAGTGGGGAATTGTTATTTGAGAGGATAGATGTACCTAATGGAGCCACTACTCTTTGGGAAAAAAAAAAATTAAGTTACTTATTCACTGAGAAACAAAAGCTCATTTCTGTTGGAGAGCTAGTCCTAGTATAGTATGTCTTTTTTTTTTTTTTTTTTTTCTTTTAAGGTAGAAGTACTTAATCTTGTGTATTTATTAAGCAACTATTACAGCAATTTCAGTGCAATTGCAGTTAGCAATGGGTTCCATATTAGCTCACAAACAAGGAATGGTATTTGTAAAATAGCATAGTTTAGGCTTCCTGAACTAAAAAAAATCATAGACCAACCTATTATGAAGGCATGCAGGAAAGTTAATCAAATAAAGGTGGAATGTAAGTATGCCTAACCTGCAGGTTGATAAACGCCATATGGGTGCTCTTACAGAGGAATAAAATTGCTTTCATTTTCTGCAGCTTAATTCTGTTTAAATTGCCGCAAACTCCAACCTCTTTATTCTGAGTGAAAACACATGTCCCAGGAGTTTAACGTGCTTGAACTTATGCCTGTAAACTTCACTACTTGATTATCCATAACTTTCCCAAGCCTCCCCACCCAAACTTGCTGTTAAAACAAGTTATTGTTCCTACTTATACATGAAGTGTGTAACCAGGCATAGCAACATGCTCCACACCAGCTGCACTTCAGCCATGTGGGGCCCTTCTAATGGGTGCTTTTGCCCACGTTTTCAATTGTTTTAAGAAGTTAAAGTCCCAAAGGGAAACAGAAGGGGAACCAATTGAAAATCCTCAAAGAAATCTGACTCCTTTCCATGCACTTTTTCTGAATTTCTCCCAGGGGCACTGGGCCCGCCCACTTCTTTCTCTTATATGAAAAAAGATGCAATAATGGCAATGCACATCCAAGAAGACTATGGCAGACTGAAGTTGCTGACAAGCTGTAGTAAGAATGCTGCTTTCCAGTCCTCACCTCTACCAAATTCCTCAGGATGACAAGCTACAAGTTGTTCTTTTGCACCTTACCTGTAAAATGTCCTTCACCATTCAGAGAAGTACTTCTCAATATACTGTTGCTGATGCAACTTTCATGTTTAGCATTGCATCATATTTCTTACCATTTAAAAATATGAGAAGTAGTAAAAAGAAAATAAAAAACCCAAGAAAACCAGAACAGCAATAAACACAAGCTGATTCATGGCTGAGGTACTAGTCTCTTGCCCAAACTGTCTGACATGTGTTTGATGTACAGGATGACAAGAAACTTCTCATAACAACTATTTCATTTGTGTGCTCCTAAATAGGGCAAGAATATTCAGAAGATGTGCATCACCACTAAATAATTCACTCATTGCAGGTCTTGTTCTATGGAGCATGAAGGCAATACTGCCTTGACCTATTTTGGCGCAGACTGAAATCAGATGTGGCTTCCCACCTGTGCCATGAGTGCCCCTGGCATCACACAAACCACTTCGAAGGCCACAGCCAGGCCACCTCCCTCTTCCTATATGGATGCTAATTTGCATTGCTCAGAAGCAGCCTGTTCACAGGCTATTACTAACAGCTGTTTATGCAGGCATCCACCCTGTGGCCCGGCTCAGGCCATCACTGCATGCCTGCCCTCCCTATTTGCAGACAAGTGGGCTTGAGAGATGAAGGCAGTGGGAAGGGTGGGCTGTGAAGCTGAAGCTCTTTCAGTGTGAGAGTATGTGGTTGGAGAAGATGTGAACAGCAGGGGTAGAGACAATAACCAGTGTCATCACCAGTGATGCCTGTCTGTTTTGGATGTGAGCAGCACAATTGTTCAGCAATGATTTCAGCATGTCTGAGTGACTGCTTAGAAAATAATTTAGAAGTGAATGATAAAATCTATACCTCTCTATGACTCTGGTTCATAGACAATTCCTTATTTTCATTGTTTGTAAAGGAAGTTTTACATTTTCTGTGTAATCTAGAGGAGAAAAAATCAAAATCTACCTCCTTTGGATGAAAAAGTCTAAGCTCCATGGATACTGTTGCTCTATACATCTTCATAACTCTGTAACTGGACTCTAGGTTTCCTATGAAAATAGATCTTGGATGAGAAAATCTGATTTTTTTGGAAGATCTAAAATTATATTGAGAAATATTTAGAATATTAGTATTACATCAAGAATTACAGAATGCAAGAATTATGTCAATAAAATCCCAGAGTGATTTACTTTTTGCTAAATGATACCCTAAATTTTAATACTAAACCTTGCACCTCCTAGTAAGTTTAGATTATTTAATATGAACATATAAAACATCTTAAACTATGCCAAGATTTTGTGAGTGACCTCAAATTCAATTTCTAAGGAGAAGCAAATATACAGAGAACTTAGGCAAGAAAACATGCACACACTTTTGGAACACTCTATAACAAGAGCCTATGAGAAAAGGCAAATATGTAAAAAAAAGGAGGCAGCTGAGACAAAGCATCCAGAGTTAAAAATATTTAGCCAATAATAAATATTTTAAAAAAGTGAATTCAGAAGCGTTGACTGTCTTACTCTGGTATTTTTAGATTTCTTTACACTTCTGATGATCTAGAAAACTTAAAAAACCTAAGATTATTTGATAACATACTAGCTACTAAATGTACACTTGCTGCATACTGTAACTGACATATTGGGCATGCCAGAGGCAGAAGCCTCTACCCTTCTCTGTCCACCACTATGTCAGGGCATCTTCTTGTGGACACCAACATTTTGTTATTTCTCACTGTACCAAATATTGTGAGACAAAAATCTCAGGAGTGCTATGGGACAGTCTTTCAGGAACATCTCTGGGAGTTCTGGGCTTTATTTTGGAAATGTCCAAAAGAGAAAAAGAGCCTTGAGGCTATGAGGCTGAGAGCCAGGGCTCTTAGACTGTCAGCTGTGCAAGCTGCATAGGTTGCTTAGCCTTTGTGTGCCAGATTTTCGACCTCCACAAGAAGAGGAATATAAATATTTCAGGTCAATATTACACATTTCCTTGTTTTAATACTCATACTGCCTGAGACCCCTGAGTGAGAGATGCTATATAAATACAAAGGCAGTGACAAGTGGCTTTGTCAAGCACCAGGACAAATAGAGTGGAAAAGCTTTTAAAAGGCCAATCCCAAGTATGTGCACATGAGTGCATGCAGGGAAAGAAAATCTCAGTTTGCTCAAGACATCTATGCATTTCTCGAGAGTCAATGTAAATAAAGGGAATTACCCATATGAATATCATGAAGCAATATAGACTGGAAACAGTTATATGAGTCTGCCCACTCTATTCTGTGGCAGAAACATGAACTACATGCTGTTTGCATTCAAATCTCACATCAAAAGATTAGGATATGTAGTAGTGAAAAAATGCTTCTGGAGTACAGGAATATTAATTTACTGGTCAATCTTTCCCCAACATAGCATGTTAAAAGAGTAACTTTCCTTTAGTACCTATTGAATATATGACTGAGACATGCTAATTTTATGTAATTTTTAACTCTTGTGTACTACGAGTGACTTTAATTGAGTGCAAAAGTACACAATCCTGTTTTACAGTCTGACATAGTTTTCTTTCACGCTTTTAGCTTGTATAAATTCACTTGACTACAAATTATAACACACTTGACTTTTCACATATAAAGGATAGCTTGAGATATTTTTAAGCTTTATTCAAATTGTGACCAGTGCACATGCTGGATTAATATCTGTGGAAAACTAATTTTTGAAAAATTCCAGTGTTTTCTCACCGTAAATATTCTCCTTCTTTTTCCTAAAAACAAAATAGGAGAATATGAAGTCTTGTGGTTATATGACTATATTTCCACAGGTTTTGATATGTGTTTTTCTGTTGCAGTTGTTACTTTAGAAAGAGCAAATGTGACTGACAGAGCAGAATAATATATCCTAGAACTATATATCTTTTTGTGGGCAGAAACACCATGATGACAAAATAAATTCAAATATGATACAACTTTGGAAAATATTTTTAAAAATCCACTACTCTTCCCTATGACAAGCTTGTCACAAAGGTGAGACTAAAACAAACCTCCAGATACTCGATATTAATAGACAGTGATGAACAACAAGATTCCTGTTCTCTCCTCACATGCCAGGGTGTTCAGGGCAGCACTACTGAAGTCAATACACTGCATTATCTTATACACTTAATACTCACTTGCATCGTGCTTTGAAGTTAATAGAGTTATTCTGTAGTTAATTGGGTTTAACTCAGAGAAAAATTGCACCCACTAGAATGAGCAGTAATACAAAAGGCTTTGGAAGCCAGCCCGCATTGCTGGTCAGAGATTACTAGTGCAGCAGAAAAGGACCTCTTAGAAAACAAGAAAGACAGGAGGCTAATGCAGAGGAAACTTGCCCACTCTTTTGAATTGGCAGCTGTATCACATACTGTAGTGGGGAGGCACTCAGCATCACTCTCCACCAGTTCCAATCAATTTTCTCCTTGGTTCTTCACCACAAACGTGATGTATATGCTGTAGAGAACTGTTAAAGTGGTTAGCACAGGTCTGGTTACAAGGATCAGAATTAGTTAATCATATCTAATGCCTTGAAATTATACATGCAACTGTGCTGAAAAAAAATAGATCCAGAAAATACACTTTATCCCATGTTGTTTGAAAATCTGACCCCAAGTTAAAAGACAACATCGGTTCTAGCTTCTCACAGTAAGGTAGGATCAGTTGGTCAAAATAGTTTCTATGATCTCAAACCAAGAGTGGTGTCATCAGCTATACCCTATATTTCTTCCATGGTTACTGAGTGCATTTGCATAGTAATTGCATTTACATTACAGTATGCAAGCCCACATAAAGTGCCCCAAATAAAATTAATTCCTAAGACTTTTATATCCTTCAAATAAATGCATATTAACCAGCAAGGTGTTATCTTTCCCATACTGACTCATTTCCTTTCTCAGAAAGGATCACTGTGTAACCCATTGACTTTCTCCATGACTATTGGCAGCTATAGGAAAGATTTCTTGCACTAACAATAAGACAGGTGACATGGAAATTGGGATACATCCATGTTGCTTTATACATTTGTGGAGAATTTAATCTGTAATTACTGGTGATGGCAATTTTCTGTAGAGTGCAGGAGGAAGTGTCAGAGGTAAAACCTGCTCAACATTTTCCCCTGTTGAGCTGTTACTTTCTCTCTCTTGGATTGAAAGGAAAAAATGGGCAGTTGGTAATTTTTCAAACACACCACATTGAGTTCACGTTAGATTCATTGCTAGCATTACCAGCAGGGAGCACCTTTCCTTTTAATATGAACTATGAACAAAGGACACACTTTTGGTTGTGCATGTTCTTGCTTGGCAAATAACTGATGCTGTTTGCCAAAAGTCTCTCATAAAAACAAAGACACATCATGGTCATTTAGGCCATAATGGCCATTAGAACCATCCTAAAATTATCTCTGAAGGCTGAAGAAGCAGTTGCACTTCCTTCTCTATAGACCTTGCCTGTGAAGTTACACAAGCAGCTTGTCTCTTCTATTTGACACCTGAGTGTAACTGCTACCCTGCTACAGCTGCAGGCTGGGTCCAAGTAGCTGCAGATATAAAACAAGAGGGTTTAGTGGGGAAGAAAGGACAACAAAGGCTTTTGTCCCTCCCTGTGTCACCAGTTGGCATAACATGTCATCCATGCCAAATGACCAGATCTGGTCAGGTGGTCATGGAGGTAGACTGAGCATGAGCATGTTGACTTCACACAAGGGCTTCAGGAAGGGTTTTTAGCTGTACAATCACCATGAGCTTTTCTATTTCTATTGGTTTTCCATTAGTCAAGACTGATAGAACAATATTTTTCATGTGGTAATGGCAGGAGACCCAGTCAATGGTTGCCATGTGTTGACTTGCTTCTCAACATTGTTGACTTCCAAAGCAGACAGATGTAATCCAGTCAGCTGAGAAATAACCTCAGCTTTGGAGAGGAGAATGTAAAATTCGGGCTGGTTCAAGAGACAGCAGCTGACCTGCAACAAGAATGAAAGTAGCCAAATAAATCATTGTGATGTCTGCCGACTCTGACCTGACCTTCATCAGTCCCAACAGACTCATTCCAGATTATTTGCAAGATGACTTATTTCTAAAAAGCCACATGGCCACATTTGCACAGTAGGAATTCACATCAGCACAATGCATTATGCAAACTCAGACACAAACCCTGTGCACAGATGCAGGGCAGGCCCTAAACTGGATGCAGTCCCATTTGGGGTACAAAACCATATATGCTGCAGCAGTGCAAATGTTAATATGCACCTCTGCTATGTATCTGCTGCTGAAAGGCTACGTGAACAAATCTGGATATGCTAGTGCAGTGTTCTCTGTGTTGGTCAACATCACAGAAGGAGAGTTTTCTCTGGGATTCCCTCCTTCGAGAGACCGGAAGTCTCACAATTATCAATGCTCTCTGGCTAAAATGCAGGAGTCCTCTCTGTCATTGCTTTCCCACTGTAATAACTTTAATAATAGTAATTAAACTAGATGAATTATGTGCCTTTTCCTCCTTCCCATGTTGTGCAAGAAGAGAACCAAAAATCTATATTAATTAGATTATATGGTAGGCTCATTTAATTCTCTAAAACACTCAGAATACTATGGAGAGGAGCACAATGGAAATGCCTTGGAAGATGAGATTACATAGGTGTGACACCCAGGTGTCACTGGGACTAATAGAGTTTTTTAAATTGGGGTGGTTAAAGGAATCTGAAATGAGACCATGGTGTGCATTTTCTCTGAGCAATTATTCAAACTGCAGTCAAGAGCTCTGGCAAAGCTTTTGATTTGTCACTCATATGTCCTGGCTTCCCACTGCTCATCCTTTGACAATTACATAAACAAAAGCTTCTGGAGATCTCAGGACTGGGGCAGCACCATGACTTACATCAGACTGTCTGGGTAGGAGGGTGGCCAACTTTCTCTTGGGACTTTGAGGCTCTGAAGATAGAGGGAGCTAAGAAATGAGAGTAAATGGTTTTGTTTGTAGTGTGCTATTGACTATTTGTCCTCATCTTACTGCTTTTTCAAGCACAGGTATGGAAGGGCTGGTTGTGGGAAAGCAAGCTGTTGTGATAATTCCAGTTGATTCTAAACTGTTTTGAAACAGACCAAGATTACCTTTCCAGGTCACCTCCAGAGCACTCCAGGGTTTTCCTTTGGGATTTATGACACCTCCAGGACATTCTTGATCTTTGGTTGCCAAAGTACAGGGATTGTGAGACCAGATGGAAACTGTCCAGCCCCCTGCCCAACCCAGGCTTCTTCTACTGGATGCTGCTTTCAAGACACAGTAGAGCAGAGCATGAACCGAGACATGGAAAGCAATGCCAGAGCCTGTGGTATGAATGCAAGTTCCATCCTTAGTTCCCTAGGAGAAAATCTATCTAGATTCTGGAATGTTTCCAGGCATAAGAATGCTCGTGCTACCAAACTGCTCAAATGTTGTCCAGCATAGCTAACACCCCCCAGACAAGTCCCAAGCTCTGTTTGAGTGTTAACATGGCCAGGAACCATTCAAAGTATGCTGGCTATGTGCAGCCACTAGGTTTTGCAGGTAAAGGCTATTTAATGCTGTGGATGTAAGCCACTGTAGTAGCTGAGACCAGTGCCAGAGAATGAGACAGGTAGTATTAATCCAGCAGAGCTCAATTCATTAGCTCTAGTATAACAAGGAACAAGAAAAATAATAATAAAAGGCTTTCATTGAGCACTGGGGTATGTTTTGGGAGGGGCTTGCTTTCTTCTCTGATTAATTAGTGTTAACTACTTATCCTTGGCTGAATTCCTACTGAGTCACTTTAGGTATTTCAAATACACCCTGTCCAATCTATCTGCCTTTTAAAAATGGCTTTATTTCTAAAATCTGTTCATGTTTTGGACTTCTTAGCATTGATGACATTCACATTTTCTCTTTTATTTCTTCCCAGTTTTAATACTCTGCCATATCTTCTAACTTCACTCTTTCTCACTCTTTCTAACTCTCCCTTCTCTTATTTCTACCTGTACCTACAAACTGATCCATACTTATACATACTTTCATTTCCTCTTATGCTTCTTGGTTTTCTCAATTTCTTGTAATATTTTCTTCTGATTATTGTATTGCTTCCTCTAGGGTATTCCCTGTCACTCCTTTCATAATACCAAATTTTCATCTTGACCCTTCATTCCTTTCTATACTGATATTTTCCCCTTCATTATTACTGTTATTTAATACTAGAAGAGTTTGCAGAAATATTCCTTACCATTCTCTCTGATAATAACTATAGTCTTTTATTTTATCATTGTTTCTTGTGCTTTAACCAGGTCTGGCTGTAGACAGCAGCACAAAAAGAACAATAAGCTGGTGATAGTATAGAAAAGTCCAAACCATAGTAATGATGTGATAGATGAACACTGTGTAGTATTTAAGTCTAGCATGCACTCTGGTAAAAATTGATCTGCAGGCATTCTCTTGATTGGACAATTAGACTCCCAAAATTCCCTTCGATTTCAATGTGACACCATATGGATGAACCTTTAGGTCTATGTACAGTCCAAACAGACTTCTGGGAAAGATTTGGAGTCTGGGAAGGACAGCTCATAGTAGGGAACCTTAGGTCATAAATTTCTCTATCTGTAAACATGAAACTGCATGCATTAAATCTCAAATAGCTTCTTCTAATCATAGCCTAATCAGGGCACATCAGGGCATATTTAATTGTAACATCAATAATCTGCTGTGCACCAGGAATATTTGAAAATATGTGTTTTTTTCCTTTTCCTGTAAAATGCATTTGAAAGCAATAAATACTTCCTGAAATTCAGGACTATTTCCATATAAATAGTTTTTAGAGAAAGTTGTTAGGTATGAGAAATAAAGCAGACCTGTCAAGTTTCCCTAGTCAGTAAGAGCCAGATTATTGCTGTCCAGTTCATCCACAAAAGCTGGCTGATATGAAGTCTTCTGGCACTTGAAGATTTATATACTCTTTAAATTTTTTCAGAATAAATACTGTCCAAGCAGGATGAAGCCCGCACAGCACGAACAAAGAACATCCTATATTTAAGAGGTCGTGTCTGACTTTGAACATATGGTAACGATTCTTGAAGTCAGAAATAAAATGTAATACTTGTAATATGGCATGTAATACTTTCTGTACTCCACCAAATTACCAGGGAAACAGATTGTGCTTTTCTGAGTATACTGACAAATGTCCCTCCTCATTATGATTTTGCCCTTTTTGTATTACCATATCGTTAATCTTTTTCTTTTGTACTCCAGTGTGCAATTTAAATGACTGCATTCTTTGGCAGCATTAAATATTTTCAGGATTGCTTTGAAAATTATCAGATATTTATTATTCTTCAGACAATATGAATTTATCAGTAGAAATATATACCTCAAGGAGAGCCACCCATTGCATTTAGCCAAACCAACCAACCATTCCAAAGGAATAAAATAGCATTTCTCACAGGAATAAACTTTGACATTTCCTTCTAATGAGATTTCCAAGCTGAATCTTATTGGCAGCCATGTTACATTTGTGATGCTAATAATGTGGGGACCTGAGTAGGAACCTGATGTTAATAATTAGTTGCTGATTTCTGTTTATAATTTTTTTTTTCTATATGATTTTAGCACAGAAACACACTTCCCTTGGATTTCTTATTGTTTGGGGCAAGGCATTTGTGCAGCAGTAGTAGAGGTGGAGCCTTAGCTGAGCTGATGAACAAACAGGACCCACGAGCTTGTGCCTGAAAAACAGAAAATGAGAACATACTCATAGCACAATCTATGTGTATTTATTTTCACAAAGAAAGAGAAAACTGTTCTTTTGAGATGGCAGCTCCCCACACAGCTCCAACTCAGTGGCCAATGCTCCTGAAAAACCCTCTGGATTTGCAGGGACTTATCTGTTGCCCCTCTACCACTGGCTTGCACCGTCCTCATGACAGCATCACCCTTTCCCATCTTTCCTTTTGTTGTGAAGCAGCACCAGCTGGGAGAAACCATGAGATACAGAAAGACAAGAACCTTCCACTTTTCCAGGGATTCCTCTTCTTTTCAGTGACAAAAGGAATCAGCAACTTGACTCCATATGGAAGGAAATGAGAAATGGATACAGTTCGGGCCAGAAAAAACATGATCAGAGAAAAGATAATTCCCATCACCACAGGAAAGGTTGGGAGAATTCCTTTGGCAGGCATCAATACAGGAGAACACGTCACACAGTTGGGGTGGTCCCTCCTGGTAGTCAAAACCTATTAAACCTTTGCACGCGCCCCCAAACCTGGGAAAGGAGGAGGTCTCAGCAGGCAATTAATTGAGTCCACTGCTTGAGAGAGGAAGTGGGACTCAAATTGTGTGGTTTCTTTTTTTTATTTCAAATGAAGAAACCTAATTAAAATGATAGGAATTTCCTGGGGAAATTCTCAGCCTTTTCATTTTTTAAGAGCCTTTGTATTACAAAAGGTGTTTGAAGTCCTTGAATTTTTACCCTTTAGCCACCTTTAATCTAATTTATAATCTCTTAATAGCCTTAATTGAGTTCTGAATACTTTAAATTATTAAACATCTTTGGGGGATTATGATTTCTATTTCTGATTATACAAAATAGTATCAATTGCCCATCAACATCCCCTCCTCCCATTTATGTCAAATAAAACTACCAGGGATGTAAAGCATATACTTTCAGGCCAGGAAATTTGCCTTTGGAACACATTAAAAGACTTGTGCTTTCAAGCAGGTTGAAGATGAGTGGTAAGAAACACCTTCCCACATCCCCATGCTCCACTGCCAGGGACAACTGCTCAGATTCAGACTCCAATCTAAATCAGCTTGGGTCTTCAACAGCAACTTTGCCCCTTTGCTCCTTTAAACTTTCTTATCTGCCCCATGTCTACCCTTCTCAGAGGCCTACTACCTTACTTTTCCTCTGATCATGAACCTTCCTCTTCCTCCTTTGCTTGCCCATCGCCCCTGGAACCAAAGCTATTTGTAATTTCCCTCCCCCTAAACGTCTTCCCCCCTTCCCCTTGGAAGATGCCAGCCCTGGCCGAGGCACCAGTGCAGGCACTCTGAAGGCAAAAAGGCTCTGGGGAGCAGAGGACAGACAGCAGCCATCCCCATCAGGAGAGGAGCAACTCGCTTTACACCTTGCTGCAAGCTGTGGAATAAAGTCCTCTCTAGAATGCAGATATGGCATCCAAAGAAGATATTTGCAACCTGGGCTAGTACCAGTGGAAAAGCTCAATTCTTATCAAATAAAGTGACATTCGTAAAAATCAGGAATTTATTTGCTTTCAAAAGACAAACAAACTTTATTAATGTGAATAAAGTATTAGCTTTTTTCCCACTTTGCTTTTTTTTTCTCTCCAACTGTTTTTATTAGACCTTAGCTTTAGTTCCTGTTAATTTGCCTCCACTTGTTTTCATCTGCCACCTAAGAAACAGCTTTAATATCCAGCACCAGAAACAACATCTTTTGAGAGCTAAATTTGTTTCCCTAACTTCAGGGCAAGATTTCAAATTATCATTTCTGAGAATCTTGCATGTTTTCTAGACACTCTAGCAAAAAGTCCATGAAGTTTCTGAGGAACCCACAGTTGTGCTTGTAACTCATCACTGATACCCTTGTAGAGTCCGGCTTTATATATACAGAACAAATGACTATTCAGTGTACTATTCTAATTAGTGTTAGAACCTGGAACTAGCTGCCACCATTATTCAGAATGAGCAGTTCTCTCCTTCAGTTGTCCTATTGATTAAATATGCACAAAAAGTACATTATTATACAGGTTTGAACTATTTACTGGTATTATTTTCAATCTGTATTGCTGTAGCAGCTGTGATTGCCAGCTGAGCTCCAGGGAGATTGTTTTTTTGATAATGTACCATGACAGAAAAGCAGTATCTTCTGTGAGTTTGCAGTCTGAGGTGCTGATTCAGGAGACATGTGTGCTCAGACTTATCTGCTGAAGCTGTCTATCCATATCCATGGCTGCTCAGAGAATAGATATCTAAGAATATATGTAGTTTTATACTTCTGAGTTCAGACTTACAGCTCAATTTTAAACTTATTCCTGTTCTTTTTATTTTTCTTTCAATATTGAATTTTATTGTGTACTTTTACATTTACTGCCTAATAAATGCTTTCCTAAAAAGAACATGTATATTTAGACATATTTTAAAACATAGTAATTTTTTATGCACTATATGGATCAGAGTAGTTCTAAAAGATCAGTTAAGCCATAATTCTGTAGTTCAGTGTCTCTGTAGGAGACTGTCCCATGTGCTTTACGTAAAAGGCCTGACTCATACAAGTGTGATAGCAAGAAGAAGGCCACTAAATAGAAAGATGAAAACAGTCAAAAGACGTTGGTTAAGGCATTTTGGCTGAAACACTTTAGTTTTAGAAGGTCAGCATATAAAGTCATTCAGCTCTCCTTCTTACCCTAGAAAGAGAGAACAATAATAAAATCAGACAGCAATAAATTAGAGCAAATTAAAAAAAAATACTTTTATGTAGCACATGTCCTGACTATAGAATTCATTGCTGTAATAGGTCACCAAGTTAAATACCATGGATGGATAATTTTATCATTACTCCTGAGCCAAGTCCTCCCTACCACAGCCAAGCCAACAATCCTCAGTGAAACTGAAACAAGATCTAAGTAAAACAGTGGGATTTACCCCAGTATTTATGACATGGCTATGCTCTGTGAGAAGAACAATAAAGGTAATTAGATTCCATTCTCAGCACTTCATCTGTTTACTGAAGTGGAAGAGTGAACTCCCTTTTACCACCCCATAATTTCATAAAACCTCCATAAAGAGGCTTTAAAAGTAATAGATACTGACCATGGGGACAGTCTTGGGTCACAGAGGCTTTACTGAAAAACTTGCTGTAGCTACAAATTATGCTGGCAAGCTATAGGAATCCCAGGACACGCATAATTATGAATTATAGGACTACATACATATTTACTGAGAACCTACTTCCCCTGTCCTCACCTACAAAGAACTTTTCCGCCCAATGAGAATTACATGATGACGTTATAAATTACATGCCAGGCTTCAGTCTGATCTTGCATATTTATACTGTTAAACCTTTCAAACTACTGGTTTCTAATTAAAATTATGACATGGTCCTTCAACAACAATAACTCAGTATATAAGAATCCTGCATACCTTTCAAACCTTTCACAAAGAAAAAAGTCAGCCTTAGTTTGCAATGAGTTTATTGTTTCTGTGGCTTTAAGTAACACAACCTCTTTAGAAGCAGACGGCTTCGTCAGTGAGCTGGCAGGAATGTGACACAGGAGACACGAGTCTAGAGCTAAATTCGAGGAAAATTACAGTGTGCAAGTCCCAGTTTTCAGTAAAAAGAAGATTCTTCTCAAAGATAAATATGTACAACCTTTAAAGTGAAAGGCAAGTCTACCTAACACTCGTGGGGAAACTCTTCCTGGGTCTCCAGGGGGAGATGCTACCAGCCCTACGGGTGTTTTACTGCCCCTCATCACTACTGCTTCAGCCTCACACATTAGAATGGGAAAGCTTCTGGTGCTGCCCATACAGCACAAAGGAATTGATTCCTTTGCTATTACCTCGTCAGGGCTGAGGGAATCCTCTTTATTCCTCACATACAGATATTAAATGTCAGTATCAGCAGTCGGCATTCAGCAGCCTAACACTGTCTGAGGGAACATCTCGATGGTTTTTGCCTCAGCCTCGGCAGGAGAAGCAGGGTGAATGCTAATGCAGGCAAAGCCATACATTGGCCAACTTACCAGCAGGAGAATAACCCTTAGCACTATCCTCTGCCTGGAGCTCTAGAGGGAGATGCCACCTACCCAGAGCAGAGGCTTCCAGGAAGGGTGCCACTGCCATCCTAGAAGGAATCCTTCTGCACTGGGAAGGGTTCCTGCTAAAAAGACACTGTGCCACAGGGCCCATGGCAATTGCCTTTTTTGGAGTAACTTCCAGGATGATGCATCCTGAGGAGACAGAATGAGGAGGAAATGAACGGCCCCAGCAATGACGGCCCGCCGCAGAGAGGGTGGATTTTCACACCTGCAGCCCCTCGCCCGTTCGCGGTGCGACCCGCAGGGCAGGGGGGGCAGGCGGGCACCGGCGGTGCTCTCTCTCTCTCTCTCTCCGTGCTGTAGTCGCCAGGGTCCTACCCCCAATTCTGCTGAGCTGACTGGGCTCCAGCCTGCCCCACTGCCGGTGTGAGGAGGGCAAACAACAAGGGGCAGCTCCTCTCCTCTCCCTGCCCTGCCCGGGCCGCCCGCAGGCCGCGGGCAAAGGCCGCCCCCCCATCGGTGCTGCCGCGCGGCTCCCTCAGGGCGCCCGGCCACACCGTCCGTCACCGCCGTTTCACTCTCTCTCTCTCTCTCTCTCTCTCAAAAAAAAAATTACTTTTCCCGCCCACGCAGCGATGCTTAATTCAGGGGAAATAAAACCCAACCATCCCACACCCCGAGCGCCGGCTGGGTGCCGCTGGCTGCGCTCCCCCGGCCCGCCGGGAGCAGGTGTTGGGCGCTGCCGCCGCCCCAGGCCCCCCTCCCGCCGGCGGCGGCACCTTGCGAGTCATCCCGGCTCCCCCCCGCCCCAGGCGGCCGTCGGGTGTCGCTTCCCATTTCACTTGGAGATATTTTCGGGTAGCAGGAGCCGCCTCGTCATTTCCGCCAGGAGAAAAAGACACCGGCGCAGCAGCCGCGGCCGCGGAGAGCCGGGGGAGCCGCCGGGCACCGGAGCGGGCACGATCGGGCCGGTGCCTCGCTCGCCGCCGCCCAGGACCGACCTCTCGGCGGGGCCCGGAGCCGCCGCCGCTGCCCGCGGGTTGGCGGGGGCGGGAGGCGTCGGAGCGTGCCGCCCCCTTCTCCCCCTTCCTCCTCCTCCTCCCCCTCCCCGCCGAGCCGGCAACATGAACTGAAATCCCCAGAGAGGCACAGAGGCGGCGAGCGAGCGAGCGGAGCGGAGGCAAGCGGGGATACAGTGGCTCTGTCCTCCCGCCGCGGGGATTCCGGGCAGCGCGGTCCCTCCGCCACGCACAGCCTCGCCCCTCGCCCGGAGAGCGGCGGCGCCCGAGCCCCGCGCCCCCGAGCCGCCCATGGCCCTCATCATGGAACCCGTCAGCAAGTGGTCGCCGAGCCAGGTCGTCGACTGGATGAAAGGTGAGGAGCGGTGCCGGGGCTGCGCGGTGCCCTCTCGTATCGCCCCCAGCCCGCCCCGCAGGTGCGGGGAGCTCCGCGGCTTCCCCCGCGCCGGGATCCCGCCCCCGGCAGCTCCGGCTGCCCCACGCTTCGGCCGGGCTGGGAGGGGAGGCGGGAGGCCGTCGGGGCCGCGTCGCTGGGGCTGGGGCCGGGGCCGCGCTGCCCCCCTGGCCCGGGCTCGGAGCGGGGGCGGCGGTCCCCGGGTGCCCGCAGACCGGGGAGGGGGCCGGGGGCGGAGGCGAGGCTGTGCCCGGGGAGCCCGGGCTGCTCTCGGGCGGCCACCGCGGTGTGGCGATGGAGCCTCTCTCTCCCCGGCAGCGCAGGGACGCGGGGAGAGTGTCCGGCTGCTCCGGGGGTGCGGCGCCAAACGCCTCGCGATTAAAAGTTCAGCCGAAGGTGCGGCGCTGGCCCGTGCTGGGGGACGGGGGTACACGGCCGCGACCTGCCCCGGGAGGAGGAGGGGGCCGGGGGTCGGTGCGCGCCCTCGGGGGCCGGGGCTCCCCCTCCCGTGCCGGGCCAGGGCCTCCTGCGGCCGGGCCGGGGCTCCGCGCCTCGGGCGGGGCCGTGCCCTCCCCGGGGGCTGCACTTCGGGCTCCGGGATTGAGGGGAGCACGAACAGCCTGCGCTCCGTGCTCAGTGTGGATGTTCCGCTGCTCCCGCCCGCTCACCTGTCCTCCCCTCGAATAAACGCTGATGGGAATAAAATTTGGACCTTTTGCAAACGCTTTTCTTTTATTTCGTGTCCATGCCATTCTGACATGGCTTTAATGTTGTCATATGAAAAGATATTTTGTTGAATGGTTTTTCTGTGTGTTGTTTTTTTTTTTTTTTCGTATTACCTTTAAGTTAGGCTGCAGCTGTGTTTTGAATAAATCACCATCTAGTATTATATATCTTTTTATAAAGATAGAATGACCAGACGGGTACAAGTTTTGAACAACTGCTACATTGTGGGAGTTCTTTATAACATGCTATGTGCTACCAGTGTGACAGTTTCATCATCCTTAAAATTTCAGGCATATAGCATATGTTTTCAGTTATTCAATCCTGGCATTTATAGCTGTCGAGTTATAATTGTATTTAGTAACATACATAGTTTTGCAGCTTCGGAAGCATTCTCACTCTATAGAATAATGATCAAAAAGAATGATGTAATATTTCATATCCTGAGAAATTAGTAAATATTAATAAAAATCTTGAAGGAGCTACAGATGATCAGTATTAAGAGCAAACCATTTTCAACTTCAAAATATTTTTTGCAGCAATTTAGCTTCTGACATTTTTACTTTAAAATAAAAATATTGTGTAGAACTTTTTTCTAATCAGTGTCTGAGATACTGTCCCCATAATTTAGGGAATGCATAAAAATAATGAATTTGCACATAATGCATTTTTAAGACACCTAATAGTGTAATACATCAAATACTTTTCATAAATGACAGGTGAAGTGCATTGCATACTCTGCTTTTATTTTACATTATACAATCAGTAATTTGAAAAGAACAGGCTAAATGGTACCATTAGAAATTGTACTGCTGGATAAAGGTTTGTATTTAGAAACCTGCGACTAACACTCTGAGCAGTAAATCTTTTAGAAATAATCATGATGTAAACTTTACAAAAAAAAAAAGTTATTGCAGTTGTGCTCACTTTCTGGAATACGAAGCCTGCTTTTTAGTGTTTAACCTGTTTTTCTTGGCCTGAATGCTTGATTGTTTCTCTGGAGGACTTTCATTTTTATGGAGTGAATGCATATATATGTTGCTTTATGCTTCCCTTTCTTCATTTTGTATTCTGTGTAGCACGTGAATCTTCACTTCGGTGGTGCAAGGAGATAAAGCACCTGCCTGTGACTAGCACTTTTGGAGGAAAACCACCTCGGTAGCCACTCTAGTTTCAAAAGCTGACCCTGGAAATGAGTATGAGCAGTAGCTAGGGGCAGGTTTGCTCCTGCCTGATGGGGCACACCTTGCTGAGTTTGGAGGAAGGATGACAGTGGATAAGGGCAAGCGGTCCTTGCTGCAACAGCTTTGTTTTTCTTACTTATAATGTGTGGTGTTGTAAACACTGGTATTGAAATCTATATGAAAAAATGTACTTCTAATGCTTAAAGTCTGTTGTTTCCTGCACATTCTGTTTCTGAAAGTCCCCAAAATAGCTTGTTTGTGTTTTAAGAGGTACCAAAGACAATTTGAGTAAAACGTGAATGTGTCTGTCATGAGAAGTTTGGGAGGAGTGCAGTGGTGGTCTTTGCATTAGCAACAATCAAGTCTGGCTTGCATAAATTACATTAAACTTCAAGATGTGAGAATATTTTGCTGACTTACTGGGGGTTATTTTACAGAATTGTAAATGTCGAACTTGGTTTTAGCCTCTTCCTTGAAGTGGTTGCTATGTCATATGCCTGCTCAGAGCAGCTCTGTAAAGAGAATTCTTCCAAATAGATTTCGAGGTTCAAAGCAAAATCTTTCCTGAAAAAGGAAAATCCTACTGTTCACCATTGTTTACAGTTATCTGAAAGTAAGGGGAAATGAAACACTTTAGATTTTATTGCTTTCAATGTTTTTGTGATGGTCTTGTTGGTATGACCTGAACATTTGCAGTAAAAGGCCTCATCTGGAATTCTTTATTTAGGCAGAAGAACCATTACCTCAGTGGCATTTTGCTCAGAGTAGTGATAAAGCGTTGGGCCTGAAATTACAAGATGTAGGAAATGAACATGGGAAAAGTATTTCCACTCAAAGGGGTTAGATAAAAATGCCAAGCTCTGGGCTGGATATCATTGTAGGGAACAGTCTCAAGACTGGATATTCATGGAATAAATGCAGTTTCTCCAGTGTCTTGTCAGTTTTTAATTCCTTGACATGCATATTGTCTGTGGATCCCTGTAATGGCCTAATGCCAATGCTGCTGAGCTACAGAGTTGTACCTGGAATTGGTTATACACATACTATCTAAATTTTGATTGTGAAAATGTGTACAATAAGAAGTTGTGGACCAAAGTACCTGTTAAAACTTTGCAAATGAAAGGGAAAAAGTGAGGGGAGCTTTTGACAGTGTATGATTTTTGTAGGTTTAAAGCGAAACCAGAAGAGTAACTGTCATAGAGCTGGAAAAAGCGTAGCTGGATTAGCTCATCTCTCCCACAGGATGGCATATTGTACATGGAGGATAAAATGAGTATTTAAATTGATTCAAACAATGTATTATTGTGCTTTTCATATATTTAGTACTAATTTTAAAGGTCCTGTGTGGATCAGTGAGATTAAAGTGT
Organism: Zosterops lateralis; assembly: GCF_965231275.1. Classification (NCBI taxonomy): domain Eukaryota; kingdom Metazoa; phylum Chordata; class Aves; order Passeriformes; family Zosteropidae; genus Zosterops; species Zosterops lateralis. The sequence continues at coordinate 15,353,328 of NC_139763.1, read as the reverse complement.
GTCAGCCACCTCCTCTGCCTCCCCTCTGGAGGACGTGTGGATTCCACTGCCGTGTCTCAAGACGTTGACACATTACATAGGCGAGCGTCGTCATACGTCATGGCTTTCACTCACTCAGGAGGGAAACCTGCCAGATGTATTTTAGATTTCTGAGGCTCTGAGAACCTTTAAAGACACTCAGTTACTTAGCAAACATTAGGATGTTTTTAACTGAGTCTTGTAATCTAACTTCTTTGGTCTGAGGTTATGGATGATTGCTGTATTTTGCTAAAGGCTTACTGCTTTTAACAATATCTTAATTTTCATTCAGTACCAATCTCTCAATGGCAGAATCTATTCCGAAAGACAATCCACCTGAAAAAAAAAATCGATATTACTTTATCTAACTAAGCTTAAATATTTATTTTTTGCTTGCTGAATGACAGCTCATGGGGCTTGTACGAGGCTCATACAGCTTAGACTGTTGTATCGGTAGTCGTACTCAAGGAGCTGACATCTAAGGCATGGGTTTACCTTTAAAGGCTTCTAATGCTAAGGATTAGGGGCTTTTTACCTCTTTAAAGTCTTCTCTACCAGAGTTTAGAAGGATGCAAATATTTAGGAGGACTGGGAGGAGAGAAGCAGAAATATGAGTGTGCTAGCAAACTGAAAGCAGAGTGCAAAAGTTCCCCATCTGTATGATTGAATATTTCATGGATTTGAGACTGTTTCTGTCTGCTCTTTGTGTGCTGAAGTTCATGTCCATTTTCAGTGGCATGTGTGTTTGCAGAGTCATCATGGGCTGCCAACAACTGTGCTCCAGTTCGTGTAGTGGGAATTATGTGTTATTCATCAAGAAAATCCATCAGTTTGTGGGAATGCTCTGACACTAAATACTCCAGTACTTAATGATGATTTAAAAAAAGTATTGCCATGGGGATCCTCCTACTCCTGTTTGTGCGTTTGCAGAGCCCTAGGACTGCTGTGGCAGCACCCATGTTCTGCTGCAGTTCCTGAACCACTGGTTAGCAACAGGGGAGCTCATCAGTGAAGTCACAAATTCTCTTACAGCACTGGGATCTAGCAAATCAGTTTAGGCCTTAAAAAAAGTAAGGGTGAATCCTATGTTCAGGGTCACTGTCAGACCAACCTCATTTTTGGCTGTGGCTTTCTCTAAAGACTGACATGGACTGAGTTTAGGGGGGAGCTTTTTCTGCAGTGTAGGATGGACTACAGTGCTACAGAGGCATGTGAGCATCTACTTCATGGTAAAGAGGAGCTGTGCTTCCACAAAGGGCTTTTTTTTTTAGGGCTTTCAGTTTTGTCCATCATTTTTAATTTTTCTTCTAGTGGTTTGTTAAGTTAAAGGTTCTTTCTTATGCTACTTCCCTTCACATTTTGCAGGGCCCTTAAAAATTGTGATGGTTAGAAATAATATAGTTATTTCTGAAATAGTTCTCTCAGGGAAACAAAAAGCTGGATGAGAGAATGAAAAACACTTGGATTCTGGAACTTTGATTCCTTGTCAAGTGTGTGTAGGTGACTGATGAGTGTCAGAATAGTCATCAACTTAATAGTCATTGCTAAGTGCCATATGTGGAATAGATCAGGCGTTTTACAATTTGTCAGCATTAAACCACGATTTTCTTTCTCCAATGCAAAGCAAACTGAAATTTTACCATATCAGAGGGTACATGTGGTACTCCATTAGCTTTGAAGTGGTGTTATTAAATGGATTTATGACTTTTACCCTAATGCCTAGCAAAAAAAGCTGTAGAAAAATATGAAATAATGCAATAGCTGGAGTTTTGATGAACACACCTCTTTAATTTATAGATAGTTACTCTGTAGGAACGTAACAAGAATTTTAGTCAGACAAGGTGGGGTACTTTTTGGAGAGGGGATTTTATACAAGGAAAGGTAGTCAAGAGTGAAACTGCACTATTCCAAACTTTAGTTTTAAAGACTCCAGCTTTAAAACTGAATTGAAAACAGTGCTGGAAGAGCTCTCTCTCTAGTTTGTTTATTTTTCCTGTGGATCTCTCACTTTTTGCTTGCCCTTCTGACATTAGGAGTTTTAGCAGTATCAATGGCCGCCACATCAATCACACTGATGAGTTTTAGAGCATCTTTGTTTGTGGTTAGAAAACCTCTCCTGCCATTGTTTATCAGCAGAAAATGAAACTGCAATTGCAACTGGGATGTGTCAAAGCCTAACAGCCGAGTGTTGCCATAGCAAGGCGATGTTACATAAGCAGCCATTCTGCAAATAATTCATGCAGCCAAATTTTAAGGATAACATCAGAATTCATTTCTAAATTTATGATCTTTTTAGGAGGGAGCTTTCCTAGATGAGGTCATCTCAGTTACTACTGAAATTGATGTGCTTAGTTGTGAAGCTCTTTTAGCACTGCCCATTTACACCTTTATTTTGTTTGAACATATTGTTCTATTTCTGAAACATCTGGTAGTTTAAATATGGCCTCACAATATGTTTTCTCAAGTGGTTTTTTGCAACAGTTCAGTAAAACTCTGTGTTTTGATCTTATTCAAATTTATTTGCACAGTTAAGTGTTAAACCAAGTGATTTACAAATGCCTTTTCTGGTTAATGGATGTCAAGAATTTTGCGAGGCAGCAATTTAGAACAGATCACTTTCAGATGAGAGGATTGAAATATATATACACATGTATTTTTAGAATCTTTGCAAGTAGTTGTCTTTAAGCACTCCAACAATAATAACCCAGGCAGTTTTATCTTCCAAACCCCAAACTGACAAATGGTCTAGCCTTTCTGTCTGATCTGCAGAAGTATAGATAACCATTTAATCTCAGTTAAGTTGTTGTAGCTTTTGATTGTACTGTATTTCCCAGAGTCAAGTAGTAATATTTATTATCATTTTCCAGAGGAATAAGGAGCTGTTTCCTGAGAAATTTCTCCCTGTATAAGCTTGAATTGAAAGGTATGCAACAAGAAGGAGCTAATTCTTCAAGGCTGTGTAACTGCTTTTTTTTCCCCAAGAAGTTACAATATCTTCATTAAATCATAACTGCACTGAGAATCACCTGTAGCAAGCACTTACTTTCATCAGGATAATAACTTTAGATTTCTAGATCCAAATAAAGCAAAACTGGACTTTCACACTTTCTTCTTGAATTATTTACTTAATGAATACTTTAAACCATCAGTTTAGAAGTTAAATAGTTACCTAGACAAATGCTGAAGAATAAGAGTTCCCAAATACCTTGTTAAAAAATCCTGTCTGGAAACACTGTGTTGGGAAATTCTGAAGGTTACATTTCCTTCACTGATCTCTTCTACCTTTTCAAATGCATTTGCTTTCTCTAAAAAGATGAAGTAAGGACATGGAGATGAGTTGTACTTTTTCAGAAGAAAAATTTTGAGAGCCCAATATTAGCCTCATGTTACAGGAAAGCTACTGCCACAGGAACCTGCTCAGAGCACTGTCAATTTCTTGTTATGAGACAGGCCTAGCAGGGCAGTTCCTCTTCAGTTTAAAACAGCTGACTGTCCAAAAGCAAGCGTCTGCTGCTGCTCATGATGTTCCTTTCCTGCAGTTGAAAGATGAAGGGCTGGAAGACACAGATCCATGGGTCTGGGGCAGCCAAGATCTGGAATGCTTAATGCACATCCACTTGTATACACATTTTCACCCTCCCTCTGTATGGGGCTCAGCAGATATTTGAGAGACAAAATAAGTTTTTCTCTGAGGTTTTCAATGCAGGCGTTTCTCGTATGCAAAGGGAGTCCAGCACTGTCTATAGCAAGTCATTTTATACTACTGGAGGCTTAAAAATCTACCCCATTTTGTGCTACTTATCTGCCAGATAATATTATCTTGAAGAAAATAGCTGTGGATGTCATCTTGTAGGATGTTTGGCATTTCTAGCTTATCCTTTAAGTAGAAATTTAGGGCACTTGGTACCTCATGTGAAGTGGCTAGAACTGTAATTTCAAAATGTTTGGCCTTACATGATTAACATCTGCTACAGTACCATATGGTGGTAATTTCCAAGTAAACTGTTAATTAATATTGGAGTGCACCAGAGTAAGCCTTAATTAAGCTATAGTCAGCTGAAGTGTATTATTTTAATATAGTCATATGCAAAGTGCTGTACTTTTGTATTGATACCTTTTTCTGTTGTGTGAAGAAGAGGGGAAAATGTTGATGAGAATTATTTGAGCCTTTAAACTGAAGGTTCAAGTAGCTTTTAAAATAAATGGTTTAGGACTTGCATCAAGCATCCACTGAATTAAGTGGAACAGATCTGTATTTGATGGTGTTGAGTTGTGCTTTGTGAATGCCCTGGTGCCTCCTCTGCTAGGATTTACTGTGTGAGGTGTGGGTGGTCAGAGGGTGTCCAGCAGAGCTGCACGAGCCATTTTCACAGAGCTTCAGATATTGCTGATGGGACTGTGCCTACACCACTTGGTCTGGTAGCACTGGTGGAATGATACCTTCGTGTATGAGCTGGTCAAAACAGTCTGGAGGAGTGTTGGGGAGGAGCAGCTAAGGTTGTCCATGAGCGTGGGTAATGTTGGGACCTCTCCTTGGCCTCTTATATTTGGAAGGGTGAGCATACCCATGTTTAGAGCTGAGCAGCTGGCAGGCTCACCTCTAAAGGGCTCTTTCTTCCCACAGGGAATGACTGTCAGCTCTAAAGAAGTTGATAACATTACTGGTTTTGTTAAAGTGTAGAATTTATTTTTGGTTTGGCCAGATTTACCAGTTGCCAGTATCTACAGCTATAAATGACCCATTTTTGAATAGGTATTTTTCCCTGCTTTCTCATCCTTTCTCTCCTTTCTCTTCTGATAATCTTCACATCAATAAGAAGGTGAAGAAATCCTTCCTCAGCATATTGAGGCCAGGTAAATATAGGTGGGATGTGCCAGTGTTGTCTGAGTAATTCACTAGATGGCATTCTTCCTTCTGAGTCAACGCTGAAACCCTTCATGGGATGGGAATGACAAGAGAACTTAGTAATTTTAGTGAGATGCCAACCTGAAATCTTGACCAGATGTGGTTGCTGAATGCTTGCTTCACAGTAGTGGGAGAGTTAGCTGCAGCATGCTAATTAAATTCCATGTTAATAATTAAAATCTTTGTAACTGGATTCCCCTCATCGATATCCATTACTGACATGTGCCTGCCTTACTTTCTTTAATTGCTTTCTAGTTTTGTTGGTTGCTTTTGTACAGTTGTTAGTTTGATTCACAAGGTGCAGTGCTGTTGTCCTTGTTTTGTTTCAGATTTTTTTTGTGTGAAGAAATATCGGTAGAGGGATCTGTTGAACACAAATTGGAAGTTGCTCTCTAGAAAACCAGCTTAGGTTGTGTATACTCAACAGTTGTGAACCTGCACTTGTCTTGCTTTGTGTACACCTTTTAAACACCATTCAAGTAACAATTTTCTTCTTGCTTAGTTTAAGTGAAGTGTGACTGGAGGCTTTTTTGTGAGATATCCAAAACATACCTTCTTGAGTGTTCAGCACTGGCTGACTTGTGGCTGTCTCGTTTATTGTTGCTTTATCATCACGGATAGAACCATGTGCCCTTTGTCTCCATTTCTCTTCAGAGATCAAGAGTGGCTCTTTTTGGTAGACTTTATTTTATTAGAGCTAATATGAAAAGAACTCAAAGCAAATATGTTAGTGTGTTTATATTTTGGTAGTCCACTTCTACTTGTTTCCAAAATTTTCTGTACATGCAGGATGACAAAATGGTCTTTGCTGCTTTTCAAGTGGTATCAATTATTTCAAATGTTTCAGTCTTCAAATATTTTCAAATGAAAGTGTATGCTAGTTTCACCTAGAATGGGGAGGCTTAATATTTCTTAAATTTCTTTTAAAGTTTTTGAGGTAGTGTTGAGTACTGTGCCCCACAAGTCCTCTTGAAAATACCACCAGTCTGTAATTTCACTGTTGGATCCTGGACTTCAAAAGCAGATGTAGTTTTTGTTGCTTCAGTCATTATTTCATTGTATGTTTTAAACTGTCCAGATCTTAGCTGTTTAGTACAGTCTGGGGTCAAAAGCCTATTTCTGGAGTCCTGATAACTGAGTCCAAGAGCACAGTGTAGTGTGAATAATTTGTCATGCTCTGCGTGTGGATTTGACAGAGGTTCAGCCTGGAAGTGTAATCATTGCACATAAAAAAAATTCCATGTAAGTGTCAATCTGAACATTTGAAAGACATAGGGCATATTATTATTGGAAAAATAAGACAGATCTGTGACAGGACTCCTCAAAAGCAAGTAAACTCATTTTTTGAAAAGAACTGGATAGTTCATAACCTTCAAAGGACTGTTTTAATTATGATGCTTTAGCAAACTTATTACTGAGAGAGCATTTGAATTCCTAATGAGTTATGTTGAAGCTACCATTTGCAAGTATAGAAACTATAATGTTGCATATGTAGTCATGAAGCTTCTGTATTTCCTATGATTGCCATATTTTCTTGTTGGTTTGATAGGATTTTTTTGGATGTGCTTTTTGTTGTAGGGATTTTCTTCATAAATTTGATTTAGTATTCCTGATAACTACCTTGGCTTGAATAACGCAGCTGAAGAGTAATGGCAATGAAGAAGTGGTAGCCATCTCACAGAATCATAGAATTGTTGAAGTTGGAAGGGACCTCTGGAGATAATCCTGTCCAACCCCCCTGCCAAGGCAGGGTCATCTAGAAAGGTGACACAGGAGTGTGTCCAGCTGGGTTTTGATGTCTCCAGAGTGGGAGTCTACACAACTTCCTTGGGCAGCCTGTTCCAGTGCTCTGTCACCAACAAAAAGTTTTTCCTCATGTTAAGGTGGAACTTCCTGTGTTTTAGTTTATGGGCATTGCTTCTTGTCCTGTTTCTGGGCACCACTGAAAACAGTCTGGCACCATTTTCTTGGCCCCCATCTCCCTTATGGAAATGTCAGTATTGGAAAATGGTCTTGACAGTTTACCAGTGCAAGGTCTCGGGAAGAAAACAAAACACGACAAAAATCAGTTTTCTGTGAAAATCCAATTTGCTGGATAGAATTTGATAGCTGAACAAAAAAATTAAATCTATTGCAGATGTCTAAAGGTAGTTTCTTTTCAGTTACTAAAATTCTACTAAGTTAGTTTACAAGAAGCTCACCAATATTTTGGTTGATCTGTCTTGGACAGTAAACCCTTTCCTGTTACTTATTTGGGCATCTAGTTTCTCTCTTGCATCTTATCTGTTGTTGCTCAGCTCACTGTGAGCTGTGCTGAACTATCCAATTACGAGCTGGAGGTAACTAATGCTAATGAGCTATGAATGAGTAAACCTGAACAGACTGGGCAATGAATGGCTGCCTCTGGTGGTTACCTCTGTTCCCAGACTGTAGGGTTTCATAGGTGTTCCTGACACCATTGCCTCCCAAATTGGGATGCAGTGATGTGCTGTAGGTGGCTGCCTGGGCATCCAGCTGCTGTGACTGTGGGACAGAGGCTTGAGCCTGCAGAATAGTATGTCCTGAATGTTTTTCACCTCTGCAGATCTGAGCAAATTCCTCTTTAGAGGAATGAGTGCTCTGTGTAATAGAACAACTGAGAATAGAGCTTTAATTTGTGACAGGTCCCTTCAAAACTCCAAAAATTAATTAGTTTGTTTTCTAGTTCAAGAAAAGGTAAAGCTGAATACAAGCTTCACTGCCCAGTCTGTTATTAAAAAAAATATTTAAAAAACCTTTGCTTTACAAAACGTTTGTTTTTGAATTGATAATAGATTGTAATCTGTGGTGGGAATGGTGAGTGACATTTTAGATTCAAAGGGAAAATCTTAGAACTCTTCATCTTGGCATGTACAAAGTCAGAAAGGATTTTAAAAGACCTAGAAATTGTAATATTGCCATTTCAGTAGATTTTCTCACTTTGTGGTCAACAATGTGGTGTAGGTAATTGGCTTGTATTTATCCTAGGAATTAAAATTGTAAACCCTAGGCCTTTACCCTCTTGTTTTGTGCTCTCAAATACTGCGAGGAGTTTCCTGCAGAATACTGTTTTGATAAATCTTACTAAATCAAACTTCAAAAATTACAATGAGACCTCTGAAGGCAAAAATTGATGTGTATTGAGGTTTAGCTCAATCCATGGTAAAATTGTTTATAAAATTAAAAATATATCTAATTTTCTTTTGGTAGAGTCTTTGAAAGCATTATGGCAAATCATAAACTTGGAAGTCAAAGTTTTTGAGTTCAAAATATCTCAGTAATGTCAAATGTTAGGACTGTACTCACTCAAGGAAAGTGGCTTCCAGATTACAGTAATTCAGAAATTGGAAAATAGATAGAAGTAGCTTTTTGGCTGGCATGATTTTGGTATTTAAATCTCAAGAGGCAGTTTTTAAAATTTTTGTTCATTTGCTCTTGTTTGTTGTTTTTTGTTGTTGTTTGATGCTCACTATTTTAGGATTTTTTTGTCACTGTGGAACTACTCAAAATAATAAATAGTTTAATGGTGAAATTATGCCATGAGTGTTGAGAAGAATAAATCCTTGTAGCTTCTATAGAAGAACACACCCTTCTTGAGTGGAATTAAGCATGCTAAGAACAATTGACATGAACTTTTGATGAGTTCTTAAATGTGCTTCTTTTAAAGTTATTATTGTATGACAGATGGTCTGTAAGCTAGCTAGGAATTCAGAGAGGTTGGATACAGTCAGGTATAAAGAGTTGTCTGCCTGATTGGTTTTTTGGGGATTTTTTTACCCTTTTTTTTGCCTTCCCTTAATGACTTTTTGCTGTGACATATGTGACTTAATATTTGAGTTTGCTCTGTGCACTCTAATCCAATTGCTTTGTTTAGTCAAATGAGTGTTATTTGTTTTGTTCTGAATTTTAGCTATTGGTTTTTGCATTAAATGTGCATATTTAATTAGGATATGTTATTAAAGATTAGATTCTCAAAATGGGATGTGTGCCAGCTCATGAAATGAAGTCATGCTTGTCAGGAGATAGTAAATAATATGCTTAGGAAGGTTTAAAAGATGTCTTGCAAACATTAGCCCCTGTAATGAGTGCAAAGTGGCAACAGAACATAAATATCAATTGTTTTTCTCCAGTGGATCCATTTGAATATGAGTTTTCTTAATTTGAATTAGATTTTCTTTTACCAGTTAAATGAAACAAGCAAGAAGGGATGTTTGTCTTTTCAGAAATCAGTTTCCCATCCCAGAACAATGGCTTGTTTTGAATTGAAGGGGAACAATCCAGCATTCATGCAAAATCTTGTAATCTGTGTTCACAAAACCACTTTAAGAAACAAGAAACTGCTGTCCAGTGAATCTTCATTTAGCTGCAAGGATGTGTCTTGGATTCCCAGCTTTGCTTCCAGGACTGTCTGTATTTTGTTATTCATTTTACCCAGAATCTTTTAATAATCGTGGGTGCAAGAGCTTGAGGTTTCCTGTGCTCTTGAGCGCCTTAAGCATCTTGGCTGGTGTGCCCAGGGTGGCATTGGCAACAACAGGATCTGGAGGCAAGGATGTATCTGTCTCCATCCTAATTTGATCAGACAAAACTTCCTGCAATCATGCCCTGTGATCTTAAATTCAGGCATCTAATTTCTGTCTTCAAGTGCCTGAGTCTCTCTCCTTGGGCTTGGGCAGACTAAGTCTTCTGCTGATAATATTTGCAGTGGGCTTTCCGCTAATGTTTTTGATGTTGCTCCTGGTGCTTTTGGGAAAAGGAGCAGCTGGCACAGCCCTTCTTTGGGGTGCACCTCCAGCCTGAAGTGGGGGGAAACGGGAACCTTATGTTGGAATGCAACTGTATGATGTGGAAAGCCGAGTCCCTTAAGTGGAGAGGAGAAAAAAGGTCTCCTATGCATACACACATATTCTTAGTCACTTTTTTTTTTACACATTATAAAATAATGTATACCTAATATGTTGTGGGTACCATGCTACTGTCTTTGGCCAACGCACAAAGTATTGGTACTCAATACTGGAGGAACTAGTATATCCTGCAGTTAATTTTGCATCAAGCTCTTATTCCAAGTGTCTGAAGAAAATTCCAGAAAATGATTCATTTTGCTGCTGATTTTTTTTTCTCTGTGCTGCTGGATCCCCTTTATTTCTGGCATTTCTAGGGAGTTACCAGTATTGCAGTAGCAGGTATGAAGGGGCTGCTCATCAGCTGCTACTTGGGTGATGCTACTCTGGCTCCTCCTTGTTACAGGGGAGGGAGAAGGTTTAGTGTCTTATGTCATCTTCAGTTTCAGGGCACTGAAGCATTTCTAACTGCCTGTCTGCCTTTTTTAATGAAAGAAATTTGTCTTGTAGCAGCTTTATATGCCCAGCTAATTAAAACCACCATTATATTACTTGCTATGTATCCTGTTTGTTAGGCAGAAATTGTTTGCACTTTGACAGATTCATTTCTTGTTGATATTAGTTTTCTAGGATGCTGCTGTCTCGGACTTGTATAACTTAGAAATAATAAGGCATTTTAAGTACTGGCAAGTACAAAGTTTTGTTAATCATTAACACAGAAAACATTTTCAGTCTTGTTTAGCTTCGTAAGATACAGTTTGTTCTGCCTGTGTGAATGCCTCTGCCTTATGTGGAGATTAAGTTGAGTGACCTTTAATTTGATACATGAAGCTTGGGAATGTGTTGTAAATGAAGAAATGGTTACAATGTCATAGTCCTTTTCTAGTAACCTTTTTAAAAGTAAAATGCTCTTTTTTAGTGAAGAGGCAGGATTGTCTATTCTTTCTTAGGCGCTCACTGGTGGCTGATGTCTTTCAAATTACTTGAGGCCTTGTATGTTTGTTCTGTGGTATCCTTACACCAGAGCTCTCATTTCTTCCGCACGAACCTGAACATGCACAGGTGGGACTTGAAGACTGCTGTGATGCCTGTCACTCCTGATTTGAGACTGGAGGTCTGAGGAGCTTCACCCACCTGGGAAGCTGCATCAGCTGTTAACACTGAGCCATCTCCTAAACAAACCATACTTTTCCTCCTGTCTTTTGCCAAAAGCTGTGGGGTGGGTTGAGGATTAACAGCCTCACTAACTTTTGTCCCTGCTGTCAAGCAGTCCCTTGAAAATGTCTTTGGTGGTCATGATGATGCAGATTCTTTAGCACACTGAAAAGTAAAAAAAGTCATTATTAGTGGCTTAAAATTTCAGAGATGAGGTTTATATTCAGTTTATAGTTGACGGAACAAATTGAATTCTTTTTGTAAGTACAGGAGTCTTAAAAATTAAGACACCCCCCCCCCACCCGCCCAAAAGTAAAGGATGGGGAGGGCTTAAGTAAGGACCTCTCTTCATCCCCGAGTAAAGAGGATGTTGCAGCCTGAATGGCACCAGACAAGGTGAATTAAATAATTGAGTAGTTTATTTGGAGGAAGAGATCTGGTCACAGTGGTAGTGGCTCATACTTCTGGCTGAGCAGTAGAAGCCATCACATTTTGCTGTCTGGTTCACCATTATTGTGACTGAATGTAGGAGTGAAGAGACTGTTTGTAATTCATAACCCAGTATGTTGGAGGAGGCCTGGTGCCAGAAACCAACTAAATGGGTGCCTCTTGTCTTGGGCTCTGTAAAATGTAGGGCCTGTATAACTTAGTTTGTCATATGTAAAAAGAGAGACACAATCTATGAACAGACAGAAAAAAAGCTACTGCAAATTTTTTGTTTTATAAAGATTATCTGATTATTTTATAGAAGAGGAAACCCTTGAGAATAAAATTCCTGCCTGGCATAACTTACAAGTCTGGTGTGATCTTGCACATCACATATTACTGTTACACTGATAAGCAAGACACTGGAGAACAAATTTGTGTTGATGGAAAATAAACAAAATATACCACTAAAAAAACCTCATTCAGAAGTTCCTTGAAGCTTTATGAGAAATATCAGAACTGTGACAAAATACTGATGCATGGTGTTGCAAGTGGCTATAGGCTGAATCTGCATCCTGTTTATTCCAAGAGCAGGTGGGGCTTCTGTGCACACTGCCCAGAAAATTACCAGTTGTGAGGCAGGCCATAATACGACTTCAAGGATTTTAAAAAGTGCTCTAAAGAGAAGGAAGTGTACCAGATAATTTGGTGAGTCTGTACAGTATGTTCATGTGTTAAAAGAAGCTCAAAATATCAGCTGAGGTCCTCAAGAGTACTCACTAGTAATAATGATAGTAAGTGCTGACATTCTGGTAAGCTCTAGCTGTTATTTGCACCAGTATTTGAGATGTTTTTTACAGGAACATTTTAATGGGTATTTATGGACTTTCTCAAGGAAAATTTGAAATGACATTATCTTACTGTTTGAGGCTAAACTGTTTCTGAGTTTGCGTAAAAGAAATTAGGATATTAAGATATCAAGACTGGTAGGAAAAGCATCATGACATAGAAATTACAGAAAACCAAAAGTAACCAATGCAATATGTCTTGTATAAAGGGTACACCAATTTTCTTGTTTTATTTCCTAATGGTAAAATACGATGACAAATGCTTATGGCATTTACCATAGGCCAAAGGTGGATTACAGGGAAGAGCAGGCAGAGATGCTTTCATACTCTTGGTAGAGGGACTAAAAGAAGGTCCTTCGAGGTCTTTCTTTGGCATTATTGGTGTGGGCACGGAGCTGCTGATGTGAGAGCAAGGTGGGGGTGGCAGGGTCACTGCTGGAGGTGGCTCTGGGGCTGAGCCACCAGTGGGCTGGGAGGGCATCTCTTGGCAGAACCCTGAGCCTCCCTACAGCGTTCCTGGGTTATTGATGTGCTCACCAGGGTGAGATTCCCGGGCATGTGAGACAGGCCTGTGCCCAATGAATGGGAGCAATAAAGTCTCACAGTTAGCAAAGAGGGTTCTTTCTGGTTGGTTGATCTGTATAGAAAGCAGGGGGAGGGTAGTGGTAATACTGTGGTTTCATTAAGAGTTAGGTTCTGAAATTGGTGACTACCCTTGGACTGTGTGGAGCAGGGGGAAGTGAGAGCCTTCCCAGGAGGTAGGTGTGAGCTGAGACACCTGGTAGGACAGGTGGAGGACAGTCCTGAAAGGAGCCACTCTGTGTCACCAGTGCTTAAACCACCAGGTCTGTGATGTTCTGATTCTGTCTCAAGCCAAGCAAAAGAGTCAAGTTTATTCATTGCTCCACTGTGTAGTGAGGTCTGTAACAGTTGACAGTTCTGTTACATTTGAACACTCATTAGCGCTTCAGATTAGCTATTAAAGGACATGAAACATTTAATCACTGTCTTTTCTTGTTAGCAGCAGTCACTAGTAGAATGCTTTAAAAAAAAGTTGTAATTAAGTGAAAAAATTGTACTTTAGCAATTTTACTTGGGATGCAGCAATTTCAGTCATTGAGATTACTGCCCTGAGGAAACTACATTTTCTTCCTTAAATAATGTTTTTAAACTCTTGAAATAGTAGCATAATAATTCTATGTCATGGAGAAGCTGGGAAGCTCCCCTTTTTACTGCCTCTATATGTTTGGGCATTTCTAGCGTGTGGTGCAAAGGGGGAGCTTTTAGTCGTGATTGAAACTGCTGATTTCTCAAATTCCAAAGTCTGCTATTTAATGAAATATAGGCGTGATGCAGCAATTTTCTGTATCATTGAATTGCTTTTCTCTTCCCTAGTACCAGTTAGCTCTTAAAAAAGCTGTTAGGAATAGACGTCTGACTAAGTTTAAAAAGGAGCTCTCTTAATTATAGATTAAAGGAAAATTTATAAACCTCAGAAATCCTCAAAATACTGAAGCCCAGTCTTTTATAATGTTTGCAGCTTGATATTCAAAAGGTTCAATTAAAGTAAAACAGCTAGTTCTTTCAGGGATCCATAATTATAGGACCTGTTTCTTAAATTGAGATCTGTTTCTTTGCACAGAATCAGCATTTAATCAAAATAATTTTCATATAACTACTTGTGTTCTAGAAGTACAGAATATGTGAAAGATCCATTTTTAATAGTATGTCCCAGGGAACTCTGAAGGGAATGCCATGGAAAATACCAGTGAAACTTTGCTAATCAACCCCTGTACTTCCCTTTGCTCTTCTAAATAGCCAAAATCTGTCCCAAGCTGTGTCAGGAGATGTCTTCACAAAGAATTCATGCTGCTGTGATGACTTCTACCAGCTGTGCCTTTTAGGAGCATGCAGCCAGCGCTGTACCTGGTGGTGCATGGCAAGGCATCCCATGGCATCCCACCCCAAGGGCAGTGGAGGAGGCAGCTGAAATGCTGGGTTAAAGAGGAGATGGGTGTTGCTTTGATTTTTTTTTTTTTTCTTTAGCTTTCTGATGTTTGCATTTTTGTACTAGAGTTTCTCATGGATTTTCTTGTCAACAAAAGTTATGTTTTGTAAACTGTACATTCCTCTCTGGAGGAAGGACATTTGATAGACTTCTAGTTTAACCAGTGAAATCGGAGAGGTGTCAACCTCATTGCCCAATCACTGGTCAAACTCCAAAAACTGTATAAATCCATGTGAAAAATAGACTTCTTCTTTTTGACTGTGTGAGTGTCCTTTTTGTGTCTGTCTAGCAACAGATGGGGCTGTGGCTTCCTACAGCTTCTCCCCTGGTCCCGAGGGGAGTGGAATGCTGTTCAGCATGGGGGAGCTCTGAGCAGGGATCAGGTGGGGTTTGGGCGGAGACAGGGATGGTCACACTGAAGTGACCAGATGGAATGGATGCAGTGAGGGACTCAAGGTATTCACACTGCAAGACATGGACAGGGGAGGAATAGCAGTGGGTTTGTACAGGTAATTTGGGGATGAGAGAGACGTGGCTTTTGTGGATGTTCCTGCTTGCACTGATGAGTTGAGACTGGGCTGAGACATTTTTTTCTCTTTGCCTCAGCCACCCATGGAGAAGGAGTGAGTGGACTGTAGGTGATGACTGCTGCAGTCAAAGGTCTTGGGAAGAATTGAGATGCAGGAAAAATAGGCATTTTTTCCTATAAATGCTGAATGGTAAAGTTTTCTGTGAAACCTGACCATGAAAAATAACCCTGTTATGTTTTTCCTGCATGCCAATGGGGTGTATTTTTCTGTTGGCATTTAGAGGATGCTGAGTCATGAAGACTGGGTTTACAGAAGAAAATCGTCTTCTTCTCTCTGGAGCTTAGCTTCCTTTATACAGAGATAGGAAAAACAACTTCTTTGCTGATCTGGCTGAAGTGCAGCCTTGGTAAGAAGTGGGGATGGTGAAACTGGAGAGTGAGATGCAAACAAGAAAAGGTCAGTTATTACTAGAACTAAAAAGACTTTTGTGGGCATTACAATACAGAAAACATTTCTTTACAAAAGGGAAGAAAGTTTGTATATACTACAGAGCTTGTGGAATCCTAAAAATACATTTATCCTTGGCAAAGCATCTGAAGATGTCAGAAACCATAAGATGTTACAAGCACCTCACAAGGAGACATCTGGGACCCTGATCCTTGAGATTTCATTGTGGCTCTGGACTGGAGAGCTTTTTCCTGTAGCCAGTATGGTAGGATTTGAGATGCTCTGAAGAGATGAGATGAAGTCCTTGAAATTTGATTATCAGCTGCTAATGTTCAAAACACTTGAAGATTTTCTTTTTCTAATACATTGTATAGGTATTCTATTCTAACATCTATTCTAATACATTCTGTTTTTCCATTCTATAACATGGAAAATTCTTGAAGACAAAATTCATAAAAAGTTAGAATTTAATTACTTGGCCAGTATTAAAGCTAAAATGAAGGGAAAAGTCAATAACCCTTATGGTTGTATAAAATTGTATCAGAATTAATTTTGAAATATATTCTGTAATTTAACACTGTTTAGTAAAGTATGTTTAATGGGAAGGCTTTTAAAAAAATATTTCCAAATGCTGATGCTTTTGAGATTTTCACAATATTCTAAGGTAATGACATTATTTTCTGAGAAAGACTGTAAAGGACATACTTAGTCTGATATATATATATTCCTTCAGTAATATCAATTAAATTATTAGAACATGAGTGGCTCTACAACTTCTGCTAGAACTAAAGCTTCATCACCTAACAAGATGTGCAAGCTTACATAAAATATTAGTGTGATCTGCTTTAGTTTTGGTAGGAGTCTTCACTGTCTTGATATAAGAATCATGGATGGTCTCAGAAATGAAGCCCATATTTGAGAACTACGGTGTAGCTGTGGTATGTATACCTTGAAAAGCTTACTCTGGGGATTTTCTGATTCTGACTTTTTTATTTCTGCAGCTTTAATACTGCATTTGTGGTAGCATCTAGCATTCAATTTGAATGTAGTTGTTCCTTAGTTATTTTATTGAGGGTGGTATGTGTCTGGATTGCCAGTAGCTGTGAAAATACTGTAATAGTGAATAGTCCTGTAAAGTACTTTTGTACTGGCAAGGACCTCTGTTTTATCTAGGATGAAAGGTTTACTTTCTGGGAAGCTAAAAAGAAAGCATTTGTTGTTTTTTATGTCTGTACCCTTATAAACTTATTCTAGTTGTTCTCATCCAAGGCATTTTAAAAACATTGACTTCTCATTGCTTTTGTTTAATTGTTTTTAATTGTTTTAAAGTGTTTAGGCATTCACAGAGTGTTTTTTGTCCTCAAGATGGGAATAGACTTTGAGAGGATTTAAAAGTGCAATTGCTACCAGCTGTCTTAGATATTCATTTAAGCTTGCTAATTTACTTGGTAGAATTCTTTCAAAACTCAAAAATTTTAGGATCTAATGATTTAAGTTGGGCTGTGAAAGCCTCTAATCCTCTGTGTCCAAAGTAGCCTTCCTCATCCTGTGCACAGAAAGAAGAGGAGAGACGTTTGGGGATGGAATTCAATAGCATCAGGCCAAACACTGAAAGATTGTTTGCACAGCTGTGCCTAAGCGGTGACCAAACTGTTAAACAACCTAGTGGGGAGAAAATGAATAGAAACTCCTGTTGGCTGGAGGAATGAGTTTCCTGGACAGTGCTCAGGATGTTATGAAGTCATTGCACATGCTGGGTCAAGGCTTTTACCCATATTTTCCCCTTGTGCTTGGGAATACTTCATGCTTCGCTTTTTCATAATAATATAATTGGCTTAAAGCATCTGAACAAAATTCTATACTGACTGACGAATGATGCACTGTGGTGTACTTACCTTTAACTTCAATTAGGGAACCCTTCCCTGCCAGTAAACTGATGTGAGAGGAGACAGTGCTTGTATATCTGTCTTGCTTCCTTGCAAATTGTGGATTATGAAACTGGACTACTGAGCAATAATTTAATCAGTGGCATCAGAGGAGCATTAAGCTCCATTAAATGTTGGGTCACCATCAATGTCAGATGAGTATTAAATTATGGCTTGCAACTTAGTAGTACTCATCTGAAAACACAGTGCTTCAGTTCTTGGCAAGCATATAACAGTTTATTATGAAACAGATGCTTCAGAGCTTAACATATGACTGAAGTGTCAGGTTGTATCAGAGGAGAGGGTCCCAGCAGTAATGTGGTGCTCAGACTCTGTGAGACACATGTTAGTGGATCACTCCCTACCTCAACGATTTGGGTTAAAATTATTTCATTAACAGCATCTCCTGTTGAATGCTTGGAGGTCAAAGCACTGCTCTGCCTGCCAAAGACTGGCTTATATAATTCTGTCTGCAAGTGGTGGAGGTGCAGTTCTCCTGACAGGGAGGGAGGATTCCTTACAGGCTGCTCACAGTTTGAATTTTTATGTAGAATAAATAGTTTTCTAGCTGGTTCTAATGCACCACAACATTGCCAGCTTGGAATTTGGAAGATGTCTTTTGATACCTCTATTGCTAGTCACGGATTTTCTAAGTGACATCAGTGAGGTGAAACTAGTAATGCTTTTCTGGATGGCTTTGCTAATGTCAGCAGCAGCTCTCATGCAGCAGCTAAATCTTTGAGGCTCTTGTCAGTCTGCTATACAGCTCCTGCCACTTAGGAAGGCTGCATGCTGCCGGAGATGCTGACCTTGGAGCTTTGCAGGGAGAGAAAAGGATGTAAAAGGGATGCTTGGATAAAATGTTTTTTCCATTCCTATTTAGGTGCGGAGATTACAAGGAGGAGCTAACGAAGAGAGGGAGTGGGTTGGGCTGGGAGAGTAACAGAATGTTTGTTGGTGATGGTGCTGGCTGAGGAACAGATGAGTGATGCTGATATAGGCAGAGCTTACCTGTTCTTTCTGCAGCCTCTGGCTCAGTGGTAAGATGGGTTCTCCAGATAGGAATCCAAAGAGGATCTCTGCAAAAATCTTGTGTGGGGTTAAGATTTTATTATCTGATAGTAACCACATGTTGGCCACATAGTCTTATGGTCACAATATTGTGGCAAAATATTTAAAGGAATGTTACAGTTTTTATTTATTAAGGATCACATCACTGGTGCTCAGGTGTTGCCAATTAATTTCTTATTGCTGTGCAGAAACCATAGTACTTGTTTTGTGGCAGTGGGCTGCAGACGAAAATGCTGCAGTTTTAGCTGAAAACATGACAACTGGCTAGAAGGCAGTGCTCTGCAGGGATGAGTCCTATTAATTGGCTGCAGGAGAGGCTGCCTGAGATGATGGGGCAGTGTGTTGCAAAACCACTCCAGTCAAAAGTCTGCAGTGTCCTTCTGCCCATAGTTTTCACCCTAACATTTGGGGTTCATTTGCTTGTTAAAAAGTACTGTCTCAAAAATCGGCATGTTCTTCTCAAAACTATACCAATAACTTGTTGAAATTTTGATAGTAATCTATTAATATAAAGCATGAGATATTCTTTCAATTTTCTACTTCTCTATCTATTACAGTTCTGAAACTGGCTATTATGCAGAGAACCAGCTTGGAGGGGAACTTCATCAGAGCAGAACCTCTCATGAGGAGAGTTGCATATTATCTATACAGGTGTTAGAATTGTCATTTCCTCTCTACCAGAGCTTAACTTGATGCATGCTTTATTATTAAAAGCCCTGTTATTTCTGAAATAGTTCAAGTTAGGAAAGACATTCTAAAAGAATGGAAAATTTTAAGGTATTACTGTTTCTTAACGGGGGGATGGAGTAAAACCCAAGCAGTAGGATGCATTTGATGCAGTGCAAGATCAGAATACAGCTGATAGATACATAGTTAGGATTTGGAAATGGTGGTGAAATTTTGTGTTTCATACCTTAGAGAAACAGATCATAAGTTTCATACTTGGAAATAGAGATGTCCTCTCTTTTTAAAAAAAAACCCCACTCTAAGTCTCACTCAGAATGTTATTTTTCAGTGAGCCCAGAGGAATTTGTGGCAGGTAACAGTTAGCAACAAGTTGGAAGGTATGCAAAGTCACCCAGAACTAATATCAAACTAATTATTAACACATTCATGTTTTACAAGTACTTGAAATTATATCTGTTCAACCTTTAGTTTGAAGTATGTTTTGAAAGATAAATAATATGGAATAAAGGATGTCTCATACAGTACAAAAATTAATGCATATAAAAAGTCATATTAAACTCAGCAGAGTGAAAATTCAGGGGTCTTTTTAACCGTTTTTGTTTTTGTCTTTCTTTTACTTTTTATTTTCCTGGCTTTTGATTAGGTATGAATGAGGAGCTAACAAAATACATAGGATTTTTATACTGCTCTCTTATCACTTTTCAATATAAATAATTCTTAAATGGGCAGGAGATAATGGAGCAAGACCAGGAAGTATACTACAGTTGGCTATATCCAGTTAGCAGAGGAAATGCTAAATAGCACTTAGCATAAACCTCCTGCTGATGTCTTATAGAAACGGGCAGGAATATCTGTAATCGGTGTACTTATCCCATGCTGACTGATACAAGAATTTAGGTCTACCAGCCAGGGTTATTGCAGAATAAAGGATGAAGATCACAGAAAGGAAATGAAACCTCAAAATTATGTCAGTGGTAAAATTTCACCTGGTTTTTTTTGTTGTTGTTTTTGTTTGTTTTCGTTTGTTTGTTGGTGATTTTTTTCCCCTTTTATCTGATAAGCTGTGGCAACAGTAAAGTATTGCTGCAGTTGAACCTCAATTTTGGTTGTTTCCCATGCATTCCATGTGCCTTGAGGCAAGGCTGTTTGTCAGTACAGCTAAGGGAAATGCAGGAGAACATCACTGTACCTTGGGCTGCCTTCTGGAGGGCTCTGTACAAGTAGAGCTCTCAGTGGCAGCAGGCTTTCTGTGATGTTCCTGGTCTCTTTCTACGTGAATTACTTGGGAGGCTGTGTGTGGTGTGCAGCTTCCACCTCCCCACAGACAGTTGTCAGTGTTGCCTGCAAGAGTGGAAAGTGTGGGAATTTCAGGATATTCATTGGATTTCCCAGCATTAGGCCTCTGAATTGGTGAAGTACATGTGTCTGTATATATGTCCATTATAAAATGTTAGTAACACTAAATGGCAGCATTTTGTGCAAATGTATTTAGTGTGTAATACCAATATTTAATTAAGTACCTAATCCTTCTTTGGGAAGGAAGTTTAGGAATGGGATTCATACCAATTATTTAGTGCTATGCAGTTAATAGTTAAAAATAAATTGTTATTATTTTTGTGTGTGCACATGTTACCTTCCATGGGAATGTTCATTTCTCTTTCCTGGGGATATAACATTGACAAGACTTGAAAGAGACTAATAAGTCATTCTAGATTAATTCAGTCTTTGAAGGGTCTAATTCCTAGTTACAGTTTTTTGCTCATATGGATAAATTGTACAAGCAAGTGATTATGTAAAATGAGAAACTAACTAAAGTGTAGTTTAGCTTGTCACTTCAACAGATCTTTATTTTTATTTCTTATGTATTTACAGCCTTGGCAAAACTGACAACATTATTTTGAAAAGTATATTGCTAAAGAAAATAAAAAGCCAACAGATATATTTTGCCATTATCCAGTTGTGTGGTTTGCACTTCCACTTTATAAGCTTGCAGTCCATGTAGATTTTACATGATGGAATGTTTTCTTCACTATTAATGAGTGAGAGGAAGAGGGAAGAAGAGCATGCATGTAAAGTTATCCTTGCCTGTTCTCTTATGTAAAACTCTCTGCTTTGGATAGAGTTTGAAGCAGATTGTGTTAGCCAAGAAGCGTAAAACCCAAATGTTTTTACTTAACATATCAGTGCATATCAGAATGTAATAAAGCTGTACTTGCAGGACTGTTTCTAAAGTAATTTGAACATATTCTGTCCAATTATGGTTGCTGTCATTACGGTTCTCTCTTAGTTCTGAAATCCTTCTTGAGGGGAGGCAGGTAGAGCCAATGAATGCTGGATGATTTTGCTGGTCATGGAAGGAAAATCAAATGGAAGGGGAGGAAGAGTAATTTGAAGCATGGATGAAGTCATTGTATAAGCACTCCCAACCAAACCTAGCATCTTGTCTCTTGTTGCTCCAGAGAGAGGTTCAGTGTAAGTGTAGCAAAACTACAGAATTGCTCCCCTTGCAAAATAAATTGGTTTGCTTTTAACCATGCTGCTGGGTTGTATCAAAACCACAGACCCTCTGTGAGGACATCACCAAATAAATCTTGAAGCCTTATTTGAACCATTAGCAGATTTCTCCAGTGAGTGGGAGACAGTGTAAAGTACAGAGGTAAAGGAAAGCTTTAACAACTGTTGTATTATTTCTTCGGGGACGCAGTGTTCTAGCTTGTGCCAAAAAGATGCCTTCTGGCATAATAAATTCTTGGCAGCAAAGCTGGTTTTCATGGTGAAAAACTCTAATAAAGACTGTGGAGGGGCTATCTGACTATTTTGCATAATAGCATATATTAGCCCGTGTGAGGGAGGAAGAAGGGGAAGGCCCTTCGTGTAACAACTGCAGTGTGTTTCAGGTGGCTGCTCCAGAGCACGCTGTAAAAATGCAAACATGGGAAGGCATTTGAAAGAACAACCAGTACTTATTTACTTACTTGGCTAATGTCAGGAGTGTGCTTGGCTTACATAAACATCTTCTGACTGTCAAACATATTATAGTTGTTTTTTTCCCTTTAATATATGATTCATTTATGTTTTCCAGAGGTGTGGGATGGTTACTGAGACATTGTATGTGAAGCGATGAATATTAGAAGTATAGCTTTTGCTTTCTTCGTCAAGACACTCCTACGCATATCAAAGTATTTGACCAGTAGTTTTAAGTTACAGATGTTTCTTTGTTGTGCAGGGGGATGCACAGCTTTTTCTGCCCACAGCTCTAAAACCATCCCAAGTCTCACACTGTGCTGAGTTGTGTGAAGTCATTTTAAAGAGCTTCAAGCCTGGGAATTGCATGGGCGTTGCGAGAAGGAAAAATGAATGGGAGGGAGTTCACTCAGAGTTTGAAGAAACTTTCCCTCCTGTCCTGCCTGGTGTATGCTTGCACATTTGATGGCTTTGCACTTTCTATAGTTGTGTGGTGTGAAGCACAGCTGCAAATAATCATGGGAGACAGTGAAAAGCCATGGAAAATTAAGACTTTCATATCTTAAGTCCTGAGGGAGTGTTTCAGACTTAGCCCCTTCTAAACTGTTGAAGAAGCCAATACCACACCTATTTAGACAAAGCTTGCCATCTTTAGGGAGTACAGTGGTTGCATTTCAGTGCTTACAGTAGTATGGGGGAATTTGATAGTTTGTTGTTGTTACGTGGCACAAAATTGTTTGGGGGGAAGGTGCTGCACATTAGTGCAGTTGTGCTCAGAGATGTGCAGCTGTAGCCCAGGGCTGGGACAGATGGAGAGTTGGTTTGTTTTGGTCCTTTCTAGTTCTGGCACCTCCATGTTGGTGGTGTGCTTGAGCCTGGTGGTCCTCACTTCAGCATATTTTAATGTCATTAATGCTCAGTGCTTGCTAGAGAGATGTGTTGGAGAAGTAATGAAGACACACACACTTATTAGATGGACAGTTGTTTTTCCTGTGTAAACCAGTGGTGCAGCCTCTTTGTGTGCTGGTACCAGGATATTGTATGTTTGGGGATAAGCTGTCTTAATCTGATAAAGTTGCTTTGTTCTAGCCTCCAGAAGCTCTAAAGTCAGAAGGATACGGCTGAGAATAACTTTTTGTTGTGCTCATTCATGTGTTGCTTTGTATTGTAGGGGGATCCAATTAGTAATAAAGTTATTCCTTACAGTTGGATGTATGGCAGCAAATTTTTAGGAAGTGTCAAATCCCTACAGTGATCATGATGTAGACAGCTGTTGTACAAGGAGTCATTTTAGAGAAGAAAAATGGTAGCATTTGAAATTTTAACATTTAATGAAAGAGATCAAATAAGTGTTAATTAATGATATTTGGATCCCTAATTTTATAGTGGTGGTTGAAAAATCTCTATATGCTAACATAGTTGCAATGTATTCCAGTTTACTTGTGATAATTGGAGCAGAAACATGGTACTTTTAGGAAGAAGTTAAACATTGGTTGGACCCAAGGAGATTTCCCTTTCCTGAGGTACTCTGCAAACTAGAGTACATGTGAAGAACGAGGAGAATCATTGTGAGAGTATGAAAACTGCGATGTGAAACAGAGTAGAAATAAAAGTAGCTGTTGAGGGATTTGCCTTTATTAGCCAGCCAGCATGAGTTTCTTGGGAAAAGAGAAGTACATTGAGCTTCTTGGGTCAGGGCCATGTCTCCTTGTATGTTAATTTGTTCAGTCTCTCACATTATGGGACCCCGAATAAGAGTAGACTGTCTGGATTCTTCAAAATCATAAGCCTGGATCATAAAAATATGTTATTACATGTAAAGTGCCAATGTCACTTCTGCCTCTTGCTTTTTTCAAAGCTTTGAAGGTACATTACTGTTGTCAAAGCTGCTCCAAAAATCATAAGGGCATAGACCTAAGTAAGAAAAGATAATGTAATTTCCTCTTTGAAATTTTAGGGGAGTATTTCATTCAGACTTTATAGTCTTATAATCTTAATAATACTTGGACAACTTTTTGGAGAACTTCTTGTTTTGCATCTGATATTTCTAATTTATCTCAGGATGCCTTTCCTGTTGGGCTGAACTTCTAACCCTGAACTTAAAATGCTGTCATTTTATACATTTCACTATGAAAGTGAATGCACACTTGATCATTCCATCCCCAGTGGGGCTGTCCTAGGCCCCTGCAGTTGGGTGCTGTGTTTACCAGGAGTTAGTGAATGTGTTCCTTTGATTTTGCTTCATTTGAGGGATTCCTCATATTTAATGATACTGTGGGTTGTTTGGCTCCTCTCTCTTCCACTGCCAAAGAGATTTCTGCTGCCATTATCAGCTACACAAACTTTTCACACACTTCAGCATTTCTCATGTGTAAAGGCCACAGCTGTAGTTGAACAATGTGTTCGTTGTAATCCAATAATAAAAGTCCTAAATATAACAATAATTATAACCCGCTACATTGAGAACAATATTGATAATCAGGGATACTAATCCTTGAATTTCATAGAAATCTCGACACTGGTTGTTGCAGTGTTATCCTTCTTTTAAGATTTTAAATACTTTGCAAGACTAGTATGTGGTTGTGTAAAGATTTGGCTTTGCTATACAGATGGGCATAATGGAACCAAAAAGTACACAGAGAAATACGAATGATTACATTTATGAACAGCTAAACAGAATGCTGTGGATATTATTCTTGTAATTAACAAGTCTAGCTTGCCATAATAAGCACTGATTATAAGTAGTCTAACTGATTTTATTAAAACAAGCCCTATTGGACACAGCACCCAGTTTGGTCTTGTATCTCTTGAAGTCATGCTTATAATTAATTCTACATGTATATTTTTGGTTTCTCTTGTCTCCTTTAGTTTTCTTTTTTTCAGTAAAACTCTTTTAAACTTAGTCAATGGGAAGTTCTTTGTAAAGTAGAGCTTTTGATAAGCCAGGTGTGATCCACACAATCTTGATATTTCTGCAATTTTCCGATGAACAAAATTGCCATGTATTGCCAACGTGGTCATACAATTAATATATCCAAGTCTCATAAGAGTGCAATCCCAAAAGGAGAGTGAAGGATCTGCTATTTCTGTGCCTACAGAAATAAGTTGGATTCCTTGAGCAGGATTTAAATTTTAATTGCAGAACTCATAGTGACTTGAGACAGTACATCTTTCATCTCAGACTTCTGTTTCGATCCTTTGCTATCACAAATACACTCTTTCAGGTTCTTGCCCAGTGCATTGCCATCTCCTTATTTGTTTGCGGCTTTCCATTGACCAACCACAAGTCCTTTTCCTGGCTAGGACCTTAATAAGAGCAAGTCAAGAGGCTGCATTTGAATTATGTTGATGCTTCATTCACATCTCTCTTTTGAGTTCAAACTTAACACGCTTTTCTGGATGTAGTAGTATGTACCTAGTGGATATAAAGTGGGTTTTTTAATTGTGTTTGTCTTTCATTATCTAAAATAGTTTTTAGTTAGCAATACCTTTCAGCTAATGTTTTGACTGAACATTTGAAAATTCATAGTGAAAAATGCATCTAAACTAAACTGCACGTAGAAAACATATAATCTTATATTCTATGAATACATGTTATGCTTGAAGGAATAATTATTTGGATGTTCTTGATAATTTTTAATGTTCTCTTTAATGCTTTTGGAATTTTATTTTACTCTGCTATACTCGTAGAGAGGGGGAGAAGGGAGTGAGAGACAGAATAATTCTATAGAGTGAAGGACAGGTAGGTTTTGCAGTTAGAGGGCTTTCACCTCAAATGACAGATAAACTGCACAAAATGATTGTCCAGCTCTTTTGCAAATACTGCTGTAATCTAGGTATTTGGCAATTCTTTTTTACATTAATCCAATACTCATTCCCTAATCTGCCTGCAATTAATGTGTTGGGGTTTTTTTTTCCAGTTTAAAATGTTCCAGTTTCATAATGTTTTTTCAGTCTGTACTGAAAGCTGCTTCTGGTGGTTCATTGAACATTCCTCCTACAGTGCTCCTCTGGGATGGGGCATTATTTTTTGCAGCTATCCTGCTCACAGTAGGCATTTGCCATCCACAACACTTAAAACGTTCTGTTCTTTGCACCGTCCTCTGGCACTAATAACTGTGACATCTGTTTGTCACATATGAAACCCAGGAGGTGCAGAAGACCCTGGAGCAGTGAGCATCCCCTTCTGTAAGCATCCCTTCTGTGGGCAGAGAATTATCTTTGCCTCTCAGGTGGGGAAGGGGCTGGCATGGCTTGTCCCTGGTTTCTGTGGTGACATTAAGACTGAGAGGCATGGAGAGTTTCCAAATGCCCAACTCCCATGTGCAGATTGTGGGGGAAACTGGCCTTTCTTAGTCTTGCCTCTCGTGCTCTGTTCAGGGGAGGAAGTGTGGTTGGGGCTAATTGCCTGCTGTGGTTTGCCAGCAGTGTCTGTGCCCAGGAACAGCTCTCTTGGTGGAGGTGGAAGAGAGGGAGTAGTTTTCTGCTTGGTGCCTTATTCTTTGTCATAACTAAAGCTTATGTTTTTGTACAATTAAAGTGAATAGACTAATAGCCTATCGGCCCTGGATTAGTAAAGCCTAGGTGCAAATGTTTTAACTTATCAAGAACTCAGCTGAACTTTCAAGTTTGAAACCTGTGTAAACTGATGTGCAGTTTCAAAGGTGGTCAGTCCTTAAGAATATTCAGCTTAAATTTAATGCATATTTAATACTGAGCAGGGATAAAACAACTGCAGCTTTTGAGACGTCACTGCCATCATACTAGTTATGTAAAAATACAGCAAATAATAGCTTGCGATATGAAAAGGCATTGGCTAGTGCTGCATGTATGCACACCCAGTTGATATTAAATAGTAGCTTATTTTTCTTTTTCTGGCTTTGTATGTTCTGTGCTACAGTCCATTGCTTGAATTTGTGTTGGTTAAGGTATAAAAGCTGATGGAGTTCAGGTAATCCTTCTGTTCAGTTTGAAAGATAATTTGTTTGCCTTATATTTAAAGAAAAAAGAAAAGCCCTAGTTGTGGTGGTTTGGTTATTTTTAAATAAAACTGTGTGCCTTCCCATTTAAAATTATTCCATGTATTGTTTGTATGTTACTGCTTTTCAGTAAGTGCTGTGTTTACAGAACAAGGACTTGCTCAGGGAAGCTGTCAGTTTGTGTCCTCACTCTGATAACCAGGAGAGTAGAAAAATGTACTCCCTTGTCAAAGTTTCAGGTATGATAGTTAAACTTGTAATGTTCATTCTCTTTTCTTTAACCCAAACTGAAAAGGTGGCTGATAAGGACAGAAGGTCTTTTATTTCCACTGTAGTTTCCCAGCCTTGAAGAAAAAAATCTTTTACTGCCAATTTGGGGAAGAATATTTTACCTAGTTGCTTCTGGTTTTAGAACTGTGTCTAAGCAGGTGATTCGTAATTCAGATCTAGCCGTGGAAAAAGCCTATATTAATATTTTCTAGTCTCTTAGAGGTGGGAGAAAAGACTGTAGTGCAGTCTTTTGCAGAGGAGGAGCAGACTAAGATCAGAATGTCAGAACATATTTTACGGAGAGGCTTATTTGAGTTTCAATTACCAGAGATGTGCATAACGTCTTGCGGCACTGAATTACAGGGCAGTTTGTTGGTTAGCTTGTTTCAAAAGATGACCTGTTACACTCATCAAAATAAGACATTATTTCAGAATGATCATGGAGTTAGGAGACTCTGAGCATGGAAGATTTCTCTGGAGGGTTGTGCTGGATCTTGCAGTCTAGTCTTATTCCAGATAATCATATGAGTAAAAAAATGAAATTAAACCTTTCTTGATCAGTTTCTATGATGCTGTTGTAATAAAAGAAACGTAGAAATCTGTCTGATTTGCATCTGTGAACCATCAAAAATTGTTAATGATTTGATGAACTCTGAATAGGCCCATGCAAGGTAGAACTTGATGACAAAGTTGGAGGAAAAAAACCAGCTCCAGTATGTTCTACTTGCAAAAGAAACTTTTCTAGAGAAGTTTTTGGGGTTTTTTTAATGTTTAAAGTATAGAGTCTTCTGCACAGTTTCTTTTTGAGAAGCTTTTTTTACTTTCTTGCTGGTTTTTATGTATTTAATCCCACAGGTGAGGTAGAGCTTGCTTGAGACTTAATGTAAAGAGTTTTTCCATTTCTGTCAATACCCAGAATTGTCCATCTGTGTACATAACACCTCAGGTATACACCAGCTAACAAAGATGGGCAGTGTATTAACATCTTAAATGCTCTTGTAACCATGAATCAAATGGGCCAGGTAACGAGTGTATAATGGAATCTGGACAGTATTGCCAGACTCCATGGTTGATAAGCTCAGGTGGAAAGCATGTGGGGCAGGGGAGTCCTTCTTGAGTAGTTAACATCATTGGAGGTCAGTACTACTGCTGGAGCTCGACCAAGAATATTTCAAGGAAAATAGAAGTTATAGTTTCCTTTAAAGAGTAGGCTTAAAAGGAAGAGGACTCTCATCATACAGTTCAAGAGGATAAGTGTCAAACTTTCCCCTTCTTACTACTAAGACACCTGTGCCTTTACATATACCTGAAAAATCTTGCAGTTATTTCGAATGGGGAGTGGAGTTGTTGAATATAAAACTGTTACTTTTGTACTGACATCACAGAACTTGGTTTTGATACTCTGGGGTCTTACACATCCAGAACGTAATCATGAACATGGCTTTTGGACTCAGGCCACTTCTTGGAACATCCAGGACTGCTGGATACTCTGCAATCTTAATCTCACCCAGGAATGGCCAGGAACAGGGAATAGTGCATCAAACTGAGTTATTTGTTGGAATTGCTGTGGTATGGGGCTTGGGTGGCATCCTCTTAACATGACAGTGGAGAAGAAGCATAGCAATCCTTGGCAGCTAGAAAAACTGCTAACTACATTGGAGTTGGGTGGATTTTGGACTTGCAGGAAATTAGGAGAAGACAGTATTCTTAAGAAGTTGTTATTTCCATTTAGCTTCCTCTCCAGGCACCTGATGTTTTTTGGTACATCTTGTCCTGTCCCAAGTTAATGGCATCATCATCTGGGAATGCTTGTTCCCTGCAGCTCCCCTCCTGTTGATTTGAAGGCAACAATGGCTGTCTGGATGTATTGTGGCTTTGGAGGCAAAAGGTGTGGGAGAGGAATGCTGCTCTTTTTGTATTAATATTATTATCATCATTATTATCATCATCATCGTCTGTGCACAGTTTTGTTTACAAAAAGAAGAGCTGTTCTTTAATTTAGAAATAAAATGACAGAAATAAATTACTTTTAAAGGATGTTTAGGGAATAAGGAGACGTATTTGTGGCAAGCTGTTCTGAAAATGTCATCCAGTATATGATTAAATTATTTTGTTGTTTCCTGGCTGTAGTTTTTATGAAATTGGTGAGTCAAACAATTGTCAGACTTCTGTTCTCTTTAAAGTTTTTTCTCACCCTGTAGGAACTACATGCGTCCATCTAGATTACATCTGAATAACAAAAATACTTAGGTAGCAGGAGGAGGAAGACCATTGCCTTTATGTAGAATTATCTGTCAGTAACTGTTTATTAAGTGTCATGTCTTATTCTGGATTTGTGTTGCTAGTGCCTTAACTGGTATCTCATTTTTTGATACTTGATGACATTAATTCTTTTAATGTTATTCTCATTCAGCAGTCTATGTAACCAGTGTGGGTCTTAAGTTCAGGAAGAGCAGAAGTACACTGAGCCCCTCATGCAGATCATCAATGAAGATTTTAAAAAGGACTGGCATCAACACTGAACCCTAAGGAACATCATCCCAGTCATCCAGCCAGTTTTATGCCCAGCCAAGAGCACATCTATCCAAGCCATGGATAGCCAGTTTTTCCAGGAAAATGCTATGGGAAATAATGTCAAAGACTCTACTAACATCTTTGTAGACAGTATCACAGCTGTTCCCTCATTACTAAGTCACCCTGTCACAGAAGGAGCTCAGATTGGTCAAGCAGAACCTGCCTTTTCCAAATCCGTGCTGGCTGGGCCTGATGTCCCAGTTGTCCTGTATGTGCCATGTGATTGCACTCAAGAGCTGTTCATGACCTTTCCTGGCATGAGTTCAGACTGAAAGGTCTGTGATTGCCCAGATCTGCCTTGCAGCACTTCTTGGAGGTGGACATCACATTTACTGACTTGCAGTCAACTGGAACCTCTCCAGTTAGCCAGGACTGCTGGTATTTGGTGTAAAGTGGCTCAGTGAGCACTTCCACCAGCTCCCTTAGTACACTTGGGTGGATCCCATCTAGCCTCAGAGACTTTTGTGTGTCTATGTGATGTATTTGGTCACTGACCATTTCCCCATGGATTATGGAGGCTTCATCCTATTCCTCATCCCTGTCTTCTAGCTCAGGGGGCTGGGTCTCTGGAGAACAACTGGTCTTGTTATTCAAGGCTGAGGCAAAGCAGACACTAAGTGCTTTAGTCTTTTCTTCATTCTTTACCACTGTGTTTCCCCTCACATCCAGTAAAGGCGAAGATTGTGGCTCTCCTTTAATTGCTAATGTATTTATAGAAACACTTACTTTTTTCTTTTATGGGACTGGCCCAGTTAAGTTCTAGCTGAGCTTTGGTCTTTCTGATTTTCTCCCTGTATAACCTCATGACATCCCTGTAGTCCTCCTGAGTTTCCTGCCCCTTCTGCAAAAGGCCATAAATTCTCTTTTTTTCCTGAGTTCCAGTCAAAGCTCTCTGTTCAGCCCGGCTAGTCATCTTCCCTGATAGCTCAATTTTTACCCTGTCACAGAATCACAGAATATTCTGAGTTGGAAGGGGCCCACAAGGATCATTGAGTCCAGCTCTTAAGAGAATGGTCTGTACAGGGATCAACCCCCCAGCTTTGGTGTATGTTGGCACCGTGCTCTGACCAGCTGAGCTGATCTGAGCAGCTGCCTGCATAGGGGACCTCTCCAGCCCTTTTAAGATTTCTTTCCTGAAGAATCGCTTGAGCAACTATTTGATTAGAAAGGGCACTGAAGTGAAGGCAATAGCTTCAAGTGCTTGATTAACTTAGACCTTTAAGTGGCTTTGTTTTGGAGGCAGAAAGTCAGGCAGCAGGCTCTGGAAGGACATGGTTGAAGTCTGCTGGAACCAGGGACTTTCTCCTGTATCTGGAGCATTTCTTTTACAGCATGTTTGTGTGTGGTTAGTTTCAGTGTGTGAACTCTAGAGGTTAAAGCCCTATGAATATTGTGCTGGTGTAGCAGGTTCGGAGTTTGGGTGACTCTTGCCCAAAGGCTGAGCCAGGAACAACAAGCTGGCTTGGTACTGGGGCATCCCTGCCTGCAGCATCCACATGTTCTTCATGTGAGTTTCTTTGGAGGTGTAGCTACACCCTGAAAGGCACAAATGAGAACCAAAAAATGCAACAAAAACAGTTTCAGAGAAGCTTTATATTGTATACCAGGGTTCTTACAAGATAATTGTGGCTCAACAGTCAGATCGATGTTTTATTTTCCATGTATCTATCTTCAGATTTTTCAGACATTTTGATTAGCAAGTAAGAATGTTCTTGGTTTCTTCCAATCTAATGAGCAGGTGTCTTTTCACTATTAGGGATTGTTTGAAGACATTTTTCAGAAAGGTTGTATCTCTCAAGAATCAGCACAATTAATGCATTTGGAGCTTTGTCACATCCTGTTGCTTGGTAGCAGTCATGTTGACCCATTGTAAAGTATTCAGACAGAAATGTTAAATGGACCACCAAATACCGAAGAGTCTTACTTATCCTCTTGGTACATGAGTGCACATGCTGCAGACCTTCCCTGTACTGTCTGGCTCTCTTGGGCAAAGATTGATGGGCAAGAGATGGGTGATGGATTCTCTCATATTCTGCAGTGTTCTTTGCTCCAGGTGAAAATGTCTGGTCAGCTGCATGTTGTTGACTCATTATCAAACAGAAAAGGTAGAATATGGATCCCCCCAAAGCAGGACCTGTACAATTCTGCATTCAGCCACGTCCTGAGCAAATGTGCTGCATGTCTTTCTAGCATGTTTTTTTGGCATAATGGGCCTGTTTCTGCTCCCTGATTACTGTATTCTGAGAAGTGTAGCCAGGTCTTGAGTGGCATTTCATGCTCATTTGTGTGCTGTCACTCCGTACAGGTTCTTTTTGTGGTACATTGAGCTGGATCTACGGCTGCAGTTGAGGCCCTGTTTTTGCATTTGCAGTGCTACTGCCTTTCTTGTTCTCTAGACTTCTTTGCAGCTTTATTTTAGAGGCTGGCACAATTGGTGAACTTTCAGGTGACTCAGCAATATGTGAGTGACCTTGGAGTAAAGAGACGCTGTGGTGTGGCGCTGACACTTTGTGTTTGTTTGACTGCATGTTCCATTGTTCCCTTTTCTCCTCTCCCCTTCCAGATGTGATGGAGGCAACCCTGTTATTGCATAACATACTTTATATTAGGGGCTGCCAGACTGACATTCACAGTGCAGTAAACTGCAATTCAGGGCTTTGTTCAGGGCTCAGGGGCAGTTGGTATTGTCCACAGGTAAAAAAAGCCATGACTGCCTTAGCTCTTCAAATCTTAAGGTTTCTGGGTAACATAAAGTTTTTTTAATGATAAAATACTTCTCTTAAAGATAGGACAAGAATCCTTTGCTGGCTTAATTTTTGGCCAGTTTTACTTCCTACTAAGGTACAAAATGTTGCTAACTTTTGTCCTCCCTCATTCTGTCCTTTTGTTGCAGGTCTTGATGATTGCCTGCAGCAATATATAAAGAACTTTGAGAGAGAGAAGATTAGTGGTGACCAGCTATTACGAATTACTCATCAGGAACTGGAAGATCTTGGAGTCACACGAATTGGCCATCAGGAGCTTATCTTGGAAGCAGTAGACTTGCTCTGTGCACTGGTAAACTTCTTGAGGCAAATGGGGAGGGTTGAACAGTGTCTGCATATTCACACTTTCTGTATTAAAATTGTTAGTCCTAAAGACTTACCTAAGCAGCTCAAGAAACTCCTGATTTATAATGTATGAGCACTTTAGCATCTTAAACCAGGGGCAAGATACACAGGAAAAATCTATTGATAGAATGATGTTTGGTAAATAAACTGGTATAGAGCTTTAGGGCTTGCATGTCTGTCATAATAGAATAAAAGTTTATCTGAAATCACAAAGAAAATAGGCTATGTTTTGTTTGGAATGTAAAATAGTCATATATGTGAATGGAGTAATTGAGTGTTGGTTGCCTTTACAAACAAAATGTTTTGATATTAACCATGTAATTCTTCATGGGTCCTTTCATGCAAATTATGTTTTAGATGATTTTTTGAGCCTGATGAAACAGAGCTGCTTGTATTTCACAGTAGAAAGGGTTAAATACTGAAATAATTATCTTATGTATGAATAATATATACATTTTTGATGGAGCATACAGAAGGATTTTGGTAATGGTCTTTTCAGTCAAGCCATGTCGTGCAAAACTAGGATTATCTGCTCAGTGAGGGGTGTGGTGCTGACTTCACCCTCCTTATGAACTTCTAGTGTCTGTAAAGATTAGTGATAGACTGGGCACACTGCATTCTCCACTGTAGAAAGGATTGTGAATAGCTCTGTTAAGATGTACTTCAGTGCCTGAGGTGGTGTTTTGTGTACATACTGTTTTTCAAGCCTCAGAAGGAGCTTTTGAGAAAGCTGAATACTGGGAGAGGCAATCAAAGACTGTAGGCTGAAAGGCTCTTCAGAAGGGCCTGTCGGTTCTCCGTATGCAGCAGCTTTCCTGAATACCTTGTTGCATTTTTGGTGTATTGGGAAGTGTAATAGAAAAGAGAGAGTCCAAAAAAAAAAAAAACCAACCTGAAAACATTTTAAAAAAGGGGAGAAAGCTTTTTCATACAGGAAAACATTTGATTTTAAATACAGATTATCTTCGATAGAATACTGTTTCTAGTAACATTGCAATGTGAGTCAGTGCAATAAGTAACTCATCAATTTGTTTTTTAAATAAGGAAATTGCAATCTTAAACGCTACCGATATAGAAGGGGACATAAAAAGTGTTATTCACAAAGTACTTCTCTTATCAGGCAGTGCAAAAGAAAACAAGAAAATAAATACTTTAGTTAACTGAGAAGGATAAAGTCTAAGTTAGGGGAAACACCAATGACGGTTTTTCACAGTCACACAGAGAAACAGATTGTGGTTCTTTGAAAAATAAATTACTTCTATAGAAAAAAACCCTTGTTTATTAGCTGAAATTTCTTTGTTCCCCAGAATGTAATTACAGATATAATCTTCAGACAAACAAACACAACTTGTTTTTTTGGCTCCTTTATCATAGGCAAAAGCGTATGGAACTAAGTTGAATATAAAATAAGGAATTTCTAGCAAAAGCTAACACTGCATCTTAAATGCAAGCAGCAAGTCTCTGTTCCAGTTTCTTGTTGCACATATAATATTGTCTGCTTTTCTGAGTTTGTCTTAAAGAAAATTGCTAAAAGACATTGCTAAAACACAGTGGCATGAGTTCAGATTGCAGTTTCTAATTTAAGATGAGGTTTTTGCAGTCTCACAATTGGCTCCCAATGGCTCCTCGGGGATACAGAATGTTATTGTTATATTGATTTTAGTGGACTTAATTTGAATTTATTGTTCACCAATCAGATAAACCTCTTAGAAAATTTAATTCAGAGGCAATCCATTTGGCTGGACTGGTCCTATACTTACAGGCTTTTCTTTTTTTTATTGCATCCATGAGTGTCTATCCTGGGTAGGGCTTATGTTTTCTTCTGATTTGACTTTAATATTAGCTGTATTGTTTAGGAGAAAATTAAGCCTATGACTCTCCAATGTAGGATAGCTACTAATTCAGATAGTGGCTATGCAAGTTTAGTTTATTTTTAATTATCTGATTTTTTTTTCTTCTGTTTCACTGGAGTTTGGCAGAGGTTTCATGATAGAACTTAGCATGAGTTACAAATATATGATCCAAATGAGTTAACATCTCTTTGGATGCTGGAGATGATGGATGGCATGATGGGCTATGAATAGTAAAGTTAATTATGCCTTGCAAGATAAAACCTTGATCGATTTAAAAGTAATTATTAAAAAAAACAAAAGGATTGTTGCTTCTGCTTCTCCCCCCTTTCTCTCTGAGTTAGTGAGTGACCACCTGAACACTTTTTGGCATTGAGGACAACTGAGGAGACAGAACCCCTCCCACTGTTCATCTCTGTTCCCACTTTACAGGGGAGAGTTTTCCAGCGCAGAGTTGCTGTCACTTAGGAAAACTTCTGCAATGTTAATTGCTGATTTATTTTATTCCTGCCACCCCTTCCGAGTATTTTCTGGGAGTAAACTTCTGCTTGCATTTCCCTGGCAGCTGTGGATATGGCAAACAGCAAACCAGCTGCTTGTATTGCGTGGCTGTAGTTCACAGGGCTACCTTTCCTTACCGGGGAAGGTGGAGAGCCTGAACAAGGATATCTGGCTGGCATGGAGAGTGCAAGGGACCTGAGAGTGGGGCTGCTGAACTGTGCTGAACACACAAACTGCCCCAGTAATAGCTGGGAACCAGTTATGATTGATAGCACTATTTAAAGGGTGTTCTTTATGGGTTTTTTACAGAAGGTGGGTGGGTGGCTGGCTATGGTCTCTCACATTATTTGCCTCCTGTCAGCACTTGGAACAAATGGATCCTCCAGTGTTTGTGAGCTGATCAGGGGACAAATGGTGGCCTGTGCTGTCCATCTTTAGTAGAGTCTCTCTTGGCTGCCAGCCTGCTGTACTGTGGTCTTGACAGCAGAGCAAGCATTCAGGGGGCGAGATTCACAGGTTTTCTTTTCCTGTGGTGCTTCAGGGAAGGAGGAGTAAAGTTTTTGCCCAGCTGCCACTGCTGTTACAGGTCGTGCTTGCTGGTAATGGTGGAGGTGTACATCCTGTGTACCATCACAGGAGCTGAGCGTGCTCTGGGAGAGGGCAGGTTGTCTAACTAATGTAGTTTGTCTCTTCCCTCTCTCCTTCAGACTGTGAAGGTTCAATAGATTATTATGCCTTGGTGCAGCTTTGTGTTTTACAAAATCCATATGTCAGAGAGGGCATGATAAAATAAATGTTCTCTGTGCTTAGAAGAAATAAGTAGTGAGGTATTGTGATGGTATTTTGTTGCTGCTAAGAGTTTGTCGCATGTTTTTCACGGTGAGACACCTTGAGGGATAAATGCTGGCAGCATTACTTTATTTCCAGCAAAACCAATCTCCTGTTCTTGTCTTTCTGTTTAAATTGGGACATGCAATTGCACTGGTGGTGTCAACAGGTAGATTTTTACTTGATGTGGACGGACATTTTTATACATACTAACAGAATCACCCAAAACATTTGACAAAACTGTCTTTTTTGTCCAGCTCTAGATACAGGAGAAGCTACTGAGTTGACTGCCATGTTTCTCCACTATTACCAAGTAATAAAATATAAAATGTTCAGCAGTTCTAACAATTACCATTAGGCTCTTAGCCTCAATATGTTCCTTTTCAATATGTGCATGAGGGTGAAGCTAGTCTAACACTGCTTTTCATGTAATCGTTAAACAGACAACAGTGTAGCAGACTTCATCCACACACAAAATGTGAGGAGCCTTGTTTTTTTGGTGGTTGCCTGAAAAACTGGATGTGAATGAGCAATGGCAGTAGAAAGTAAATTGAGAAAAAAAAGGAGATGATGCTTACAGAAGGAGAAGTGCATAATAAAGAACAAATTACTCAGATGATGCCATCAGATCACTATTCCAGTCATCAGGTTTGGAGTGCATTAGGGGATCTTGTAGCTCCTGCTATATGTAACTGGCCTGAAGAAAGCAAAGGAATGACAATTCTTTTTCCATCATCTGTTTGTCAGGAGATGGAGTTTCATTTACCAAAATGGGGTGTGACCATTTTTCCCCAGAAAACACTACATGCTGACTGGAGAACACAAAGACTGAAGACTGCACAGCCAAACGTGGCTTCTTCCATCTTTAAGAAAATGATCTAGATTACCACAATGACTCGTTAAATCAGATGCCACATGGAGATTCCTGTTTTTTTTTTTCCTTCTCCTAAATATCATGTTTGTTTTGTTTGCATGAAGATTAAATTAGTTTAAGAATTTGCTAAAATTGATTTTGGAATCATATTTTAAACAGATATTTTAAAGTAGGAGATATGTTGTTATAAGAATATTCGAAATATTTGAAGATATTTATATCAGAATATTTGAAAAGCTTCACAAATAATTTTTGGATGCTTTGAAGCTTTTTATTAACAAAAAACTTATGAAGTCCCTGTGAATTTGAAAAATAATTCTTCAGGGAATCTTCAGTTGTGTAGAACAGAGTTTGGTTAAAAATATTTTACTTTATAGAGCCTACTAGTTTCAGTACTAGTTTCATGCTAGTTAGTTAAATCTGCTATGGCTGCATAGGAATTTATTGCACACAGTATTTGAATCTATAAAGCTAAAAGATTGCAGCAGATGAAATAGCAATATTATTTGGCAGAGAAAACATTGGTGTGCACTAACTATCATGAAATTACTTATCATTTACCACTAACTCAAAACATTTATATGCAAATGAATGTAAAAAATAGACCTACTTTACCCATGAATGATTTGATTCCTCTTAAGAATTATGCCTTTTATCTTAATTTCATCTTCCTGCCATTTCTTGCACAGAAATACTTTCCTTTGCACTTATCACTAGTCAGATCTTAAAACGCTTTTGTCAGTAGCAGTGAATATTAGACTTAATCATTATGGTGCTAAATGAGGGGGGCTTCATTTCAGAACGGAGATTTATATGTACTGAAGGTGGAATTTACTGTTAGTATTCTTAATGCCCATAGCAGAAAAATTACTTTCCTTTTCACTATGGCCCTTTGCAAGTTAAAATTCTGCTTATATATCATATATCAAATATCATATGCCTCTCTGTCCTCAGCCTGAGCTAACCTAAATGCAGTGCAGGAAATCCTGAAGTCCATCACCAGATCAATAAAGCTAAGGAGATAAAGAGTTTCTGATGGCTCATATAGATCACATTGAAAATGTGTTAGCAGATGTTTTACACAAAACTGCAGTAAACCTCATGGTGTGCTAAAGGCAGTAAATATATCTGTATGCAAAGGGTGAACATCCTTCTTCCCATCAGCCTCGAGAATCAGTTATAGATCCTAGAAACTTTTTTAATTGTGTGGGGGGGTTGATTTTTTCTTTTCTCTTTGGACTGCTTGGAAGTTTGGGCAAGTATGAAATACATAATACATACCCTGGTTCATAGAGTCATAGCATGGCTTGGGTCGGGAGGGACATTTATAAAGCTGTAAACCCGCAGTTAAAAGCGGATAAAAGACTGGATAAAAAGATCTGTTACAATATAAAATATTTTTAAAAGGTAGTGTGTTCGTAATAGTACTTATTTCCTTTTTGATAAACTGGTTTTAAACTGCGGATTAGCTGTTAAAGACTTTTGGAAATGCATGTAACTGGATATGGAACTCATAGTTCAAATTATGGAGAAATAAGAATATTTGGCATGCTAGGGACAAAATTAGGGACAAAGAAAGTAAAAAAAACCAAAAAGGTAATGAGCACTTGGTCTTTCAGAGTCTGTTGATTGAATAAGAAAAAGAAGAGTAATTTATATAATTGCTCTATTAGTGCTACAAAGCGTGACCAGGGCTTGGTTTTTTGATGTGTTGCTTGATTGTGGTGTAGAAAAAAAAGGACATTTTTCAAGAAAGGAGATAATGATGATGACTATGAATCTTTCCTGGGTTCTGCAAAGCTAGAAGTATCATGCACCTGAGTGTTTGTCTGACTATAAACATTTAGGACAAACGTTTACAATCTTTGAATCTGTTTGCCTTTTAATCAGCGTGTATTTAATAATTGCATTAAATGATAAGTGTCCTTTGAGCTATCTCGGTTTCTGTCCTTATCTACTTATTCTGTGTTTATAAACAGATGTGTTAGGATCATGTGTTGTGCACTTCTAAATTACCCCATATGTCAGTGCTATTTGAAGGAGAGATAACCTTAGTGTTGGCATTTCAAGATGCTGGAGGAAGGGCCGTTAGAAATGTATGTTGTAGGCAGATCTGATGAGGTATAAAGTTACATAAGGAACCTTCCATATGACAAGCTGTGATATCAGTTGCTAGCAGCTTTGGGCTGGGAAGCTATCTGCCTCATACTGTTTGTGGGATGTGTTCAGCCAAATGTTTTGGAGAATGGGATTCAGATCCATTTTGTTTATTTTTAAAATCATCTTCAGAGGCGAAGGGTGCAAATTTTCATGGTGAATTTTTGTCCACCTCAAATTTTCAGGTGTGGTTTTGAAATGGCTGCCATGTGCCATGTGATGCTGTTTTGATAATTCATTTAAAATCTTCCTCAGGCTTTTCAAGAAGTGAGGACCCTATGAATGTTACTGTTTCCAGGTTGCTTGTTTAAAAGCAAATAAATAATACATACAGAGAGGATACTCAAGAATTAAGTGTGGAACATGAAAGCACTCTGAAAGATAGTGAGGTGAATTAAACTTACCTGAGGTGATTTTAAGTCCATTTTTTAGCAGCCATATGCTATTCTTGCCTAAAATGCCAGTGTTCATCCTGTGAATAAGTGGAAAATGACTTTTTGTTGCATTAGAGAGTAAACTTATTATTTTATCCTTGTGATAGTTATCCTTATTACTGAGATATATCAGATGTAATTGAGAAGTTGCACTTCTTTACACATAATTTATTACTCAGTACAGCTATCTAGACTATAAAATTCGTCTTTTCAAAAGGTTGCCATTTTCTTTCTTCTTTAAAATACATTGTTTGTGTGTGTTACAAAAATATTTACCAAATACAGGTAAACCTTCACCTTCTTAGTTTATACAGTTGTGGTTACCTTCTGCAGAGGAGCAGCAGAAATTAATCGATGTAAGCACTGCTATCTGCTCCACTGTCTGGGGAAGATACTGCTTTTATTTTCTTCTTGCCCACAAGCACTGGTATTACAGTTGAATCTTCAGTTCCCATCTTGTGTCTCTTGAGTAGAAGTTAACATTGGTCTCTGCATGCCTTCTGCTCCACATGGTTTCCAGCAGTATGGTTTTCATGCCTTCTGTTCCACAAGGTTTTCAGCTTTCTGGGCTGAAGAGAAGACACAGTGATTTAGAAAGGTAGGCAGAGAGGCCATATGCTAATTTTCCTGTCTTGGGAGTGCTTTTAAGAGTTAAACAGTCTCACTGAACTTGATACAGCATTTGTGCTTGGAGACATAATGGTATTCATGATTGCATAAAAGTTGTGAGTGAGAAAGTTGTTCTAAGGGATTTCTGTATTTGTTAAAGGGGCCGTGTTTATGCCTGTGCTACACATTGTACTGTGTTTAGATGTGAACTTGGCTTATTTAGGTAGCTGAGATGGCCTTGTACTTGTAATGGGCAGTATAAAAATACCCTGAACCAAAATCCTGGTATCTTCTAGACAGTCTATGTAAGCCAGCAGAGATAGTTAGCAATGTATCAGTTAGGAGCACTTTACTTTTCAATCTGTGCTAACGGTGTCAGATGTACTTCCCTGCCAGCAAGAATCAAGTGAATTTAACACAGGAAAGAGATGAGGTCTAAATTGTTATTTTTTTAATTGAGGGAAGAAGGGAACATAACTACTGAATATTGCTCAAGCTAGTTAAAGAAAATTTTGCTTTACTTCCACATTTGATTTGTCAACTCTCTTCCTACCCTTGGGGTGCTGATGCAAGGATGGGCTGGCAGAGGGACCAGGCTGTCTCTTCTCACAAAAATACCAAGCAAATCTCATCAGTGGTAGTTAGAGCTGCTGCTTGTCAGCATGTGAAGAAGAGCTACAATTCCTCACTCACTCATGTGAAGCCACAGAAAAGTAATTAGCAGGTAAGATGTCTATTAATAGCTCCCACCACCTTTATTTCAAACACCTGCTGACAAGCTATTACTCTGTGTAGTTCAGCTTCATCAAGTTCCTGTTTTATGCTTGCCAGAAGAGACTCCATTAGAGCCATTTCTGTTAGGGCAGAGTATCTCTGAAGACTCTCTGTGGCCTCCCATTGAGGAAGTGGATGACTAGACTTGTGTCACTTCTCGTAATCTCTACAGGCATGCAGAGCTTTCTTTGTGGTTTTTTCAGTGCTGTGAATATATTCTGGCTAATGAAAGTGCAACTGGGGTGGTGCTGGCTAAATGCAGACTAGAGGAAAACAAAGAACTGTCTCCTTTGCCTGCAATTATCTTCTTATAGTGCTTGAAAATAAGCACAGGGCATTTCTAAGAAAACCCTATTGCTAATAGTATATTATTGAATATAAAGTATGATTAAACTTGGCAGTTTTTACTTAAGCAAGCTTTTTCCCAGTATTAGAACACATGGCTCTGGTCGCTTTTAATATGGGCCAGAAATATTAGTGATGAACAAATGAGGATTTTGTTAGCTTGGCTGCTGCTTTAGAATCCTTCTGCTTAAAGGCTTCAGTTAAGACAGCTGCCTCAAAATACATTTTTTTGCCTGAAATTTATCTCTGTATTTTCTATCTCTGGCTTTATCTGTATGATATTACAGGTGGAGGCTTTACCAAAGTCAGTGCCATCCTCTTGTAAGACTGAATTTACATGTGGTTTAGGCTCAGTGTTTTATGTTAAAGAACACACACATACACGTTTGATGAATATAGGCTTTGAATCTATTAATGCTCCCTCTTATTAATGCTCCCTCTTCCTTCCCTTATATCTGATGGTGAAAAAGGCATCTGAAAAAGAATGTATGTGGCTGTGGGTGGCCGTCACTTAGATATTAAGAGGAAGCCACTAAGGTTTTGTAGCTGATTTTCTAAAGAAGTCTATACATAAATGCAGCCTACTTTCCTGTTGTAGAAAAAAATTTGAGTATTGTTTTGCTTGGTTCGCAGTGTTCAATACTGCAAAATTTCCCTTCTTCTGGTGCTTTACTTTCTGGTGGTACTGGAGGTCTGTACACTGCCTGCCAGGGCTCCTGCTGGAGTGGGCATGGAATGCCTGCACAGGCTGGGAACCAGCACTTGCCTGTCGGAGCAGATGAGGTGCAGACAAGGTGACAAAGAGGAGATGGCAAAAGAGAGGGAGTTGAAATGATCTGGGGTTGTTGAGGACCACAAGGATCCAACCTCAGCCTCAGCGTGGTCTCCCCTGGCTGTGGGCCCTGGGTGGGGCATGGCTGGGGTGACAAGAAGGTGCCTGGGCTCCTATGGCACCTTCCCCACACACCCCCTGCCTCGCCCACCTTAGTTTTATATTTAGATAATCAGACTTGGCTCTTTAGTAGCAGCCTGCTGTATTAAGAAGTTCAGTGTTTCAGTGTATCAGAAAGAAGGCAGCCCCTGTGGCTGGCCTAGAGCCTGTGGTTGTACCCCCCACGTTTGGGGGTTTGAGTGCCGTATTGGGGCTTGCTTGCAGTGTGCTTTGCTTTGACTGGTCTTAAAGACATTTTTGGTGATTTATCATTCATCCAGAATATCTTTCATTTGTTTCTTCCCCCATTAATTTTGCCGAAATGAGTTAATGTGCAAGAAGCAGGATGAAGTAAGAATAAACCTGTTATCTTTTTCAAACTTACTCCTACTCACTCCTCAATCCCCATCGTGCTCCCTCAGCCAGACCAAGCAGAGAAAGCTGCAGAAAAAAACAGATATATTTTTATCTGATGTTTATCACTTTAGTTTGGACTGATTTAGTAAGTTATTAGTTATGAGCCATTTAGC
Source organism: Zosterops lateralis (assembly GCF_965231275.1). Classification (NCBI taxonomy): domain Eukaryota; kingdom Metazoa; phylum Chordata; class Aves; order Passeriformes; family Zosteropidae; genus Zosterops; species Zosterops lateralis. The sequence continues at coordinate 15,310,718 of NC_139763.1, read as the reverse complement.
TGCATAATAAAGTACATTTTACTTTTTAATCTCAATTAATTGTTTTAATCTTGTAATTTTTTATTTATAACCTAATGCTATCTGTTGTGTAATTGCTTTTGAATATTTACGTGGTGGAAAAAAGTCACTACCCAAACATACAGTTTGTCTAATTGGGACGGAATGTGGTGGCAGGGGACTGCATCTATGTAGTTGAGAAACATGCCTGCAAAGCCTTACTTGCCCAAGATAGGGATGTTCAAAGGAGTTCCAGTAATGGTTTATGAAGTGCAGCCTTAGTATATGGTCAGTGCCCCCTTAAGCTGAGTTCCTAAGTGCATTCTCTGCTGTGGAGGGATGGTTGCTGGTTGTGTGGCTTCCTCAAAAAGTGTGTTCAGTTTACAGGCACACACAGCTGGCTGGGAGGTGGCAGACGAGCCATGTGCTGTAGTCTCTCCTGTCATGAGCCTCCATTGGCATGGGAGTGGATGTTGTGGTAGGGCTAGGGGCTCACTCGGAGTGGCTTCAGTATAATGTTCCTGTGGTCCCTGTGTAGTATTAAAAAGAAGATTAAATTGATTTAGTAGATTCATTTGGATTGGGAGCATTACAACTGCTGTAAATAACCACTACCTCGCACCCTGTCCCCCCAATTCCTATAGAAGAAAGACTAAGGTAAATAAGCTTCAGCAGTCTTAAATTAGCTTTAATGGGTATATCTCTTCTCCCATCTCTCCTTGTAGACAGATCAGCATGGGAAGCAAACCAGGGGCATGGGAGGAGAGCTGGGGAGGTCACAGAGTGTCATTAGGAAGTAGATTTTTCTGTGTGCATCTGAGGGGCTTTGTGCATTCTACTTCATTGTTTGTAGTAGGAAATGGTCCATGTTCTGTAACGAGTAGCCAATTTCATTGTCAACTGAATAAGTTGTCAGCACCCCATGCTATCACCCTGTGATGTGGCTAAAGTGAGAACCTTCAAAATTCCATAATTCTCTTAGAGGAGTACTAAACTCAAGTTTGTGCAATTGCTTATTCCTTTGCAAAGGCAAATAAGTCATTTTTGTAATAACTCTATCCTTGTGTGTGTGAGGAAAACAAATCTTTTATAGAAATGACAAATCACTAATGGTACTATATTATATTTTAATTGAACATTAAATCAAGGCATTCTCAAGTGCTGTTTTGGTGACATTTGTTACCAATACTGTTTGTTAATATTGTTTAATACTGTTTATTACTATTTCTGCGTAGTTATTTCTGTCTCTACTGCACAGCTAAGGGACATAATTTAAGAGATTGACTCTTAAATGGAAACAAAGTTTAGAACTTGATTTTAAATGAGTGAAATAGAGGTTGAACAGGGAAGCACTGTGTTCTCTGGTCTGTGATTGTGGTGGTCCATTACTGCCAAAAAGAATAGAAGTATGCTAATTAACATTGATCTCTGAAGCCAACAAAACCAATTAGTGTCGCACCATGTTACACCATGTCCATACTTCTGCTGGTTGCAAGCCCTGGTGCCAGGTGTATCTTAGGAATTATTGTGAGTACAGACATGGGATGGGGTGCTGATCCCTAATCATCAGGTCTACAGAGAAAACCCTCTGATGAAGGCTGGGTTGGATGGGTCTGAGCAACCTGCTCTAGTGAAAGGTGTCTGTGGCAGGGGTGTTAGAACAAGATGATCTTGAAGGTCCCTTCCAGCCCACAACATTCTGTGATCTACTGACAGTGATGCACTGCTTTTAAAAGCAGTTTTCCAGACTAGGTTTTTTCTTTGAGATGTTTTTCTCAGTACACTTAGAACAAGCTAAAGGATCACTCATAATTTTGCTCTTCTTTTGTTCTCTTTTTATGCACTTCAGAAACAGAACATTCTATACATTTAAAAACTACTGAGTGGGTGTATTTCTGCCTTAATTATTAGGAATGGTTAAGTTTTGAAGTAGATCAGTCTTGCTGTTCTTGGTTCTTCCTGTTAATCTGTAAAACTAACTTAATTTTCCTTTTTTTTTTTTTTTTTTTTTTTCTTTCAATGCAGAACTATGGTTTGGAAACAGAAAATCTAAAAACCCTTTCTCACAAACTGAATGCATCTGCCAAAAATCTGCAGAACTTCATTACTGGGAGGAGGAGGAGTGGTCACTATGATGGAAGGACCAGTCGTAAATTACCAAATGATTTTCTGACATCAGTAGTGGATCTGATTGGAGCAGCTAAAAGTCTTCTGGCTTGGTTGGACAGGTAAAATCTCCCAAATGTCTCACAGGTAACCAGATCACACACATGAACAAGCTCCAACTTCTTTACAAAATGTAACATGGACAGTGAATGGAAGCAGGATTCATTCACGTGTTTTGAGGGGATTTTTGTACCAGTTCTTTTTTGTGTTAACATGCAATTCAGATTGGCTTTTCAATACAATACCTTCAAATGCACTGTGACCATACACATATATACAGTAAAGCAACAGGATGACATCATTAGGTTATATATGTTTTTTTAAACTAATATAAAGCAGTAATTTAACCTGCATAAATCATATTCATTGCTTTGATTCTATCAAATTCACAAAACTGATCATACTTTTCATTACATGGGTGTCAATCTATAATTCTAGAGTGTGTGTGTGTACAAACATGTATCTGTTGTGTTTTAGGTTTTTTAAAGAGCAGTGAAATACCTCTGATTTTTTAGAGGTACTGTTCTACACTTTTATTCTGTTACCTAGGGAGTATATGTGGGACCAGGACTAAAGTTCTCCCCTTTGCTACATTGGTAGGGACTTTTTAAAATTATAAGAAGAGTAATATGCAGGTATTTAAGATGATCATTCATATTCCTAAAGTGGTTGAAATTAGTCTATCTGTATGTCTTTATATAATGCATCACAGTGAATTTTCATCAGAGACAACAAAAGGCTTATCTTGATTCAAAGGTGTATCTTACTTTGTTTCTAACAGCTGAAGTTTTGTTCAGAGTATGATCTTCATGTAGCTTTTCAAATCAAACAGAATTATTTGTTTTACTGCTGTGTGTTTTGTCTTTTATTTTTGTGAGGAAAACTGGCTTTTCTCTCATAAATGATTTCTATATGAATGGAAAGGTCTGGTCTGGTGAGGCCTGAATCTTTTCCACTTCTTAAGCCGGACTAAAAACTCTTTGTTTTTTTCGGAAGATTGCAGGTACCGTTGCTTCCTGTTTTCTACTCCCTCTCTAGCCTTTCCCCAAGTTCGAAACCCAGATTACCAAAACTTGGCTCCTTTAGATATGTTACATTAGATGTGTAGAGAAGTAGTGCAATCTCATGGAAAGAACTTAGTATTGAGACTTGAAAAATTGGTAGTATATTATTAGCTCTGTCTCTAACCTGTTAGTACTTGGAATACCTGTAGGCTTCACTTTTTCTCCCTGCAAAATCATTATTGGCAGAGAGCAGCATATCATCCTGTGCTTTAAAACAGAAAAAAAAGAGTAGACAAACATGTTTTTTTGCATAGACAGGTCAGGTTTTGCCACTTATTTCTATTTAGAAATAATCTTGTTTTGTTTCTCATTGGAACTGCGTTCATGATTTAAGACTTTTCGTTACTAAGTCATAGTTCTTTTTGGCTTTTGGTTGCTTGTTTCATGGGTTTTAGAGTTCTTTTTTAATAGTCTGTTATTCGAAAATAAATTTCATATATATATATATTTACGTATTTGACACACTGAAGAAAAATATTTTTTTGCAACTTAATATGAATTTAATAATTGAAGTTCAGGAAGAAGGTTGTTATTGATGCTAGAAAACATCTGCATCTGAGGACTGGTGTGTCATTGTAGTGCTGTGCACTGCATGTCCTTTTGCATTTAGCTGAAATGAAGTGAGCGCTGATCAGACCCAGGAATTCCAGGAAGTTTAAAATTAGGGCAATTATGGTGCTATCACGCTTTCAGGAAGGCTTTCTTGAGTGTCCAAAGAAGGATTCAGATTTCTAGGAAAGTCCTTTCGAACACCTAAACACCTGGTTTTAAGAAATGTTATCTAAAACATTTTCTGATTTATGAGCATCTGGGTATTTTGGTAAAGGTCTTCCTTATTTGTGAAGACCCCAAATGAGGATGAAGGTAGGCCAATAACTGGATTTTTCTTAGGAAGTGGGAACATCTGGAGATCAGTATGATTCTGCTTCTTGTATAAGAAAGTATTGGGGCCTCTAGGGGGAGGTAGAAAGATTTAAAAAATTAATTAGTAAAAGCAAGGAAAATGGATTCAGTTTTTCTCTGTACTCCTGTTACTATCAAATCTGGACCTTAAATCTTAGTTTGTTGTTTGTTTTCTAGTTCCATCTCTGGGTTGTGAAAGGGGAGAGGAAACCATTAGGATGAATGAAGGCTATTAGGGTTGTCCACCCCATTGTAACAGCCCTGCTAGGCCTTCCCTATGCAGTGGGTTTTGAGGTAATGCCTGGGAAAAGCAGCTAGCAGCAGCTCCAGCTTGCACAGGCATGCAGTGATGTGGGTTTTATACACAGGGAATGGTGACGACTCCATACAGCTTGTGCTTCACTTGTTGCTCTAGTGAGTGCTCTGTTTATGATGTTTCTGTGGGACACTTAAAATCTTAAAGGACTTTGTTAGGCCTAGCACAATTATCTAAAGGAGTGCGAGAGTTGTGATTTGCTGAGTTATTTCCACTGTAGGCTTGCAGTGCTGCTCTGCAGGGCTGATCCAAGGACACTCTTTGTTCCAGGTCTTTGCCTGGAGCAGTCCTACTTCCAGATGTATGTCAGAAATTGAGTTTTACTGAAAATTAGGGTAGCTTTTATTGCCAGGCTTTAAAAGTCTTTTGGTTTAGTTTCATTTATGAGCTGGAAAACGTAATAGAGAATTCTATTTTCAAAAGAAGTTGTCTGATGATTTTGAGGAGCAGGAAATAACTGCCCAATAACATGTTTTAAGGAAAGTGTCATCACACTGATATGTTTGAGTCTAATTTTAATTTCCTGTTACTTTCTCAGCCTGCAAAATATATCCTCTTTCAGGAGAATTCATAGCTTTTAAACCTTTTGTTTTATACTTTCTCCCTAATCTTGAAGTTGTTCCAAGCAAATTTCCTGACAAGATCTCTACCTTCTTGAAAAACCGTGAGTCTTTTGTGAGAGGGTGATGCATTTCCACTTGACGCTTAGCGCAATTTAGACAGATGGAAACCCACACTTCAGGCTATAGCAACAAACTACTTACCTGATGTGCAAAGCAACTTGGCACTGAAATATTTCCTGTGATACTTCTCAGGAATTATAGTCAATCACGTCTTCTACATTTCCATATAAATCACTGGCATTCTGTTCAGTCTTTACTCCTGTAATTCATGAAAGTTGTATTCTTTGGAATAGTGATGTACGTCATCTTTCCTTATTGTCCTTCTTCTCTGATGTGTCAGATTCCTGGAAATTCTTCTGCCTTTTATAGGGCTGATTCTCTCCATCCTGGTGAGGAATATTTAAAAATGTGTAATTAAATTAGGATTGCTTTAATAAATCCACTACTGTGGATTTGCACTATGAATGTGTTGTTATTTTTTGGCATAAAAAAACCTGTTTCAACCTCATAAAAGTTTGTTTTTCCTGTGCACTAGTATGTCCAGTAGTATCTGCACATTCAATTGAATTGAAATAAGGCATATTTATTTCTGTTAATCCTGGTTAAGATTTCATTTTTACAGCACACATTTAAAATCCACCTGAAAAACACTTTGTAGAATGTTGCTTTATGGATATGTTGGTTTTCACTGCCTCTGCAATTCCTGAATTATGTTTACATTATCCATCCATGACTTTCATGATCTGAAAGCAACATGAATATCTCAAGGATTTTGAGAGCCAAAGCTACTTTTTTCCATCTTTAACAAAATTTTGTTAGGATATTTTATCTTACTTTTTTATGTTACTTTTATCTTCAGTGACACCAGTGAGGCCTTTCCAGTTGTTGTCTAGAGGCAAGCATAAACTGGAAAGCAGTGATATCATAGGGATCCCAGAAAATTATTCTGAGCCCCAAGTTTAGAGTATTTACCAGCGCTTATAAGTAGCTTTGTCTCTGGTTAGGACACAGCTGGGTCTTTTACTATACTTCCAACTCATTCCTTTTCTACTAATTTGCTGATACCTATTGGTTACAGTACTGAAATTGTGATGAGTCCTGAAGGAAGGGTGCTCAGATTCAGCCAATACATTTTCTCCCAGATCTTAGCAGACCACCTGAAAGTCTGACAGAAGGTTGTATCTTCTTCAGAAGTTGGCACAACTTTGAGTGTTGAGTTTGTCTCCTAATGAGTCAGAAGCTGTTGCAGAGTGAAGACAGCTTTGAGAGGAAAAGGATTTGGACCTCATTGTTCCTCTTCAAGTCCCACTGTACGTCATATGTTTTTCTTTATGGGACGGCTGGATTTAACAGGTACAGCTCATTACTGTAGTCTTCACTGGGAAGAACTGTATTGTTCTTTGTGGACAAGGAAGAATCTTTACCAAACCTGAACTGAGGTGACATTTGATGGCAGCTTCATGAGTTCTGTCTCTTTCCATTTCTCTCCTTGCTCTGCCAGCACAAACTTCTGGTGATGTCATCTTCCATGTTATTCCTAGTTTGATATGTTCTTTTCATTCACCTCCACCACACTTCAGTTGTTTTTGCCAATCAAAACCTCTGGAAATCTGCATTTCCTGCAGATTGCACTAAGCAAGAAAAGAATTCTTAGTTATACTTCTGGGCTTCTTCCTGTCTAGCCTAGTGTTTGGGCCATGTTATCTGAAGCAAGGACTCCTTATACCATATATCTTATGCAGCGTCAATAGAATATTTTGGATCTTAACAATAGGACTAATATCTGTATAAACTATAAACACAGACTTAGAGAATAGGAGTGAGGAGGGATTAGTTGTTTTTAGGGCTTTACTTGAGTCCTCATTAAAGAGACACTAAGATAATGTGGTAGTTCCTTTTTCTCTAAATGTAAGAAAATACAGTCAACTTCCCATGAGATAACTACTACAACATTTTGCGTCTGTTGTTGTGTCACAGATTTTAATGGTCGTGAATTAGGATTTGTCAAGCACCACTGGATTTTTTAGTGTGCTGTTTGACTCAGCCATCTGTGTGGGCAGAGATTCAATATGTCTTTCACAGCAACTCTTCTGTAGCTCTTGTTTTTCACACTAGCACTTTCCCCTTTTTGGAAATAAAAAACTTAAACTGCTGCTGCAGATTACACTGCAGTCTAAGTAGGAGGAAGAAAAAGATTTTGTGGAGATGGATTTCTGTATTCAAGAGTTTGAGTGCTGTGGCCAGAGAAAAGCTAGCAGGCCAACAAATGTGCGTCAATCTGATTAAACTCTGCTGTCTGGACACATAGTACATGAACAAAATGAAAAAAGAAGGTGAATGATAAAACCTAACTGTAAATAGAAATTTTGGTTATATAAAATGTATGGTAAAATTGCTGACAGAAATAACAAAATGTAAAATTTCACAGTAAAAGGCCTTTTTGGCAAGTCTAGGTCTGCTTTTAGTGTCATTCACAGAGTAGTGGGGCGTAATCCTATAACTTCTAAACTTCAGGTGGGCAAATTATTTTGGTACAAACATTAATAACTACAATTCTGCGAAGCAGTTGTATCTGTACATAAAACCTATTAAATAAGGGTAAAATCTTTGCCTGAATTTAAGAACATTTGAATACTTTAGTGGCTGACAGCAGAACAGGATCTCCAGGCCTTACATTGTGGGCTTTTTTGGTGATGCTTTGATGTGTCAGAGAAGTGCAGCCAGCAATGATGTAAATGCTTTTGGTTTATGACTGAACAATTCTAGGTATTCAGATTTAGTACACCCTTTAAGTCTACATTTTATGAAAGCATTGTAGTAGGAGATTACTGTTCCCCACTCCAAATTGGATATCCTTTTCACCGTGGTGACATACTCAATGCATACATTTCCGTCCCTTGTAGGTAGAATGCGTTCAGCTGGGTTTCTTTGCCTCATTGTTTTTGGTGAATGAGCCCTTTTGATGTTTATGGTGTGACTATTTTGTAGTTTTAAGTAAAGAGGTGCATTGTTTGTGAGCCCATAACTTCTGACTTACAAAGAAAGTGTTACTGGTTTAGAGTCTCCTTTATAAGAGACGTTATACAGTTCTGTCAGCTGTGCTTGGTTATTACTTGTCCTGACAGGGTAAATCTGCTTTACACACAAGGTGGTGGGAATAAACAAATGAAAACCCAAGCAAAAAGAAACAAAAGACTTTAGCTATTCTTTACTCACCACACCAATACTGCACTATGTCAACTGGGTTTTAGTCTTAAACCTTTGAATCTTGTTTCCTTTATGCATTTCCCTTTTTGCTGATTTGAATGGTATACCAAACCTGTCAATAAGTGCTGCCTCAGAATGCTGTGGTACTTAACTGTATTGTGCTCTTGGAACAGCTGTAAAGGTTTAATAGAAAACTCATTTAAAGAATTCCTTTATCCAGTGTGAATTTTACTGCATTCTTCCTGGATTCTACATAAAGCCATTCCATTAGAAATACAGATGAAATGTTTGTTTCATGAAAGCCTAAAACTATGAATCTTAGACAGGTTAGGCAAAGTGTATATACAACAGTATTGTGCATTCAGAATTTTATTTGACTTAATATGTTGTTGCCTTTGTAGAGTGAGTTATATTACTGCATTAGTTGCCTCTCTCTTTGAAAGATTTGTGACTATTTGTCGTGGTTTGAAAGCAAAACGAGTGAGAGGCCCCAAGTCAGAAATATAATTTAATAAGAAAAAAAGGTAAAAATAAAATAAATGCGATAACACAAAGGATCACTGACAAGGTCAGAATACAACCTGAGCAGGATGGTGAAGCAGTCCAGGTGAGGTGCTCTTCCTGAAGCAGTGATCCTGTAGAAAGGTCTGGGAGCTCTGGTCCTCTGGGAATCCAGTGGGTAAGTGCCCTTGCACTGTCCCACATACCAGTTTATATCCAGGTGAGAATGCTTGGCTCCTCCCCCTGGGCAGAGCATCTCACAATAGGATGAGGAGTGTGAAGTGGGTCCTTGATGGCCCATTAAACAGATATAACCCCTGGAGGGAGTTACCTGTGAGTCATGGGCCAGGCGTTAATGGGCCATTAGCAGAAGACACCCCAAAGGCCATTAGCAGAAGAGGCAGGGGGCTTGGGAAAGCACTGCCCCACCTGGTTTCAAAAGTTCATGAAGATGGTGATAGAATAAATACTTTGTGTGCATCCTACACTGCAACCCAGGACACTATTGCATTTAATCAAAAGGCTGTGAGGATGCTTTCCCTTGTTAGGATGATAAAATAAGTACAATATTGGTTTTAAACCGCTCACAGTGTCTATTGTTATAAAATATCTCAGTACTACAACTAGTGGTGAAATATGATTAATTTTTGGTTTGGGTTTTGCTTTTACTAACAGCAGTCTGTATTTGTCCAAATTTCAACTTTTTAAAATGAAATTTTTATTTCTATATATTATTTTCCCTTAATGTTATATGAAGAAGACAGATGAGGAGGCTAAAGTGTATGAGGACAAAAAAAAAATGATAATGTAGAAATACTGAGGGTATGCATCTCCTTTAAAAATTTTGAATTGTTTTCAAAGGATTTTTCTTCATGTGCAATCAGTAATAGTGACTATTAATAGCTTTTGAATTGTATTATTTCTTAATTCTGTGATGGAATTAGCTGTGCTGTGTTAATATGACTGGTTTTTCTACCAGTCCTTCAGGATGGTTTCATTAATGAATGTTTGATAATTCTGAAAGATGCTGATACTGCTAAAAATGCTAATTAGATCTCAATTCATAAACGTGTACACATATGCATGTGTGTTGCTGCCTACGTTAGATGTGTCTAAACAAATTCACATTTCAGAGGTGTTAGATTATTTATGACAAACACTGGCTTAAAAAAGTGTGAAAAGAACCAGTAGCTTTTTCATGCCTTGTCTTAGGAAAACCTTACATCCTATAGATCAGGGCATTGAAGTTGATTGACTTCAGTGGTTTTTTAAAAAAAAAGTAAACACCAATGTTTTTTTCCCTGTGAATGAAGTGTTTTGAAGCTTTTCATCTTGCCCTGGTGTCTCATAAGGCAAAGGTTCACAATGTGGGTTTGCACAGTGGAAAAATTTAGAGGTTCCCACTTTTCCAGCTGTATTCATGATCACAAAATGTCTATGAACTTAATTATCCTTGAAACCTGTTACCCACTTTCACTAATTTGTGAAAGTGGTTTGAAAATTACTAGTGGCTTCAAAAGTTGGAAAGGAGAAGGATGGAGAAAATGTGAGACTAACGGCAAAAATACCCTGCATGTGTTTGCAAAAGCATTCATGTGATTGTGTGAATTTATTTCTGTTAAGATACCAGGTGTAGAAGGGTTACACCAAGTAATGAAAAGGAAAAACCAGCAGAGGTTTGGAAGAGGAAATGAGTGGAAAGGGCATGTGGTCAGGTAGACGTGTTGTGGAGCTGCAAAGGTGTTTTCATGTGGGTGTTGCAAAGAAAATCAGAGTTTTGAGGGAAGAACAAACAAATTACAAGAGCAACAGTAAAAAGTGTTCCACAGAGAGGGAAATGTGTATTGGAAATGTCTTGGAAATGACTCTGAGAGGTGAGACAATGAGACACTGAGATTCATGTTACAGCAGGAAGTGGGGCAACATGTGGCCCCAAGTCCAAGGCAGTTCTTTAGTTTTTGTTTAACTTTAAAAGCACCAAATTGGAGAGTACATGTGTTGAAAATAGCAAATTTTTTCTCAGGGAATTTTCTTCACTGGAACTGATGAGGTACCTCTGACCTGAAGGTCCAAGAGACTGAAAAATGTGGCTTTGAAAGAAAAGCGTAGAATTTGAAAGGATAGAAATGGCTCTGCCAAGTCAATGTTTTGTTGTTTTTTTTTTTTTAAAGTAGGGAAAAGTTGTCTAATTAAACAGGGAATTTCTTATACTTGGTGCATGTCTTAAGGAGGAAAGTGTTTTAGCAGCCAGCTGAAGTTATACTATATGTAGGCTTTGTTTGCATTTATACAAATTGATTAATCTATTCAGAGTCAATAATATTGTGCTGTATTAAAATTATAAAAAATGGGTATATTACCAATGAAGATATTTTTTGTCAGACTGATATTTGTCTCATGAAATCCAGTCAGTGATCATACAGTGAAGTTTCTGTTGCTATTTTGATTGAAACTGCTGCCATGTTGTTACACTGTTAGCTAGACTTCACCTACTGAAGTTGATGCTTAGGATGGAGTACCAAAAGACCTTTCCTTTGGAGGCAGATATTTAGAGAGGCCTTTAGCTTTTATCCAGCTGCTTATGGGGTAGTGGCTGTGTAGTTGTGCATGCAGATGTCCTCCAGTGATGTGGTCTGAACTGGGAAGGGGGAGGAAAGAGAATTGCAGTTTTACTGGTCCAGTTTGCAGCAATACCCCAGAGAGGCATCTGCAGAAATTCATGCAAGGTCATTAGGGACCTGCAGAGGAGGCAGTTGGAAGATACTTTAGATTTTGTGCAGGAGCAGAGTTTATATAAAACATGGACTTGTCTCCTTATCTTTCTAAGTTGTGAAGCACTTCTCCAAATCTTACATCTTAGTTGTTGATTTGTTGTAGTCTTCTCCCTTCTGCTGACAACCTTGCTGCCTGCTTGACGTGCTGTTGCCACTAAGCCTTCACTGTGATAACCTTAAATGTAACTGAAATGACTAATGTCTCAGTCCCTTTGTCTGTTCTTTAAAGTCAGCAAAGTTTATTTGGGGCATTTCTAATGATCTCCACTAAGAGTAATGATGGTAAAAAATACCATTATTTTCCTTATGAACCATGAAACCAAACTAAATCACAAAACTATGAGGGAAGATATTGTGGTATTAGATGCCAAAGCCTACTGTGTGATTTGGTTTAAAGAAATGCTGGAGGCTGTGAAATGTCAAATCAATTCCAGTTGTGTAATTTCATGATCAAATTGTATTAACACCCATACTTAAAGTAAAATAATACCATTTGCTGGTTTGATTCCATTCATTTTCAATGAAAGTAAGTTCCTAAATGAACATTACCTTTTAAAATCAAGATTTCAGGTAGATTTTAGAACCTCAACAGTTACAATTATAGAAGGAAAAGTCAGGTTTTTTGTATAACTTGACTAATGTACTTCTTTAAACAAAATTATCACAGAATCACGAAATACCCTGAGTAGAAGGGACCCATCATGATCATTGAGTCCAACTCCTGGCCTGGCGCAGGATACCCCAAGAATGACACCATGTGCCTGAAAGCATTGTCCAAATACTTCTTGAACTCAGTTGTGGTTCATAACCAAGCAGTTCAGTTACATTTTGTCCTTTAATATGTTCATATATATATATATCCTAAACTTCAGAAGTAATCTCTGAGTGTGCCCGTGGGTTGGCCTGCTCTAGTGTGTACCTACTGTATGGTCGTCATATACTGCAGAAAACTTGGACTCTGGATTGTGAGTGTATGTCTGTGTCCAGTAACTTTCATAAAGCACCTTTTGGAACTTACCGTAGCTTCCAATGTCTGTACTTTCATTTTAAAAGAATGTGCTGGTTTGCTCTCTAGAAAATAAAGGCAGAAAGTGTATGTCGTTGTGTGGTGTATTGTATAAAATTAAAGCTGCTAGACTTAATTATGTACCTCAGAGTTAATTCTGTCCTATGAGCCATCAGGGCTGGATTGCGAGCCCTGGGGAAGTAAGAAAGTACGAGATGAAACCATCAGAGATAAGGGAGTTCACATGAGGTTATTAATGGACAATTCTAAATCTGCCTGCACTGAAATTTCAGTAATTCTGTGTTTAGAATTACTGTAATTTAGAAACCTGTTAGTACCAGTAGAACCAGAGTATTTACAGCTATCACTTGGACTTGCTTATAGCAAAATTCTTTGTACTGGAAATGTCTTTAGGATTAAGTAAGGAAGGCATAATACCAAGTGGTGCTGTAAAACTCTTCTAGGTATATGCAACTGTGTGTGAAGTGATGAAAGAAGCCAGTTGGAGAAGAGATTAGTCACCCATCCTAATTTAAAGACAACCACACTATCACCTGCTTTTTTTGTTTGTTTTGAGTGTTTGAAGCAGGGATATTAGGGACCGATGCCATCTTTGTGATGCTAATAATGCCCATAAAATCCTCATTTGCAACACTGATAAAGTCAAGCTCTTGACTCTTCTAAGAGAAAACAACAGTCCTGCCTAGTGTTTGGCTATTTCTTGAATAAAGAATATAGATCACATATATGAGTTTATAGCTTGAGAGGCCATCTTCACTAACCAAATCCGTTTTAGCAGTGCCTCTAGATAGAAAGCCAGCTCCCAAGTAGGCAAGCATTTTAGGCATCCTAATGTGAAATTTTAAATGTATAGGACACATGTAGGTAAGGTCTGTGAATGTTGAATTACACTGTTCATTTCACTGAGCAGTTCTAACTGTAGCATGGCGTGTGGGAGTGTTGGATTGTGGTTCCAGCTTAGGCTTTGCAGCCACTTCTCAGCATTGATGCATCTCTGGATTTAAATGCTGTTTCCCCCTCTAGATAAAGATTCTGCTTGCTCTGAGTTCCTCTACTATTTCCACCAGATATTAGATCAAATCTCAAGAATCCCGGTGAATCAGCCAAAAGCTTCTCTGATCTCATTCACACACCATTCAGATCACAGGAGGAAGTAATGCCTCTGGCTGTCTTGATAAGGGTATTCCCAAACCAATGCAGAAGGCCAGCTGGGCTTCTTCTGGGGGAATGAAGGCAGTCCGGAAGTAAACTGTTAGAAATAATGCTTTTATAAATGGAATATCTGAAAGAGGAACTTAAAAACTGCAAGTGGATATATGCTAGCACTGTTCAACTTTTTTCTTTGTTTTCTTCTTTTATTTTTAGATCACCTTTTGCTGCTGTCACAGATTACTCAGTAACAAGAAATAATGTCATACAACTCTGTCTGGAACTAACAACAATAGTACAACAGGTATGAGACAGTCTGCTTAGCAGTTTATTTTTTCCTGAACTGTAAATGGCTATTACCTTCTTCCTACAATTTTGTTTTACACTGGCTGTATCATTGTCCAACTAAAATAAAGAAATACTAGTATTTAGTAAACGCTTTTTAAAAATTCTATTTTCTGGTTTTATTGAACTAGTTTGTATTGTGCTGTATATATGGCTTTGCATATCTTAGCAGCAATATTTATCTTGAATTCTCTAGTATAATATCAGTATAAAATGAGATATCTACTTGCTAATTTGCATATTTAATTTCTTATATTTTGTCTTTTAATTTTAATTGCCTGTCTAGTTCAAAATATTTGTATATATTGGACTTTACTAATCCACTCTTTCATAAAGTTCGTATCATCTGGACACCATGGGCTGACACATATTCCTGGGGCGGGGGGTTAGAATTTTTTTACTGTATTTTTGTACATCTTATCTTCAAGAAATCCAGAAATAGTTACAGAGAAGCATTTGCTTAACGAGCTTCACTGGGGAGTGCAAACCTTCCCTTCCTTTCTGTGTATGGGTTACATCTGTCTCTGTTTGTCTGTTGTTCTGCTGAACTGTAAAGTCTCTTTGCTGCCAGGCAGAAGTTTGAGGGATTGTTTGTACTTAAGAATGTAGAGTGGAGAAAAAGTGAGAGTGGATGGGCTAGGTAGGAGCACTGAGGAGACTTTTTCTGATTTTCACAAGGATCACTCCAAACTAAGAAAAACTAAACTTCTGACCCAGCTTTTCAGACTGGTCATTTTCCACAGTAGCTGTGCATCACTGTGTTTAGATAGTTTTTAGATGAAGGAAGGAGCCACCTGATCAATTTTCATATGTCCCCTATTAATAAGAAAATGGGTAAAATAGCAACCACAGCAGTATTTCCCAGGAGTTAGGTCAATATCAATTCATCTTACAAATTCATCCCTCTCCCATGCTAATTCACCATGGTGTAGGTTGATATTCCTCTATGTATATTTTTCAGTGTGAATGAGAATAAATGTTACTATTTAATACCTTTGGAGAACAGCATTTTTACCTTCTCCAAAAACAACATATTTCTGCAATCAGAAAGCAGCTCATGAATCCATACTTTGAATTCAAAAGAAGCATTTATGTGCCTAAATTTAAGCATGTACTGAAATTGAATTGGGCTGTATTCAGAAGAACAATAATGAAAAATTCCATTAGTAGTCTCAAACATATGTGGTTTGAGCTCTACTTAAAACAAATGAATTCCAGTGTAGCATTTCAAAATGTCTTAGCTGCTGGTTTTTTATATGCTTGCTGAACACACTGAGAATCCTCATTGTGGTTTCTTAAGGCTGTAAATTAAATCTTTCAGTATCACGTCATCAGATATTTTTTCTGTCTCAGAATCTTGGGGTTTTTTGTATGCAAAGTATTTTATAGTACCTTACTAACTTATTTTTTTAATGAAAAATCTACCGAAGGCAATTTTGCAGTTTTTCTTTTTAATAGTAGTGAACAGCTTCTTATAATGCTTAAAGGTTTATAAAACGTATGCAATCTGTACATTTCTTAATATCTTTGAATTTTTTAAAGACTTTTGTAAAATTTAAAAATAGAACTTCAGTAGCTGAGTTCCATCAGGATTTTTTTGCGTTATGTTACAGTCAATGTTCAGATTTATTAACCAAAACCAAAAAACGATTATTTAGTCAGGATGAAGAATAAAAAGGGCTAAACTTAAGGTGACTTGCTTGAATTATTTTGCACATTTTGAAGCTAATTGTAATATCATGTTTCTTCATAGAATTAAATGATACTGGGTTGTGTCCCCCTCATTATCAGAGCAAAATGGATAATGGAGCAAAATGACAATATTGCATCACTCTTATATGAGTGAAATCTAAGGAAACCTATTGAGTTTCTGTGTTTTAACCTACAAATAATTAGAAAAGTTGGATTTAGAGACAAATTTTGGAATAAAATGTGGGAAGAAACATGTTTTTTTAACTATTAAGTTTTCTATGTGTGTTGTACATTGCTCAAGACCTGACAGGCCAGTGTGCGGTGGATATTTGCCAATGAGAGCACACCACTGCAAGTTATTACTGTAGCTTGCACTAATCATCTGCTTCTATGCAGCTGCTTTATTTTGTCTTAGGTATTTTTGGCTTTGGTATGAGACTATTATGATTTTTGCTACCATTTCTTTGTACTATCTTTCTCTCCTACACATATCTACCCCTCTGTAGAAATCGAAGGCTGAGCATTAGATTTAGATTAGATTTGTGTTGACAGAATTGTTCCTGTCACAAATGCATGTCAGGAAGAGCATGAGAGAATGTCTGGGTGGTGTTCATGAAAGTCTTGCTGTTGACTTACATAGTTGGGTTATTCAGCTTCAGAGGGTGCCAAGAACTGATCCTTTTGAGTGTGCTCATTTTTGTTTAGAAAGGTAGCAGTAGCTACACTGATAACTTTTAAGGAACAGAAGATTTCTTGCTTTTTTAGGCAATCTTGTAGATAGCTTTTATTATCATTCTCAGTGCTCTTATTCCTCAGGAATTCATTAAAGTTTCACTTAAGAAGCTTTCTCCTTTAGAATTGAAACCCTGGAAATCTTGGGAATATCTGAAAAGTCTAATTTTATATTGAGTTTGTAAGTTACCAGACAGTTAAAGAAAACTTGGCTGCTGAACACACTATTTCTTTTATTACTCTTGAATAGTGATCATTAGTAGCCCTCATCACATGTTTTTTACTTTCCTTAATCAGCTTTCACAATGATTTGCAATGTTTATTTAGTTTTAAAACCACTGATGTTTATCTTGCAGCTTTAGTGTCTTGTGGGATTTACTCAGGAGTATGCTCCAGTAGAAGCATAGCTGTAGGCCTGTAAATACTCCTTTAGAAAAGCTTCACTGCATTTAATTCTCTGCCTAAAGACCTCTTTGAAGAGCTGTGGTGGAGGCAGTGCTGTGTAACCGGGGTGGGGATGGAGAGCAGTCACTTGGCTGACATGGATTTGTCTTGCATTGTTGTCACAGAGCACACTTCTAACACCAGCTGGCTCACAGCAACTTTTGGAGGTAACCTCAGATTTTGGATGACACAGGGTGAGACCCTGAGTGATGCAATTTGGGAGGCAGCCAGGATGGAAGATAGCAAAGAGAGGGACCAATGCTACACAAATGCACTGTCTGGATTTTCTGGGCACCTGTGATTTTGAGCTAAAAGCTGTGCTATACAGAGCACACAGTAGTGCTCTCTGCACTGCTTCAGCTGAGACATTTGGAACTTTTTTTCCCATTTAAAGTCATTTGGGATACAAAAAGAAAGCATCCATATATCCCTTGACCAATGGATGCACTCCCCATCCCAGGGGAGATTTCTGTTGGGCTTTTAGCCATGGCTGTTTTCCACATAAAAGATGTTGAAAAGTATCACAAATTATTTCTTGGGCAATGCCCTATTTTTTTATGTCATTGTGGGTTTTGTAATCAGACGGCTGTAAACTTAAAAGTGGAATGTTTCAAATGTTAAGTTTGAGTTAGAAATCTGGAGTTCAGGCTTTTTTCCAGTTAAAGGGATAAAATGGAAATTTACCTTCTTAGCTCCCCTGCTTTGACTCAGAATCCAAATGCAGTAATATAAAGTGGTTCTATTCATTTGTTAAGGACAATATCAAATTCATGAATGAAGAAGAATAATTAATATCCTGAGTACCAGTCTTACAGGTTATCTCTCGTACAATCTTTCCTTTCACAATTCCTCACTTTTTTTAAAGTCCTAATTATTAAGGAGTCTTAAGGACTCACTAAACATAACTTAAAATTTTAAAATTAAAAATATAACTTAAAATTTTAAAATTATACCAAGTTGCTTATTACCTCAGGAATCATTAGCTAATAAAATGGTTTTGATAGTTTAATGGTGTGAAGCTTTGATTGGATCATCATTAAAGCTGCTTTGTGCCTCTAGATTGTAGGGATTTTCAAAACAACACGTGTTTGCTGGAGACAGTTGCATATTAAATTTTAAAGTTTTTTATTTACATTTTTAGCATTATTCTTTCCACTCCAACTTTATTAGCAAATGCTTACAGAAAAAACTTTGTTAGCCTGCTGTGGTAATAATCCCTTTCTTCCCCCCTTTTTTAGATAAAAATGCTTCATGATGAGAAGGCCAGATTCTTGAAGTTTTTTTATAAATATGCATAGTACACTATTTGTACGAAATACGCCATTTTTGATAAGTGTTCAAGTAAGTGGTAAATGTACAAGTAGGTAGCTAGGTAGATGTGGGGGAAAGTTATAAATAAATAGCTCCCCTTGAAAACAATTCACAGGCAATATCTGCCTATATATACAAAATCAAAAGAGTCTTCATATGAGAGTATTATAACTCATTGTATGTAATGCTGGCAGGAATTCAGGCTCACTTTGTATCCTTCAAGTGCTGCACTTATGCAGGATTTTCTGTTGTATAGGTTTCAAAACAGCTCTCCGCAGTGGTGTTTCAAAATACATATTGATCTGTGCAGTTGTTCTCTTCACTTTTAAAAGTCAATGTGTAATGCCTGTAGAATGTATATATAGTCGAAAATAGAAACCTAAAGGATTGTGGGAAGCACAAAACTATTGTTTGTTTACAAGAAGCTATATCAAAGTAGTTTCGATTTATGCTCTTTAGCAATGTTTTTCTCTTTTTCAGAGCAGATTAGCTTGTTTCTCTTAAAGCACAATTCTGTGGAAAATTTCAGATGTAATTTAATGTGATATAAAAAGTGCCTAAGGTACTTAGCATTGATGCCTTTTTCTGATTCTGGTAGTTTGTTTCTGCTGTTTGATTTTACAGGGTTTTTTTCCTTAAAACGGCTTATGTGTATATATATATGCTCTTTTGATATAAGTTTTGAAGTGCTTTTTGAAATGGAATGAAGCATGGAATAGATGAAAGATTAAAACATCAATAATAGTCTTTTGGGACGAACCTCTACTAGAACTAATTTGATGACTCATTAGCTGTCATTGAGATAGATGCTGTAAAAAGGTATGGGGTTTTCTTCCTAAGGTGTGTACTGCTGTATATGTCTGTGATGTGACATTTTCAAAGGAGCTTATGAAGCTGCCGCCTTGTAAAGGTGAATTTGTTTTCTTTTCCATTCTCAGAAAAAGTAATTTCTTTTCCTAAGGGATGGAAGGGGAAAAAAAAACCAAAACCCATCAAAATTCTCAATGTTCCATAGTATGGAAAAACCTTATGACCAGAAAACAAGAATGAGTTGGTATTGGCTTGTTTTATTATTTTTAGACTTGTTTTTGCTTCCTTGCTTTTCTTCCAGTTTAATGATTGACAGTCTTTGAACATGGGGGAAAAGTGAAATACAAAGCAGAATAATTTTTGAAAAAAGAATAGTCTTTTTGACAGGGCGTATGTTGGTAAACCAGTGCAGCTGTTAAATTTTTCCAAGAAATGGAGCTCGAGTCTGTCAAGGTGACAGTGAAGCAGTCAGGGACTGTGGAGCCCACTCATGGAACTGCATGCAGAAAGTAGCACCAAGTTGGTAAAAACTGAGATAAAGCGTAGACAGGAGAGAAAATGTGGTTTTGTAGCTCATGTTTCCTTTAAACAAAAGCTTTTTTTATTAGGCTGATGTGGGCACTGTGTCCATGCACACAGAGTGGCATCACAGTCTCCATCTGAATAGAGGCCCAGAGAGGATATGTCACACTTACTGTGTAATTCTTTATAAATGGTAAATTTCATAATTAATGATGATGTATTGTGTTAGTCATACCAGTAAATATGAAGCCTGAGACTCTGCATTTCTTTCACTTTGTAAACTGATCTCCCTTCCCAGAGGCAGGACAGTCTCTGTAACCAGGTACAGTGAAGCAAGATTCCATCTCAGTACAGTGAGTTACAGAAACCATGTGTTGTTAAGTAGCTAGTAAGAGCCTTAAGCATAAGTAAGTGTAGTGTCGATCTTTATTTCAGGAATGTATGTGTGTTTGTTTGCTTAAATCCATTACAAATACGTACATTTCAGATGATCCAATATGAAACGTGAAAGTTGTAGCTGAGCCTGGAATGCCGTCTGCCTAAATATTATTACTTTTTTCCAGTTCAATTAGTTTGATTTTTTTCTATTGGCAAAGTAACCACCAAATATAAAACATGAAATATTTTGCTGCAGTTGTATTTTTAAAACCAGATTTACTTACCATGACAGTACTAGAGGAAAAGCAGAGCTGAAAAAATAAGAAGTTATTTACCTCTGAATGGTCTTGGAAGTGACATTGAAAACTTAAGAACTGCACAATACTTTGTGCTACAAGCTCTATTTTGCATGCCAATAATAAAATAGTTTTGAATGCATGAGGGTTATTTAGAGGTGTGGGAAGTGTTTTGACTTTATTTTCTTTCCTTTGGATGGACGATTTTTTCATCAATTCCAATCTCTCATCTGTTGATGGTTTCAGTGGATTTTTTTTTGCCTGCTGAGAATGTCACTAAGTAGAGAAATCATCTGAGCAGATGAAATTTGACTTAGACCAAGCACTTGGATTCTGCAGGATATATGAGCAAGTATCAGTGGTTTTAGTTGGTGGTGAAATACTGGCTGTCATTTCGGACTGAATGGTGTACTGGCTCATTTTAGAAAAAAGGAAGAGGTGTAACTCTCTACATGCAAAATAAGAATTAGAATGTGACCAGATCCCTAAGGAAAGCAACATGATGTCTTTTACAGAAGGGAGAAATAATTGGAAATGGAAAATTACTTTGGAAAGATAGAATAAAAGAGCTTAGTGTACCCATTGCATCTCTCTTAATCCAGCAAGCAATTTTTCCCAGTAGTTGCTTGGTCTGTGGGTGATTTATGTAAGTTGTATTAAATTTCTACATTAAGTATTCTGTTACTATGGTGATAGGTGCCACTCCACACAGATTGTTTAAATAAAATTAAAGCAATTCTTTGTACTCAGTAAGCTGGGTAATTGCTATTAGTTTGTACACAAGGGTTATGAACTTAGAGTGCTGCAGGTTTATTGCATTTTCCAGGAAAGGCTCTAGACTTCTAAAATGTATGTAGGTTGCATAAGAAATGATATTTTTTGTTGCATTTATTTTGTACCTTGCATTGTATTTTCCCAATAGAGATTTTTTCCTTCTCCTCTTACTATGATGCCTGCTCACCATTCTGCTTTCTCCCACTTCTCTCAGTTCTTATGCACATTTCCACTGGGGGAAGACAGAGTGTTCTGCAGGTTCAAGTGAGTTCTGGTTTCAGTATGGAGGGGAAGGCAATTAATTATAATAGAATGAGGATGCTATAGACCCAGTGGCAAGAAATTGCAAGAATTGAATAATTGTAGCACAAGTGCAAAGGAAAGCAAATATTTCTGAACAGCAGTGGGAATCAAATCGACAGGATTTGTGTGGGAAGCGAAGAGGAGTTGAAAATGGCACCCAGGTTGTGAGCTTGTGGGACATAAGGTGGTGGAACTGTTGACAGAGATAGGGAAAGAAAAGGGGAACAGGGAGCGTTTGGGAAGAAACGTGATTTCAGCTCTTCAGCATCCTGTGTTAGGGCTGGTGGCAAATATCCAGAAGGAGATTCTGAGCTGAGAATGTGAACAGAAGGGCTGAGAGATCTGTGACTCATCCGCACAGAGATGATAATTAAAGCAGCATGATTTTAGGAGGCTGCTGAGCAATAGGGAGGAGGTTGCTGAAAAGGGGGGAGTTGAGGATAGAGCTCCCTGGGACTGTTGCAGTTGAAACAGCCATAATGGGAGACCTTTTGAGCAGCCCAATGGAAAGAAAGTCATGGAAATAGCATATTTTGGGATGGTTACTTAGAAATACAGTGTAGATTTTAACAATGTCTGTGTAATTTTAAAAATTAATTTTGTGTGGCATCAGCCAAGGGTTACCTGTGCAAGTACTGCGTGTTGTATAGCTTAGAGAAGCTTGCTATTGCATTTTGCTTAGGTGGGAGACAGAACAAAGGTAGTTCCTTTCCCCCTCTCTCTGTTCCAAACATTTCTAATTTTCAGTGCTCTCAAGGCCCATACCTTTTGTATCCAGTTACCTGCTGGACCTCTTAAAATATAAGATGTGGTAAACCACATCAGAAAACTGCTGACTGTGTCATGCTTTTATTTCTTAGCATGTTGCCAGAGGAGAATTTTACCTGCTTACCAGCTTCTGTAGCTTTTGGGGCATTCAAGTTTTTTTGTTCCTTGTCCTTTTAGACGTGGGTTGGAGAAAGGGGTTTAATGGAGTTGTGTATCTGCCAGTTTGTATTCTGTTTTTCCAGTAATTACCCAGACATATCTGTAAATCACAGTCTAAGCAGGGTTCCATAACATCCATCAGTTTTGTAATCACCATGCTCTGCAGAGCACAGCATTTTGTCATAGCCAACCATATCCAGGGCTACTTCAAAAGCAGGTTGAGGGAGGTGATTCCCCCACTCCGTTCTTGTGAGACCCCACCTGCAGTGCTGCATCCTGCTCTGGGGCCCCCATGTAAGAAGGATGTGGATCAATTGGAGTGACTCCAGAGGGCATCATGAAGATGATCAGAGAGAGGGCTGGAGTGCCTCTGCTATGAAGACAGTCCAAGTGAGTTGGGGTTGTTCAGCCTGGAGAAGAGAATGCTCCAGGGAGACCTTATAGCAGCTTCCAGTGCCTAAAGGGGGCAACAAAAGAGATGGAGAGGGACTTTTCACAAGGGCATGTAGTGATAGGACAAGGGGGAATGGCTTTAAACTGAAAGAAGTCAGTTTTAGATTAGATGTTGGCAAGAAATTCTTTGTGTGAGGGTGGTGAGGCACTGGCACAGGTTGTCCAGAGGAGTTATAGATGCCCCATCCCTGGCAGTGTTCAAGTCCAGGCTGAATGGAGCCCTAAGCAACCTGGTATAGAGGGTGCCATCCTTGCTCATGGCAGTGATAAAGGAACTAGATGATCTTTAAAATCCTTTCCAGCCAAAACGATGATTCAAGTCTACTGTTTCAAAGCTGTCATTGTTTATTACTGCCATCAGCTGTATTAGATATATTTTTCCTGTATTTTCTAATTAGTGAAAGGCTAAATGAACTCAGCTTGTCTTACCCTTGTACCTGTTTGGAAGCCATGCACCAGTGTCTTTGTCTCTGAAAAGTGATGTAGGATGATAATGAATGGAAGTACACTAAAGGTTATAAAACTTTTGCCACCTTCATGTGTTGGCCAAGCTTTAGACTTTGTCATCGTTATTAAGAACCTTTGGTGATGACTCTAACAAACTTGCCTTGTGGCTCTCTTGCTATAGCTGAATTGGGCAGAATTCAAACCAAATGAGCCCTTCAAGAGCCAGTGGCATAAATTCCCCAGACCTGGTGACACTTGAACAGGCGCCTCGAAGCCAGAACAACTTATTTTGCAGTACTAAGACGGAAGGGACTGGAACTTATGATCTGGGCATTCTCAAGTTAATTATTTTTTATTGTTGCTAAGTAGCAAGACAGATCATCCATTTGACTTACACTGTTATTAAAGTATTCAGTTACAGTTTTAATCAATTTGAGAAGCAAAGGGATTTAAAGGATGGTTTGACTTAATTCCAACCAATGGCTACATTGCTCAAGAGTTTTATGCCAAAGGTTTGGCAATTCATGAGAGTCTGAACCCACTTTTAAGCAATCATGTAATTCATTATTTTCGTTACAAGTAGAAAACTGGAGTTGCATAGCTTAGAATATTTTGCATGACTTGAAAAACAATGGTGACAACAATTCTATCAGACGTGTTTTTAAGCAGTATGTAAAATACAGATGGGGCTCTCTTAAAACTAGACATGGAAGATGAGTGGGATTTCTCATGCATTTTTCAGATAATTTTACTACCATTTTTAAAATGGTGTTCCTAACACAATTACCTACATTTTTGTCTGAAACATAGTGGAAAAAAGTCCAATATTCACAAATGTACACATGTATATTGGCTTCCTGTAAATTCAGTTGGACTGCAGAGAAAAATAAATGAAAAATAAGTGTAGAAGCTCCACCACAAGCCTCATAAAAGCTACCCAGAGAATTAATGATTTCATGGCAAGCTCTTGCTCTTCACAGGTTGCTCCAGTTGAATGGATCACACAGCCTGCTTTTTTAGGCAATGTTACTATCATATGAATTTACAAAGGACATTTTTTGGTTAATATGGTACGTGACAATTGTGACATTTGGGTTTGTCCTGAAAATCATGTAGTCTGCTTCTATATCAGTTCTGCATAGGAATTTTTCTTGCCTTATAGAAAAAAATAAATTAGGATGACTACATACACATGAGCAACTAAGGCCTTTTCTGAACAAGAAAATACAATGAAAGGAGTCCATGCCATCTCTTGGCTCTGAGATTTAATGCATATAATTCTGCATTTCTCCCTTTTTGTATCCATTAACTATTTCTATGTATATATTTCATTTTCTGAACTAGCATAATTTTATTCTGAAGTAAAGTTATGGAGTTGACAGGAACTTAAGGCTGCCAAGAAGAGTGCAATGCATCAACTGCCTGGAATACATGGCAAAACCACGAATAATAATAATAATAGTTGTAGTAGTGGTAATAATGATGGAAAGTTTTAAGATTATAGCCTGCAAGTATCCTGAGAGAAGTGTTTGACAGGTAATTGCAATAGGTAATTTGACAGGCTGCCAACTTGGACTTGTAAACCAGATCATACTGATGCAAAAATAGAAATGTTTTCTGCAAAATATTTGCCCCACAGTTATAGTTTTGGAGAACTTCATGAATATTTTTTATCTGTGGGGCATGGGAGCTGTAGGGTGAGTTGGCAGGTTGTCTGTATCTCAGCTCTTCATATTTTGAGTTGAGATTTAATCAATGACGGTGCAAAGAAAACAAAGAACAAGAAAAGTACTAATGTAATTAGCTGATCCCATTTCCTACTTCTGTGAGATACTAAGACAATTGTTTAAAAAGAAGGTGGTAATACTGAGGATAGAAGAAAAAAAAAAGGAGGAAATAAAGCATCAGAAACACTGGTTTTGAAAACAAAAAAGTCCCCAGATATTTGTATTTTATATGTGCTGTCTCATGTCTGATTTGTTTGAGCAATGCCTGGGGTAGGATGGGTGAGATGTGTACATTTTGCAGTGTTGCCACCAGTCAGTGCTGTCTGAGTCAGTGGGTTTAATTTAAATGTCCTTAGCAATTATTCCTTAAGAAATTATGGTAGGATCTGTGCAAATACAACTTAAAACTTTTTTTGTAGTGACCATGTGAAGTTTTGGTTATGAAGGTCAGAACTTCTGGAAGAAATAAGCAATGCCTCTCAGTAACAGTGTAGTATAGGTCTTGCAAGTCTTAAAATTAGGTTTTGAAATTGTACTGGGATTGAAAATGCAGAACCCTCTCCATGATTTGTGTGGTTTGATCTTGCTGCTTTTATCTTCCTCCCTTACTTCCTTTTTTTTTTTTTTTTTTTCCCTTCAGTTTTGTAGCTCATTTCTCTTTTTTTTTAGGATTTTAGACTAGTTCCAGCTAGATGACAAAGGTCCCTTTTGCCATTTTTATGCACAAGAGCTGAAAAGAGTGACCATGAAGATCTGATATTAATCATGAAGTTGTTCCACCATATTTGCCTTTTATTTCTCTCCTTTTTCTTGTGGATGATACCCTACCATTTTTGTCCCTTAAACTACTAATGACTAGTATTCAACTACATCTTCAGGAAATGTAAATTAACACAACTTCTTTTTTTGCTTCATTAATGATGTGTGTCATTAGTGTTTTAGAAAATAATACACAATTAGAAGATAACCTTACAGTGTTTCAGCTGAAGTTTTGTTTGGTCATCACACAGCCTAGCTATGCTTATAGCATACAGTGAATATATATGCAAAGTTCAGAGAATAAACAGGTAGAAGTAATATATCTCCTCCTTGCTGTAACTGTGCCTTTCAGTTCAGGGATAATCACAGTATTGGTTTAACTAAGTGAATAGCAAAATTTTAGCTTGTGTAGGAGTAAAGCTTGGTTGCAGATTTTTGTGTGTGTTCTTGCTTTTCTAAAGTAAAAAAAAAGTTGATGTTAAACTTGCATATGATCTGTTTCTTGCCTTAATTGCAATGTTTTGATACCCTAGTTAAACAGATATTAAAGAAAATCTTTCAGGAGTAAGATACAGGCTTTTATGGAAAAAAGAGACATTCTCCAGGTGTGGGTGGTATGCGACTAAGAATAAAAATTTATTTCTAATTGCATAGTTAGAGACTTTCTTATAGTTCTCAAGTGCTTTAAGCTCTTTTAGGTGAAATGAAATGGGTATGAAAAAGCAATAACTGTAAATGGTAAAGGTGCCCAGTAATAAGCAGTCAGCCTACCATTCCCAAGGGGTGTTTGTGGAGGGTGGGCACAGTTATCTTCAGCCCTTGCTTAAAGATGAAGCACAAGGCAGCAAAGGGGAAATAAGCCATTCCCTAGGAGAGAAAGTGGCATGTGGCTTTTGCTCTTGGCCTTGTTCAGAAGCAGATTCAGCCCTCATCTGCAGGGATGCCTGCAGGAAGTGGAAACAAGCTGCAGGGATCAGCTTGGTGACCTTTTCCTAGGTTTCTTTGAATCCTAGACTTCAGGGCTGCTCTGGGGTATGCCGTCATGGTTCTTGACATTCCTGCACATTTCCCAGAGTTCATGCTTGAATTATGTTTAGTTGGATGGCATTCATGTATGGAAAAAAGTGTATTTTGGAATTGTTTTTTGTACCTAGGCATTGTATTTGCTGTCCTCCAGTCTTTCTGTCTTTTATGATTTACTGAACTGTTAATTTTTCTCTTGCTGAATGTGAAGATGTAGTATCAACAATCTTCTGTTGCTATGTGATGAACTTGTTTAGCAATTCCTCCACCCAGACCCTGGATTCGTCGGGAATTGTGTGTTGAGGAGGGAAATTCAGGGTGAATCTATTAATAGACTGGATATCTGAGAAGTTTTCCAGTTGTTTTAGTATTTTTGTGGATTCAGAATATTTTTATTTTTCACATATAGTCTTGGTTTGTCAGAAAAAAGCATATTTCTTTAGCTTTCTTCATGATCATGGGAGAGTTTCAGATTCAAGGACTTAGTAGTATTTCTCTGTTATTCACTGCTTTCTTGTTTTTAATAAACCCCTGCAGCATTTGAGAATCCAGAATCCTTCTTTCCTTAGTAGTGAGACTTCTGAAACAGTATCATCTTTAAATGGAGTGTTTAAACTTACAGTAAACTCTTCCTATTACCAATGAATTTATTATGTCTGCTTAAAAACACTTTTTTTCCTTTAATATAAATGTTGCAATCTCTTTCTGCTATTTTTGCAAAATGATTCATAAGTAACCATGCAGAAAATAGATGTATCCAGATTGAAAATGTTACATGCCCTCCCACATATAACAATGAAATGTGTGTTTTGCTACTAAGATTGCAAATACTTCATTGATGTCTGCATATAATTAAATGTGTTAGATTTTCTTTCTGGCTATACTTACTGGCAGATGTTTCCTGAATGCCAACAGCTGTTATTAGGAAAATGCTCCCTGATCAACTTGCTACTTCTGCATAGGTACCTTTATATGAAGCTTAAGAACACATTAGCTTTCCTTGCCTGAGTAACACATGAAATGTTTCATGGATTAAAAGTTCTTTTTCTTTTTAAACAGTTGCATATAAAAAAGTTGTTTTTTAGTAGGATAAATTGATTTTAAAATGAGACTTGAAACATGAAAACTTAGTCACATTTTTCATATGGTTTGGTAGGTAGGATATAAAGCATCTGTTCTAAACAGAGTTTGCACTAATTACCGCAAAGTTACAGCACCTGAATGAACTTTAAAGTGGTTCTTTCATCAATATTGGTTGTTTTTCATGTGCTCTCTGCCTTGGTAATTCCATTTCCTTATATCCACTGAGATTCTGGCCTGTCAGAAAAACCTCTGCATTCCCAGCCTCCCATCTGTTGGTGTTGCTTATGGAAGTGCCTCACATGCTGCATGAGATGACGAGAATGCACACGCAGTCCCAGCAGGCTGGGTGTGCCTCAGGTTTCCTGTGTGCTTTGTATACAGGGTTTCTTCTCCCTCCTGTCCAGGGTGTTGTAAACAATCAACTCCTCTTCCTCCTCCACCAAGTTTTTCCTCCCCTTCTTCAGGGGAGGAAAAATCAGTGTGCAAAAATACCAGTTCAGCTCAGGAAGAATTGTTCAACCCGGTCACTTAAGACTGTTGCAGGTATCTGTTTTCCAATGTTATTAGAAGCAGGTCATTTTGTACATGCTCAGGGATGGCTGGTGGAAGGCACTTGTGTGGTAGACATGTGGCTTTTGCTATGTGCCAAAAGCATGTAAAGTGGAGAGAATGTTGTCTGTCTCAAGGAAAGAAGCAACTAGATCTAGTGAATAGATGTAAACATCTGCCAGTATTCCCTTTCTGTTCTGTTCCGTTCCATTCCATTGTAGCTTCACACTTTCTCTCCATTCTGTCTATGTCTTTGAAATATTTTGTTTCATCCTAAAGACTTTTCAATTCAATTGAATTCTTTTAAGGATAAGTCAAGGAAGGGAAAAGGATTGGACCAATTTAACCTTTTCCTGCTTTACTTTTTCAGGATTGCACAGTATATGAAACTGAGAACAAAATCCTTCATGTGGTGAGTACTGTTTGGATTTCTGATAAAAAATTTTGTAGGGACCACATAGAATTTTTGAACTGTGTATTTTGTGTTTTTTGTATGCAGTGCCAGTTTGATAACTAAATAGACTGGGTATGATTGAGTGAATTTATGGAGCTACTTGTGAGTAGGTCAAGAGCTTTTGAAAGGGTTTTTGTTTATGTGGCTCAGACCCATCTGTTATTTGTAAACCACGATTAGAAGAGTCATGTTTTAAAAAGGCAGTTTTTTGAGAGAGAGATGGTTGCTAGACTTCTATAAAATCATTTGTGTTTCTTTTAGTGATATATCTTGATTTATACATGTTAATTCCTCATAGGAGCCTGGAGATAGCCTAATGATAGGAAAAATAATGCACTGTTTCCTTTTGAATTCTTGGAGTAAATACAATAGTCTCTTTTGAGAATCTTTACTGCTATTTATGGTAAATAGAGCAGATGAAAGTTATCAGGGCATCAGAAAACATGAGATGTTTGAAAGTCTGGTGCATAGAAAGTCAAAAGCTTGAGTAAACCTTGTCTGAGAGCTGCACCCAAATTTTAGGTATTAAATTGGGTTTCATGTTGTGGCTGAGCTTTAGTGAGTATTAAATTAACCCACAGCATGTTTCTAAAAGTTAGAAATGAAGATAATCTTTTTAAGAGTGAGTAATGAATTAGTTTAATTTATTTCACATTCAGGTAGATTTTGATATCTTACTGTTCTTATTACCCAAGCTTAAGCCAGAAAATACTGCATTTCTTTAGGTGAACTTCACAGTAAAGGTTGAAATACTTCTTTTTTGTTATTTATTTTATTCATAGTCTATCCATATGAAATGCATGGCAGGCTGAATTATGTAAGCTTTGGATGCTTTGGTTTCACAGTGACGTGGAATAAAAAGTCTCCTTGTATTTTTAAGTTTCACTGACATTTTTTCAGGTGTGAGGCTTAAAGAATTAGCAAATTTAGTGGGGCTGACATCATTATCTATGCTTGGTCAACCTCTGCAAGTATTTAAGTAATAAAGTTTTTTATTACGTAATCTTGGCAAAATTTGAAGTGCTATGAGTTTGAAATCTGTAGATATTGCCTGGTTTTCAAAGCATGCCTGTTGTCTGCTCTAAGAGCTGAGAGTTCTGGAATCTTCTCTATACACTATATACCTTTTACCAGTTGGCAGGAAGGATTGTAAAGGAAGCTGCCAGAGTTCAGAACTGAGGAAGCATCACTTTATACAGACAATTTGGAAGAAACAGAGAGGGGTTAATTTAAGATACACGAGTGCACAAAATCGAGACAGGTTTCAAAATTTACCTTATATCAGTCAGATTTTTGTAGGTTTATTTTTTTAGTCTGCAGTAACTTCATTGTGGCCACAGGTGGACATAGGTTATACGTGTACATGCTGTGATCACTGCTGAAGCTTGAAAGGAAACATGAGCATGAACAGAGCGTTGAATGTCTTAGTGAAGCCATGGGTTAAAAATGGCCCTACATGGATTATACATTACTATTTGTATTACATGTAACTTGGATGATTTCTGACCATGTGGCATATCAGCTGATCACTGGGATTTGATGGGGGAAAGGCTGACCAAAAGCAGTTGGTGAAAGAGGTAAATCTATGACTAAATAATTCAACAATGGCATTTGAGATCATATTTTCATTTTGAAAGGTATTTTTTTACATGGGCAGGTGAAAAAGTTGATGATAGAATTGGATTTGAAAGCAGTCACAGTTCCCACTAACCCTTTTCCTTGGAAGACAAAAAAAGGTGTTGTGGATTTAGCCCATGAGACAATCTGAAGGGAGCAATCCAACAGTAAAAATTAGTTTCTTTGATACAAAAAGAATAGCAGTAAATTGTGGAAAAGTCATAAAAGGAACCTTGAGTAAGAAATACTGGGAGAGCTATGAAAGATTCAGAGGACATGTGCACAGATATTGTAGAAGAGAAAGTAAGTTCTCTCTTTTAAAATTCCAATATCACACTCTTCCAAGTCCATTTTCAGAGTCCATTTCCCATCTGAAGTGACGTTTGACCAGCATCCTATCCATCTGCCTTCAGATGATCAGATACAAACATAGACCTGTGTTTGCTGAGGTGACTTAAACATGAAGTTGAATTCAAACCTGTGGGCTGATCTCATGTAATTTCATGTACCACTTTCTCTTCATGACACAAGGAATTAAGTTTCTCAAAAAAGTGAAAGGAAATGATTAACAATCAATTATCATTTCATGCAATTAGCATAAGGAAATCTTTATTGCAAGGTATTGTTCTTGCTAAAGATTGAAGTCAGATTTTAAGAGATCTTTCTTACATAAGTAAAATAGAACTAGAGCTACAGAAATGGAAAAAAAAAACCCAAAAACTTAAAGGACAGTTGTGTACTCTTACTTGTCAGGACACCAAGATATTTACCACCTTAGGAGCAGACTGTTGGATCAAAGCAGTAGATTTTTGTGTTCTGGGTTGAACATCTCCATTGTCCATGGAATGAAAAGCGTGGGGGGTTTTTTTGACTCACGCTGTGGTTGAAGGGCTGGAGCTCTGTAAGCACAGATCTCCTCTGGGGATGCTGCCCTGTTTCCCCTGGAGTGAGCCCAATTTGTACCAAATCAGGGAGCAGGAGGATGTGTGAACATCCTTCTGCTATTGAACTGTATACAAGGAAACCTCCAAAGTTAACCCTTCACTGACTTTTCATGGCTTCCTCTAAAGCACAATGAAGTAGGCAAGATCCTCAAATAAATGACTGATTAGTCTGCTTTAAGTAGGTAAGGCCAAAAAATAGTTCATGTGCTCATATTCCTATATCACTAATTCCTTTTGAAAAGCAAATGAATGCCTCTTTCCTTCAGAAGTGACAGTGTGGGTGCCCATGTGGAGATTGCTGAATCACCTTGTCCACAGATAGCATGTTTCAATGTCAGTTAATGTATTCTTTATGTTAGCTTTTCAGGATTTTCATTTTAAGAAATGGTATTTTGTGGAAACTCTATAGCTTCATCTTATATTCAAGGAAGAAATATTTTTGTTTGCTTCAAGCAATTTGAGTTTCAAATGTTTTAAAAAGCATTTTGATTGTCACTTACGATACTAGGTCAGGCAGTGAACTAGTTTGTGTTATTTAAGTAAACACATAAAATGTATATAAAGGAAAAAATCTGATTGAAAATTTGTGAAGTTTTAACATAAAATTACCTACTTGAACTTGTTTATTTCTTCTAAATGGAGTTTCAAAGTGTGTCTGGTGAAAAATATCTTTTCTATTATTTTTTGTCCTTCAATTGTAGGAGCGTTGAAAAAATTAATTTAAAGAAAACTATATTTCTTAAGTTTTGGGGTTTTTTCCTGTGACTTCATTCACAGAAACACTTGGTTTTGTGAAATAAGAAGCGTTATATCACACAGGAATAATTGTTGGGTTTTGCTCATTAAAATTCTGAAATATTAATGAACAAAGAGAAATGCTTTGTATTTCTGCCACTTTATTTTTCAGTATGATTTTTCCAGGGTAACTTCCACTAAGTAAGCAATGTAATAAATAAATAGTTAGATAATACTACTAATAATTTTTTGATATAAACAGAAATGAAATAGCACTAGAAAATAATAATAACAGAAGTAGATGGCATTAGAAAATATTAATTTCAGAATAGGTTTAATAATACATGGGGCCTAAATCAGAAAGGGTAAGCCATAGGTGTGGTGCTGGCTTCAAAACTGAAAATCAGTGTGCTCTTGCTAGTTCATATTTAGAATCTTTATATTGATTTAACTTGAGATGATAAAGTATTTGGAAAACTGCTCAGCTTAAAAGGCTATCAGTTTATATCTGCTTATTTGGGGAATTATATGTTAATCATTGCAAAATTCTGACTGGAGTTTTAAAATACTTGAAGAATAATTCGTTGATTCCATCCAGCTGTTCAAGGCTGTATTTGATGGAAATAACCAGTTCAGATTAATCCATGTGAAGCAGTAGAGTATTAAAAGGAGAGCAAAGCTAGAAGAACTAATTATAGAAAGTAGAAGCCAGGCTTCAGTCAGATTAATAATAAGTTTTAACTGAAATTTTTTTAATAGTTTTTCTTCTAACATTTTTAGTTTAATTCCATAAGAAAAAAAGACTTTTCTTAAGGAGTTTCACTTTTTTAAAATTAGGCTGCATTTCCTGCAAACAGAAAATACAATTTTTTTGAGTTGGAAAGCTGTAGAAAGTGATCTGCAGAGGGAAGCTAATGTTCAGAAGTTTTTTGAAAAGCAAATGAGCAATGTAAATTTAATAAGAGTTACTAAGTTGAAAAAGAGAAAACAAGCAGTGGATTGGAATGTTCTTTTTTTTCCAAGAGCCTTATTGAAACCACAGTGATGATAATTTGCTCCTGCCCACTACATTTGAATATTTGTTATAGAAGCATAATGAACTAAAAATACATTGTCAAAATTATCATTATTTTAGTTAAAAAAAAAAAAAAAGTAGCCACCTTCTGCCTTTCAAGAGTCTATACCTTGTAAATTGAACTGAACAAGCTTCAGTTTAATAGAAGCTTCTCTTCTTGCAGCCAAAACCAAATGTAGTTCACTGCTTGAACTTCATATATGCACCAGTGCATGTTCAGGCCCACTTGGTATTTTAAGATTGCTGGAGTTAGAGATGTGTTCTGTACAGTGTAACAATTGTTTTGGACTAAAATTAGTTGGCTAATAATTATTTGGTTTGGCTTCATGAATTAGACTTCTTTCATCTTGGACAGCTGTAACTAACTAAACTAACAGACTAAAGTTAACATTAACACAGACATTTTTTCTTACTGTTAGTCTTGAAAGTCCATATGTCTTTCTGGTATCCCATTCCTCACTCAAATGCCATAGGTGAGGGTCTGATGAGGGAGGCTGGTGCTTTTCTTGTCCTCAGTCCTGGGAACATGTTTAAGGCAGGATGTTTCAGTATTGCAAATATTGGCAAGATAGATTTTAAACTTGGTCACTAGCTTGGATAAAATGAAGGACAGGGGCAAACCAAACCTAAGTGTTTGCTTGATCAGAAATGCTTGGTGACCCTAGAACTGCCCAAGCTGAACAGGCAGTGGATGGACAGGTTGAAGAAAGGCCCCTGGAGCTGTCCATAGGTACTTCACTGTGCTGCAGACGCTTTCCCAGCACAAACTGAAGTAGCCACAGAAAATCTGAACAGATGCAAATCTAATTCAGTCACCTTTAAGTCCCCATCCTCCTGGCTGAAAGGAGGAGCAATTGTGGAAAAGCTGTTAGAAATTGGTACCTTACAGTCCAAAAATACAAGTAGAAACTAAGCATTATCTGTCATTCTTCATGCTCCGAGGCATAAAGAATTTGCCTACTGGGGAAAACATAATGTTTCCCTTTGAATTTCTACCAAACAACGAGGTGCTGTGTGGTGATATTTTTTTGTTCTCCTTTGAATCATTTAGCTTTGCACATAAAGACGGTGGTGTAGCTTCAATCTGCAATTACAAGTGTGTCACTTGAATAGAGAGGAGAATTTATTACTGAAGTGCAGTGATGAGTTACTGCAAAAGAGAACTGAAATCATTGCTTTAAGGCTTATAGTGAGAACAGGGACCATGTGACAAAAGGAGAGAATGTAATTATCTGTTGGTTTCTCTCAGTTAATCTTTTGTAAATTGCTTTTTTTTTTTTTTTTTTTTTTTTTTTTTTTTTTTTTTTTTTTTTTTTTTTTTTTGGGCTGGACAAATCCTTTCCCTGTGTGTAGATACCTTGCACACTGGGAGCTGAGTTCAGCTTGAAGAAGGCTGGGGATTTTTAATGCCTGCTGATTTTTGTGGGAGCAATTGGATCCTCAGCTTCCTGTGTGTCTTACTGTAACTAATACTGCATTGCAGCAGGCAGTCAACACTTACAAAGGATAAAGATCCTGATCTCATTAACAATGTTTTCATAATCAGGAGTGTAGTTTTACAAGGCATCCAAAGGTAATGACCATTACAGAGAAAAGGTAACAACCGTCTGATTTTAGTAGAAGTAAAAAACATGTCTATGATACAGATTATCCTGAATAATTCTGCTGAGATATAATGTGTTCATAAATTGCTAGGAACAAAATGAGTAGAAAAAGTGCAATGTTTGAGTGCTTTACCATGTGGTAACATCTTTGCCTTGGAAGGCCCTGATCCACTGAACAGGTCCAAGATTCTTTTCCATACGGATGCCTAAGGGGGAGGAAGCATGCTCCTGGTGAACAGGCTGTTTTGTTTGTTTGCCAGTTTATGCTGATTAGCATGTTATCGACACGAACTGTGAATGAGATATTCCTGAGAGTAAAGGCAAGGAAAAATGCATTGTTTTGCCTGTGTCAGCCTTTGGACGTGTTTCCAGTGAGGGCCTATGTACCCTTCCTTTGCAGTGGGCAGAGAATATCTGCTGAGTAACTGTGTGCTCCTTGCTGTCCTGGCTTTCTCTGGACAAGTTCAGAGTTCATGAAAATCTGTCTTTAACCTAAGATAGATAGATACCTGATCCTACTTACAGTTCAACTCTTTAACCAAGGAATATTTAATGAAAATATTTAAATGTATAATAGTTCATAGGGATAATGTGCTGCTGGGCTGCAGTGGGAAAATCTAAAAAAAGCTGTGAGACCCAAAAGACAGTAGTCTCTTAGAAATGCATTGAAGCATATGGTAGATTTTTTTATCCTAGCAACTGATGATTTTGGCACCCAGTATTCCCAGAGCTCCTCTTGGGGAATATTCACCCCGCCTTGTTTTAGGATTGCAACCAGTGTAAGTACTGGAATGCTGATCACCGTGGGCATTACTGTATAGACTGTCTGTACCCCTCTCATGGGGAGGCAGAGCAGCTGCTCCAAGGGGCTGTTTAATGCATCTCAGCTTAGGCTTCTGCTCCCTGCCTGCTGGACTTGCCTGAACCCTCTCCTTTCCTCATCATCTGTCAAGGCAGCTGGGAACATGGTTTTTAATGAGGAGACACATTGGTGAGATGTCATACCTTGTCTTAGGTGGTAGGAACACTTCTTTTCTGTGTGATTTGGCATCTCTGCAATGCAACAGTTGAAAATTGGAGAAAAATATTAATTCACTGTAAAGAGAAGTTTCTCTGAAATTGCTAAGAACTCCATACATTTAGTGGGTTTAGAGGAGATTAATAGAATAGATGAATGAATACAAGTCTAAAGAGATATGAAACACTCCATTTTTGTCTGCAGAGAATAATTTATAATGTGGGTCTCTTCACTTTGCACAAATAGCTGAGTGCTCTGTAATTTTTAAAGCAATTTTTCAATAATTGTCAGTGCAGTTCCAAGATGGAAAGAGAAATAACATGCCAACACTGTATTTAAAAACATAAATAAACAGAAATCTAAGCTTTCATTTTTATTATGTAATTTTATAAAATTTTACCTTTTTAAAATGTGGGCTCAGCCATTTTCGTGTGTCCAAAAGCCATTAAAGAAGCCCAAATTTCAATAAAGTTCTCTTTTTCACTTTTTTGTACTTCAGGTAAAGCACAAACCATGATTTAACCTCATTTTATATATTTCTTGACGTCCTTTGTTCAGTAATGATTCTGCATCATGAAAAAGTAGAAGGGTGGTGTGTGTGGCTATGCTTGAAGGTAGTATGTTTCTAGAAGAAGGTCATCTTGGTAATATAAATTTTGTTATATTTTCCATTTTATTCTGATTAGCTTATTCACCCTGAAACATTTTTGCTCAATAAAATGAACAATCTGTATACAAGCCTAAACTTTCAACTGTTTGTAATTACTTTAAAGAGGGGAAAAGTGTGTTGGTCTGTAACAAGATTAAGATGTCATTGTCATCGGTTGTTTTGGGTTTTTGTGGTTTTTGGATTGCTGTTTTTGGGGGATATTTTGGTGATTTTTTTTTTTTTTTTTTTTTTTTGTGGGGGGGGGAGCTGGTGCATTTTGTTTTGTTGTTTGTTTTTTTAAAATCACTTTTATTTTCCTTTTTACATAAGATATTTGTGGTTTTCCATTTGGAATTACAATGGTGATTTGGTAGGAGGTTATATCCAGCTTTATATTACTTTTCCATAGCATTGTTGTAGATTTTTTTTTACTGTAAGAACTGTACTTTGGAATCTTGGAAGATTGGTGCAACAGTTTCGTGCAGTTGTGTTTCAGCCATTCGAGGAGACTGGTTAGCTTTCATCTTTTGAATTTCAGAGCAATTAAGCTGGTTCTTAATTGCTTTTGGAGATACCCACAGTTTTGGGACCAGAAGAATGTCCTAATCCCTGAATTTGCTGACAAAAGATTCATTGGAAACCTGAACAGTTGCTGACAGGGGACTTCCTGGAAAGCATCGAAACTCTCAAAAGTCACTTTCTTACAGAGAATGATAGGAAAGCCTCACAGCTTTCCTGCTTCTGAGAAGAGGTTGTTCAGGGAGTGAGAGATCAGGAGATAAAACAGTACCAGTTTCACACTCTCAGCCTTTTAAGAATTTTTTTCTGTCTTGCTGCAGAGGCTGCCAGCAATAACTGGTTTAAGAGATATTCCATTGTGAAGTGGTGATTTATTGTAATCCTCATGTCTGCAAAAGTAAATCATGTTTGGCAGCTGTAGAACATGAGAAACACAGTCCAAAGACAATTAGCATGTTTTATTATATAGAATAAACTTCAGAGTTAATGAGAGTTACCTGTCATCATTAAAAGCCTGATTTTCATCTGTGCTGAACAGCTGCACATTCAGTGGAAATTAGTGGGCTTTGAGACACTTATTGTCTTTGCAAAAGATGTGGGTGGGGTGGGGGCTGGGGTTCACCACACATTCCCTGTGTGCCTGAGCAGGGCATCTGTCCCTGAGAGTGCATGGGAACCCCTCTTTGCCTCTGCTCAGATACAAAAGCATTTGCCTCCTCTTCTTCCCTGGTCTGGTGCTGTTAGTTCAGGGTCATCAGCAGATAATGTGTTTTGTATTGTATTGCTGCCTGAGGCCTTTCCCCCTCTACCTTGTATGTGCTCGACAAATACGGTGATTTAAACTGCATATTGACATTCGAGTAGTTAGCAGTGGTATGCTCACTGGAACGTTTTCTTTTCTTTTTTCTTTCCTAGTGTAAAACTCTCTCTGGCGTCTGTGATCACATTATCTCCCTCTCCTCTGATCCACTGGTTTCCCAGTCTGCCCATCTTGAAGTGATCCAGCTTACAAACATCAAGCCAAGTGAAGGGCTGGTAAGAAGTACGCAGTTAATCAAACCCATCATCCAGGATGAGAAAGTATTTTTGTTTTTTTTTTTTAAATAATTTGATGAATGTGACATGAATAGGAAAATGAATAGGACATTTTAGCAGCCTTTTGTGTTTTAAACTTTGAAAAGAGTTTGATTCCTCATGCTAGTCTGGTTTCTCATGCAGCTGGGCCAACAGGGAAGTATTTTTTGTTGCTGACTGAAGTATGCAGAGTTCAGTGAACAGGGAGAAATGAGTAAGACGTTCTTGCCATTTATACCAGGTTCTGAAAAATGGTTCAGATTGTTCTAGGATCTTGAAGTCTGAAGGGACTTAAATTACTAAGATCAACTCAACCAAGAAGTTTGCGTGGGCTTATGCACAAAACCTGTCAGATTCTGGAAAATGTTTCATAGTATCTCAGGGATATAAAGCTATTTTACAAGTTATTCCAGGGCTTCACAGCACTACTGATAAGTAACTCATCGAATTTTATTGCAAGAATTTTGCATTCTTAATCAGGTGCTTGTAAAGGCTCTTAATGCAGTCGTCCTGTGTTTGCTGTTCAAGAATTGACCACTGATCTCTTGTTTACTCAAGCATCCAACACCCTCTGCATAGAATAAACCAACACTGGAAACAATTCCAGATATATGACTTTATATCATTAATAGTATCTGTTCCCATAATTTTTGGAGGTGAAAAGGAGGTGTTCAGAATACAGTTAAACATTTTTTTGTCTAAAGAAATAGCTTTTGCAGCTTCTGCCCAAGCTTATTCTCACTCCATATTCTTGAATAGTCTTGAAGGAGGACTGCTCTACTCTTTGCAGGTTTTTGAAATTGTCTGGATGTTGTAGTTTTGGAGAATATTTTGGTTTGCAGATTGGTTGTCGCTGGGTTTTGGGTTGATTTGTTTTTCTTGGCAAAGTTGGTATGCCAAGTTATTTAGAGCAATTGTACTTTAAATTAATTTTCCATTCTTTTGGAAAATTGGAATTAAAATTTGAGAAAAAACCCAAACACTTGGATGAGTACATATGGCCTTATCCTTTGTTTTAGTCTCCAGTTTGTTTTCCCTTCCTCTTCTGGCTTTCTTTCTTGCCTCTGAATCCATTTTAAACTTGTCCTTCAGGATTTCAGCTTCTCATGGATTCTCACCCTCTCTTTCCTTCCTTTTACCCTGTAATTTCAACTCTTCCACTGCCTCACTGCAGTCAAACTTTTGAAACCCGTTCTTCTATTGTAACGAGAAAATCTTCTTCCTCTTGCTCTTAATCACGTTTTTATGAGTGCTGTCTGTTTTTATCTGAACTTGAATTGGTTTTTTCTTTCTGTCTTGTGACTGGGTTTTTTTTTTTTTTTTGCTTTTTTTCCCCTTCATTTAAGTCTTCATGTACATTGGTATGAACTCCCAGGGACTGAAAAATGTTGAATTGTATTTTTGTAAATAAGAATGTATTTCATGGATCTGTTCCTGCTGGGTAGCTGATGAGAGAATCTCTTTCCCTTTCTATGTCTCTGTTTTATACCCTCTGTCTGTCTTGTCTGTTTAAACTGGAAACTCTTCAAGGCAGGGTTTTTTCTTTTTATGTGTCTGTGAACCAATTTAGCAGGATCTCGATGTCATTGTCATAAAAATAATTATATGTATTTTTTTAGAAAAGGAAGATAGCAACCATACAGTATACAGGCCTTAGAAGGATTAAATTTTGACATAGTCATGTTTTTCCCCCTCATCTTTGCCCTCATGCCACTGTTGTGTTGCCTCGGCATTGTGCCGTCTCCTCTAGACTGTGAGCTCTCCAGAGCAGGCACCAAGGATGGTGAAAATCATCCCCTTCCCTTTGTAACAGCACCAGTCTTGCCAACAGATCACCTTTGTCATCTGGTTCTTGGGGCTTTATATACTTTTGGGTTCTTGGGCTTTTGTTTGTTTGCTTTTTGAGCTAATACCTTGGAATTAAGACACAGTGAAAGCACATCAGTACTACCCCACTGAGTGCTGAGGGTGTCAGTTTAAGAATTGATGGTGGAGCTCGGAGTTGTGAATATTTTCTGTACATCAGAAATGCTGGGACAAATGTGAAGCTCAATCATTTCTGGACCTTCTTCCAGGATTTGTGCAATGATGGAAGTGGAAAAATGGTTTATTGTGAACTTTCCTGTAGATTTTTGACCCACGTGACAGTTCTGTGCTGGCTTTACCAATCACTAAATAAAATGTTCTGTAAAAATGGAAAGACTTGAGGAAGAAGAAAAAAGACAAGGATGGCTGCTAACTGGGAAGATTTTTTGTCACTTACAAGCAGAATATCTACCATTTCAAATTCAACAGCTAAGAAGCTAATCTGGGAAATCTGGGAGAGAAAAAGGAAAGGAGAAGGAAATTAAAAGTTTGGAAAACAATGCTGTTTCCCTAAACTCATGGTAAATATATGATGGAATTAAGAAAATGCTTGAAGCTTTTACAACTTAAAAAAGATTGACATGATCAGGATATTTTAATCAGCACAAATAGTTCCTTCACTGTGTTTGGTCTTTTCATGTGGAAACGTAAGTATTTGTCAGAGGTAAATGTAAATTTTCAGACCAATACCTGAATGCAGAAGAAACAAGTAAACATGTTACCATGTCTTATGACTAAATAACCTTTCAAGCAACTAAACCTGTCAAGCAGAAAATGCTGTTAGAGTATGATGTGGAGAACCTCTTGTGTGCTGGATAAAGCAGTGTTATGGGTGGGATTTGGTATTGGTTTTGTTTGGGGTTTTTTTCCTTTTGCTTTTTTGTTTTCCCTCTATCCTTGTGTCTTGTGACTGGCTACAT
Organism: Zosterops lateralis; assembly: GCF_965231275.1. NCBI lineage: Eukaryota > Metazoa > Chordata > Aves > Passeriformes > Zosteropidae > Zosterops > Zosterops lateralis. Next base: position 15,269,941 of record NC_139763.1, on the reverse strand, counting down.
TCATGTGTTCTCCAGTGAGTGCTGCTGGGGTAAGAGATGTAGCCTGCAGTGGCTGTGAAGTAAGGATGAAAACAGTTGTCATGGTGGAAAGTTATTTAAAAAGCCTTAAAATGGATTAATGTGGTCCACTTTGCAATCACCAACATGCTCCCATGTGCAATCCTTTCTTGTTTTTCTTTTTTTTTTTTCTTTGAGGACTTGCAAGTTGTTTCATCTATTTCAGTAAGCAGAACTTAATTCTGTATGTTTTTACATTACTGATATACAAAGAGACAAAACTAACTAGCTTAGGTAGTATGTTTTACTAGGAAACTGACTTAAAGTTGCTGCTTTACTGAAAACAGTGAGTGTATTTAGACAAAAAGCAGAAAACCATGCTTTTTTTGGGTAGTTTTTCTGCAACAGTCACTTTGTACTTTATTTTTATTTTTAATACAGAACAGAATATCAGAGAACTGTAGCAAAGGTTAATCTTGAACTTCAGTTGTTTCCTGTTCATATAATCATTTTAATCCCAGTCAGGTGAGTGTGATATGATTTCAGGGGTTCAGAAATACAAATGTAAATTGATCAGAACATGAGAGTGATTGTTTGGGGTTCCTTTTTGCCTGCTCAAGCAAACACAAAAAAGCTTGTAATGTAAAAAATTGCTCATAAAATGCAAGTCATAGATACAGTAGGGTGTGGCAGCTGATTAAAGTGTACTGTTTATTCCCTTTCCAGGATTCCAGTGTACTACTATTCCTGATATTTCTTACGAATTTTTTAGTTTGAAATATTGGAAGACCTGAGAAAGAGTTATGAGCAGCATTCTGAGAGCTGTTTGGGGTTAAAGAGGCACATGCAACTTTGGACGGCTCCATGAAAATGGAGTGAAAGTAAAAATTCAGTTACATGTGTGATAAAATGAAATTAGTATCTTCTTTCCATTTCTATACACCATTGCATAAAATATCGAGAAATGTTATATATTTATTTACATAAAATATATTAGAAATGCATCACATTCTGTTTTAATTCTTGAAAAACTATGAACAAAAGCAAAGAAAGGGGAAAAAAAAACAACAAACCAAAACCACAAAAGGTCTCTTTTCTAACCCTTAACTTAGTCACCAAGATAAATTGTAATGATTGATTTGAAATGAGAGCTCTACCCATAACTGATAAAGACAATCTCTTATGTAATTAAGCATGAGTTACTTGTTTTTTAATCTAAGCATATATTTATTCCTGATTACTAGGTTGGTTAGTTTATGGTTATTTTAGTCATATAAACTGAATTTTCTTTCCTTTTTCTGGTGCAACTGATTCTTGTGTATTCTTACCTTTGAATATCCAAGACTGTATCCACCAAATTTTTTCAGTGCAAATGGACAGAGCACACACTGATCTCCCCTGTATTCTTGATTGCTAAAAGTACTATTGATATTGTGCAGCCACAAGGAGGGCAGAGAGAGGAAAACTTGTAAATGTCTGTGGTATTCTTATTTCCATTCCAGATCAAACAGCTGTAAGCCAGAAATGTTCTCTTCTCTGAACCACTTCCCATATATTGTTCACTTAAAGGATGGAGTGGAGAAACATGGGTGAAAGGGGCTCATTTTTGTGTTGTGACATGTTACCTCTCCTTATTTAAAAGCTACTTTATATCAAGAATTATGTTGGCTCTTGTAAAATTAATGTGACATGGTACTAATATAATATTTAGTAATTTTGCACATGTGGAATAAATACAATCTAGGGTGGATATTTTTCAGCTTGCTTCTTCCCTATTTCTTAATGTGTGCAAAATCTTGATCCTAGCCTTTAAAGAACATTCTGCAAAAGTTCTTTCTCCTATTTTGCATTTTCAAAGTCTTTTAAATTTATCAAAAAGACTAGATTGGATGTGAATTGTCATCTGGAATGGTACCATACTTGAGTGAACTTACTATCCTTTGGAACAGTGCTTTGCACAAACTCAACCACCGTGTAACCATGAAGTGTGAGACTTTTCCCTCAGCTTTTACCCTGATGTTTAAGGTTGAAAGCAGTAACTCACTGTGAATAAAATTAAAGATGTGGCTTTCTTCAGAAATTGCTCTGTTTGGAGACCTGACTCAAAGTTCCTGTCACAATGGTCACTGTGATTTTAGCTCTTGCCATATTGCAGGGTGTGTGGCCCAGTGACTTAGATGGAGAACCTGCGTGGGATTGAGGCCCCCAATTAGTGGTGGTTTGAGGGTTGTTGTGTGTACCAAGGAACAGATACCAACATATCTCAGCCTCTTGTGTGGCTCAGTGTGCTTCCTGTAAGATATCTGTATCTTAGTGTTAAGATGTGTGTATCTTATTAGTGTTTCCCTACCTCACAGGGGTGTTGTGAGGATAAATGTGTGAAAAAGCCATTCTATATTTGAGTTAAGCAAAAAATGTGTGATGGAGCCAATCTATGGATGAATGCTGATGGTACATAGAGGAGCTGGAAGTTGAAGGATGATGTCAGGGAGTTTCTGTATAGTGCAGTAATAATTGGGTTCTGGATGTTTTGCCTTGTAGCTGTGGCAGCTGAACATGATAACTGGGTTTGATGTGATTAACACTATGCAAATGTGCAGAATAAAATAGGAGTTCACTTTTGAGCCCCTATCCAGAGAAATTCAGGAAGTCCCTGTCTTGTTTTACTGGGGATATTATCCACTTTGTTTGTTTAGGTGTACTTCCTCATATCTGCTACCAAAAGTCTGCCAGTTCTGGTCCCCACATAGATCAGTCCAACTTGATATGTCTTCTTTGCCTCTTTACCATACTTACTCACCAGTGAGTACACTGGGCTCCTCAGCTAGGAACAGACTTCCCTGTGGCACTCTGAAAAAGAGAAAAAGTAGGTTATGGAGAGGATGTTTACTCAGACGCTCAATGTTTACCTGCTTTCTGTAAAGTGGTTGAGGGAAAGGAGATTTCTCAGAAATTTTGAATACTCAGTATATGCCAATTATCCCTCTTTTCTCCTTCTCTTGGTGTCACAGTGGATACTGCTAAAATGTTTGAATTAATGCTTGGTGAAAAGACATATTTGAGACACTGTCTTGGACTACCGATGCAGGAACTTCTGTCCGTTCATAAGCTATCCCTCGTTTTTCATATTTTTTTGAAAGAAGTGGGGTAGCTAACAAGGTTGATGTTGGTTTTTTTATCATTGAGTTTTATAGCTGAAATGTTCATTGTGATGAATGAGAAGGTCTTAGAGCCATTTTGCAGGCACTATTCCAAGCACTGGTTAGCAGTTAGTTATGTTTGCAGTGTTGCCTACTGAAGACTCCAGATCTTTTAAAACTCAATGTAGTTTTCAAAACAAAATGGATGTATTGATCATACTAAGGCAATTTGTAATTCAGGGGCTTTTTATAAGACATTGTTCTATTGAAAAAAAGCCTGGGAAGTATTTATAGAGCTAACTGTGGTAAGCATTTTTGTTTTCTGTTGCCAATTAGGGCCATAATTATTTGGGCTGTTCTTGAAGTGTATAAAAAAGCGCTTCTTAGGCAGAGACAAATTCCTCATGGCATGCATTAAAGTCCACAAATCTTAAAGAAAGCAAAAAGAAAAGAGAGATTCTTTAAGAGATATGCAAGTTTTGTTTGGATGGTGATGGTTTGTGAAACACTTTAAAAATTCTTTCCCATGATGTCTTTTTCTTAGGGTATGTACATTAAGTCAACATATGATGGTCTACATGTAATTACTGGAACAACAGAAAATGTAAGTATTGTTAATACTGTATGTTCAGGCCTGGAAGCCTTTCTGACCTTACCTGTGGTTAATGCTTTCCCTTTGCTATAAACTACATTTTGCTTGCAAACTTGTGCTGGTTGGCTGTTAAGGACCAATGGCATGTTGGACAGCAGAGATGCTTGTGCTTGTTTACCTCAGAATTGAAAGAGTTGTTCCCAGTTAAGGACCTAGAGAATCAGTCTTGATTTGTTCTTGCAAGACACTTAAAATGCTCTAGTTGTTCAAGACAGGAAGCAGCTGTCTTGGAGTTACTTTGCTCTGTGAATAAAAAAGATAAATATCTGTATTATATTGAGGCTGTTATGCTGAAGTTTGCTGCAGTGTTAGACAAACAGCTTTTATATTTTCCATCTATCAAGCTTCATTTTTTAATAAATGAGTGCATGGAAATGGACATCCCTTCACATTGACAAATAACTATGTATTTCTGCATGAACTTCTGAGTAATGCCTATGGAAATGAACACTTATTGCCAGTGTTAAAGGCATTAAAGAGCAAGTAAAACATAACAGACTACTTTCAAAAGCCTTTGAAATACAACCTATTCCCTTGTACACTATATTTAGGGAACTGGTGGTCTGTTAATAGTTGAGCAAAATTATAATTTTGGGGGAAAAGGCTTCTGTTCATGATCTTTAATTAATGTGGAACAATCACTAAACAACACTGAACTGTTCCATAATGGTTTAGGCAATTCCTTTCGAAGATTTTGATGGCTTTTTCTCAAAATGAAGCTGTCAGAAATGTTTATTTTATCATGCTACTGTGTCATCCTGTGGGAAGTGCAAACTACCTACATGACATTTACAGCTGCTCCACCTGATCTGCAGTGAGGTTCTGTTAACATCTCAATAAAATAGGAATATTATTTTCATCCTTGAATAGGAGCTGCAATCTGATAGCCTCTTTCCTTTCTGTTTTCTGCTGTGGGCAGAATATCCCTGGGTCATAACCAATAGATAATACTTGTAGAATTTGTATGAATGCCACCTGTATTGGAATTAAAAAAAAAAAAAAAAAAAAAGGAATTTGAAGGAAAATAAAAATTCTAGAGAGTCAGGCCTACAGCTACAGACATCATTAGTGAAATTAATAAAAGTAAGCAAACCAAACAGAACTACAGTTGAGCTTAATCTAGAAAATATATGAGATAAAGAGAACAATTTTTACAGTTGAATCTCTCAAATTAAAAAAGGAACAATTTCTTTCCATAACTTGCTAATGGATTTAATTTCCCAGGGGCAAAGATAAAAATAAAATCCTAATGCATTCCCTCAAAACTCTTATCTTTTGTGATTCATGAATATAATTTAAAGCTATGTCAGGAAGGTTCAGTCATGATGACTCTTCTGCTGTTGTTACTGACTTTTTCACTCACTGTGACACCCTGGAGGTGCTCATGGCAGACCAGGAAACTGCACTCTGTTGTCAAGGGGAAAAGCTGCTGTGTGTTAAAGCAATTGTGAAAATGAGTAGTGCCTTAGAGAAAGAAGAACACAATTTGAAGAACACAATTTCTAGCTGCTTTCTTATACAGACACACACACACACACACACACACACGCAGAGTTTTGATTTTGGTAGGTGGGAAGAGAAAGATCTAAGCAGCATGGCCAGAATAAGATCACAATGATGCACGTGTGATCTGACCTGCTGGCCTTAACATGTTTACTCTTTGCAGTACAGTTTAACTATTAGGAAACAAGAATCCAAATTCTCTTGCATTTGAGCAAAGTCTTATGTCCTTTTAATTTCCAAGTCTTCTCTCCCAAGTGAGACAGAAACAGAATTTTCTGTCTGAAAGATCCTGGAGAAGAGCATGTGTCTGTATTAAACACAGTATTGTGGTAGTGCTGTCCACATTAATGTAAGAGACTAGTTTTATAATGACAGTGCTGTTTTTTCTGTCTTGCCTTTGAGGTGTTTGATGTCCAGCTGCAGAGCCCGTTAAGAGTTTGGATCTTGCTGTTTGGCATTAGGAGTCCTCTCCCTCAACACATCTGCCATGCAGATCAAAGCAGCTGCGCTCTGAAGCTTGGACTGAGAGAGAGAGAGAGAGAGAGAGAGAGAGAGAGAGGGCGAGGGAGACAGCAGTGTTCCTCACAGGTCACTGCCCTGTAAAGGCTTCTCTCTGGTGGCCCTGTAGCATTAGCGCAAGCTGAGCTTTCCAGTTTGTGTCTTCTGTCTTTTGTTTGGAAGTAACAATCTAAAGGGCGTTTTGGTCAAACAGAAGATTTTAAGTTTCTTGTTCAGTAGCCCATCTCTAGACCATGTTGGAGAAATTATTTTAATTCACAAACAATGTGTGCTTTGAATACAACCATTTTGTCCTTTGGTTTTCCAATAAAAAGGAGCATTTTTCTAAAGTAATAGCATGCAGTGCATTTCCTGCAGGAATATGGCATTGAAGGGGGTGCTCCCAGTGTCACCAGTTACTGTGGTCTGGTTGGCTTTGCATGGTGCCCTTAGATCAGAGGGAAGAGAGATTTTCAGAAGAAACAGTACCAAAGTCTTGCCGTGGACCTGCAGCAATTGTGCTCCAGGGGCTCTGAACTGGACTTTCAGACAGTGTGGGTATACCAGGGGAATAGGAAAAAGACAACATTTAGCCTAAAGGACAAAACTGAATCTATTCTAAAGAATAAATCTAAGCAGATTCTGAATAGCTTTTAATTATTGATGTGTGAGCCTCAGTAACAGGTGCTTCCATCTCTTCAACTCTCTGTTGAACTGAACTACCAGCTAATGAAGATACAGTTGTGGTGTGGCACACTTTGTTCATCTTAGTAGGACTTCATGAGTGGATTCTGTGCTTAATGATCAGCATATACATCTAAAAAAGAAAGACCTTATTGATTCTCCTCTATTTTCCTTAAATAGCCATGATAAAAGATACTATTTTACAGCAAGGTATGGTTTTTATTTGAGAGGAAAAAGCAGTGAGGACCCCTTCATAAGACCACAACCTTGACATATCTTTATAAGTGATTTTTACCTCACCTTGTGTTTGAAGCATAATTGCAATGAGGCTTCTTTTAATTTAGACTTTTTCAGTTTGAAGATTCTCAGACCATGTATAAATGGCTTAGCAAATTTGACCTGTTTTGTCAAGATTTAAGTTGTGATTGCTGAAGACACTGTAACGCAAAGGATGTATCGTAATAAAGTCCTGAAGAGTTCAAGGGTAATGACACAGAATTCACTTGCATTTGCATTCTAAAAGTCTTAGGTATAACTACATCTGAGCTAAAAGAGCTGTATTACATAGGAGGATTATAAAGATTTTAGAGGTATGAATGAGTAAATGTGAATAGTGAAATGGCAGACAGAAGAGAGATTATTAGGACATAATCATCAGTGTTAAAATTTTTCCCCAAGTCACTCAGCCAATACTTTTATTGCTTAAATAGTGCCAAAATGTCAAGGCTGATGTTCTTTCTATTAGTAAAATGACATTCTTACCAACCCAGTTTGATTTAGGATGTTCTGTGCAATGTCTGCTAGGACTGAGTCATGAGTGACCCTTCTTTCAGCCTCTCATGTCTCTTGGATATCTTTCATTTGTACACTGTCCTTAACTTAGGCCATGAATTATGTGCAATTGAACTAGAAAGTCACGGCTTAGCTGTGGGACATGTTTGGAATGGGGATGTAGTACATAGGTTATTACAAAATGTCCACATTTCAGGCCTGGAGCATTTTCTTCAGATGATCTGTTATCTCACCTGAAACTTGAATTAATTTCACTTCTTAACAGAAAATTCGTAGCAGTTTTTTTTTTTGAAATCTGCTCCTGAGCAACGTGTTTCCTTTGTGTTCTTTTTTCAAACTGTCAGTCTCACCTTCTACTGTGGAGTCAATTAAGGGCCTTCTGGCAGCCACAGTATTGTGAGAGAAATTAAAGTGTGATTCCAAAAAACTAAAGGAATTTATTTCCCTTTAAGCTTAGAGTATTCCCCTCAAAAAACAGTTGGTCTAATGTAAAGAGAGAAGAAGGGAAAATTTGTGGGGCTTTCAGTTTATGGAAGAGACATTTTTTGTTGTGATTTTTATACATTATATATATATATATATATATATATTGTTGTTGTTGTTGTTTTTGTTGTTACTGACATTTTTTTGAGGCAAAAGCAAAAAAATATTTTGTTTTTTAGAAAGTGTGATCACTGTAGGATTTTGATGATGGTTCCATTTCTTTCATCCTAATAATGTTCCAAAAACCAAAGTTACCATTACTTACTTGCTCTTCCTAGGTTGTACCTAACCCAATCTTCTCTTTTTGTGTGCTCTTTGCAGAATAGTAATTTACTAAGGCTGTCTGCAACATATTGAAATTTGTAGAATAAAAACACAATTTTATGAAATTTGTTCATGAAGAATTGCCAGTTAGTCTTGGTAGGTTCAAAAGTCAGCTAAAGATTGGCTTTCAAGACTTAAGAGATGTCTGGCAGTTTGAAGCATCCTTTTGTCAAGATGAAATTCCAAAGAAATTCTTAGGACTCAGTTATCATATATATTCATACCTTTCTTAACATGTGATTTTATTGTGTAGAATAGTGCATATCATTTTTCTCCAATAAGAACAAACTGATTTACCAAATAATTCTTTAATTCTTTATTTCACAGTAGAATGTCTATCAATCTAACCTTATTTACATAGCTTAGCAATCGTACTGCTGAAAGAGAGATGATGACTGGTAAGACCTGTATTCTTGATCATCTCTTTTATTTTAAATTCAGTCACCTGCAGATCGGTGCAAGAAAATCCATGCTGGGGATGAAGTGATTCAAGTTAACCACCAAACTGTGGTATGTATAATTATGTTCTGTGTCAATTGGAGATAGACATGTTGGGGCACATTAGCATGTGTAGAGAAAAATTGTGTAGAAAAATGTATTTTTATAAATCTTTATTTCTTCTAACTTCTAAATTTTCCTTTTCTCTTTTGAAACCATATAGTTCTGAAGTCTTGCTAAACCCTGATCATCTGAGTATTACAGGAGATATCAAGTTAGGCTAAATATCTGTGGCTTGGGAGATGTGTTAGGCTGTTTTCTGCTTGTCCATGCACTCTTAATAAGCAGTTGGTTAAAATGTAATGCAAATTTTGGGTTGAAGGGATGCATGGAGTTGGAAATATTATGCCCTTGTGGGTTTAAGATTGAGAATGCTTCCTGGAAGCTGGAAAACTTCCTACTTTCCAAACGTACCAGAAAGTGTAGAGTGTGGTTTTTAAGAAGACAAGCATGTGAAATTCCCACAGGGGTACCTAGGGTGATTGATGTAATTTAAAGACAGGTGCCTTAATTTTAAACTTGGAAAGTTAAAATTAAACAAACTTTTCAAATACATAGTCAAGAAAATTAATACCGTACAAATTGCCCTTTGTGGGAACAGATACTTGTTAGTGCCAGGTGATTTTATTTAGGATTAGTGAACTGTTAAAATTAATTTACCTTTTCTAAGGTGAGGCTTTGTAAGAGAAAAGGCAGAAATAGACATATAGAGAAGAAATATACTTTTTACAGTATAGAAAGCAGCTATTCTTCTTCCAAAGTACGAAGTTTCTTGAGAGTAGTAGAAGCCAATATATGGTATTAATGCAGCAGCCATTTGTTAAAGGTTGGGTTTTGTCATTCCACATGGGGCTCCACTTCCAGCATTAGGCCACTGTACATCATGGCACAGATTAGGGTAATATTTCACTATACCCTCCAGTTCAGTTTGAAATCAAATATACTGTACATATGTGGATCTTAACAGATGAGAAGCTGTATTTTGAGCTATGTAATGTAATTTAATAAATCTGAGCAGGTCAGGGTGAATTTTAATACTGTTTTGGCTATACAACTTCTTTATAAGTGTTGTATCCCATGATTACTTTTCATGTACAGTTGATGACTAATATCTCTGTTTTTCTACACTAAGGGAGCTTATGACATCAATTTAATTTGAAAATCATTTTAGAGCATTATTATTTTGGCTATTAAAATGTACACACATCTGAAGAAGCACATCATTAAACATTCAGTACTAGCCAGCTAGTTTTTCCAAAAATTTCTGATGGTGCTGTAAAGTTGCCTTGTCAACTTGAAAATTTCCAGTTGCCTAGGTATTTATTCTAGTTTTCTTAGCACATCTACACTACATTTATTTGATGGAAAGATCAGATTCCTAACCCTGGCACTAACAGTAATGTTTTGACTAGCCTCAAGATAAGCTTTCTTACCTACCCGGATAAAATATTTAATGTAGTATTTGGGTGTCCTTGCTTTTGCATAAGTGAAGTATTTTCAGAGGCACAGAAAAAAGTAATTATATTTCAAGGGAAAAGGACCATAGAGAGCTAAAAAAAACTTAGTTTAAAATGGTGAATATATAGTAATAGACTAAACTACACATTTCCTTATGCTTTTCTTTGTTGTATCAACAATATAGTTGAAATAGTTGTCATCATTGATATTGTATACAATGTATACAAGTAGTTTTCTTGTGTTCTAGTGTTAATTTTCCACAGTGAAAGTCAACTAGGATTTTCTTAGACATGTGGTAGTACCCCCCATGTTACCTTTGCAAAAGTACACTACATTCACTCTTCAGTTTATAAAACCCAAATATTTCATATTTTCTATAGATTCTGCAGAATTTGACAAGAGTCTAAGTAAATCCTTTTGTACTCCAGCCCCTGTCATGAGGAATTTACTGTCCGGTTCTAGGAATCTGTTTTTCTGGGAAGAGGTATTATTCCTTACGGTGACTCTTGCTTAGGAGATAAATAATTCTGAAGATACTACATTTTGGTTTTAGTGTTTATTGATTTTTTTTTTTCACACTTGATATACTGCTCACCAGCTGCAAATAAAGGACAACTTGCTCCCTGTAACTTATCATATATAACTCATCATACTTGCATCACTAGTGTTGACCATAGAAATAACTGACTACATTTCTTAAATATCTAATTCTGAAGCTGTAGGGAAGTGTTATTCACATGTAGCTGTTATTAAGCTGTTATTAAGTTATCATGTCTTCTAAATGAAGACTCAAAATGTAAAAAAAACCACAAACAAAAAACCTTTAGTTTTTTTTAGAGTTAAAGCCCTTTTTAAAAATTTTATTCAGTTATTTCAGTATATTTGTCTGCCAAATTGAAGCTAGTCTGTCTTTTGTACTTTATATTTCAAAGACTAAATACAAATATGATGAAGAGAAGTTCCAAACAATTGGTTTAAAAATACAACTTGTTAGATAATACTTTTCACAAGAATCACATTGTAATAACTACACAAAAAAGCTCACTGGCTTTCAAATAAGCAGCATGACAAAGTACGAGAATGATTTATACTGATTTTTGTTATGCGTGTCCTAATACTGGGTGTCATATAGTTTTAAATTGTCTATTGACATCCTATGCTTGTAGTGATGCTTAATCTTTGTAGTATTTCATTTGGCAGTGAAATCAAAGAATTTCAAGTGATTATTTTGATTGTTTGCCATTCAATAGAAAACATGCATAACAGGATTATTCCACTCGTTGCTGGCAGGATGTTTGGACTGTTTGAATCTTCTAAATTAAAAAAATGAAGATCGATTAGGCCTAAAGTCAGTGAAAAGTTAGCATTCCGAAAATGGTCCTTTAAATAGTGGTTTCCTGAGGTTAAATAGCTATGTGAATATTCACTGTCAATTTTGCCTTACAGGACAGATCTATTCTTAATAGCTCTGTAAGGGTCATAATTCCCTCCAACATGAGGTCATGGACCTGTTGGACCAAGTCCAGAGGAGACCACAAAGATGATCCCAGGGCTGGAACACCTCTCCTGTGAGAACAGGCTGAGAGGGTTGGGGTTGTTCAGCCTAGAGAAGAAAAGGCTTTGGGGAGATTTTGTAGCACCTTCCAGTAACTATAAAGGGGCTGGAATAGAGCTGGAAAGGGGCTTTTTATGTGAGCCTTTATTGATAGGCGAAGGGAAATAGCTTTAAACTGAAAGAGGGCAAGTTTAGATTAGGTGTTGGGAAGAAATTCTTTGCTGGGAGGCTTGTAAAGGACTGGAAAAGTTACCCAGAGAAGCTATTGATGCCCCATCCCTGAAAATATTCAAGGCCAGGTAGGACAGGGCTTTGTGGGGATGTCTCTGCCCATGGCAGGGTGTTTGGTGTTAGGTGATCTTTAAGGTTTCTTCCAACACAACAATTCTGTGACTCTTTTATTAAGATTTGAAGGATATACTCAATGTCTTCTCCTAAACCTCCCTGCAAATTCCATCCTCAGTCTTCTCTCAAAGCCTGTATGTCTAAAATATTTCCAATGTAAACAAACAAGCAAAAACACCTTCCTCACTTGAGTATTTCAGAATTTGCACTGTACTGCAGTACTCGTGTTTCTGCCCATATATAATTCAAGAGCCTATTTTGGCTCAAGATAGTCCTTTTTTCAACCAACTGTAAGTGCAGGACACTATATTATTGCTTAAATGAATTAACACTCTCTGCAGTACTCTTTCTGGTTCCATCAGTGATAAAACAGTGGAGAAAATAGTCCAAGCACAAAACAGGGATGTACAGACTCAGGATGGTAGAGGATTCTTGATTAACAGTCTGTTCTTGTGTAATAGTTTCTTTATTTTGGAGGCATATTTGGCACATTGTATATACTTCAAATGCAAGTATGATATGACTTATGGATTGAATACATTTGATATTACATGGTTGACTAGTGGATTCCAAAATTTTGTGTTTGATAGCTAAAACTCATCAGAGCTTATGTAAATACTTGTGATGGGAAAAAATAGGTAACTATGGTCAGTTATCAATCTGTTCCATGTAGAAGCTGGTAGGTTTATGTATTTAACACCTGTAAGTTTCAATTGTTTCTTTTGGCATCTTGTAGTAGATAACACTTAGCTTTTATGCAGCAGATTTCTTACTGTGGAAACTCCAATGTGCCAAACCGTGTCCACATAATCGACCTACAGGAACTGTTGTAATATTTACAGTACAAAAACTTAGAGGAGTTTTTGCTAAAATTCCTCTGAAACACAACAGATACATTAGCAAGATCATACCTTGCTTTGTTGGAAGGGTATACACTTAAGAGTATGATGCCTTTCTAGATACTCATCCTAACTTAAATCTTTTGTTTAGGAAAATGAAAGAACAGATTTTTAGGTTTTACTGTACAGTTAGTGAGGAGAATTCAACTTCCACAGAAGGTCTTAGGATTTGTTGGGAGATGGTAAATTCCAGCTCATAGAAAATACTGAACCTTGGGGTGCATGTGAATCTCTAGAGTGTGTGCATCCAAAATGGAGTTTGCAGTAGGTGGCTTCTTATTTTGGGGGAAAAACCAAACAAAAGACCTCTAAGTGGGAAAATGATGTTGCAAATATTTATTTGTTTTTTTCTGCACTGTTTCAGATCCAGCTAGACTTTTGTAAACACAGGTATTTCACTTAAGGCCTTGTTAACTTGGCTTTTAGTGAGACAGTATTTTTGAAGAGGCTTAGTGGAGAATTGGGCTGGAATAGTACAAGGAAGGGGACAGCTAGGTCAGTCCAAGCTTTTAACATAAGGTGTTTGACACCTTATGTAACTTCCATTAACAACATCTTTATTTAAAACAGTATTTTTATTTTCTTATGATGCTTGACTTGAACAAAAAAACAGTTGCAGCAAGATCGTAAAAGTTCAAGAGAAATAAGCTTTTTGTTCAGTTTCCTCCTATTGCTTTCATGTAGGTGCTTTTATGGAGGAGGAGGTAAAGGAACAGCTCCCAAATCACACTTTTAATCCTTTCTGAATCCTTGGGCTTTCTCTGTTTATAAACGTTTAGGAAATGTTTACACAAATGTTTAGTTTTAAAGGTGGGTGGGATTTACATTTAAAAGCTTTTTAGGGCTATCCAGAAATGTTCATGGAAGTCTTTATGGAAGTAAGCTAGTTTATAAGACTCTGTCATAAACTCTTTGGAGTTTGGCAGGATAAAAGATCCATACTTTTTAGCAATTGTAGTCTGTCCTTCAACCACCCTTTTGAAATTTCAGTATGATTCTCTATCCTGTTTTTACAATCTCTGCAAGTATTGTGTAGTACTGAGAAAAGAACTAAATTGTCATGATCCCTTCAAAAGAAAAAATACTTCTGTCAATTTCCCTTTACTGTGGAATTTGTGTTGAGACTATATGGTATTATTTGTGTTACCTTTTTTACACAGATGTGCAGTTACCCACAAATATTTTATATTGCATATGTCAGGGAAGTGTGGTATTGCAGAAATGAAATCATGATCTTTCATTTTCCCATGGGAACAAATGCTGCATGCCCTTGTCCATGGAATCTTTCCAGTTGATCCCTGGGGGTTGTTCAGAGTTGATGTATGGAGCACACACCACTTTGAGCACAGGCTCATTGTTATGTAAATAGAGTGGTGTGCCAGTGTGGGCATCCAGTTGGGCTTCAATCTCTGGCAGGACAGAACAGCTAACAAAGAAGTCATTGTCACATCTGTGTTAGACCAGTATAAGCTTTGGCCAGCCTATGCTGCTTCATATTTCTGCCAAACTTTAAATAATTTTCCTTATTAAATTTTCACACTTAAGCACACCTATGTCACATTCCAGTGGAATTTCAGTTGCAGCAGAAAGCCTCTGCTGCTATTCAGCAGCTATCTGCCTCCTAGATGATAACAGAACTAAACTATGTCAGTTCTTCTACTTTAATTTAAAGTCAACCAACTTCTCTTAAGTGAAAGCATTAAACCTGGTTGACTGTGCCCTAGAATGGAAAGGGAGCACTGTCAGTGTCATTCATAAATCATAAATGGTTATAGAAACTGCTCCTTACTGCCTCTTTGAGGCTTTGTGAGTGACACATTTGGTCCTGTAGCCTGGGCACTGGCATCCCACATTCAGTGTGCTTTTGATTCTGTGCTGCAGAACACCTGATCCCTATCCTCTGCTGCAGTTTGGTGCACTAGAATATGTGCTGAGCATGGTAAACCACATCTGTGGGATTGGTATGGAACTGATGGAGCTGTGGACAGTCAAGCACTGAAAGGTTGATGTTGCTGTACGAGTCCATTCAGGAAGTTCTTTCAGGAAAAAGTTGATGCAACAAGAGATGCTTATCCTCTCATATGATTGGGACATGGCTTCATGACCCATACACTGTATTTCTAGAAGTATTCTCTGCCAGGTGATTGTGGTTTTGCTCACCAAATGCCATTTGCTACGTCCTACAGCTCACTCAAAACCAGATTTTTTTTTTTTTTTATGCTGTTCTGGCTGTACCCTAGAATGGACACCTCTACTGCTATTGAGCCCTGATACTTCACTTGTGTATGAACATACAGGAATAGCATTCAGCAGACAACATTCGTGTTGAGTTCTTGGATTATTTTTCTTTGGGGGAAAATTGTTCTTTTGTAATTGAGGACATAGACTACTCTGTACAGCTGCCCTTTGCGAATACGCACCTGGGCTGACTTTCTGGCACCAAAGCATCTTTTGAAAGCAGTGTAATTGTAGTAAAAAATCCTCTGCAGACACCAGTTCACCTTTTCTGTGAGTGTCACTGGTGGGCCTTGGCAATAGCCAAGTTTCTAAGTCCATATCCAAGTCTGGTATTTTTGTACAAGCTATACTTAGGACTGTACTCCTGAGGATGTGTTTGCTAAAAACTGCTGCAGTATTCCGTGAGGTATTTTTGTGACCTAGTTGATAAATCATCTTTCTACACAGAACACACCGGAAAATGATGGTTTTTAATGGTTTTGGTTTTTAGAGGGTTTTTTCTCTTTTGCTTTTTTCCTCCACATGGTAGCATTTCCACAGGAAAAAATCCTCTCAGTGGTGCTGTAAATGGTATTAATATTTTCAACATAAATATTGAAAGACAATATGCTGCCAAAACGTTTTTGCATATATTCCTGGTAAAAATTATTTTTATATTCTCAATAGTTGCTACTGGCTACAAATCTTTGTACAATTTGTATTTGCAGACAGTTTAAATTAAAATTTTAACAGTATGTTCTCTACAGTGAAAATACTGTAAATTCTGCAGTTAAAACGGTTATTTCAGAATATATAATTAGAGTATATTTTTTATGCCAGGTAGCAGATACTAATTAGAATTAAAGTTTTCTATTGTTAAATTTTTTGATGCCTGTAGAACAGAATACAGATTATATTACTCTTTTTGTCTCATGAGAACAGGTTAAAAAGGCTTACTGTTAGTGTGTGTTCAGGTATGTGTATTTGGAAAGGAAGGCAAATACTGCTGCTTATAATTTCCTTTTAACTGAGGTTGCTGAAAATTGAAGTACACTATAGAAAAGATAACAAAAGCTTAAGGAGGGATGTCTTTAATGTTGTGCATATTAACACAACGGACATTACTGTTGTGCACAGCCTGGACCACCTATGAGTTAGGATGGAATAATTTTGAACACATCTGTGCTTTGTGCAGGTGGCAGCTGTGTTCATGATACAGCTGATCTTCAGGTTCCAGCCTGATCTTCTGTTGTGTAATCTGTTGTTTTATTCTGGTGAAATTAGGAGGTAACTGTGAGGATGTATAATGTAAGGCTTTTGTAAAAATAGATCAAAACAGTAAGAAAAGCAAATTCATGCTGTGTTGCATGGGAAGAAAAATTAAAGCGAGGGAAATTCTATTATTTGAGTGGATGTACTCTGAATATGTATATTTTTATTTAAGAAAAACTCAATACTGGATTGAAACAACTCAGTGGCTTCAACAGAGTACATAGTCTGTGGCTAATTATTTTAATAGAAGTAAAATGGAAAAAAAAAAAAGCTCTGTCATGACTAAATCATAATTGCTTTTTTATGACAGTTTCTTTTAACTCCATATCCCTGTCCTTCCTTTAGCTAAGTGATGTTGCATACATTTGCAGCTCACGTACACAATTATTTTGGATTTTGATTTTTTTTTTTTTTCTGTTTGCTTGGTCATTAAAGACCTTAAAGATTTTTTTTTTTTTTTTCACAATTTCTTTGTACACATCTTAATTTATTTTCACTATACGAATTCAGTCTCAAGAAACATCTGCTTCAAGGATAACAGCACTGTTTAGCTGCAGGGCAGCTGGGGTTCTCAAGTAGTTTATTTATACACTGAAAAGCTGGGGAGTGTCAAAGACTGTTGGAATTACTGATTGACTAGAATAATTCTAAAATATTTTTAATAATGTAAATCTAATCTAATGAAATCTCATGAAAAAAATTACTTATATGTATGCATGTATATTTACATACATTTATTGTTTTAATTCCAGGACAAGCTTTGGGGAATTAAAATATGAGACTGTGCAATACACACACACATAAGTCAAATTCCAATTTTGAGATGAAGCACAGGGCCACAGAAACGAGTTCCCGTAAGGCAAATGTGGCTGGGGGTTAATACTGCAGGGTCATTCCTGAGGAGCACATTCCTTAAGCCACATAAAATGTGAAGAACTTGGCTAGTCCTCTCCCCTGAGGAAGGGGGAAGTCATACACATCCATGCTGCAGCATAATCTCTGAGAAACCAGGGTGTGACCCAGTCTGCCTAAACCCTACCTGAGCCTCCAGCTCGTGCCACCAGCTCTCTGTGCCTGCTTAGTTATTTATCAGCACCTGAGTTTTCTTAGCACTCACCCGAGGCCACCCAAGGATGCTGAAATGTCTCTTCTTAGGCTGGGGAGATACTGTCCTTTGCCAGAAGCCCTGCTGAAATGAATAGGCACCTGGGCTCTCCATACATTCCCTGGGAGCTCTTGAAAATGAGGCCAAGGAAGGACTCTGGTGGCAGCACCTTTGTTCATAAGAGTTTAATTTCTGTGTCCTTGCTGAAGAAAGGGGTAGGGCCTGCTCATCACAGGGGGGCTCTCAGGCCCTGTTCTCTGCAGTGTGTGTTAGTTTGTATTGCATTTATATTACACAAAAATATGGTCTCTGGGAATTGGGACCAGAACCCTCATTTTCATATCCCAGTGCAAGGACCTAATGGTTTCTTGCCTGTCCTATGATTGAGGTTTGTGTTTGTACAGTCCCATCAGCACAGAACTTTGCCCCCATGGAAGTTATGCTTGTCTTGGTGCTTGAAACACCTTTGTAGTAATTGAAGGACTGAGTTTTAGTTCCTCTGAGGATAAATAATGCTGAGATCCATGTTTTGAAACTAGATGGAGGGTTGACTGAAAACCTTACAGATTGCCAGTAGCTGTTTTTTCTGGTTATCTGTACTTCTGGTTGAAGAGACAGATGCCTTATAATTACTACACTGCAGACAGTCAGTCACTGCAGGCACCCACGAGAAGGGAAATGCTTTGAATTTCAGAGGTACACCAAATCTGAACTGGAACCAACCCCATTTTTTAGAGGGAAATGAAACCCTTCTTCCTCAGAAATTCTACCTAGTAACTGACCTTTATGTTTATAAAATATATGATAAAACCCATAAAGTTGGAGTCTTTGCTCTTCCAACAAATATGCTCATTTATTTGTTCTAGGATGTTGTGCTAGCAATGACTCAAAAGCAAAACAATGGGGTAGCTCTGAGCTGAAGGTTGATTGTATCAGTACAAAATGAAAGGTAAGCATTGCTGTTAAACAGTGTCCAAGCTTCAATACAGAACTGGTTCTCTGTTCCTGGATAAATCAAGTTTTAGTTCCCACATGGTTAATACAGATGGTTGCCTCCTATACTGAGGTGCTCTGTAGTCATGTTATTAATATTGTCAAGTTTGTTGAATTATGGTGGTACTTTGCAGAAGTTAAGCTCTGGGACAGATACATTTTCTGAAAAGGAAATGTGTTTAGGGCAGGTTAATGAGAGGCAATGATTTCTGCACTAAACTCTCAGTTTGGATCCTAACTTAGTTTATTCTTGGGAAGGTCTCTTAATTGTGATCTTTAGTGTACATAGCCAAAGAATTTAGAATTTATTCATGGTTTGGTGATAGTAAGCAAAAGTTTTAGCGAAATATGAGAAACTGTTCAAGTAAAAGATGTGATTTTTTCAATGTACTTTACGTACAAACTGTGTTGTTTTGACTTTTGGCAATGATACAGTGCAGTTTGATCAGTGACATTCTAAGGATGCACAGACTGACTTTTAACATTGAATTAAAATTGCATTGATTTAAATAATATAGCCAAGATACTCTCGCATTAGAATTGCAGCCTATCACAATCACAATATTATTAGCCTCTCCTCTTTAGGAGAAAAGCATTATGCAAGTGTGGATGCTATTATCATGCTAGCTTAAGAACCTGGATAAATCCCTGAAAAAGCATCTACTGCTCTCCTGACATTGTTTCCCCTACTGCATACAGATCCAGCTTTCCTCTCTGTGGTAGTCCATGGTGTAAACATCCTCCTGTGGTTTCCTCACCAGTTACATTTTCTGGAGACAGAAGACCTATGGCTTTCCATTAGTTTTTTGCCTTTTCAGGCATCTGCAGCTGGGGGAAGGGAAGAGGATACTTGCTGGTTACATTTGTTTCCTGGGGCTAGCAGCTGACCTCCTCCTTTCTGGCCAGTGCTCATGGAAATCAGTCTGTTAGTTTAGCAGCATGACACTGTTAAATTTCTTGTCAGATTCTGAGTTGCTTAACAACCTGCTATGTTTGATAGTTATTTGAAGTGCAGTGTTGGGGTTCTTTTTTTTCTTACACACTGTTGTTTTGTTTTTTTTCATGAAATGCAAGATGGTGCTCGATATGAAAGGTCTTAAAAACCCCATTTCTTAAGGTGAATATGCTTTCCCTCCTAGAAATTGCTCAGGTTTTTTTAGCTGAAAATGAGTAAAAGCTTGAAACCTGAAATGTTGATAAGTCAAAGTACTCTGGGTGCATGCAACTAATTACAGGCAACATTGAAAGAAAAAGAACTTTGGTTATCTTCCCAGTCCACCAACTTTTTACAATTTGACACTAGAGTGGATTTTGCATATTTGTGCAGTTAGAAAATGGGAAATGGCTTAGCAGATTATATTTAGCAGCAAGGTGTTATTTTTCCTTCAAAAATGTAAAGATATTACTACTACCTTTTCAAACTGCAAATCAGGAAGTAATTAAAATAATGAAAACAACTTTTCTTTTTCATGCATACAGAAAGCTTAACGTTCATGGGACTCTGGTCACTCTTAGAATAGAATTATGCCTATAAAAATATAAACTCTGTTCTGTTTATCGTTTGGGTCTTACTCCACCCTTTTGATGATATATTTTCACTGTGTACTGGGTTTGCACACTGCTTTTAAATGATATAGCTGTTCTCTAGGGATAAAAATCCTAGATTTTTTTGGACTGTACGTTATTTCATAGCATCCTAAAAATAGTTGGTGTAGGGCCATCCAGTTGTATTTGAGCTTCCTGCATGTTAATGCTTTACAGATCTCCTTTCTGGATCATAACATACAGCAGTACTCATGAATGAGCACAGGAGTATGGGAATACTGTCATGAGTGCATGTCTTGGTTTGGGAAGACAGATATCTGCCAGGGAAAGCTGGGCTTTCCATTGGAATGGAGAATGTAATCCTCCCCCTTTTCCAAATTATTATAATTTTGCAATTAAAGGCTTTTCAGGCAAAGATTTGGGAATAGGAATAACAGTTTTTTTACTGGAAATATTAAGAATAGAAATATAGTAGTACAAAAACAGGCAAACAAAACAAACAGAAAATCCTAGAAACCCTGACAGAGTCAGAAATACAACCTGACACCCTTTTGGTCAGGGTGTTGGAAGCAGTCCAAAGTAAGCCCTCCTGGAGTAGCAGATGTAGTTCTGCTGGAATAGAAATGGTCTTGACGAAAGGGTCCAGAGATGGCTCTGGTCTTCCTTTGGGAATCCAGTGGGAACACTGGATGCCTGGTGCTCCTACAGCTCAGTTTTTATCTAGGTAGGAATGGTTGGCTCTCCCCACTGGGTGGAGCATCTCACAATGGGATGATGTAATGTGTCATGTCATTGGTGAGCCTTAATGGCCCATTAACAGAAGATAATCCCCTGGAGGGAGGATGGGTGGTGGAGGAGATAAGGAACAATGCCCCACCTGGTTTTAACAGCTGGCCCATTATCAGAAGGCACCCACCCCCTCCCCCCTGGAGTTACAAGAGATGAAGAAAAGCATCTCCCCAACTGCATTCAACAGGTGAAATAGGATACACATTTTTTGGTAACATAGCCCAAGACAGTGCAGCTGTGTGGAAAAAAGTTTCAGTGAATAGTCATGCTTACTTTCAGAAAAAGCAAGATTGTTTCAATCTGCTAAGCTTGCCATAAGGAGGGCAATAGATTTATCTGGGGAAAAAAGTAGCTATTTAAGAGCAACATTTCATTATTTAAAAGTTAAATTCTTGACAGCTTTGAATAGGAATTCAAAATAAATGTTTAATTTCAGGCTGTCGTAATATTGTCATCCCAATGCACTTGCTGGAAGTCAAAGAAACACAGAGATCTTTTAAAGTATAACTCAACTTGCTCAGAAGCACGTTCTTTTCTCAAGTGGTGGATGGGGACCTCTAACAGCCCTTTTTTGCTAAAACTTCCTGCAATTTGAGTTAGTGGATGCTTGGCAAGGAGATGAGCAGGGTGTGTCGGGGCTGTGCAGGGCTCCCCTGTGCCAATTTCACCCTGCTGAAACAACCTGGGTGTCCCTGAGTGACTCTGGAGCACTCTGGTGAGGCTCCCCAGCCTGCCCACACTCTCTGGATGTAGTGGTGGAATGAATGAGAAGTGTGGAGTTGGCCTGATGCTGGTGCTTTTGGCTCAGGGTGTGTCTGCTCAGGGTTCCCTCCCCTTTGGGAGCGTGCTTCCCCCACTCATGCCACCCCAGCAGCACTGTTGGTCTGGCCTTGGGCCACCAGTCCTTAGCTGTGGGTTACCCCTGCTGGCAGACTCCTCCAGGAGAGGTGCTGTCATGTTGGCAAAACCAGTCACCACGACCCCTCAGGGCACTGGTGCCTGCCCTGGTCCCTCCTTGCCCTGGCATGAGCTGTACAGGCAGCCAGCAGGGATTCAGGCAGTGAAAGCCAGAGCTGGGTTTAGGCTGCCATCAAAGACACCTCTCCTGA
This sequence comes from Zosterops lateralis, assembly GCF_965231275.1. NCBI lineage: Eukaryota > Metazoa > Chordata > Aves > Passeriformes > Zosteropidae > Zosterops > Zosterops lateralis. The sequence goes on along the minus strand of NC_139763.1, from coordinate 15,248,083 downwards.
CTGCTGCTTCTAGGTGGCACTAGTTAAACAATGTAAATTTATTTTAGAGCAAGCAACAGTAACTTCCTTGGCCCTTAAAAATGGCCACCTGGTCATCATAGTGTGTGCTGTTTGCAAAATTATTTGCTCAGGTTATTTTACCATAACTAAAGTTGTCTGCTAGTGCAGTCCTCTTACATATATTTTGAATTTTCAAACTAGTGTTGAAAATTTCTTGTTACTGTCCCTTCTTGCTGTACATGGGCAGGACAAAGGATATGATAGGAACTTTGAAAATTCTGCCCAAAAATCTTGATGATTAGAAGTTGCAAATTTTCAACTATGGTAATGAGAAAGGAGATGTTAGAGAGAATAAAACCAAATTGCACTTAAAGGGTTGGTTACATGTCACGGAAATCAATTTCTGAAAAAGAGTTTTCAGTTCAGATATAGGCCCTGCTTTTTCTTCTTTCCAGTCTGGCTGCCTCAAATAAAATTGTTTTGTCTATGTCAGAATGAATTTTGAGAGTATCTGAACTATGTTGGAACTGAAAAACAGGCCTTCAATTGCTTGTTGACGGCTTCTTATGTAACTTGTTCCTCTTAGGCCAGGTTAGTACTTTCTGTTCAGATTATGAGAAGCCATCAAGACCTGCTTGAACAGCCAGAAAACTTTTGTCAGGGAACTAGATAAAAGCAGAGGATGAACTTGGTTTGAAATTTATAGTAAACTCAGAATTTCACAGTGAAATTAAGTTAAATTGTTTTTATTCATGATCTTCTAAATTAAATGCATCAGATTTAGTGCTTTGAAGTGATTTTTTTCTTTAATCCCCCTAACTCTTATAAAGAGAATAGATAAATAATCTCCCATTTATTGCAATGTGTAAGGCATATTTCAAATGCACAAGACAGTTTATCTCTGCAAAGTATGAAAGTGCATTTAAAACAATTTTTTAAATGCTAGCATAACCAAAAAGCCCCAAATTTATTTATATTCCTCTGGCTATTTCAGTGAGAAACAGATGGCTTTAAAGTACAGTTTTCGCATGCAGTGTCCTACTAACTTAAATGGGAAGAATTTTACATCCTAACTCCATAACTGAGGTCAAATCATGTTCTCCTCAAGGTTCCCTGTGCTGCTTTCTTCAGCAGAAGAATTCTGCTGCACAAATCCCTCTTCAGCTGTTGCATTGGGGAATTACAGTCTGCAGTACCTTAGGTACAGAGATAGCTTACATGATCTGTAGGCCAGTAATTCCTTCTTTTGGATAGTAAATGAAACCTTGCATATGCCCACAGTGACAGTATGTTACTGTGGGGAATATATTGATTCTAGGCTGTGGTGGAAGTCTCTAAAAGCAAGGAAACAGTATTGTAAATGGCAAGGTATTTTTTTATGAAATTGTAATGTCCTTACACACAAAGCTTGGGCTTGAAGATATTTTGTTTAAATCCTGTTGAAACACAATGGAAACTTCAGTGGGATGTGGGAATTGAGCTGGAGTTGGTTAATTTAATGTTTCATTTTATTTGAAGTGTATAGCCATATGCCTAGTACATGGGACTGAAAAAAGAGGGTTTCAGCATGCTTGGAAGTCTTCTGTGAAAGCTGAAAAATATTCTATAAAGATACATGTTATCAATCCCCTTTTCTTTGCATACAATATTGTTACTGTAGAAGTGCATTCTGGATTTAATGGGCTTTGCTATGGTAGAAACAGGACAGATAGGTTCACAGGAGCTGAAGAAAGGGTGATGGGATTTGTGCGGTGTCTGTGATTCAGGGTTGTTGGTAAAATTGGTGTTGGCTCAACTGGGGTGCTTGTTTGGGAGAAGCAGTTCTTAAAGTAAGTGACACTAACCAAAGTGAGGCTGGGTGTAATAGGGAATAAGGTACAAAATAAGTAGCAATGACCTACATGGATTACCTTGTTTAAGCGTAGGTAACATATGTTTGTGTCATGTTGCACTTACCAATGATAAGGAACATCTGTACTCTTTTGTTCACACTGCTGATTTGATTTTTCAAATGTATTGGCATGATATAAAGTAACCTTATAACTTCAAAGTTCTAGATTTTTATTTTTCCTCTTCTCAGAGGTAATTTTCTTCTCGTCAGTGTTCTTGTACAAATTGAGAAAGAAGGAAAATATTCATAATTGGGATCATTTGCAAATTAGGAAAATTTACTTGTTTGTTTAGTGGGATGTGGGTGGGGGAGAGAGCAAAAAGAGGTAAAAAAGCTGTTAAATTTGCAGAAATAATCACTTTCTGAGCCTGCAGATTTTGAAGGGATGTATGATTCTAGGTATTGCCAGTCTGGGTGCGAAACTTGAAAAAGCATACTTTTGTTACCCTAAAGCATTTCACAATAGGTACCTTGTAATCAGGCCTTACTCCACTTAAAACTATTGTCATGGCTTGAAATGTTTTAGTATTTGAAGTACTTTTTCCAAGAATGCAAAATAAATTATTTAGAAAGTTCTGTCTTATAAATAGGAACCTGTTGCTTTCCATTTTAATCAAGGTTTTAATTTTAGAATATTTCAAAATGCTGTAATTAAATTAGGAAAAAATTATTTTGGGCTCATACGTAGTGACTGGGCTATATTTCTGTCATTCATTTACTGTATTTGTTTCTGAAATCATCATGAAAGAAGCACTATTTTAAAAAAGGCCTTGGGATTCTGACTTCATTTTTATAGCAGTGTGAGGAGTAGGTTTTCCTGAACTGGTTTGTGCTTGCATAAGCTGCTAGGAGTAGTAGTGTATGACTACATGTAGTTAGTGGACTTTGAATAGTAACCACAAAGGACAAAATGCTCAGTTTTGAAATGAACTGTCAATGCAAAAGCCAGGGCTTTTTAACCTTCTAGTCTCTAAAGTCTATGTAGCAGAGCTAAGTTTGAAAACACCTTAAGATTTAATTGTGCATTTCCAGTGAAGTAACAATAGTTTATTAATTCTAAAACCTGAAATGATGCATATACATCCTAATGCATTATAATAATTATTTTACTTTATGTGATTTTTATGGAGTAATTAAGTTTTGACATTTCTAGAGTTAATCTCCTTTATGGTATATATACACTCCTTTATGTTATTTACTAATCTTATTTAAAAAGGGAACATTACATATTGAATAATGTACCTCAATTTTATTGTAATGATTTTACTGGTTACCAGGTGGGGTGGCAGTTGAAAAATTTGGTGAATGCACTACGAGAGGATCCGAGTGGTGTTATCTTAACTTTGAAAAAGCGACCTCAGAGCATGCTTACCTCAGCACCAGCTTTACTGAAAAATATGAGATGGAAGCCCCTTGCTCTGCAGGTAATGAAGCTTAATCATAAGTCATACACCATCATTTTAACTATAGATTATCTCAATGATGCTTTATTGTGCTTCATCCTCAGCAGCATATAGATTTACTCTTGTATACTTTGAAAAGTTGTTTCTGAAATTATTTCTCTGCGATTTGTTCTCATAGGCTTAATTGAAATTAAACCTGTTAGAACTTTTCAAAGTTAAGAAGTAATCATCGCAGTGTTCTACAGTGCAGAAAAGTAGACTCAGATATTTTTTTTCTAGCTAAGGAGAGACAAGCATACTTCACAAACTAATACATTTTTGTTTGATTTCTTGTGAAGATCTCAGTACAGCATAACCTCAAGAGGGGAGAAAAATGTTTTTCTCAGTTTGATCACTCATGGAATTACAGGAAAATTTATAAGGTGACTGTATTCAATAAACCACTTGACCATCAAAATTTCCTTATATAAATAAAGCTGTACATGTATTCAAAGTTGTCCTTGAGATTGAAGCCGTGCACATAAAGAGGCACAGAGCAGGATATCTGGCTTGGCACTTAATTTTAGTAAGCCTGCAACGTGCTGAAAGACATGGAATGGTTTCATTAAAGCTTTCATGTTTAACTCTAGGATAAAATATCACTGTGATGGATTACTCAAAGAAATAAAAGTTATGTTCAGACTATGAAGGCATGTAACTTACTGATGGAACCAACAAATAACCCATTTTTCCGTTCAGACAGAGTACTGTTTAGAAAATTATTTTGTTTGCATAAAGAGTGCATTCTTTGGGACATTTTTATTACCACACTAAAAATTCTAATTAAAAATTAAGTACATATGAAAGACAAAAGACTTCTGCAAAGTTTGGGCGAAAGGAAAATGGGATATGGCAATGCCGCTGCCATTATCTGTGCTCTTATGCCATTTGAAATGTTAGGAGATACATAAAAAAACTAATGCCATGAAGAATTGCTTTCATATGTGTATGTGTGTGTGTGTATAAATATGTATTATAATGGTGAAATGCATTGTGGTCTTTGAAACTAAGTTTTTAAATGATTGAGATATTTTGGCTTTTAGATATAAAAGGCTAAATATACCTGTGACAAAAACTTTCCACCAGAAATCAGTATCTGAAGATAAAATTGCAAATCTGGATGCATGAAATGAGTGTATGAATGTCTGTACTTGAAGGCTGCACTTTTTCCATAGCTTTAGTGAGAACATAAATACAAATGTAAAATACACATCATTGCTTTAAAATGGGATCAAATGCTTTCAGTCTAAATCCTGAGTTTGGGCGAGTTTGGTATTTCTTTAGGTGAATTGGGCTGTGCTCCTAAATGCTCTATTTTGCTTCACTTTATCATTTACTACCAGAATAATTATGCTGCAGACTCCACATCAAAAGTTTCTGACAGGTACACGGGTCTTACTCAACTGATCTAACTTCAGATCTGCTATGTAAATATCTACATGTCCTTCAGGTTTCTCATTTGAACTCCCTTTGGCCAGCAGATATACATTAGTAATTACTGATTCCTTCATCTTGGCCTATTTTTGACTGCTGTGCCTTAGGGTATGATGAATTTGCCCCTGCACATGCTTTTCTGTCTGCATTTGATGATAAAGGGAATCTGGACAGCTGGCTTGAATGTAGATTATCTGTACTGGATGACACTGACCCTAGATAGTGATTTTCTGTAATCTTACAAATTTGGGGATGGGGGATAATGGGAGTATTGGGGGCGGGAGGGTTGGTTCTTGCTGTTAGCATGAAAAATCTAAATATTTTCAAGGCTAATATAAACACAAATAGAGATACTCTTAAACATTGCAGATATAATTCTGGTATCATGACAACATTATTCTGACTTTATCAAACATGACACCAGGAAAAGGCCAGAACCTCATTCAGCACTTATGTGTGCAATGGGCATATGTGTGTCTGTTGTAATTTATAATTTTAGTGTGAGAAACAACAGTTTTCTGAAGTAGGCGGAGTGTGGACAAAGCTCCAGGGTGAAGGGCAAACTTCAGAAGATGCATAATGTGGAAATTTCTGTTGTTGATTTATGCAGATCAGAGTTGAACAGATGTTAAAGTCAGCTAATGTTAAAGTTTAAATGTAGCCTAAGTGTGAAATTAGTACTGTATATTTTATCAATAACAAGCATCAAAAGAAGTCTTGAGTGCAGTGTAATTTTATAGCTGTAAAAATATGAAGAAACTTTGTTTATTTAACTAATTGTCTGGAAAAAAACTTCAGAAAAACTGCAAGTGTAACAATTGCAATTTGACGCTATGGCTGGTCTAAAATTTCTTACATTCCTGATTCACATAAAGGGGCTACTCTTTAATAAGGCTGGGGATGTAATGGGAGAGGAGAGGGAGGAAAATGATAGCAAATACCAAAAAACGATAAAGGAAAGCAGTACTTAGCATCAACTTTGCAAGAGTAGGTTATGGTCACTTGTTTTCTCATATCAGGATGTTGAAATACTTGAGAACTTCACAAATGTGCTGTCATCCCCGAGTTAAGTTAATTGAACTATGTGTGTTATTCAGCAGACACAAGATATAAGGAAATTGTGACTCAGTAATAATTCTGTTAAAATGCAAAATATTCAAAAGATTGTAGAATGAGATATGGGGATGAAATTCTGATAAAATGGGAAATAGGATCAGCAAGAAGACTTCTGTAGTTTTTTTGTTTCTGCAAACAGAGTGAACACAGGAAAAATGCAGTGTCACAAGCTAATCATATTGTAGTGAGTGAGGTGGGAAGGTGGAAGTTTGCCCTAATGTAAGGAGGATGACACAAAATCAGACTTGAGTTTTTGTAGGCATCCCATTAATCAATATGTTCAACAGCTGATGCCATAGGTGTAGAAGGTAAATATTTAAGTGTATTAAATTAGGAGGGTCATTTACATTAAAATTTACATTGTGATGTTTAAATTGAGACCTTTTGAAACTCAATTTTAGCTTAAAGTGAATAAAGTGGAGGCATTACTGTAAATTACATTCAGCTTGTTCAGTCCATAATTGTGTTTAAGAATGTGAAGTTTGCCTTTTGCAGATACCTGACAAACTAGACTTAATGGAGAGATAATAAATATGCCTGTGAGCTGGGAAAGCGCTTGATGAGTGTCCCAGTTCAGGCAGTGCAGTGTGCAGGTACCACCAGTGTATCAGACTGGTTTGTGTGTGGGTGACAGGGTGTCCTAGGAGTTAAATTATAAATTGATAGTGAAACGTTTTAGAGCTTCCTGCCCACTGTTAGTGATCTAGATTAGCCATATGCCAGCCAAACATTCACAGTCTCCAAGTGTGGAAAATGGTTTTAGATAATTCAGATATTGACTGGTTTTTAATTGGCATAAATGCTGCTTAGAATTTTCAGCTGTTTCCTTTGAACAGCTCTGCCTTTGCATTGCAGTCTTGCCATGAATTAGGAGTTAAATGCCAGCTATGTATTGATTAATTCTTTGTGAGGTTTTCTTTTTCCTTTTTAGCAGAAACACTTATATTTATTCTTTTCATAAATATTCTTATCTTTAGAATAAATATGAAAGGTTAGGGGAGAGAAAGAAAGAACTAGAATTATGCATCTGGTGTAAGAGTCCTGAAACTGAAGTTGAATGGCTTGATGTACAGTAAAATACAATTAGCCTTTGGCTATACTGTGCACTATTACATAATGAGTTTGTATTTACAAGCACATTAATTCCAGCTCTAAGGTCAATCAGCACAGAAATAAAAAACTCCTCTTTTTTTCCCCTTGTGTCCTGACTAAAGAAAGTGCTGTTTGGTTGGTTGGGCTTTTTTTTTTTTTTTTTTTTTTTTTTTTGTGGTTTTTTTTTTTTTTTTTTTTGTGTTTTTTGTGTGTTGATTGTCTGTTTTAATATCCATCAGTATCCAACCTCTTACTGATAATCAAGGTTCTCCCATGATGCATTTTAGAATCATGTCCAAATTTGTCAAGTCAAGGGGTTTTTCAGCCTCTGTTTTTCGTTACTGTTTTTGCAACAGTTGAATTAGGCAGCTGTGGCCTTGGGGAATATAGTGGTTGCCTTTTGAAAAATTGAAAGTATTATTATGGTATTGTACCATAAATATTAAGATGTTATGACTGCAAGCCTTACTAAATTTGCCTTTCAGTTACTTTTTTGGTAGTCTGATCCATTGTGTGAGAACCTAGAGTGATATTGCAGTTTGCAATATTGGTATTTCTGACTGCTGCTGAATATGGTGAACAAACCAATTAACTTTAACCTTTAATTGTTTTGGTTTCCTTGTTTGACATAGAGGTGTTTTATCTTTGAACTCTCCAAATTTTTGTCTGGTACAAAACCTAACTGAAATAAATTTCCTCTACTCTGGATTGTCTGTTTTATTTCTCCTTTCCACATAGTGTTATTTTGGGGAGGTTTCAAAGGTGCTGTTTGAATAATGGTGGAAGTTCAATAGAGAAGATTTTCAGAGCATATGAAATTTTGTGTAAGTCACTGTCAGCACACTAGAAAGAACCTAGCTCCAAAGTCCTCCTTTGCCTTCTGGAAAATGCTTTGTTAAGTACTCAAAAGAAAATGGACTTTATTACAGTGTAAAAGACTCTTCATCCAGTTTTTTTTCAATACAGAAAAGGAGTGCTAGAGCAACATGTGCCATGCTTCAGTTAATTTGGAATGCACCTGTTGGTGTCAGTGAGAAGGCTCTTTCTCATGGCAGTGAGGAGGGGACAGGTCCAGCTGCTGGCCACATCTGGTGTGTTGACTTGGAAAAAAAACCTTCTGACCCCTCCTTTGCCAAGCCTTTTTAAATGTCGCCTTTGTATATCTTTATAGTTTGCTGTACTGTTCTGTATTTGATTAAACTGTACTGTTTTAAAAGCACGAGCAGCTCAGTATCTGTAATGTTTTTAACAGAGTTTGTTTTGGATTAGATGTGCATCATATTTCCAATGTTATATATTCAGCTTTTTGTTTTCCTAAGAAGCAACGGCAACAATAACAAGTCCTTTATTTGAAAGAAAATGCTACTTTTTATTATTTTTATTCAGTTATATTTTATATATGTTTTATATATGTTATATTTTCTTACTTGGTTATATTGTCTCCTTTATTCATTTAGACACAATGCTATATACTGTTTTCATCAATCATTACTAGAACTAATGATCTTACGCTTTCTAATTATTAAATTTGAATAAAATACTAACTTGTTTGCTTTTAAGCTACTTAGTTGTCTTTTAACTGGTTGGGAACTGGGCATTCTTTGTAGCACTGTTAAAATGAACTCTGACTGAATTACGGTATCTCATTATTTCATGTCATGATTGTTCTTATAAAAAGTTTATTTTATTGAAAACATTTTTTTCATTGTTGCTGTAACTTTAATCCAATATGAAAAATATACTGGCAGTAAAATCTGCTTATTGATGCAAATACTGTATAAAGATAATGTAATTTAAATTGTTTTATTAGTTTTGTGTATATTTTGAAAAATTGAATGTCTTTTTCTGGAGCAATGTTTCTCAAACTTATACTGCAGCTTCCAAGGGAGTTAATGAAAGGTTCAAAGAGTTTTAAAAAACATTAAAAAGAATTTTAGAGAGTATTTATTAAGTATTGATTACGTTCATTGTTTAGATAGAAAAATCAAAAAGAACATGCTGACTCACTGGGACACCCTCTCAGTTTCTTCAGGACTGGGAGTGCGAAAAGCAGCAATGGGTCCTGTTAGTAAGAGGGAGGTGGGGGTGCAGGGCAGAGCCAACCAGGGCCAGAACAGCTACTGAAGGGAGGGGATTTGTATGCTGTCAGTCAGTACTTACAGAGATTTCCTTATTGCCCATGTTAGAGAAACCAAGCAGCTGTGAGTGAAGACGGTTCCCTGTTCTGCAGCCAAGCAACAGATTAGGGAAGGCTCTGCAAAGACTAATGAACCTGAGGGAGGGTGGTGCATTCAAAATGTTTGAGAAATAGTACTCCAGAATATATTGAATTACAGATTTTGTGTCTGTCATTGTGGATTAAGATTGATGCAGGGTCATTTGTGGGACATTTTTTAGGTTGTTCCAATTTTAATATGTAACTTCCAAACTTCCTCTATCAGATTTTTACCAGGGGCCAAGTATTCAACTTTTTAGACCTGAAAATGTTTAGGTTTATTGCTGTTTCAGCAATCCTACTTGCCCTTGCCAGCCTGCCAAAAGAAACTGCAGCAGCAGAATCTCTACTCTTTGGAAGAGAATTAAATTAGTGATACCATTGATCTCCAAGGCATCCAGTTGAGGAATACTTGACTGGAGTTGCATATGGTTTTGTGTCCAATGTGCCTGCATGTGGCCCACAGAGTGGCTGCCATTGAAATAGAGACTTTCATGAGCTGGTTCCTTGCACATGACCAGATTGACTTGGACAGTTGAGGTGTCTAAATTTCAATGCAAAATGCTATGTAGATGTACCATATCTCTGGCCATGTTCTGAAGGCTTTCTTTTCAATCAAAGGAATCTGAAGACTTTGGCATTCTGTATTTAAAAATGAAAGCTGAACTTCTACAGCACAAGGTGGTAGTTACAGCAAGGCTCTCAGTGTGTTGAGCCACTACGGGAGAGGCCATTTAAATGTTTTTACCATGTAAAAATTCTTACTAAGCTACTGATTTACTGGTGTAGTCATGATAAATACTGGTTTCTTGTTTTTTGGGTTTTTTTTAAGGGGTGACCTATTTTTAAATTAGGATTTCCCTTTTTTTTCTAGTTGGATGACTTTTTTGTTTCTGTGGAAATAAGCAGAGTTGAGTTTGGCAATGCAAAAGAAATACGGAAAATATATGAGACATCCTAGTATGTTTTGGGACAATCCTACAGGATTGTATATCTGCCTGGATTGGATTGGATTATGATTTCTGTCCCCTTGGGAGCTCCAGATGCCCTGGGAAGGTGAATTCACTTTGTCCACTGTTATTCAGAATGTGCACAGTTGCACTGTGTCTTCACCTCTAGCAGTGTCTGGCAGGGAACAAGTGGCCTTCAGTAAGCTGGATAGCTTGTGGCTTTCTGTGTTAGACTGAATACTGTTTCTTCTTGTTGTACTCACTGTTTTAACCACTTTCCTGTGCTAAAAGATAAACCAAAATATGCATTTGTCAAAGATGCATCAAAGATTTGTCAAAACCAAACTGATTTCCAGGATCAACCAGCAAATTGCTTGGAGGACAAACTGACTTGTATGTCAGGACTATGTGTTATAACAAACATTCCTCAGACTTCAGAAATTAGGGCAATATCACTAGAATTTAAATAGTTGCAGCCAGGTATTCTAGGCTGTAACACAAGGGAAATTCTTTCCCTGTGTCCTTTAGCCCTCCAGCAGCTTGTCAGGATCAAACTCTTGTAAGTCCAGAACACCCTTATGCTTGAGCATGATTTTCCCTATTTAACATAAACCATAAGCCCATATTGACTGCCACTATTCCCTTTCCTCTTACCTCCTTTTTCATGCAGGTAAAGGCTTGATTGTTCCTATAAATGGAGAAGAGAAAACCCATATATACAGTTTGTCTTCCTCTCAGTGCTTCTGCTGGTATGAGTCCTGAGCAAACAGCTTGGGTTTAACAAGCATAAACAGGATCTAGGTCACAAAATCCTCCTGGCTTACAATGAAAATTAATTCAACAGGCTACTCAGCAAGCCACAAAGTGTTCTTGTTTTAGAAGTGCAAGGTATCAGAAAGGTAACAAACACTGTTGTATTAGTGAGTGGTTCAAAGATAGAGTGTCACAGATAAAAATTTAAAGGATAAGATTTTTGTTTCTCTGAAAGAGGGAAGGAAGGGGGATGTTTAGGGTGTTTTTTATTGTTTTGGGTTGTTTGGGGTTTTTTTTTTGACCTGTTCCTGCCACCAATTTTATTCTTATTTTTGCAGACTTGTCTTGTTTTTAATGGTTGTAAAGTCTTTTACCTGTCTGGTTTTTTGTGTGTGTGTCTTTCTCCCTTTCTTCTTGTAAATACCAGCAGTCTTTCTTTGCCCTGGCTGTAGAATACTCACATTAACTCTAATGAGCAATGAAAGAGTGAAGCAGTATAACTGTTTATAGGAGACAAAATTTGAACATTCAAAACCAGAAAACTTGTGTCAGTTTATAGCTGTTGCTCTAAAGGTGGACTTGCAAAGTTTTACAAGCAAATTTTAAGCACACATTTTATTATTTTAGAGCTACATAGCACCTAACACGGCTCTGTTCCTAAAACAGGCAGTAACTGGCCTAAGATGAGGTTTCCTAAGTGATATTCATTGTTTCTATTTACAGATTGTAAAAAAGTAACACAGTGGTGGGCCCTTGGCTTGATAGGCATAGATTTGTACTGCTTATCAGGAGCTGACAAAACGCCAACATTCTGGCAATGTTCCTGTTTTAAACTTTTTGGATTTTCTGCTGCAGTGTCAAGATTAATATTTATAAAATGAGAACTCATTATTCTGCATAGGAATACCCTTTTGGTCTGTCATAAAGCACTGGTAATAGTGCTCAGAGAAGGATCTTTCTTATGCACCCATTCAGTCCACATTTAGAGCTTCTCTGCCATCAATACAATGTGAAATGTTGTGTCTTCAAGTAGTTACTAAGATCAGAAATTGTAGGTGTAGTGAACTCTCTTCAGTCCTAGCACTTCTTTCTTCAAGGGGTAAACTTCCAAAAAGATGGAGGAGAAAAAGCTCTTTCAAAGCAAAACTCAGTATACTTTAATATTAGATTCTTTTTTAGGGTGTATGAAGATACTCTTGTACTTGCTGTTCTGCTCTTTCTTTTTCTTATGCCTGAATTTAGCTATCACACAAACCAAGCCATACAAGGCTTTTGTTTTTAGTCAGAGTGTTATTAAGTAGACTAAAACAATCAAACTTTTCTTTCGATTTGACTTTTCTGCATCTACATAGAGACTTAGAAAATCTTGTGAAAAAATGTAATTAGGAGGAAGGATTCTATCTGGACTGGAATGATAGCTAGAATGCATGATTATTTTGCAAGGAGGGTACAGTTTATTTACCTGTGAGTAAATGTTATTTTGTGAGGAGTGTGCCCAGGGGAATGAAGAATAATAATAATCTCCAGTTGATTCTCTCATAGCGTGTGTGCTCTGAGGATGCAGTACCTGATTTAGCAGCATCTGCAGGCATAAACTGAAGCTTTTACAGTTAATTCTTAAGCTGTAGAGCAGATGGGAGGACTTGACATTCAATTTAATGCCTACTTATGCACCTTTTGCTGTAAACAGTAGCCTTTTTTTTTAACAATGTTAGCTTAATTAAGGAATTAACTGGATTCTGTATGTTATTTACTCATTTGGATTTTGCCAGTAGCTCTAATGATCGCTAATTTTATGGGCATTGGCAATAAACTTGCTGTGCTAAAGGGAAAAAGATGTAAGCAGAGGAGTCAATTTTATAAGCACAATACATGTCCATTTGTAGATCTGTCTTCTTAGCATGAGTGGTTTTTTAGTCAGTTTAAAAGCACACAAAATGTTAGAGCTGCTATTTCTTTAGCTTTCTGAACTATATTCTGGTTTTGGCTTTTACAACTAAAAATGTATGATATGTAAGGATAATTCTGATTATTTCTCTCTCTCTTTTGAACCAGCCTCTCATTCCTAGAAGCCCTACAAGCAGTGTTGCTACTCCATCCAGCACTATCAGCACACCTACAAAAAGAGACAGCTCTGCCCTTCAGGATCTCTACATACCTCCTCCTCCAACAGAACCTTATGTTCCAAGGTAAAAAATACCATTTCACAGTACAATTTGATATAAAAAATGTTTGTGAAGTAACTGACCATTCTGTTCATATCTTTATTAGTCTGTCCTGAAGATAATCCTGTATTAATACTGTATTTTGCAGTAAACTGGTTATTGAGAGTAGATGTGTTGAATCTGACACACAATATTTTGAATCAGTATATTGTCTGCAAATGGACAGTAGCCTTTAGAAAAGAAGGTTCAGTACATTGTTTTCTCAGATATCGGGTAATAAATTGATTGCAACAGTCTCATCCTCATTCAGAAGAGTAAAGGTTACCTGAAACCCTGAATCTTTAACTAGGAAAGGAGCTCATATTTGTCCCCAGTAATCATGATGCAGCAAGGGAGTCTGAGTTAAATGCAAGAAACCTTTCAACTTCAACAACAGCTCTGTTTAGTCCTGCCATAGCATTTTCTTTTTCAGATATGTTTGATTAGATAGCATTAGAGCGAATTTCAGGTTTGTGTTTTAGTGTGGCCACTCTGCTAGACTGTGCAGTGACCATGCTGTTCCCTGTCAATATAGCTGCTACCCTGGCCTGCCACCTGGAACAGGCATTTTCATCTCTCCCAGGTCTCTGGACTTGCTGAGCCAGAAGGGCAGCACATCCTCCTTGCAGATCCATTAGCCTACCTTTACACAACCACAAATGATTCAGTATAATTCCATAATGAACACAGATACTGTGTTCCTGAAACTCTGAGAGAATTATGGCATACAAATAGTACAAAAAGTGGCTACCCAGAGGTCTAGGATTGTATTTAAGAGGAATCAGAATTCCTAAAACTTCCATAATCTTAGACACAGGTTATCATATGTTCAGTTAATATATTTTTAAATTACTTTTTGCTTTTCTTTTTAGTTACCTTTCTTGGAAAGATTATAGGGGCAGCATGTTCTTTCTTGTACCTGAGTTTCTTGTAGCTGAGTTTTTCTTACACTTTCTTATCAGCAACTCCTCTAGCCAGTTAATAAGATGTATGACCTGATACTGACAGGACTTTCCAGAGGCTTGTCCAAGAGTGAGGTATATGGCAAGTTAAATTGCCTACTGGGAAGGAGAAGTTGAGATGATAAATTCTTACTCTTCAGAGATACGAAAAACCTTCCAGGGCAGAAGTGTGATTTTGACTTCATGAGGATATCAGAAGCCTTTTGTGAAGACTTAAGCTGTGTCCCATGTTCCTTCCTTATCCTTGTCTCATCTATACTTGGCTTGGTTTCTATTTCTCAGAGAGAAAAAAAAAAAAAAACAAAAACAAAACTTACTTCAAATGTGACATGTATAACCCAGTTGAACTTACACATAATCCAGTTTACTATAACTATTTTTTTCTTTTAATTAAATGAGAACTTTTTCAGTCATGACACTTGAATTGTGCGCAGGTATCAAATATATATTTTACCTCCCTGATAACAGTTCTTTGTTATGCTCACATAAATATTTTAAGGACAGGGTTTTCAGAAAATTTGCAGAAAAGAACCAATTATTTAATTCTAATCCATTAACATAAAAAAAGATGGGGGGAAGAAATACCCAACCAAAACATAGTCTTAGCTGTGTTTCTGTTTGAATGCAGTAGTCATATGGTAAAGACCTGGTGCTCCTGAAACTATACTGTTTTAAAAGAACTAGTATCTTGGTACTGATTCTGAATATGTTTATCATCAAAAAAAAAAAAAAAAAAAAAAAAAAAATTAATGAGAAATGCATCCTCATTTTTAAAGCATTTTTGTGAACATTGACTACTCTCCAGTTTTTGAGTTCTGCTCTAGAAATTGAGATCTTCCAAATGAATTTTGATTACTTTTAATAACATCTCTTAAATCATAATGATAATGCAGTAGTTTGGACCAATTCAGATTAAATCTTTTAATACATATTAGTACAAGCTGTAATCTTGTAGAGAGATTAAGCTTTGTACATTTGAATTTTTTCATCAGCTTAATCCAAATGGACTATTCTTGATTTCACCTGTCACATAGGGTGCAGTGTTTCTGAATAATTTCTTTGGGCATTTCATCAGGTTCTTTGTCCATGATTAACTGTATTAAATCATGTGTGTACTTTGGGTATTATCAAACTGTTCAACATCTGTTTCTCAGTTTGTTGTTGCCATTCCAAAGGAATAAAAGCAATTAAACGAGCCTCCTTTTGTTACTGGAATAGAGGAAAATACTTGATATTTTGACATGGGTCATAAAACCCAAATCCTTGGGTTTTGCTTGCTTTGCATGAATGGCATGACAAAAATACCTACTTCTCTCTTGACTACCTGCATTTTGCTGCCCAGAAATGACTTTCTGATCAGGTCTTTGGCAGCCATCTCCAGGCAGTTCTAGCAGCACATTTACTAGATGAGTCCTGGTTCATCTAGTGCAATAAAGGTCTCCTAACCCAGAACAGCTTGCTCTCTTGTTTGATGCCTTTGAGTAGTTTCCATTTTCAGAGTGGGGCAGGGGTGCAGGAAAGCAAAAAGATCTTGGGGATCTGACACAACGTGCACTGGTGCTACACAGTGTATGTGAAACTGCATGGATGTACCTATACAACTTCTAGACCTGAAATGATTGTGCAAAACTATGTCAGGTGTCTATATGTCTTCTGTGTCTGGTTCTTCTTGATCTGGGATAACATGTAGGGAACCAGATTGAGTTTGCTGATGCTTGCCATGTAGCCATATCTTAAAAGTATCAGATGTATTTAAAAATGCAAGTATAAAAATGTAAGGCCAATATTATTCCTCTGCCCTAAATTACTAAGTGCTAGGTAGATTCCAGATAAAACAAGAAAAATAAAAAGAGTAGCCACACATCAATTTTATTTATGTTACTCTTTTCAAGAGAAATCAGTGAGATGGATAAATTAGTAAAGAACTGAGCAAACAGGAGTGTGTGTGGTAACTGGCATATAAATGCATACATATGTACATATGCTGTGTGATCCTGGTGTGGGGTGGATTTCATCTGTCTCACTGTATGAAATATTGACATAGGCCCATGTTTATTGCAATAGTCACAGTATAAAAAAATCAGTGTCTTATCTCAATATATTAAAACCTTCTCTTTTTAACTAAAGGGATGAAAAGGGAAATCTCCCCTGTGACGACGTTGGCAGACACATAGTGGGCAAACCGGTTCATACAGGATCTGAATCTCCAAACTCATTTCTGGACCAGGAATATCGGAAACGCTTTAATGTGGTTGAAGAAGATGCAGTTTTGTACTGCTATGAGTATGAGAAAGGAAGAACAAGTGGTCCTGGAAGGAGAGAGAGCACACCGACATATGGTACAGCATTGATCTCATAAAGATAATCACCATTTGTTGATTTTAGGATTTTCATGCATCTGCTTTTGTTTTTAACCATGAAAATATTTCTGGTGGCCATTGATTTTGCTAACAATTCAATACTGCTTTAGTCCAATTTCAGCCTAAGAGCTTATTCTGTTATAGGAAAGAAAAATACTTACTGTGATAGGTAAGTCCAGTTTAAAATGGATGGTTTTTCTGAATACATATTTTTGCTATTAGCTTAGTTTCCCAGACCATGTTCCAGTATAATTTTATTGAAAAAAGTATATACCAGAAGCTCATATTTTTTTACTGAAAATACAAAATAGAAATTTTCTTTATTATAAGGGCAAGACTTGAATAAGTTTCAGAATTCAGCTTTGGAAACTTTTCCTAGGTATAATAACAATCAAACCCCTTCAGATTTACCAAGAGATGACATGCTGCCTTCATGTTGCACTGCTCTCTAAAACTGTCTCATTTTTCTTTAGTCCCAGAATTGAAATATGACTGATGACAGTGTGCTTTTTCTTGGTAACCTCCTGTAACTTCCTATACTGCAAGTGATGGCTTTTTACATATAGCTGTTCCTCTTAATTTGAGATCATAGTTTGTTTAAGAAGGAATTTTGTGCATAAACACGCATGTGTATTTGTGCTACATCCACATCTTGGATTTTGGCTTAGTTAGGATAAGAATTCAGAAACAATTTCTGGGTAAGAGTTTTGATGCTCAAACCCTTGTACTTCAGCCTATTTTACCCTTGAAACTGCTGGAACTCTAGCTAGTATGGTGACTTGTTTGAGCTTTGGACTGGGGGAACTGGTTTTCTGTTGCCAAGTATAAGATTGTACAGGCATAGATTTGTTAGACTGTAGAAGATAATGAAGAGGAAATCTTGTGTTTTAAAAGGTATTTTGACTGCTGTAGTATTAGCTAAGCACGTGCTTGAATATTTTTTCAACTTACCTGCTACATTACTTCAGTTTTAAAAGTGAGCACAAGTTGTATGTTAGAGTTGTTATAGCAATCCTGTCATCATATCCCTTTGTGAAGAAAATAGATGTAATTTATGAATCATTATAGATTTAGTACATCATGCAGCCAAGCCCCAGCCAGCCAACCTGAGAACCTTGATATAAATTGAACTTGAGCTGTGTAAAGTATCCTCAGGACCTGGAGCAATGTGCTTGCCCAACATGAAAGGTTTCGTTTTCACAAAATGTACCCTTTCTACACAAGTACACCATCCTGCTGAAAAATCTTCAGTATCTTTTTGATTTCAAAGTGTTTTCAAGTGTTTTCTAACCATGCCCATTTTATGCAAAATAATGGACGTATCAATTTTATTACTCCAGTATTTCAAATATTACAATTGATGGCTGCAATCAGTTCCATTAACAGAGATGTACTCACTGCTCCAGATATTAAATTTTAATGCTGGTGGTCGAGAGTGAAAAAGAACACATTTCTTCCTCAAGCACTGCTGAATCCATTATTTTGTTACAGGCTAGCTTTTTTAGCCTTTTTTTTTTCTGTTAGCAGAAATGGTCATAAAGACATGGATCAACGACTCCACTGAAAATCAGTCATTATTTAACACATTTTTTTACAGTCTTTCACTTTTGATCTCACTTTTATTTAATGAATTCACATCTTGAAGTCAATTTTTAAGTGTATTTTCTAAAAATATTACCATTTCAGCATTAAATTCTAAAGTTTCCCACACGGCATTTGTTAACATAAGGTTTGTGGGTAGGCATGACCTCAGGGTTTCACAGAAATCTGGAAAATGACTGTAACACTCTTCTGGCTTATGGTCACTCATTAAAGAAGGTCAAAGAGAGTTCCCAGGCCTAGAGAAATAATTGTTTTCAACATGTGCTTACCATTAATTTTGTGATGTGTCAATTTTTTTTACAAAAATGTTCTCAGTCCTCCTTCATGAGAGGCTAATAAGGCCCTCTGTAATTTCTTTATTGCAATCTTTTGACATTTTTTGACAGTGTTAACAAAGTTATTTCTCTTCCATGCTCTTACTGGCTTCGAGCTCTTCCATTGTTGCTGCTAATTGGCCTAGGGAAGTTTCTGTTCACATGCAAGATAAAAAGTTTTCTAAGTGTCCTCTTCATGGAAAAGAGATTAGGGAATCCGTAGGGGTTAAAAACAAGGTTGTTAGCGGAGGTAACAAGGCAAATGAAACTTGAGTTTAAGGAAAGAAACAAATTTGTTCATTGCAATTTTAATGTCAGTACAAAGTAGGTACTTTGAACAGCTGAAGGTTTTGCAGAAAATTTGTTGTTACTTTTGATGACAATCAGATTTTAACAATGAATTTTGTAGCTTTTTTGTTTTATTAAGTGTTCAGTTCCTGTTAATAAGATACTGTGTGTTCAGCCTCACAAAGAAAATAAGGTTTTATTTCTAGAAAAAGAAACTGTTGAGAGCTGTTTGTGATCAAGTAAAGTTGAGCTGAATACATCCCCACTCAGGAAATTACTTTGTGTGCACTAAATCTCACTGGCTTCAGTCAGACTTAAATATGTGTCCCTAAATAGTAAAATGAATGATAAGTGAAAAGTTTAAAATGTGTGTGATTTTTCTGAGTACTGATGTATTTGTGACTTGATCCTGTGGTCTGTACAGAACACACAACTTTTTTTGTCATTTTTTTTAAAAAGATGATGAAAACTTTTACCATTATGCTGCCTGCATGGTGTTGGTGTGTTTTCCATGGACACAGTACTTCAGCAGGGAGATGGACATGTTTGAATATTCATTTTTGTTATAAAAATGTGTCTTTTTTTCAGTGTATCATGGATTTAACCTTAAAAATTTGGAGTAAGACTTCTATGTAGCAATTTCTACTAAAATAATTTACAACACTTTTGAAGGTTTTACTTTTAGCTTTGCTACTTTTAAAATCAAATTATTTACTTGTGTTTTGAGTTTGTGACTGATAGATTGATTTAAAAAAGAGCAAGGGCTGATCTTGTTGGGAAAATTTTTTGTTTTCAGTCCGTCAGATAATATGCCATGTGCTATGCTTCTCTGTTTTGTTTCAATACACTATTTTAACTTTCTAAATAATTCAGACCACTCTTAAGTGGCCCCACTAAGTTCCATAGCACACTGATTTCTGACCATGTATGTGCAATCCTCTAATAGAAATCATCGTTTACAGCATGTTTTAAAATAAATTCAGCAGCTTCCAATCAAAATGTAAAATATAGGATAGTCTTCAGCTGTTCTTTTTTTTTTTTTTTTTTGCTATCTGAAATCAAAGTGAATTTAGCAATGATAATGTACTTTGCTTTCTGTGGTTGAAATGCTACAAAAGAAATTACATGTAGAGGCTTTCAACTTCCTTTCTTACTTGGTCACTGAGGGATCTTGTAAGTCTAACAGCAAATATGCTATATGTGAAGGTACTTCAGTGGTATGCACAAGTTTCTGTTACCAACAATTCACATGTGATTTAGAAGAGTTCTCCCATGTGTGTGCCAGGGGCTTCCAGAATAAAAAATAGATGCTGCTCAGTGAAAACTGAAGTAATTTGAATGTGTTTGTCAGTGTCAGATGTTACTGCAGTGATGATTTTGTAGGGCAAACTGGATTTGTTTTCTAAACTTAAAAATAAAAATCCTTTAAATACTTAGCTGCCTCTTTTCTGTTAAAGAAAACAGAACTCCTGTCTTAACCTCTTGTTCAGAGGCAACACTGGATCCTCTTTCGTAAGAAACCCTGTAGAATAGCAGCTTAGCACATAATTTGTTCTTTCTTCTGAAGAATGTTGGGTTAATGCTGCCTTATGGTGCATGATCTCAATTTTTTCCTCTGTTTCCAGGGAAGCTGAGGCCTATTTCTATGCCAGTAGAATATAACTGGGTGGGAGATTATGAAGACCCCAATAAAATAAAAAGAGATACTAGGAGAGGTAAGTAATCTGAACACACATCTTATACAAGGCATTATGGGTTTTATCTTGCTTTAAACTATGTATTTCAACATAATTTTGCTGCTTGCTTAGCTATATATATGTTTGTGAACCTGTTTTGGTATTTTCTTTATTATGTATGCCTAATATTTGCAGAATTTATTTTAGGATTGAGGAACTTCTTTGAAAAACATTCTAGAGCAGCATGGGATTTACTTCAAAATCAAAGAGGATAAGTTCTTCAAAATTTTGAGTTGCGAGGCTTGTATGCATAACTCCATATATGAAATTGTGACCTCTGTGATTGCTGTTATCAGCCAGGAACAAGATGTTAAAGTAATGATAGCTATTTCTGTAAAAATATTAACTAGATATTCAGTAGCGATCAAAAAAGGAAACACTTAGGTATTATTAGAAAAAGAATACAAGACCAAATTTAGAAGTATTCTTATGCTGCCATATCAGCTGTTGCGCATGCTGTGTGTGTGTGCAATTCCAGTCTCTTAATCTCTTAAGAAAAATACAGTTGAATTCAAGAAGGTTTAGAAGATAACAAAAATTAATCAGATGCGTGAATTGACTTGTAAACTGGGGTCAGTTAAGCAGGCTGACACTATCAGTTTGGGGAACTTAAGCAGGACATCATAAAGGTTTATAAAAGCTTGTGTGGAGTGAAGTAAGGAAATAGGTTTGTCAGTGTTAGATCTGAAACAAGAGCAAAGAGATCAAATATCTGTCAGATGCTGGATAAAAAGAGAATGAGCTGGTGCAGTTCATGTTCAAGCTAAAGAGCCTCTTGCCACAGGAGGCTGTGGACACTAGAAGTTCACATTAATGCAAGGAAAGACAGACAATTTTGTAAAAAAGAAATCTGCTGAGGTTTCCTAAATTGACAGACATTGCTTCTGGGTCAGGATGTCTCAGTTACAAATTGGCACATGCTGGAAGAGTATTCAGTGAACATATAGATGATATGGTGAATGATCTCCAATGAATGGTCAGAGCAAATTACTTTGAAATGTGTGGTACCACTGACCTTTGTATTCATTGGGACTCCTGATAAAAAAGTAGCAAAACCCCCAAAATTTTTATAAATCCATCATTGCTCATTTTTTTAAAACTACAAAACAAAATTTATGTGCAACTTCTTTTATATTTTGTCCCCTTTATTGAAAATATACCAGAAAACTCTTAAGAGTCATGTATTTTACCTAACAAAAGTTTGGTTTCTTATTATATGTGAACCAAAGAAGCATATGGATTTTGTTAAGGAAATAGTCCTCAAGAATTAAAGTCTTA
Source organism: Zosterops lateralis (assembly GCF_965231275.1). NCBI lineage: Eukaryota > Metazoa > Chordata > Aves > Passeriformes > Zosteropidae > Zosterops > Zosterops lateralis. The sequence goes on along the minus strand of NC_139763.1, from coordinate 15,226,446 downwards.
GCAAGAATACTGCATGTTCTGAAAGCAAGATTTACATGCATGCAACAGTTCATGGTGATGTTTTGTATTACTTTTCTTTCAACAGAAAATTCATTGCTTCGCTATATGAGCAATGAGAAAATAGCTCAAGAAGAGTACATGTTTCAAAGGAATAGCAAAAAGGACACTGGGAAAAAGTCCAAAAAGAAAGGAGACAAGAGTAGTAGTCCAAGTCATTACTCACTGTTACCTAGTTTACAAATGGAGTCATTGAGACAAGAAGTCATGGGCACACCTGGACCAGAAACTGCTTTGTACCATGTGAGTAAGGATAACAAAAGTCATTGCTCTGTGCTTGTGATAAGAGACAGTCTTGGTTTTGTAGTGGTCAAACCTTCTCTGGACTGCTGCTGTTGCATTGATTTATTCTTCAGACAATAACTAGGTCTCAAAGAAATATGTTAGAATTCTTGATTTTTCTGTTAAGATGTGGGATGGACAGCATTGTTTTATTCCCTTTGTTAGAAGATGGCACTTTTGAAATGCAGTGTGGTATCTGCCTTGACTTACTTGCTGCTGATGGAAAGGGAAGCAGCAGCAGTTTCCTGGCTGGCTAGAAACCTTCTTCCCAGCATCCCTTATCACTGCAATATGCTAAGTGTTGTCAGACAAGCCCTTTACTACAGGTACTTGGAACGCCTGATAATGGCAGGAAAACTTGTGGGAGGCATTTGTTTTTCTTTAGAGGTAACAAGAGCTCTAATGCATGTAACTGTTTTTAACATACAGCCCTCAGGAATGCAAGTATTAATGTGGAGATGATGGTTCTGCTGAATAGGATGCAAAAGGAAAATTGCAGTAACTTGCTCGTTTTTAAGTGTGTCCAAAAGCTGGAGTTGGAATGTTTCAGCATATTTTAGATGTGGTAAGACATTCACCCCATAGCACTTGCCATGTATCAAGAGAACACTCATCTCTCAGTGAATGTTCTCTCATTTCTTTCTCAGTATATGTTAAATTCCTCACACTATGCAGTGACAAAAACTTTTATTTTAACGTACCATCTTTTTTTTTTTTTTTTTTTTTCCTTTGGTTTCCTCTATCATATAGTAAGTCTAGTTTCCAAATTCTGTACAAAAATAAATTATGTAAACAGGAACTGGAAGATTCTCAAAGCTTTGGTTGGGAAGTTAATGAGGAACAGCAAGCATAGAATTGACAACAAACATTTTTCATTTACTTCGGGTGTCCATCCACAAAACACTTGAAATGTTACCACCCCAAATTCCACCAGTATCAGCTAATCCTTCTTGTGCATTGTTACCGTTAAAGGATCTTTGCCTATAATGCTATTAAATCTTCAGCATCTATTTGAAAGTTTAGTTGGAGCTTATTCCTTTATAAAAATAAAGGTTATTTATTCTTCAGAATACAAATCAGTATTGATCTGCTAACTGGCTATGGTGCAAAATTCATGAAGTAAAGAGAAAAGAGAATCTTGGACTATTGATTTGTCCCAGGGGAAATGGAAAGGAGCCCTTCACAAAGCATTTGCAGCCCTCTGCAGCTGAATATTGCTGATGCTGTCTCTGGAAGCTGGCTGCTGTCATGCAGTACTGATGCTTAGAGAGGCTGATCTGGAACAGAGGCTAGACAGTTAAAGGAATAAAGTAGGTATTTATTAAAAAGGCCTTCAAAGGATACACCTTGGGCAGTACAAGAACCTGGTTGTGGCTACACCCATGATGGGGCAACAGGGCACAAATTTTCACACTTTTGTAAGTTTTGGTCCATTTACATATGTATTAGAGTCAACTGTCCAATTACAGCTTCAGGTTATGAAGTCCCATCCTCCCAGACTGCTCTCCTCAATTCACTGTTTATACTTTTTGGGCCTGAAGCTGCAATGGTGTCCTTGGTTCTTGGGCTGGAACAGGATTGTTTTGTCTAACTAAACTGTGAAGAGAACTTGATAACGCTTTATTTGAAGTTCAGAGTCATACACTAAGGCAATACAGAATCTAAAAATAAGAAAGCTAAAACTTTTGGCATCGGTACCAGAGTTTCTTTTTAGTGGTGATGACACCCAAGTATTCCGGTGCATACATCTTTTGCCACATAGCAGAGTCAAAGGTTTGGTAATAAATTGGGCTGAACTTTTCTTCTAGACTTAAATAAACAGTGCAGTGAGCAGACAAAGAATGGAGGAGTACAGATAGCACACAAGGAATCGTATCTGTTTGCAGTAAAATTTTATTAAGCTAGAGATAACAAATCAGACTATGAAAACATGCTCAAATTGCATCTTAAAAATCACTGAAAAAGTGTCTGTCCTGTTACTTTATTTTTTATTTTTTTTTACAATCAGCAGCTACCTAGTTTTTCCCAAAGATTTTATATTATTTGTAAATCAAGCCTCCAGATACACGTGAGTTGAGTGCAAAGGAACTGCTCTGATAGTAGTGAAAGAGCTGGAGGTATTTGTTTGGTTTTGTTTGGGTTTTTTTTGGTTTTTTTTCAGAAATCAGTGTTTCTATCATGCTGGAATATCAGGGGAAGAGAGAATACTGTGACTCTGTGCTGTGTATACCACCAGCCAGTAGATTTTCCTAAAGTAAAGAGTAGCTTCTGCCATGTGGCTTTAGTTGAATTTGACCCTGTAGTGCCTCAACTGTTTGCATAAGGTCCCAGTGCTAAAGAACACTCCACCAGGCTTGTTAAGTAGCTCCAATCCCTCATTGCTCTTGTTGTTAAGAATATTCACCTATTAGCCTATGTTTACCTGGCTTCAATATCCAACCACAGTCATAAATGTACCCTTATCCTCTGGATTTAAACATATTTTGTTACCAATTTTATCCCTCAATATAGGGTTTTAGAGGTTGTAATCAAATAATTTTGCAGACTTCTCTTGCTTGCAGGAGTTACAATGAGCATCTTAGGTTTTTCTTCAGAGATTGTATTTTCACATCCTTTCTTCCTTCTCATAATTCTTTCACATCCTCATATCTAATCCTAAACTATCTTAAGCATCCTTCCTAAAGTATATATGCCGGCAGAGCACATAAATTTCCAGGAGCTGCATGGAAAGGTTACATAACCTTTCCTGTTCACTGCTTCTCTATTTAAATGCCTAAAGGACTGATTTTGGCTTTTAAGCATAGCCTTGGAATGAGACTATGTTTGTTAATTGGTTTTAGTTTTATTTCTTCTGTAATGATACTATTTCTAATCACTCTTCTGCAAGACTAATATTCCCAGTCTTAAAGTTTTTATCTTGCATTCTTTGTTCTTAAATACAGTAACATTGTATATGGTTGGTCATGTTGAAACATGTGACTTCTTGGGTATGCTTGCTGAATAATCCATGTCTCTGAAGAAACCCTAAGTATGATATATGTGAGAGTGAAGGTCTGGACCCTCACACTGGGTCCCCATGATTGCCAAGTCGATACCAAAGGAGTATTGAAGCTCTAGGAATCTGGGGTTGGGTGTGGGGTCTCCTTGTTCTGAAATTATATTTTTAATGTGCGTATTCTATGAAATACAAAGCATGCACGTTTAATTTCTTCTTTTTTTTTCTTCTATTTTCTCTTCCCTTATACTGAATTCCTTGGAGTTAAAGCCATGCTGCTCACTCAGCAGTCAGGTTTTGTGTCATTCACTGGTCTTTGATTCTGTGTTACCTTTATTCAGTGATGTTTTCATTCTTTTTTGACTCCGTTGACATAAATGTTAAATAATTTTGGACTAAAATGCATCCCACTAGTTAATTATGAATTTCCCTTACAATTCCAGGCCTTTTTCCTTTTGAATTTTGCAGCCACTGATTTGAGCAGGTTGATAACCTTTTTACTGTGAAGCTTTTCTGCAGAAAAGCAGCTTTTACAATTATGCTTACTTCAACTCCTCCTGCTGCTTTTATGTATGGCTCTACAGAAAAGAAAAATCTTTGATCAAAAAACTACACTGCTGAATTAAATTACCACAGCAGAAATGGCATTATTTTTGTGCTGTAAACAAAGTGGATGGTGTTAAAGAAATTACCATGGTAATATAGAAGTGCCTGGTTGTTGTTTATTTGCTAAAAGCTATTCTGTAAAATGCCAGCAGATTCAAATTGTTATATTCTAAAGTGATCACAAGATTGTGGCAGTCTAGCATTTTTCTGACTATCAGGATACTAAACTTGCATAAAATCATTGGCTTCAACAGTTTTGTTTGTATTGCTGACCTGCCATTGCAATCAAAAACCGTCTGGTCAAGGGTACATTTCAGCTGCAGCCTTGAACAGTGAACAGGGTTTACTTGTGTCTACTGAGCATAACTAATGTGATAGCTGATGCCATAGCAAAACAAAAACTGCTTTGTGTTGTGTCTGTGAACTAAACATCTCTTGTATCCTCTTCTGGTGTTTCTGAATCCTCATATACAAATTTTCTACACTGCTTCGGGGGTTTTTTTCCCATCCTAGAAATTGTTTCCAGTGTTATGTTGATTTCTAGACAAGTTGTTGTTCTTGCAACAGTATTGTAAAAGAAACCAACACAGAGTTTTAATGTTTTTATGAAGCTGAGGCAAACTGTTTGAGCTGTTGCTAATCTGATGTGCAAGCAGGTGTTCAGTGTGATCTATTTTTGTAGGTAGAAAACAGTGCAGTTAAAGTTGTCTTGAACTTTTGGGGCACAAGAGATGAAAGCTTTGATATATCACTGTGGTTTCTCAAGTTCATAATGTTTTCTGTATACAAATTTTCTTGGTGTACTGTGCTTTGTTTTTGTTGAAGGAAAATAATGTGATTATTTAGGAGGGAGATAGAGACATGGGTCAAAAGAAGTTCAGCATCAGGTTAATAATAATTTCTTGCTAACTAGATCAATACAACTTTCCCTTAGCCTAGAAACAGCATTACAATGTGAAGAAAAGGTTACAGGTTGTTGTTTATAGTAGTAAGCAAGATTGCTTTTTCTTGCACAACTCCCTACTGTATACAATAGGCTGTAACCTACACAAATAAACTTATATTATTGACCTTGTTTCTTCTCCCTTCCTGCCTCTCATTATCCTGCTGCATTTTCCAGTGCATGCTTACTTGTTCATGTGTTCTTAGCAATATATTGTGACTTGCTTGTTGTAGGAAAAGTGACAGAGAAACAACAACTTCTCACTTTGCTGTGATAACCAGATTATTTTAAATTGTTTAACTAATTAGAAAAGTTTTCTTAGTTATTTTATTTGCATTTGAAAATAAGGTAAGTTTAGTAGCAAAATGTGCCACTTAAATTTCGTACATCTGAAACAGGTTGCCCAGTAATGGGTTGAGGAGATAAATCAAGGTTTTGTACCATTGGGATTTTGCTGAATTTACATGTGTAGATATGCACACATGCATTATCTTTTATATTCCAGTTCTGCTTTTAATAAGGGAGAAATAAAATAAAAGCTGTCAGCTGGAGTTGTGCCGCAGATTGAATTAAGTTGGTGCAACTTTGGCAAACTACTTTTTTTTCCTCTTTAGCAATGTATAACCATCCACGTGGTTGAAGTACAGCCTGATGACTCTTAATCACATAATTAACAGCAATACTTGCTGCAGTGAGCACCCACGGAGAGCCAGGCACAGTCGTGTCTGCTCTGCCAGTGATGCAGCAAGGACAGGGGGTTTGAGCAGGGTTACAGTTCCAGCTGTTCCTCTCTCCACTCCTTCCAAGGTGGCTGTAGCAGCTCAGCCCATTGGGTTTCTCAGCATCAGCCTGGTCAGGTGAGGGTCACTTGGCTGCAACAATGCTCTTCTTGAGAATGCTTCAAGTGAAGAAGATTTGTTTATGGACCTATTGCAAAAGTCAGTTTTTAGCTGATAATGTAAATTGGAAAGGAGACAGTAACTTTTGGCCTAAATAACTTCTGCTTTATTTTTTGCATATTTCCAGATGTTTCTTGCCTTCTACAAACCCCTCTAGAAAAAATACAGGAAGATGCTTTTTAAAAGATGAATTCAAAATGTATATATTTAGGTGTTGTCAATAAAGAGAAGAATTTACAGAAGACCTCATGATTTTGAAAACTTTAGGTCTAACTGTACTTAAGTGGTTGACTTTCCCTTACTTCTGTTCCTCTCTGCAGAAAGGCTGAAAGGAAATAAAAAGTGAAAATACTTAAATTACAGTGGTTTTGATGAAAATTCTTGAATCAAATATGCATGTATTTATAAATGCTTTGTTCATAGTACCCAATAAATAATATTTTAAAAGTGCAGAGCATGTGCATATTAGTTTCCTACTAAATTTATGCATAAGCTACCCATCAATCTATCACAAAATCCTTCTTTATAAAAATGGCATCTAAGAAACATTAAATAGTGCAGAATGATTTATCAAAAAAACAGTCCTAACAAAACTACTCCACTGAAAAACTAGGAGTTTCCTATAACTGTTAATATCACAGTATTAAACAAATTTTTTGGTGATTTTTTTTTTTTTTTTTTTTTTTTTTTTTTTTTTTTTGTGGATATTTGTTAATAAAAAATTTGTAGAGAAAAAAATAAAAATCATTTGCACAGATTTTAAGTAGGTGTCTGAAATTTTGAATGTCATTGTACCATTGCAACAGATGGAGTTGGTACATTTTCTTCGTAAAAATGTCTGGAGTCCAACTATGGCAATATTTAAATAACAAGGCTCCCTTTTTTCTTTTTCTCCTCCCTGTTTTTGCAATAGTTTGTAGTTAGATATGTAATTGTTATAGAATAAAAATCTAGCAGTTGGTATCAAAGTCCAGTTAAACCTAAGTGAATAGTGAAAAATATTTTCCAAGAGTATCTCCAAAATTTTTGTTAATTAGTGTTACTTCTTTGCTGTGGTCTTTCATCTCCATTTAAATATATATATTAAAATAATACTGAAACTTGCAGATAGATTACAGACTTACATGCTTTAATTATCAGCAAAGGAAATCTTAAACTCTTTTTTGAAAATGTAAGAATTATCTAATGTAAAAAATTTATAGTTGTATTCCGGTTAAAAGCCACTGGCATTTTTATATTCACAGCTAAGAAACTGCACTGGATTTCAAGTAACTGTCCAGAAATTAAATAAATATAATGAACAGTTTTGGAAATAGTCGTGAAAAATCTCGGTCTTTAATTACCACAGTAAGAAATTATTTTAAATTATAATAATTTAAAACTGCTTTGTTGGAAGTTAGCCCTTTACAGTCTAAATATAATTGTGCACACTCTAGCGTCTGCTGTGAAGGTTGGAAAGCACAAACCTTAACCAAAAGTAGCACATATGCTGTAGAACTTTCACATGTGAAAAAACTGTAATTTCTCACGATGTCTAGACTTTTCAAAGACAGCTGTCTCAGACTGTAGTGCAAGTAGGCTCCTGGGTGCCTCAGTAGAAAAGTCCAACACTGAGCTGCTGTGGTGCCTGAGTTTCTTCTCAAGTACTTGTATGTTCATGAAGCTCCAGCACAGCCTGGCTGGTGAAGGCTAAGCACCTGGATATCCCTCTCTGGAGGTGACTGGAGCTTTTAAGACATTTACATCTTTCTTCTCTAGGTTATACTGGTCACATCCCAGATTTTATAGCCTTAGGGGGTTGCTTGGCCTGTTCTACAACTTCAACTCCTTGCTCCCTTTTCCATCAGTGAGCATGTAATGAGGAAATAAGGCTGTGATGGTAACTGGGTCCACATGTGTGGAAATGGAAGCAACTCACTGCATTGCAGTAGAAACTGAGCTGAAGAGGCTTATGAAGTTATAGAATAATCTGATTTGGAGTTATTTTAAAAGCCTCAAAATCTATTCAGAGGTAAAAGTGCTACTAAAATGTTTCTTACAGCAAAATGTAGAGAAGCAAATGCAGTTGTGCTATGAAGACATCATGAGCTTGTATCCATTTCTCATCAGCCTAATCTATTTGGTTCAGGTGTAGACAGCTCTTTACTTGAGAGACATTTAGAAAGAACAATGCTTTAAAAATTAAGGGAAAAGTAGGATAAGGAAGAGAAGCATAATAGGAAATTTTTACCTATTGCCTTCATGAGTCTGAAACACCATCGTGTCCCACAGCCACATTGGCCATGAGCAGCTTTGAATACCTACACATGGGCACATGTGGGGTTTCTTTCTGGTGGATACTTTTGGGTTTGTATATCTGATTCAGACAGGAAGGCAACATGTCTCACATTCTCAAGTTGGAAAAGTGGTTCCAGGACTTGGCCCACTTCTACACGCCCAAAAGAAGCCATCTAAACAATACTGGATGTGTCCTTTCATCCTTCACAAATGTAACAGACACAAAATAAGTGATAAAAATAGTATTCATGTTGTTAAAATCTGTTTAGGAACTTCATCTAGGTCATAAGTGAACTGTGTAGCATACAAAACAAGCAATACAGTGAAACAAACAATAAGCATAATATGCCTTTCTTGGGACAATTGGAAAATTATTGGCATAGCCATGAGATTGTTGTGGTCAAAGGTAATTTTTGCTATTCCATCTGAGTTTGGTAAAAATTTGGTTCAAAATAAATCTACATTTCTGAGAGAAAAAGCAAGAGAGAAACAGCATATAAATTCCTTGCTAATGGAAGATGGCTTTATATTATTTTTAGACTACTGCAGTCAATATAGAGGAATAGAGGGACATTCTGGTCTAGTCCTCTGCTATTACAGTTAATCTCTTTCACTTAATCCTATTCAGATCTGTATTAAATTCCACATTCAAATATGGTGTGAATTGCTGTTACTAATGATGAGACCAGTAAAAGGTGATAAACTGGCTGAATGGGTAGCCAGTTGTCATAATTCCAAGTAAAATGTTGGACAGAGGGGAGGAAAGATGCCAGCAGGAAAAAGGCATCTAATGAATTTGCTACAGAAAAACAAAACCCAGATGCTTGAGAAATCAGCATAAACTGCATAGGATAATAGGATAATTCAGTCTGGGAGCAGCCTCAGGAGGTTCTGTGCTCTGGTCTTTTGCTCAAAGCAGGGCCAACTCTGAGGTCAGACAAGGCTTCTCAGGGCTTTGCCCAGCTGGTAGTTGAACACCTCCTGAGATAGAGACTGAATGAACACTCAGCCAACCTGCAGCACTGCTTGTCTGTGCCCCTGGCAGAAAAGTTGGAAATGAACAGTAAAACAGGTATTTGGCAATAGCTGAGAGGACAGCAACTTGCTTGGATTTAAGGCATGGTTTCTGTTGTTTCATTGCTGCTTAGCTAAAATCATCTTGGGAATATGCCTCAGTAATCTCACATCTGTTTTCTCAGTTCTAGACTCTCAGTCCTTTGAACTCAACACTGAAGAGAGTAAATGTGCCTATGCAGCTTTTATATTTGAGTTCTGTTTAAGCATATATTTCATGAAAAAGTAATACTTAGTCTTCTCGGGAGGGAGTGCTAAATTCTTCTAATTATATGGAATAATATCTGTTTTGTTCTTGAGGTCTATTATTCCTGTCACAGACTAGAGAATATTTTCACATCTGCATTGTTTCTATTAGAAAGAAATGGTTAATACTATTAATTTGCTCGTACTAGGGAAGTGGTTGCCCAAATGAAATTTGAAGGTATTGAATATGGGAGATTTTACATCTAATTGTATATATTCTCTGAGCATTACTAAAATCCAGAGTTAATTATTGTACCAAAGCAAAACCCTCTAGGGATGAGGTAAGATTGGTTTATGGACCATCATGAGGCACAGTGGGAGTCTTTTGTGGAAAATTTTCATTTAAACTTTCTCTATTACCTTCTTTTGCATTGTGACCAAAAAAAAAAAATGGCCTGTCATAATTTCTTTCCATGACAAAGCTGGGGAGTTCTTTAAAAATGAGAGTTACTGTAAAGGTCATCTAGTCCAGCTCTGCTAGTCTAGATTTATTCCTTACTGCATAGAATATAATGGTCTGAAAGTGTAATTTTATATGGTCTAGAGATGTAGATCTATACATTAATAAAGCTCTCAGCTCGGAACATTTCCTAATTTCCTTTCACATCCCTATTCTGTATTTTTTTCTGTTATCTATTTTGTAGACTCATTCCTGATTGTATCCTGCTTTTATTACCTGATAGAGGACCATTGCCTTTGTAGGTATTAGCATTGTTTGTACATCAGTAAGCTACATTATCTGTAGCTGGTACAATCACAATACCACAGTTTTATTTTTTATTAATGTGGAATAAGTGATTTAGTCCCTCGGTTATTTCCTTTTGATAAAGAAGAAATCAAGTGCAGCACATTGTAGCAGAGAAGTTTATGTCAGGTGTAGCACAGAGAGGGCTCATGAGTTACCACTGCAATATCGTGGGGAGTGTCACATCAGGAGAACTTTGATCTAGGGCCTGACTTCTCTACTGGCTCTTCTCTGTTCTCATTCCTGCACAAGGGAAAGGGAGAATACCAGGACTATGAAAGCATTTAACCAAGGACACTGGCTGGCATGTGTCATGGAAATTTGGCATTCTAAAAAACTTGTACTTGAGTGGTGGAAGTGTTGTTTGAATTAATGGAGCACATATGTTTGTTTCAGAGTGCCATTTTATCAAAATGCTTTGACAAAGAGCCGCATTGTTTCTGAACAAGGAATTTTTTCCAAGGAGTGGTTTTGACTCTGCAGGAGGCTCTGCCCCATTCCTCTGCCCCACTTACACAGTGGTGGCCCCTGGAGCCTGTTGCTAACACACAGTATGGGAGGTTGTCTGGTTCCACCTGGGAGGAAAATGGCTTTTTGCAGCACTGCGGCTGCTGAACTGAAGCTGTTTTATTAGGTGTTTCTGTTTTACTGGAGAGAAGTGCTTGTTGCTTAGTGCCTGATCCATGAGTCAGCCAATCCGTCTCTGCTACTGGGCTGTGGAGGAAAAAGCCGCCTGGTATTTTTCATAAAGCAATGACTGCTCTTTGTCCACTTCTCAAGTATATCCCTTTGCTTTCAGATTAACCCAAATAGATAGCATTTCCAACACTACAGAATTTTGACTTTAGAATGACGTGTAAAACTTCTTGTAAGCTGGTTTGTACCTATGAGGTCACCATGGCCAGCTCAGAATTGAAAAGATCTAATGTTATCTTCCCCCACCTTCTGCAAAGGACTGCTTCATCTTATGCTTAGAGGAAATTTTACTGAATTCCAGCAAGTAATGAGACTTTTATCCTGGAATGAGCTGTACTTTTTCTTCCTTAATTCATAAGGGCAATGGAAGTATTTGGTATGAATTTTAACAGAATGTATATTTCCTGATATACAGAAACTCTTTCATTCTTTTCTCCCTGAAAAATTCCCCTCAAGTGAAAGCCAAAAGGAGTTTCCTGTTTCTTTCACCAAAGCATATTATGTCCAAGTGCTAACAGAGAATAGCTTGCTATAGTATATCTTCCTTAAAGCAGAAATCTATTTTCTCAGAGCACCTACGTCCTCTGCATTTTTTTCTGTCACACAATCAGACAGAGCAGTATGAAAGAGATCTTGCTGAGGGGCACAATCAGAGGTGTTGCTCACTCCTCCTGCAGAAGGAGGTGCCTGTGCTTGTCACCATAAGCAAGAACCAAGGTGTTGTAAGGAGGCATGGGACTTTTATTCTAGGCTAACGATTTTCCCTCTTCAAAGACTGTGGGCTTGGTGCAAGATGTTGTTAATGCCCTGAGGGTGACTTCTGTTTTACAGCAGTTTGTTTTCTTCTGAGAAGGTCCAAGATTGGCTCAATGTTGTGCCACTTTTCTAATCCAATAATAGGTCAAGAATAAGTTTCTTAAATGTGCTTGGATAGTCTTGTTGTCTTAATGTTTAGATAAGCATAAGAGGAAAACCTACCTTCCCTATGAATAACAGAAATAACCAAGATTTTTCCTGGAGGAAATTGCAGAGTTCGATATCTGCTTGGAGAGACATAGCAGCAGGGCACAAGACTTCTTAAATGCCTTTGAGGTGATTTGTCTCAGACACTGTGAAAGGACAAAAGGCAATGGACAAAAATTGAAATATAGGAAATTCCAATAAATATAAGAAGCAGATACTTTTACTGTGAGGGTGGTTTAACTGGAACAGGTTGCCCCTGGAGTTAGTGGAGTCTCCTTCTTGGAGATACTAAAAATCCAACTGGATACAGCCCTGAACAACCTCTTCCTGGGTCTGCTTTGAGCAATGAAGCTGGATAAAATTATCTCCAGGGCTCACTTCCTGCCTCATTTGTTTTGTGGTTTTTCTGACTGGTCCATTCTCATCAGTAAAAGACTGAACTGGGAACTGATAGGGAGTAGAAATAAGAATAAAGGGTTAAATACTGTTCTGTAACAGGTGATAGTTTAGTTTCTGTTTTCCTTCTTAAATGGGTGCACTCGAAACAAACAGTGATGGAGCAACTGATGCATCTTGGACTTTTGCCATTAAAGGATACATACAGAAGGATTTTTGAATCCTCCATTTCTCTCCTAGATTTCTTACTGTCAATAAAAAGTAGTGTGGGAGGTACCAAAATTATATATTTCAAAGTAGATGTAGAGCAGAAGAATGATCTCAGAATAAATTATTCTAATGAACAGCACTTGTCTACTTTAACTTTTTATTCTCATTTGCTTTAGGCAGCTATGTCATTTCTGCAGTCCTTGTTGTGTCAGTCGAAAAGACTGAGGGAATAGAACTCTCATTTAAAGTTAATGTTGTCTAGGAGTTTTACTGTTTGATATTTCTGTTAAAGAGTTCTGTGGCTTAGTGGTTAGGAAGGAAAATCTTTTGCTGGTGGTGGAAAGCAGTGCCACTGTATATTATTTTTCCAAATAGCCTAAAGATTTAAAAAATTATTTTATTTTTGCATTTATTATACTAACAACTTCACACAAGATGTTTTCACAGCTTCTGCAATTGCTAAGTTGTATCCAGCTACTGTAACATTTGACACAGACCTCCCCCAAATGATAAGAAAACACAGAAATGGGAGAATGAATAAGAATCCCTGAGCAGAAAAGCTGTGATTGCTATCACATTTTAGATGATCATACTTCTGCCCTTAGCTAGCCTATTCTTCTTAGACAAGCAGACATAGGAGCAGTTGTATCAAAAGAATAGACATCTTTGATATTATCAACCCTTGTAGACTGTGTGATAAGGAGACTATCCTGCACAGCTCATACAGCCATTGCTCACCTCAGAGGCAGATAAAAAGTTGGCAGCTTCAAGATCTCAGCTTTTTTTTTTTTTTTTTACAGTAAAAAACTCTTAAGGCGCATACATGCTGTTTCTTTCTCCTAGTGATCTTTAACAAAATGCAGGAATGGAAATCTGCCACTGATTGGCAGAAGGTTTCAAACTTTCTGATCTGACAGAGCTCTTCCCTCATCATGTCTTTGTAACAGAGTCTTTGAAAACTTTATTTTCCACAAATATCCATGAAAATGATTAGTACTGTCTGCTATAAGTTCTTAATGGAGACTAAACAAGATGGTAAAAAAAAGATTTTGGCAAAATCCTTTGTTGCAAGTACCCTTAAGCATGAGATGTTAATACTGATGCAGAGTGTGACATTGTATCTCAATAGGTTTGCATTTTCCCCTTTTTCATTCTTCTTTTAGCTCTGAAATTTTGGATCTCAACACACCAAATGCAGAGAAATGTGTATGTGGTATATCAAAACTGTGAAAATAGAACATTGCCAGTGTTCTCAAAGCACTGAGAACTATCTCTCAAAGTGAGAGATCAACTATATAATTGGCAGAACCAGCTTTCTTTTTTTTTCTCAGATACTGGCTTTTCCATCTGTAGAAGAAAGTTCCAGTAATCAGATATGTTTGTTACAAGCTACCCTTCTGAAATTAGAGAAAGCTATCTTACAGTGACAGAGGGGAATTGCCTGCCTGTAAACAGTTCCTCAGTGTCTAAACTTGCAGCTTGAGAAAAATTTGATTTGACCCAAGCTCTAAATAAAGCTTTAAAGATATGTGCCATTTTCCCTTCCAATCTGAGCTCAGATTTGGGTAGAAGGATTGGATATTATTTTTTCCATAACCTGGTTCTCTCTTCCAGCTTTTTTAAAATGAGTGAGTGAAAAATCCCTGAAGAATAGTGGACAAACAAAAAAGCTCTTGAATGAGAATTTTAGGAGCTGTCCAATTTAGTACTAGTTGCTATGACCTATCTGTTCCTTCAGAGGATCTTCTTTTTTTGGTAGACTTTCAAATTCTGTAACCATGAAGAAGTTTATATGAACAATTAGAATATATTTGTTTTTTGGACATAGGTGTAACATTCTGTTGGTCACAGAGCTACTTTATATTAGATCTTAGAGAAGCTCTAGGGAACAGCTTGACCTCAAATCTTTAGACATCTTCCTCAAACTCCTGAAGTTTGTCAAAATAGCTAACCTTCTCAAATTTATCATTTCAATCACCAGTGTATTTGCTTTCTAATTTTATTTGAGCTATCAACTGGAATAGAAGTTTTCTAACTTTCATCATAACAGTTTTATCAAACATTCTCCTCTTCTGATAGCAGTTTCACTCCAATTTATTAGTAGTATTGAAAGACCACTTTATTAACTTTCTTATTTGGCATGAAACAAATAAATTCATCGAAACTTAAATAATTTCACACTTTCATTTAAATACTTTTTTCCAAATAGAGTGCTTTGAAATTACTACTAAATAAGTTTATAATAAATACATTTTCAGGCTTCTGAACATTAATGATTTACTTTCAATCTTGTTTCACTTCTGAGCAAATACAGAGCAGTCACAGTACTAACCAATAATAAATACTTTCTCCCCAGAAGAAACCTGGATAACTCTGAGAATGAGACAAAAACATGATAGTCTCATTTTTTGAAAATGTTGTGTTATACATACGAAGATGCTGATCTGTGATTGTGTGCATGCAGACAGCATTGACTATGCCACCTATACAGGATTATTTTCTTGCTGAAGAGCAAGTACAGTTACAGGCCAGGGGTGATCTCTTTAGTTAGTATGAGCCTCCACCTGCAAGTTTTTTACAAGATAGCTGCATTGCTGTGCTACAGTCCTAGAAGGCTGGCCCTTGGGCAGGTTGCTCTTTACAGGTGTGCAGCCTGCTGGCCTTTTGGAACTCTGTCAATCATTTTGAAGACTGTTAAAGTAAATACAACCACAGAACAAGTCTGGTAATGAACAGTTGCAGGAAGAGAGGAACTGTTATGGCTCTTCCTTGCACAATGAAATCTCCATTGGCTCATGGAATTTGCAGCTAAGACCTCAGAAAGGTAGGGCTAGAGGCATGCTAGAACCTTAGTAAAAAAAAACAAACAGACAAACAAGCAGAAAACCCCACCCAAAAAACCCGCACAAAAGCCAAAACATCAAACCAGAAATACAGAATAAAACCTTTAATAAATGGTGTTTTATTCCTCTTAAAATACATGTCCTTTGAGGCTGCTAATAGGAAGGGCAGACATATATATTTTAAATACTTTGATACTCTCCTTAGAGATGCATTTGTCAAAGGGCTTAGTCTAGCTGTATTATTAAATAGAACAAGCGCAAAGATCACATATTGCAGGAGAAGGTCATTGTGTCAAAAAAACCCTCACTGAGTCTTAGTGTATTCAAAGGAATTTTGATATGTGTTAAACATAAAGTGACACCTTGCTTTTGGGTAATAAGAAGTTTTTCTAGTTGTATTTTAGATGGCTGGAAAGCATATAATTCAAAATATGATTAAACGATTTCAAATTTTCTTCAGGAGTGCCAATTTCCACTTGTCTTAAGGTACTAATCTAATCTTTTCCGTGACCCTCTTGTTTCCATTTTTCTCATTATTTTCAGTTACTAACAACTTTCTTTAATATGGAATGCTGCTTTCTATTTCATTTCATGCTTGCTCTCAGAATTAGCAGAAAAGATGGATTCTTGGAAACTGGGACAAGATGTTTATGAAAGCAGTTACTCAAACCTCAAGGTGTATCAGAATCAAAATTCAGTGAACATACAGTGGATCTGGCTTTGTGGGCGAGTGATTAAACAGTGTCCTATGGCAAGTTTGCATTAGTACAGGTAAATTTCTTCCCTTGGTATAAATCCGTGTTTTCAGAGCTCATGGAATTTAGAACGGCACTAAACATTATCTTACAGTGGGTAAGAGGCTGTAGTTTGCATTCAGTGAGTTCCTAAAAAATCAACAAAAGAAGCATTTCTAGATTTCATCCTCACTTTTTTATTATTGTTGTTTTCTAATTACATATATTACATATACATTTTCTGAGTTAAGAAAAAAGACAGTGCTGTTTTTTGCAAAGGATGAACTAACTTGAAGCCTGAAGTCTATGAAAAATAATCTAAAGTGTTAAAATCACTGCAGTTGAAATAGTTCCCAGAACTTCACTCAGTTGTAGAATTTGCCCCTAATTATGATTTAATTCAGTGAGCTAATTTAGAATAATAACTGAATTTAATAAAACATTTCTATTTTTGAATATAACACAATGTATGGAAAAATGGTTAGACATGTAAATTACATACTTTCTTCCTGTTAAAAACTGATACCCCTTCATTACCCTTTCTTCCCAAAAACTGACTCAGAAGTTAAGAGGTGTGAACTGAGGTTTGCAGGTTCAATTTATAGACAAAACATCTAAAGAGAAGGCTTTTCATATTGTTCTCACCTGCTCTCAGAATCACTTGTGAGAAAATGGAGCAGAAATTTTCCTTTTCTGTTTTGACACTGTGAAAATAATAGTGCAGGAAAGGCAAACAGCAGAATGAAATTGTCTGAGTTGTGAACTGAGAAGCGCTAAAGTTTGGGATTTGTGTGTATGTGTATATTTTCCTCCACTTTGAATTAAGTAAGATTTTCAGAGGGAGTTATTTACGCACTTCTGCTCAGTCAGTCTGTTATTCCTGAGTCATTAAGATCTCTTCTAGTCCTTTGCAGGTTGAAATGTTTTGTGTGATATAAGAGAGATGGTGTTGCTGTCTTGTTGAGAGCTGGTGGTGATTTAATTAGTATCAGTAGCAGAAGAAAACGGACAAGAGCCAGGGAATGAAAATGAGTGTGACCCTTTTTTACTTCCCAGTGGAGGCCTACTTTGACCCACTGAGGTAGCAATATAGCGGAGTAGTTTTTGTCAGATATGGTCTCCAAGGGATCAGCACATCCAGCAAGTCAGTTAAATTTTTTAATTACACTTAATTATTGTCTTGCTGGTAATTTTTCCCAATGGGCATGTTAGTTTTTGCTTCATGAAAATCTCTCAGCTGTGAGGCAAGAGATCCCTTTGAAGCTGAGTCTGCTGCACGTGAGCTCACGGGGTTGGGAAGCAGGGAGGAGAAAATTAGAATAGAGCTATTAAGGTTGGAGAAGAACTGCCAAGATCATCGAGTCCAACATTTGACCAAACAATATCATGTCAATTAAGACATAGAACTAAATGCCATGTGCAAAAACCAAAGCTGCTCCTTGAATTGAACCTAGTCTTGTAAACTAGGGAGAGGGTTTGACTTACGTACTAGGAACAGGATTTGGGACTGCAGAGCTGTCAGTGCTTTTTGCTTCGATTTATTTTTACCAAGTGGCACAAAAGTATTGATTTCTGTATTGATTCCTGGCAACCTGAAATAGGAAGTTTTAATACTCCGACACTCTAATGTAGCCTTTTCTTAGTTTTAAGACTGATACGTTTATCTGCCTTCCTAGAAAACTAAAATTCAAACCAAATGAAAGTCTTTAAATTTTGGCTGATTATTTACAGATTTATTTAATTTTTTTTGTTCACTGGAAATTGTGCTTATCTGAGTCAAAGTTTTTAAAGAGAAATGGTTATAAAATGTGTTAATATTTACTGATGTTATTAATAAGCTAAGATCTTAAAAAGAGGAGCAATTTGCATCCTGTCTCATTGTTAAGGGAGCGGGTTAGTTTGTGGGAGTGGATCAGCTGGAGGGAAATACTTCCACTTAAACCTGGTGAAAAAATAAAGTTCTAGTTCAGACTTTTTATTTGGGAGACATTTTCCCAGTTGTGATTTAGCAGAATTTACTGGTGTCTTTCAGAATGCTAGACCTGGCTCTCAGAAAATTGTCTGGTGGTCTAATGGCCATTGTGTGAATACTTCCACACCTGCATTAGGCAGTGTATCGTTTTGCATACTTACATATAGATGTCAATAATGCATTATTTAGTGTATACATTAGAAATACATGGGCTGTGTAGTAGCTTCATTTTCATAGTAAACAAAGAGAGATTCCTTCTTTATTAACAGGAGAAGAGTGACCATTTTGGACAGAAACTACAGTTGGTTTGGCAGCTTAATTGGAGATCTGTTTTGAGATGTTTCACAGTGTGCTTTTGCTTTACAACCTTATGAACAGGTGAACTAAAATCACCTTTTTTCTTTGGCCTAGACATCTCATGGCTGGTGTTACCTGATATGACTTAACTTTTTTTTTATTGTAAGTATGTGGTTGAATATAAATACCGTATTTTCACTTCTTTCGTTTTGATTTTCTTGCAGACATTTCAGCAGTCTTCTCTACAGCAGAAAAGTAAAAAGAAGAACAAAGGTAAAAAATAAATTCATTTTCATATATGGGTAGGAAGGGAATTGCCAAGATTAATTTTATGGTATTGCAGTATGTGAGGAACTATAACTTGTTAGCTCCAATAAAATGTTCAGTTCAGTTGATCGTGTTGAGAATGTATTAGTCCATTACTGATGTCTCAAACTTTCCTAATGCTCCTCTACCTTCATGTATCTGCTTTTATCTTTTTTTTTTTTTTGAATACTTAGACTCTAGCCTCTTTGGGGCCAGGGTTGGTTTTTCCAGCTGTGTTCAGGTAATGCCTCACTGCAGCACTTGCTCATTACCTACGCTCTCAGGTAATTTATATCACAGTAAATTTTCCTCCTTTGATTTTGAAGTACAAAGGCCTTAGGAACTGTTTAGTTTCAAAAAGAGCTGCAAAGAGAGGTTTGTGAACACCTGTGAACTACTTTAATAGTTATATTTGGTAACCAAGAGGGAAGTACATGAATTTATATGTTGTGCACTTTATTCTCATGTGAAATATTAATATTAATAAATTAATAAAAATATTAGTAAGCATTTTTCTTACTTTTAAATATCTTGCCTTTCTTTTCTCTACAGAGTCTTCTGGTCTTCTGTCTTCTCTTTCTGTGTTGCCTTTTTTTTTTTTTGGTCTTATCCATAGAGAATGAGCTCTGAGATGCTGAACGGAGATTTGTTTGATTTGCTTTGGCTTTTAACTTATGGTGGTGTGCATAAGCTTTTTGGTCAAAATAGAATGCTTTTAATATTTTTCATGGCAATTTGAGTTTGAAATTTTTATTAATTTTCTTTAAACAGATCTATAGTGCTTTCTGACTAGGTATGTTGTTGATTTAGTGGACAAATCAAATGCTTTCACATCACCTCATTGTCATTTTCAGCTCCTCTTGCTGGTAAAAGCAAAAGACGGATCTCATGTAAAGATCTTGGTCGAGGGGACTGTGAAGGCTGGCTTTGGAAAAAGAAAGATGCCAAAAGTTATTTCTCTCAAAAATGGAAAAAGTACTGGTTTGTGCTGAAGGACACGTCTCTATATTGGTATATCAATGAAGAGGTAAACATCTGAATTCATTGTCTCAGTGAATACTTTATGTAGTGCTGTAGTCATGATTTAGTGGGAAAAAAATGCTTTCAGTGCTTATATATGTTAATGACTTTATTCACCCAAATAATCGTACTGAAATTAATATTAACTGCCTGAAAAAATTACCATGAAGGTTTTGAGATATTTGTTGCTTCTAATCCACCTTTTACTACATGGAAAAATAACACAGTTTTCTGTGTCCTCATGACACCAGTTTAGAATAAATTTATCCTCGAACTCTTGAAAGCGAAAAGGTAATTACTTAATCCTGTCATTCAGGGATTAGTTGTTAGTCATAGGAGTGTAAACTTTAATGATGTGCTGCCTGGTGTTCCTTGTTTATCTCTGCTAGGCAATTAAGGGAGATAGTTCTGTTTTCTCAGTTCTGTTCACTTGTTGTTTATTCTTTGTAGCTTTTGATATGATTTCACTGCTTATATATACTGAACTTAAAAGCACAGGAGCATCCCAACTGAGTTGTGTGCAGCTTTGATTATGCAACATTTTCTGCATTGGTACACATTTACTATATCAGCTTTAGCTGCAAAGCTGTTTGCCAGTGTTAGGATACCTTGAGTTTTAATCCTATTAGACTCATTAGTAAATATGCTGAGATGAAACCATTGTTAACATCTGCATACACTCTGTCCTGGACTTGTTCTTTTAATCTCAGAAAGCATTTTTACATAACCTTTTCAAAGTAATCCCCAATTTCTCCCTGAGTAAACAGAAAGCAAGTTGTTCCATGGCCAGAGTTCTTGAAGCCTGTTTTCTTAGACTCATTCCATTTGTGCCTTGATCTCAAACTTCAGATCAGTAACTCAAACTCCCTCCTCTCCATTTTCCCTCCCTTGGCTACTACAAGGTTTTCATGGGGGCAGTAATTGATGGCTACAAGTGCAGTGAGTGGTCAGCAGCCGGGTTCAAGGAGCAGCTGGAACCTCTGAGCTGTGCCATACTTCCCATGTGGAGGGCAGTGCTCTCAGCACCTCTGTCTCCACCCCCAATCCCAAGTTTCCCTGGAATTTTCTGAGTTTCAGTTATTTTTGAGACCTCAGCTCCCTCAGCACAGTGTCTGTAATCACCAGTAGACCCAAAGGCTGGTGGGGTGTGCCTCAGTGGCAGGTGGACAGACAAACCAACCCTGCTCTTGCCAGAACTCTGTTCTTCTAGGCAACCATTCAAAAAAGAATTAGCAAGATTATTCTAAACAGTGTCTTTTTGATTTTAAAATACCTGCTAATGCATAACCTGTTAGAACCGTGTACCTTCCACATAATGACTCCAGCTCCAGTTTTACATGCTGATTTGTGCCTTTTACTTATTTTTAGGAAGGCATATATAATCGTATGGACTGCATACGTGGTGTAAATAGTCATTTAAACTCTTAGGAAAATATGCATATTCATGGAATTCCTTCATATACGTTTGTGTGTTTTCCAGCTTCATTTCTATGACCCTGTATTAATTTTACATGCAAAGTTATGAGCAGTTAAATAACAGAATTCATGTTATTGATGTAATAGTAGCTTAATATAAATAATGCTTTCAAACTGTGAAAAGTCAAGGGAGATTGCATAGCTGATAAAATAAACTGTGTAAATCTTCAGAGGAGAGGGGAGGAAGGTCAGATATATTCTGGGTGTTGCAGAGAGATGAAAGTAGCAGAAGAAGATACTGTGCCTCTTAGCTGTAATACATAAAAATGATAAACAACACCCATTGAAATTGCTTTTTTTCTCTGTTTCTTCCACTAGGCTGCATTTCTCCTTACTAATGAGTCCATTTTCCCCAAAAACGAACTAATTACAATAACTAATTGACTGAATACATTTGGTCATTTTGTATATTTTCAAATGTTGTTTCAGCTGTGAAATTGTTTCAGAAAACTGAGTTTTTAAAATTGTATTTTTCACCAAGGGATCTATCTTGCTACTTCGGCAAAAGTCCCAGTGACTTCTGTGCGAGGTTTGCCAAAGCAGAGCAGACTCTAGCATTCCTTTTGTAAGAACCAGGCAGGTGAAAATATTTCTAAGTTTTCAGCATGGTGGGGGTTTTTCCTGGCACTTTAGTTACAGTAATATCTGGAACTGTCTTTGCAGGATGAAAAAGCAGAAGGATTCATCAGTCTACCTGAATTTAAAATTGACCGAGCCAGTGAATGCCGCAAGAAATAGTAAGCATGCTTAAAAATAATGCAGTGATACAGTAAATAAAGTACAAACAAAGGAAATGGTTTTCCCTTAAAACAGGGAGATAATGGACTTTGTTATAATTGTCATGAGGTTGTATCACAGAATAAGCTCATACGGAAAAAGCAAATTAATTTTTTGTGTTGTGTGTGTCATCTTGCCCAAAGAAGGCTGTTTTTTTCACTTCATCATGAACCACAGTGCTTGACTAGACCAAAATGAATTATGAGCAAGAAGACTGCTTGGCTGCTTCCGTCCCTTTATTTTGCCAGTTTTCCTTTTTTTTTTTTTCTTTTCTACTTGGATTTGCTGTTGTTTTAGTTTGTTGGGGGTTGGAGGGTGTCTGTGTGCTTTATACTCAGTAAAGAGCTTTAAGCATAATATAGAGACCATCCAAATAAGAAAGTCCCCAAGTTCATGGCCAGGCATCAATATTTAATATAACTCCAAATTAGTTATAGTTAGTATCATCTCCAAGTTTGCTGAGACATTATTTCAGTCCTGAGGCAGGGTAACAAAAAGAGGATGACAGTGATTTGTTGGATTTTTGTTATATGACCTAAAGATCTCAAAGAACATTTCTTCTCACCTGTTCATGCTGCTATCCAGATTTGTGCCATTGCACAAATCCATTTATTATTTAGATAAATTCAAGTATATGTAGCGGTGTGACAGATGCATGCTCCCATAGAGATATTTTTAGAGTAATTAATTTTTTTTCCCTTTGCCTTATAATGATTTGTATAGTTTTTTGAACAAGACTGTAATTGCTGAAATTCGTGCAAAACATTATTTTCAAATGTAAAATGGTATGAGTTGTAGTACCTACGGTTCTACAGAAAGCAAGAAAGCACCAACCTTGTATGAGTTGATCTATATCTCTTCAGGATATTGAACTCTACACTTCAAGGTGGTCTCAAAGGACAGAAGATAAAAATTGCATTAAAAAAAAAAAGAAGATACATTAGCTTGAGCCTGTTGCTAAAGTGCTTCATTGTTTCTTTTTTGTTGGGGCGGCAGCATAAAGTCAACTCATTTTTCAGAACTGCACACTGCTTAAATTGGTTTGGTTTGGTTTGGTTTTACTTGATTTAGTGTCTACTGAATAGCAGCACATAAAACGTGGTTATTAAGATTCTTTGCGTGGGTGGCAGATAAAGAGAAAAACTGTCTAAGAATCCAGATGACAGATGCTGTAACAGTTTTAAGAAGTCCAGTTTTAGGTCCCAGTAACTTGATGATGTCTTACTAAACCGAGCAGATGTTGCTGTACATCTGCTTTGACTTGCATAACACTGGTATGCTGTCATGTGTTAGAGGAATCCCTTCAGTCTCAATGTTAGGTTACCTTCTCTAGCAGTAACTTTCCTGTTAGCAATTTCATTTGTCCAATTTCTAAAACATAGATATGTGTACATCTGTGTGCACACAGACACGTATATTGAAAATTGCAAGCATGATAAGCATGACAAACATCATTACCATTTTTCTGAGACACAAATGATTAGAGTGAGAATTATTAGATTACATTATATATATGTGAGTGTATATATATAAAATCCATTATGTCTCAGAAAAAAGGTGATGATGCTCATCATATATTATGTTTGCAGTTCTCTTTATTTTCTTTGGGACTGTTACATTTTTTGTTCTTAAGAGACACCTCCATATTATTCTTAAAATTATTCTTCTCTACTGTAAATTATTCATTATTTCAAATGCATTTGCTGGGTCTTCAGGTACTTCACCATAAATCTTTATCCAACATAGATTCTTTCTAGTATTCTTAAAAGATTCTTTCTAGTAATTTATTTCGTATTATGTATGAAATGCAGTAATTCTCTCAGCCCAGTCATGTTGATTACTTTGGTGGAAAGGAAAGATGAGATGTAATTGCCCATTGCTTAGGATGACCTCACGAACACACTGTTGATTTATGAAAGCTTTTCAGAAGTCAATCAGCACATCACATTTTCCTGCTTGAAATACAGTCATTAAAGTTAAAGGTAATGTCAAAGTCACTGGGATGTGAGAAATCACAAGGATTGAAAATTTTACTTTTATATTGAATTAATTGTTTAGTCATTTTTCTTTTCAGAAAAAATTGACAGTATATGCATATCAGCAAAATTACCCAATACATAAAATTATATCCTTAACTGATGAACTTTATCAAGTTCATCAGTCAAGTACACTGAAGGTGATGGTTGAACAATTATTTATGCACATAGGAATCAAAGATTATTTAGAAGGGTAGTTGAAGAGCACTTTACTTGGTGAAACCTGGCACAATCCTAAAAGTTGTATGTTCATATACTGTTTGAGGGCATGCAGCAACTCAGAAATATTAACTCATCTCATTCCTTGGTGACCATGTGAGCTTGCATTTCAGAAAAATTAAAAAGAGTTGTGCCATTACATTTTTTAATTATGTTTTTCCTCTACAGTGCATTCAAAGCCTGCCATCCTAAGATCAAAAGTTTTTATTTTGCTGCTGAACATCTAGATGATATGAACAGGTAAGGAAATCTAGCAAAGTTCAAGGACCCATTCCTTAAATGTGACACTTCTTGAAGCTACTAATAACACAGGTATAATGAATTACTTGTTACTCTAAAAAGATAAGTTTAATTGCTGAGAAAATAGGTGCAGAGTAACATTGTTTCTGACTGGCGTTGTATGTTAATTATTCAATTAATGCAAAAATTACCTCTTTTTTAATACAAAGGTTTGAAATCTTTAGAAACATGATTCCGTGTTTCTAAAAAGAAATAAAT
This sequence comes from Zosterops lateralis, assembly GCF_965231275.1. NCBI lineage: Eukaryota > Metazoa > Chordata > Aves > Passeriformes > Zosteropidae > Zosterops > Zosterops lateralis. Next base: position 15,201,879 of record NC_139763.1, on the reverse strand, counting down.
AAAGTTTGTGAAACAGCATCCAAACACAATTTCAGAATTCCAGGTTTCTGGAAGTGGCTGTGTGGCACCTCCGAAGGTGAGGTCTCTCCAACTCTGCTTCCTTATATTCTCCCAGACACGTGTGATGCTTCTTCTGGGAGTCCTTCTGTTTCTTGCCCTGGAGGGAATAAGAAGTTGGAGAAAGATTTAAAGAAGTCACTATTTTTTTATGCCAGTCATGAAAAAGGAGTGGAGGTTACAAGTAATGAATTTTGCAGATTCTCTCTACTTCCATGAATTTTGAAGTGACATTTTGGTTGTATTGGATTTGATAGGGAAAATTTCAGCACTTCAAAAAAGAACAAGGACTTAAGTCTTAGTTCTTTTGTATTGAATTTTACTGTATCTCTTCTTGGCCACTTGTGCAATTTTTCAGAAAAATTATTGAGACTTCAGCACAAAATAAACACAATTCCTCGTAATTCATTTGAATGGCAAATTAGAACATGAATCCCATGTTTATTCAAATATTAGGAGGTTAATCTCATTTATTTTTGCAATATAAACTGAAATTAATTAAGTTCAAAATAAGATACCATTTTCATCAAATGACAGAGGACACAAACAAAAATCTATTATTGGAACCTGAGAAGTGTTCTATCTTAGACAATGTCTGCTGATATCCTTGCTGACCAAAATTGTTTTTAAAGCAGAGGAAAAAAGAGCTAAAACTGAATCAATAAAACATAGTAAGTCCTATAATCGTGGTTTAATCTCTCCTGTTGTACCTAGATTCAACCACCTGGCAGAGCACCTTCAGGATACTGCCAGTGTGTTACTGATAATATTTGGGTGGAAAGGCATGCTGATACTGTACTCTGCCTGCTTTCCTTTAGAAATAGCTGTCTGTTAATATTTTTTCAGAAGTTTGTGCATGACTGAGCTCACTTCAAAAGTCTCTTCTCAGTTAGAAAGCTTAAAACTTTTTATTTGTTTGTGAAATTTCGGGCATGCCTTTCCTTGATAATTCTGTCAAGCCAGTCACTCAAAATGCAGTTTGCTTCACAGCAAACAAAATAATGTCATGGTCTGTATACTACGTATCCTGAAAAACAGCAGTAGCTAAATCATTTCTGTCAGCAAGTCCTCACTCAGTATGGCAATGCACCTTCTTTTTAAGCATAGAAATTTATATTTTTGTTCAGTAATTAGAAAGCAGCAGCAAATGTGCATCAATATTTTAAAAATATATTGCACAGTGTAAAACCCAGGCATTAAAAGATTTTTATTTCCCACCACAAATAGTCCTTTTATCATATTTTGAAATTAGTGCTTATTAACTCCTTTAGAATGAGCTTGACAAATTTTTGATCTGAGTTATACAAATGTAAATTCAAACTCTGTAAAGGTCTATGGAATTACTTGAAATTCTTACATTTGAGTTGCTATCAGAGTCTCACCAAAGAATTTTATTTTTTCTCTTTGTTTAATGTTTTAGAAAAATTAGTTCACTTTCACAAATATTCAATTGACTCAATAGATTGGAAAAAAGTGACTAAAAATAGTCTTTCAAATGCATGGGTAATAAAATATTTCCTGTCTAAGAGTATTTTATTATCCTAGATGCCTAGATGAAGTAAAACACAGAATATTATGAAATTAAATTAATATTCTTTTGATCATTTTATGTTCTTTTTTTTGTCTGACATAGATTCTAGTTGTGTATCAGGCAGTCATTTCAGTTTTGTTTATACTTGAAACAGAAGAAACAACAGTAGAAAACTGCTAATACATAGACTGAAAATTTTAAATGGATCAATTCCTTCATCCCTTGTATAAAATAATTCAGTTGTTTATATATAAAAAAGGTTTGCCAGCTATGAAGTTTTTGTTTGTGTATATCTACTCGCATAAAATGAGTATTTTAATCTCAGGTAACTCTTTCACTGTTCATATTTTCTTACTACTTTTATGACTGTGCCACACCATCGTGCTGGTAAGGAGCCTGGAGAGCTGTAATCACTGAACTTTGTTGCTGTAGCATCTGAAGTCCCTTTAATTTATATGGTCACACCAGTAAAATGTTCTTTTTACCTATGAGCTTTTTCTGTGTGAGAAGGACAGACTATCCTTTATAGATGCAAAAAACTATTTTCTAGTGTAAGTGTGCGATCGTGGAAATGTGTTGCTTGGAAATTAATTGTTATTCTCTTCACTCTGGTTAAACTGCATTCAGGTACTCACAGATACTCTTAAGGTATCCATAGTCACATACAGCAAGTTCATCCTATAGCATTGAGTTTTATGATTAAGAAGAATTTGACACCCTGCTTTGACTAAAAGTGATCTGACTAAAGTGAATTTGACTAAAATTCATCTACCTGAATGTGAGATAGGAGAGAAATGTTTCCTACTAGTCTGTGAGAGAGTACTGTATGTCTTTCCTTACAGAAATTGCAGGTCTGCAGAAAGTCAGGGGGTTTTACTCCTGTTCTATGTGTCATAAAACTGTTTTAATTAAATACTGACAAGAAATGAATGTGCTGTTCTTAAAAAGAAAAAAAAAAAAAAAAAGGAAACCTCAATGACTAGTGCAGTACCAGTGACACTTAATTAATTGTCATACCTAGAAAACAAATCTTACAATTCTCACAAGAAAATTGAAGCTGTGTTTGCTGTAAAGAAACAATGTTTTCTTGGCCTCTTGCCCTCCAAAGGTTACAGTGCCTACCAGGATACACACACGGAAGGGAAGAAAGATAAGAATCTTCTCATGTCCTAGGGATTTGTATCCATTAAAATGCATATTAAGAAACATTTGTGCAGCTGTATGATTGGAACTTTTGTCCCCAGTGCATTGTAGTGCAGGCATGCATTACTCCTCTTCCATTCTGCAGGAGATCTGTACATTTCCCTTTTGATACAAGTCAAGTGTGTTGGATTTCTCATACTATTCTAACTTGAATGAACAGAACTCTGGCCATGCTTTATTAAAATAATATTAGTTCTCTAACCATATTTGAAGAAGCTTTAGCAGCCACATATCAGAAAATATGCAGAAGTCATCAATGCCATGCCTTTAGCTTCCAGACTGGCAAACTACTTAAATGCTGTGGTTGTTCACAGTTGACAACCACATCAGTACCTTCTGTTTCACCCCACAGGCACTGCAGGTCATAGTCCAAACCTCAACACAGATCATTGACCTGCAGAAAGTCATTGAAGTCAGTCTGCTCTCAAGAGTGAGAGAATGGTACCCATTTCCTGGGTTCTCATTAGGTTGTACTTTTCAGGAAATTATGTTTTTATGGAAACATTTCTCTGTCATCTCTGTAAGCAGCATCAATTGACTGTCAGTTAAGTGTTCATTAATTTAATTGTTTACCTCACTAATAAGCACTCTTACCAGGAAATGTTGTCTCATGTTTAGGATAGAATGAAGGACAGGAGAACCTTTATAGCTGTATTGTCTAGTGCTTTGTGGTCAGCAGCCTCACACAGTGGGGTTCATAGGTGGCTGTTCCTTGCTGGCAGTGCAGGTGAGCGTGGTAAACCGGGAGATGAACTGGGAGTGTGAACTCCTGAATAGGTGAGAGGGAAGCAAAGCACCATCCCCACTGTCTGCCATGCCATTTGACAGAGCATCTTGTGCTGCTTTACCTTTTGGACACACACAAGTCTGTGGCCTTTGTGGTCCCTCTGCAGCATGGGGCTGGAGTGCTTTAGGTGATGTCTCTGCCTCTGTGCCTCTGATTTGAGCTGCCAGTTGAGCTTTATTCCCCAGAGGAGGTCTTCACATATCAAGAATATGAGCCTAAAATATAGCTTTGTAGTGGGTCATCTTTGAAAATACAAAATCATTGTCTGAGATGAGGTTTGTTGGATTTCTGTTCCTGTGTGCTGCTTTTGTTTACAGCAGTATGGCACTTTCTGACAATTACAACTCAAATTTTAAGTGTCCTCTTCAGCTTCCCTATTCTTTAGGCAGAAATTTTGATTGTGTGGTAACATGAAGTATTCTGCAATCACTTTGAGAGGAAATCCCTAGCTTTCTTCCCAATGGAGAATGATTTATGGACCATTAATTTGCTTTACAGATAAAAAATATGGTTACTGTTTGTGGAAGGACAGTGACAGTCGGTGGGAAGTGTCCCTGCCCATGCCAGGGGGTTTTCTAACTAGAAGATTGTTAAGATCCCTCCAGCCTAAAGCATTCTGTATTTCTCTGACTCCATGATGGCAGGAATCAATTTCTAGGAAAGCAGCTGTATTTTATGACTTAATGCTGTCCCTGCACTGCAGTGTCTTGAAGACAGGCATGCAGGTGTCATGACAAAGGTGTGTCCTCTGCTGAGACAAGCATCCTGTTTTGTGCGTGCAGTGTGCAAACAAAACCCATCAGGCACAGGTTTCTGAAGCAGGGGTTTCCCATTCCTGAAGAAAACACAAACCTGACTGGAGTTGTCTTTCTGTATACCCCTAGCAGTTAAACTGCAAGCCAGTAGGTTGGCAAACCAGGCCTGTCAAATCCTGACTATGGGATGACTGGAGCAAGTAATTCCAGGTTTACCATGGAATGGACAACACGGGAGATTGCCGTGGTGGTTTAAAGCCTCGTTGATGAAGGACCTGATTCAGTGTAAGCATTTGGCTAATGAATACACTGAGAGCCCCGTGGGGGAAGAGCACAGATTGAAACTACCCTGCTACAGACAGCTCAGTGTATGCTTGGCAATGACAGCCCTACTAGGAGAGAGCAGCAACAGCAATAGCTCATTTTGCTTTTGGTTTGGGTTTTGGGAGGTTTTTTTGTGTTCGGATGCTGGGCTTTTTTCTGTGGTTTTGTTTGTTGTTTTGTTTGTTTTTTTTTTTTTTTAATTTGTGAAATTTATGGAATCACTTTTTCAAGGCTAAATTGAGATTAAAGCCTTAGATGTGAATTGCACTGAAGCATATCCTTCTCCCTGCAATTCTTTGACATAAACACAAAAGTGAATTCTGATATGCCTCCTTCTCTTTGTACACAGCACTGTAGGTAAGCTCTAAAACATAATGGCATAATTAAACCACAATGTCTGTTTGGGAGTGAACCTGTTCTTTTTACTGCTGTTTTCTGCTCTGTTCCTCTGCTAAGTTGCCAATTCAGGCCTTAAAATATTGCTTAAATCTCTGAAAAGTGGTATTTATTCTTAAGAAATCAGAACAGCAGGAGTATTTGTGTGATGGCATATCTGTGAGCAGCAGACTTAACAGCTCTTTGATTATCTCTAAATCCTTTTTTTTACAGATGTTTGACATCATGCATGGTTTTCCATTTGAAATAAAATCCTTGCTGTGAAAACAGTTTGTTCAACAGCAAAATCATAAATCTTTGGAGACTCCCTGAATAAGAGTATCAAAGAGAACAGCTGTCTGATATAACGTAGTCCTTAATCTCCTTCAGGTGCTTCTAGCTTTGTTTTTGCTAGAAATGAATACAAAAATTAAGAGACTGGATTGATATCACTGCTTTTTTTAAATATTATTTCAGATGGCTCAACAGAATTAACATGCTTGCTGCTGGCTATGCAGAAAGAGAGAGGATCAAACAAGAGCAAGGTAATGTGTTGTTATTTTGGTCCTTTCTGTCAGCTCTTATCACAAGTTCATCTGTTCTCTTTTCCCTTTCTGTATCAGGCCTCATTCTCATCATCTGAGAGCAAATCACATATGGGTATTGCTGTTATTGCTTTAGAGAATTCCTTCTCTGTCAGGAGTTTGGGTTAACTCCTTTGGACTCTGATCTGCAGACACTGGATTATTTCTGAGAAGTCTGTACAAGCCAGCTAAAAAAGCAGATATACTACCAGGAAGCTCCACTGTGTGGTACCAAGGAATGTGTCCCTTACCAGAAAAAAGTTAAAATCTGGAGGCTAAAAAAATATTTCAAACATTGCATTTGGTGCTTGAATTCACAGAGGGCAGGAGTGCATGAAATTGGTCTTGAGAACAAAACCATTTTTCTAAAGCCTGTTGAGATAATTGGATTTACCCTAAGGACTTTAATTTTAAGGCCACTTAAATTTTGTGATTTCTGCTGGTTTTACTGTATTGCAGTGTGCCCTACAGCCCTGTTGGCATTTCACTTGGAGTTGTAGGGTTACAGCATTTTATGTATTTATTTTTTATGCCTAATATTTCATGGGTTAAAAAAAGCAGCATGTATAAAATAATGCTTTGCTTTGCTTTGAACTGTTGCAGTAGAACCTGTGTTTGCAGACAGAAAAAAGAAAGGGTCAGTCCAATCGTGTTGTGGAGGTTTTTTCTTAGAATTGCCAGTGCCGTGGATGCACAAGAGGGTTCCTATGCAAGTATCTGCTTTGGCAAGCAGATCACCTTTGAATTCATGCTCTTTTTAACATATGTACCTAGCAGCAGGTACCAGGAAATTGCAGTGGTTGTGATGATCCAGTACTTATCCAGATGCCTGTCTGCCTGCTTCCCACTCATCAAAATCCCAATTTTTAATTTTGTGGCTCTGAAGCCTTCATCAGAAAGATTTTGGGGTTTGGCCCAAAATACTCATGTCATTTTTGACACCAAGCCTCTGCATTCACACAGCCCAGGGTAGCAGTACCATGCTTAGTATTCTTCAGTCATGTTCTTAGTGCCTCACCCAACCTGGAAATCAGTTTGGGAATCCATATTTCCTAAGCAATAACCTGTGTGAAAGAACCTGTGTACCATCTGTTGTCACTGCCTGAAGAGGCTGTGAACAAACTCTGAATCTCCGAGTCTTCGAGGAAATCCTCTGTTTTGGCGTTCAAAGCCAAATTATGATTTTTATTGACAGTAGGTTGGCACTAGAATTACAATGCCATGTGGGACAGTAAGTGAAAAGGTGTATGTTATACTAATCCTGTCCAAGTGCACAATTACACATGATACACCTTTCAAAATGCAGATGGACGTGGAGAAATATCTTTGCTACTAAGAAATCACTGAGTAATAAAATAGCAGATGATCCAGCTAGACGTGAGATGATGTGCATTCAGGCCTCATGTAGCTTATTATTAAAATGTCTCCCTATTGAAGATAATCAGTGAAACCCCACTGACTATGGAAATTACATCCCAGGCACTGACAGAGTTCTTTGTTACCACTCTAACACTGTTCATTCATGTTGATTTGTTACAGGCAGGTAGAGCTATACCCTGTTTGTGTTGCTTAGTTGTGTTTAGTGTGGGAGGCAGGGTGGCATTCCCCCCTCGCTGCTGTGCACTGTTTGAATGCCTCTGGTGATTTTCCCTGGCTCCCAGCACAGGGGCTGTTACACAGCTCACTAGTGTCCCTAATTAGCAGAGGCATGAAGTTAGCTAAGTAAAACCTCTCTATCACTTCAAGCATTTTTGCAATTATAGAGACTGTGAAGCTGGAATTTTCTATATTCAGTGACTGTACCAATTGTCATCTGCATATTTGATTTGACAAAAGGTCTTTTATTTCTGTGCAGTTCAGCCCCTTGCAGCAAAGCTTTATAAAACCTCTGAAACAATTCAACAGGAGTTGTCAAATCTGTCTCAATTAAGAGTTGAATGGTTCTGAATCTAAAGTGCATAAATATATTTCAAGAGCTTCGGAGATGCACGAATCACTGAATTGTGGGTGTACTGCTGAATAAAATGTTACATTCTGTACAGAACAGTTTTATAAAAATACCTTCATCTTTTCATATGAAATACAATGCATGTTAGCAATACATCAAGGGACTTCCTTGGATGGAGAAGTTACATACTTACCAGTCATATAAATCAGAGGGAAAAAATCCTTAGTTTATATAAATAGAGTATAATTCTTCAGGAAATGGCAGGTTGCTGTTAGTTTATGTATAATATATTCAGTCTATTAGTCACTGAGAAAACTTTCAAGATATGTCTGATGCACAGAGCTTGTCCATCACTGAATTGGACACATCTACACAGAGAAATACAGCAACTGTTTCATAGCATCATACATGTTTTAGATGGACTCTAATGAGTCAGTTGCCAAAAGCAGAGCATTTATAAAAATTGGTGGGAGGCCATTTTCATGGATTTTATCTGAAAATTGACCCCTGTTACTGCAGAAGTATTCAAGACAAGCCATAGGCTGCCAACAGAATTCCCTGTCTGAGATAAGGTGTGCAAAAGCGTCATCGTACAGTGTTTTCTTCTATGTGGATTTGACAGCAAGAACACCTTCGTAGTTTTAGCCAAAATTGGAACCCGCACTGAGACTGCTAAATTTTGCTTTCAGAATAAACAGTTGAGCTCCAAGTCTGCAGAAATGTCACTTAAAAATGCACTTCTGACAGGTCTCTCACCACACATTGCACCATTAAACTTTGCTGCAGTAGGAACAAACATGCCTACATGCCAATATTTTCAAGTGTTTTAAGTTGCTGGAAACAAGTTTTCTTAAAACTAGGATTTATTTAGGAAAAGAGTTTTCAGTGCTTTAGCCTTTCATTCACCAGAAATTAATTATTTGCAGATGTCTAGAGACATAACTGTTAAGATTTTTTTTTATTTTGTAGTCATAAAAACTTTATGCAACTTATTTATTATACTGTTTAAAGAGAATGTCTCAGCTGTAAGCTTGCAGGAAGCAAATCAAAAGGCTTTGAGTAAAAAGAATTGCTATTGTGTGAAAAAATTAAATAGATAAATAAGGCTGTCCCCACCAATATTAAAATTTAAAAAAAGACAAAACTATAGAGACTTCTGATTCAAGATGGTGTCGTTTAAAGATAAGTTTATGTTTTAAGTCTTGAATAAGATTAAATATGGTAGATCATTGATCATACAATACAGTAATCGTAACAAAAAAAATCATTAAAGACAAAATTACATGTTGTGCCAGCTCAAATTTTTAGTTTAGATCATTTGTGAAGCAGCAATCAATCTTTTTTCCTTATTCATCAAAGAGAGAGAGTAGTAAATGATGCGCTTTGTTGAACACTTGAGGTGAAGTGAAAATTGCCTGTGATTGATCTGTAAGTAATCTGAGCTAGAGTGTCCTGTCGTACAATAATTTACCCAAATACTGGAAGGTAGTACAGCCAGAAACTGAGTGACAGCAAAAATGTTTGCATATGTCTTACAATGTGCAAAAATGTTAAGAGTTGTCTGTCTTGAACTGAGTCAGCAGTTAAGTAGGGTTTTTTTGTAGGGAATATTAAGGTTCAGTGTCCTTTTAGTTAGATGCTGTTCTGCTTCAAAAAATATTTGTAATAGAATAAATATAAATTTCCATGTAGTGTATCCTTCTCTGTGTTTTTCCCCTTTGAAATAAGCTTGGCCGAGACTTGATTTCCTGAAAAAATGAAATGTTGTAGCCCATTACATTTAGCCCACAAAATCTGTGTTCTTTATACTTTCTCATTCTTTCTTTTTCACTCTGTTATTAAATGTCATTCTCGTATTTTTCCTTACCATATCCCCTTTATGTTCTTGCATGGATAAGAGGGCAGCAGCTGTTTTATGAAGCGTATATGATATAAACTTTTTCTGTCTTGCCTTAAATACAGCTGTTTGTTATTAGAAACTGAATTGAAAAACATGTCTAGTGGGTAGAATATAATGGAGAAAATGGGTAGAAAAGTAGCACTGATTATTCATACGTGCAATAACCCCTATCTGTTTGATTTGCCAATGGGTTAAATACATTTGTTAATGTTATTTGCAGTCAACAAGACTTTAGCAAAGCTATATTTTTAATAATTTCTGTTCAGAAAACATTTCAGTATTTTTCAGCCAGTACGTGTCCAATCATAATTATTTTTGTGGCTTTATAAATATTTGAAAGTCTGATAATTCTATATGCCTGTTGCATTTCTAAGGCATGCACAAGAGTTAAATTTGTGGCTCATTTTCAGATTGTCATCCAGTAGCTCTGTAATGGGACATTGAGTTTAGGATACCCCATAATGTTTAGAATTTTCCCTCTTCAGATTAAGACAATTCCAAGTTACAGCAGCTAACAATGACAGCATCAGCATTTCACTGCCAGTAATACCAAAGGAGGAATTTCCAGCCGCTTTTGTGAAAGCAAGTCTCTGGTACAAAGATGCATCAGAACGTGTTGGCAGTTTCTGACCTGATCCTTACGTACCTTGCAGATTACTGGAGCGAGAGTGACAAGGAGGAAGCTGACACTCCGTCCACGCCAAAGCAGGACAGCCCCCCGCCCCCGTATGACACGTACCCACGGCCACCCTCGGTGAGTCACCTGCAGTTGTTCCTAGGGATGTGTGCCCAAAGTGCCACCCCTGCCTGCTCTCCTGCCCGGGAGCACACACCTGGGCCCAGGACAGTGCTCAACCCAATGTTTTTTAAGCCAGTGCTTGACTTAAGGTATTTGTTAAGCAACACACATTGCAGCCTTCAATGGCCATCATTGCTGTTTCCACTGGCTTGTAGAGAACAGGGATTTATAATCCCACTTGCTGTACAAAATAGATTAAGTTACAGAATTCTTTCTTTTTGTTCTTCAGTAATGATGGACAGCTACTCATCCATGCAATCCCTCACCACCCCCTTATCAACTTTCCGAGAAAATGTTATTGCCTCAGGAAAAACACAGACTCTTCTCTAAGGCTCCAGCAGTTGTGCTGTGAAGCTTTACAGTAAAAAATTACACTTGAATTTTGGAGAAATGCAAACATAAAAATATTCTGTCTTGTATTGCAAAAAGAGATACCAGGTGTTCTGTTACTGTGAAAAAGTAGGTTTCTCTTATAGAAAAATATGAATTAGAAAAAAAGGGGGATTTTGTTTGTTATTTTTTTTCTTTTTTCTTGAAGCAGTTGTTGATGTAAAACTAAATTGTAGACCTCTGACTTGCTCTCCACTGGAAATTTTAACTTTCATCTCTACATACTCAGTGTTAACTAATGCATCTTACTTGGATTTGGTTTTTGGAATGAACAGTTGGAAAATTCAGGGGAAAGAGAGCATTCTTGATGTTTAATTTGAAGGCAGTACTTTATCTGACAAAATTATAGACCTTTGAATGACAGTACTGAAACACTGAAACCATGATTCCAAAGAAAAGCAAGATAGGATAACACCAGGCATTTGGATAGCACTTTTAAGTTTTTGAATGAATCAGGTACATCTCTTCTATGTCTTCCATAGTGCCATATTTTGTAATATTTTTTTGAGTTTTCTGCAAATTTTCTTGGCTTATTTTATGGATTAAATGACATAGTAAAGATACTTAATATGAATAACTATCAGTATTTGACCTACAGGTGTGACATATACAGACACGGGTATGCATTAAAATTAGGATCAGGACAGGTTATTAGGCAAGTCTGAGATCATTAATGAACCGGGTGCCATCGGCAATAATGAGAAGCGGCAGGTTGTTATTATTAGCAGTAGGTCTTGGTGTGCATTGATCTGAAGGCTGCTCCTGGTTGACGTTGCAGATGAGCTGCACCAGCCCCTACGTGGAGCCCAAGCACAGCCGCCTGTCGTCCACGGAGACGTCCCAGTCGCAGTCGTCGCACGAGGAGTTCCGCCCGGAGGTGGCGGGCAGCACCACCGAGTCCCCGGTGCGCAAGACGGCGAGCCAGCGGCGCTCCTGGCAGGACCTCATCGAGACGCCGCTCACCAGCTCGGGACTGCACTACCTGCAGACGCTGCCGCTGGAGGACTCGGTGTTCTCCGAGGTGGCCGTGGTGTCCCCCGAGCACCGGCGGCAGTCCACCTTGCCCACCCAGAAGTGCCACCTGCAAGACCACTACGGCCCCTTCCCGCTGGTGGAGGGCGAGCGGATGCAGGCGCTGAATGGGAATGGGGGAAAGCCCCGAAGTTTCACCCTGCCCCGGGACAGCGGCTTCAACCACTGCTGCCAGAGCCTCTCAGTTGGGGCTGCCGACCACCAAGAAGAGGAAGCACAGCAAAAGGAGGTTGAGGAGGAGGAGGAAGAGGAAGGCAAAGCAGCAGAAGAAAACCAGGAAGATAAAAGTAAGTATGGGATATTTCTGTGGCTTTTCAAGTGTCCTGTTTGTGTAATGTAGAAGTTGTTTTTCCTTTTTCCTATCAAAAATCCCCAACAGTCTTTCAACATCCCCCATGTTTTACCAGGTCCCCCTTGTTGCACACCTCTTTGGTCTGCCTTATGTATGAGGCCTAATAACCAGAGTGCTGCATGACCTCTCACCAGACATTTCCCTGTAGGCTGGTCACCAATCACCTTCCACTAGTAATTCCTAGTTTAAATGGATTTTGCTTCCATGCTTTCTTCCCCTTCACACTCATGCAGTATCGTCCTCTACTGGCACAAATGTGTTTCAGGGACATACTTAGTAAGATTTCCAGCCAGCCCCATCTGAGCTGTAAAAACCTCTTGGTAAACCCTGGAGTGCAGAGTCAGGCTGTGATTGTGTAGTATCCAGGAAGGCAGGTCACAAGACATCCCAAAATCTGTAAGAAGTCAAAAAAGAGAGGGTATTTTCCCCAGTTCCTCTCATTGTGATTTATAAAGAAATTCAAAAAGCATTTCAAACAAACAAACAAACAAAAAATATAGAGGACAACTGGGACCAGTAAGGCTTTAAAAAAATCATAATGCTGAGTAACTGTCAGTTACATGGCACATAAACTCCACAGAGATTAGTGCTACTTATCAAACATAATCCAAATAACCAGGGATTAGAGAAGGTCCCTGCCCCTCCTGAACATGTAAACACATTTTTGTGTCTGTTTCATGCTCTGTCCTTCACTGTCATTTGTGGAGCTTCTCAGCATGTGCTGCTAGCAAAGTTGAGTCCACACCCAGGTTGTAGGGTCAGTCAGTGAAGTCTGCACTCATGATTTGTGGAGTTACACTGCAATTAAGTAATCTGAAGTGGCAAAGAAGGCAGGATAGCCCTTGATGCTCTCCAAGGGTCTCGGCTATCTGTACCTCCAAATTCAGCTTTTTCACTGCATTAAAGAAGTACAAAAATGGTTAAGAGAGAGGAAAGGGTAGTGAAAGCTTTGTGTGATTAACTGTCTACCTAAGTTGATTCATTAAAGTTAGCACCTTTGTTGAGTATTAAAATTCATGTGGATGTTATTTAGTATACTTGGGAGAAATCAAAAGTTTTTCATTGCCCTTATGCTTCAGGCATTACCTTCTAAACATCTCCAATTCTTTACTTTCTTCTGCTGCTTTGAGAAAACAGTGGTTTCTTCTGCAGATATTAAATTCGATGGCATTAAAAGTTTAAAAAGGCACTATTTCGCTTGTGTTCATGCATGAAACTTTGCAAAAAACGGATACATTTATTAGGGTAGTATTAGATTCTTACTGAATGTGAAGTGAAGCTGTCTAATTAACAGGGTTGAATTTCAACCATGCAGAACATTTTGTCCTATTTTTAGCCTTCAGTTTTGGTTTTCCGATGGGTTTTTAGTGATAGCAATATAAAAAATATTTTTTTAAAAAAGTCCTTAGTGAAAATGGAAAGGGTAAAGGAGACTTTCCACTGGCTTTGCTGTGCTGTTTGGGCACTAATTACAGATACTGTTGCAAGGTCTAAGGTTTTAAGTGTTTTAAATCTCAGTTTCAATGCTCTTTGTGTACCTGGTTGTAGCATTTTATAGCATGCTAATTACTGGTAAAAGGCCAGTGCTTGATTTAATGGACTTGGGCTTTTCTCCATCCTTCTATACTAATTGCCAGAAAAGGAGAACAAACGTGTAATTTTTGAAGTGGTCTCCCTGTATACACATACTTATATTTTGAGTGAGGAGGTTTCCTTGGTTGAGGCTTTAGCAGGAAATTATTTTTAAGACACTGATGACCAGCTAGACAAGTCAAGTGCTCATGATGAGTTGTTGACCTTGAAATTATAAAACCAGAAGTAAAATACTGTCTTGTCTGTTGAAAAGTTTAAGTGTTGAATTGCTTGTTGCTATGACTGCAATGTTCTGTTTGCAACGCTGACTTTTTCCAGTGCCCTAACCAATAAAAGGCAGGAGGATTTCCTGCAAGTGGTGTTCTTAACTGCAAAATCCAGTTTCTGAGCTGAGAGATTTGTTTACATCTGCTAAGTCACTACCAGGATGGGTGACCTTGTGTGTGCTACCTCACTGCCTCCTTTGCTTCTATTGCTCTGGGAAAATGAAACATTGCAACTGACTGGAGAAAGGAAATCCTCTCTCTCTCAGAAATGTTTTAAGCTCACGTTCAATGTTCCCTCATGTGGTATCAGAATCTTTAAAATATATTTATTTGCCTTACATGTTTGTGATCCTGATGTAGTTCTGGGCTCTTGGATGATTATGTGTTCCTGTGTGTACATGTGTGTGTTTTAAAGCTTAATCATTCCTACTGCTTTTTGTGTGGGACAAGAATGCAGCTCCCTTGCTGTTGTCAGATGTCATTGCCAAACATTTGTTTTCTCAGCTTCCTGTTTTTACATTCTCACTTTTAGAATCACATAAATTTAACTTAAATAGTAAAATGCAGTCTTGTTTCTTCCAACTTCTCTTACAGAATTGTTTTCAAATAGCTGCACCACAAACTAGGAGCTCCGCACTTTTTTCAGATGCTGTCCCCAGCTGATATAATTTAACATAATTCTATTGACTTTATATGCTGATTTGCTACAATTAAACATTTTCTCTCAGTCAGCCACCACTTTATGTCTTAAATAGATGTTGCAAGATTTTACTGACCCTGCAAATAGTTCTGTGTATCAGCTCTGCTACAATGCCTAGATACATATGGTAAATTGAAAATATGAGTTGTCTCTTCCTATGTTTATCTGTCAGAACCTAACTTTGTTGTGTGTTCAGTTGCTTCTTTTTGTCCTGTTATATCACATTAACATTGCACTGCTTAATGGATTGTTTTATTTCCCAAGTGACTTTTGTGTAAATCATTTAGATGTTCCATATTGACCCCATCTTGTAATGGTCTCTTGCTTTGTAATCAAAGAGAATTCTCTTGTGGGATATTTGAGCTTTTCTATGTGTTTGCTCCTGACTATGCAAATGGAAAACCATGTTCAGACCCGTGGCACCAAAAGTGCCCCTTGCTGTGCTGTTCAGAGGCAGCCTGCACATGGAGAGCAGGTTGGAGGCTGTGGCATTTCTGTGATCCAGTTGTGAAGGAAAAGTCGAGCCTTTTCATATTTGTCTTCTCCTAGTGGGAGGTAATAGAAGGAGACAACAGTGTATCTTGACACTATCACCCCCTTCCCTCTGGCCCCATCTCTGTCTGTACTCTGTTTCAATAGATTCTACCACTTAATGCAAAGAACACTTTTAGAGAGACTGCTTCCAGGTTTTGTCCCAGGAAAGCTTGTTTCTTTTTTTGCTTTATTTTTTGAAATTATCTTTGGTGGTCATTTTCAAAGACTTCTCTGGTTTGTCCTTTACTAGGTTTTCAGCATCTAAAAGTAACTAGCTCTCTGCAGGGTGTAGCTGGCTGTTGATCCCATCAACTTGGCTGCAGAAGAACCTGCACCTTTTTTGCATACTCCATGAAAAAGTCTTTGGAGAGCAGCAGTGTCTGTGGCAGTTTCAGGTGCTGTCACCTGCACACAGACTGCTGGGACAGGAGCTCTGCTGCTGCCTCCATGTGCTGCAGGATTGGCTGGGGCTCTTTCCAGGGAGCTCACACCTGGGACCTGCAATAGTGTGGAAGGGAACTTTCCACTACGCTGACCCCGTAAAATTTATTCAGGGAACATGGATAGAAAAGTATTGATGTCTGTGTTTGAGTTTGAAAGGTTATTTGTAGCTGGAAGAAATTACTTAGATTGTCTTTGCAGTGTTAAACCCCATTTCCTTCTCTGTTGTTTCTTGCCTCATTGTTCTGAAAGTTTTCAGTCCCTTTTCTGCACTCTTAGGTACTATAGTTCTTCCTGACATGTATTTAAGAATTTTTTTTCCTGCCCCATCATCGTAATTTTAGAATACCTTCTATATAGTGTGGACAACTGTAACAAAGTCTCATATAAATTTTAATAAATCAGTGTCTGCCCCTTCTGGGACAATTAGTGGCTGGGAGCTGCTTGTTTGCTTCGTTGGTTTCACCCTCCAGAGTGTTTACAAGATGTGACAATCTTCCTCATGTGGCTTCTGTCACCTTTAAAAGATTTCACAGTGCTTCTGAAGGCTGGGAAGACTCAGAGGTATTCCCTGGCATTTTCTCCATCACCTCTCACATCAAGCTCTCATGCAGGTTTGCAACATCTCCTGGCATCCCTTGCTTACTTAGTCCCATGTAGTCTTGTGAATGCTGCCTCAGAGGAACGCAGTAGCCTCATGCTCCACTCTCTGAAACTTGCCTTTTGACCCTGAACTACTGAAAACACTTTGTCAAAGGCCTTTGAAAAGTGCAGGAGCTAATGTTGGCATTTGCAGCTCTGAGGGATGTCCAGTCCCTGTAAAGGGTTTTGGGAAAGCTCACCTTTATGTTAGGGAGGGCTGGTACCTGAAAGAGGTATCAAATGGCTGTGCTGAGATACCAAGCCTGAGTGGTTTTCTTCTTTTTTTTTTTTTTTTTTTTTTTTTTTCAACAAAGTCTACAAACCAGCAAGAGAATAAGGGACACAGAACAATTTCTCCAATGCAACTTCCCAGTTGCAGAAATGAAATTCAAGGTGGCAGTGCTTTCACAAAATAGGACAGAGGAGTTAAGGACTCCCATGACTAGCAACAAGTATCATGCAACGTGCCCAAGAAGGTGTATCCATGAGACATCCTGAGCAGCATTTGCCTTCAGGAAGGAGTTAGTGCTGGGGAAAAATATACTCTAAATAAGATCAGGTATTTCAAATTCTAGAATACAGGTCTAGGGAGGCTTCCTTCTCTTTAATGAGGGAGCTGTAATGCATGGTGCAAATGGTATGTCTCAGAAGGATCAATGTTTGCTAATTAAACACTATGTTATGAAGTGGTACCCTGTGTACACTTCTAGGTTTTGCTTCCCTGCATTTTAGGTAGAGTGTCTTCAATTTGGCAGGTTTTAGGTAACAATGAAATGTGGGAGTCAGGATGAATGCATAAAGCCTGGATTGTGCACACTGGAGTTGATGAGGATGTGTCGCTGAAATTAATAGGGCAGTTTGCTTTTCTGACAGCCTCTTTCCATTTTAGAGAGAACATCATTAGTGGTGTCCTGTCATTTGACCCCCTGGTTTTATCCTCACTGACAGGCAAGGGAGGAAGTGTTAAGATACTGTAACTTCCCCTCTGGAATTTATGCCCAGGAGTGTCTTAAATAAGCAGAGCCATGAGAAATTGAGGTAAGGTTTCACATTAGAAGTATTCCTTACAAAACTGAATAGCATGAAGTGCAGCAACTTCTGGGACACTAAGGAGGGTGTTATTCTAACTTACTGCATCCACTATCTGTCGGGTACAACCAAGAACATTTGCCAAGTTGAGGTTTGGTTTTTTTTTCACCTGACATCCTTCTGGGCTACACAGCCCATGCATGCTCAGACACTGGAATAAGTTAATTAAATGTCTGCTTTTTCTGAGCTTTGTTTTTGTGATCTGATTTTTCATTCCTAATTCCCATTTGAGGCTTCCCGTGGCACCTGACTGGGCATTTGCACTCCTGTGGGCTGAAGACCATCAGCATTTTATGCCTTGTCTACTTGTCCCGTTGCTTCCAAGGCATTGTTTTTTGCTGTTAACTGAGATTGAGTTTACCCAAAAATGCTGCCTAATTATGTTTAAAATTATGACTACCTTAGATAAACAACTGGGAGTAGGTATGTTCATTTCCGAGCATGTTTTTTAATTAAAATTTAAAATTTATTAAATAAAGCTTCTTCAATTCTCATATGCAAAAGCAACTCCACTGCAGAAGTCAGTTCATATTCTAAACAAAAAATATGGGATACAAAACCTCTATATCCTGATTTTAAATTGCAGTTCAAGGGAAAAAATTGCCTGCAGTGTTTGAAAGCCAAATATTGAATCATTTACTGAGTAGCAATTCTGAAAGCAGTATGAGCTGTCAACAAAAATAAGAATAGTTTTAATTTCATGCTTGTTAGTGTTATACATATACATGCATTTTGCCCACAAATACCTTGTTGCCACATCTAAAATTTTATTTGATTTCCATTGCCCGTGCTGCTAAAAATGCAAAGAAGAAATGAATTCCTGCTTTTCTTTTGGTTTTAATAGTTCTGAGTGTCATTGCCAATAAAGGTTGTCTGCTTTTGCCTGAAATATATGGATTAGATTGTCTTTTTATATGCAAAAGAAGTTCACAAGAGAATTTCTTACATGGCCATTCTTCCAAATTTCTTTTCTTGCTGAGTTTCCTCAGTTCAGTTAATCAGTTGGGGACTGTCAATGGAGCTATGCTACTCCCTACCAGAGACCCTTTTGGGTTGGGTGGTGAAACAAGGAATCTCTACAAGTGAGAAGATATTTCTGGTGGGGCTTTTTCATGTTCTGCATTAATTCTCTTGCCAGGTGTTGTGTAACCGGTCTATTTTACATTTAATTTTTCCACTTCATGGTGTCAGCAAGGTCTCTCTCTGCCACTGCCCTGTCTGAGTCTGGCTTCAGATGCTCTCCTTGGGAAAAGGTTACTCATAAATGGTAAAACACTTCACAGGCAACAGTGGGAAGACAGTCCAAGTCCTCTAGGGAGGGCTCTGTTTACCCTGCTGCTGTTCCTTCCCACTTTGTTGGCCTGAAAAGTTTTGGTAGCAATACTAAAAAAGCCTTTTTTTGTGCTTGCTGTTTCCACTCCCTCAATTCTAAATATGCTTTCAATTCTGTAACTGTAGTCAAATTTCCTAAAAGACCATAGGTAGCATTTTTGAAATCATTTTATGGATGAAAAGGAAAATCCAACTTTTTTTTTTTTTATTAACCCATAATTTTCCATTGAAAAGAGGGTTTTCCTGTACTAAAATTTAAATTTACATTCATTTTGATTTCAAACACAAAAAACCACATAATTTTAAATAACTTATATAAACCTTCTCACTGAAACCTACTAAAAATTGTTTTGAAGACATTCTTAGATTTGACTACTGCAATTTAATTGAAATTTTTCCATGACAAATCCATTTCTCACTGGGATTTTTGCAGAACTGGGATAGTATCTCTTTGAGATATAGCAGGGACTTGGCCTAATCTGAAGGTTTCTAAATGCAAAGGAAACAGAAATCTACAATTAAAAAAGTTAGCTTCCTATAGTTTACGTGAGAATATTCTTTTGAAATGAATAATTTTAAATTTTCAAAGCTAAAAAAGGATTAAACCCTTTCTGTAATCAATGGCAATTAAGTCAGAAGATGATGTCATAGTACCAGTAGGACTAGGGGAACAGAGAAGTACTGGAGTCTTTTCAGAGTATATTCATTACATCTCCAGGTGGTACCATCTGTTGTGTGTGGTTCTCATGTTCTTTCAAGGCAGTCATTAAAACAAGGATGGACTTGAGTCAGTAGGGCTTGGAAGGACATGGGAGGGATATAGTTTTAATAAACTACTACCATGCTGAATGTCTAGAGGGTCACCATGCAAACATGCATTCTTGTTTAATTAGTCTTCATCATGGGAAGTGGGATGGGATATTAAAGACTTCAGTGCAAACAGTCAGCATCCTGCCAGATTTTTTTTTTTTTTGCTGGGCAGAAGACTCTAGAAAAGCCACGTTTATTACAAAGCAGTTCAGTTAAATCTTTTTTTTAAAGAAGAAGTCCTCAGAATTTTTGGATTTAAGATGAATCTTTTCCTGGAGATCTGTGCAATCAGTGTTGTATGACAATTTTTTTGAATTGTCCTAAGGTGTCAGCCTGGCTTTCTGGCTGCCTTTCCTTGCAGTCACTGACTGCTGCTCCAGAGGGTCACAGATCTTGTGTCTAACCTGCCAGCCCTATGCAACTTCCTTGGATACCCCTGGACAGCTAAAATGGCACTAGGTGCTTATTTTTGGCATCTTAATGTGCTTACTGGTTTCCTAAACCTTTTCAGTGCAGAAGGGCAGTGTATATAGGTTAAAATCTTGGTCTCTGCAAAGACCCTGGCAAAGCTGTAGGTGTGATGAGTGTGTCTTGGAGCAAGGGAGCTGGAAATGATTTGGAAGATCATCCATTGTAGCTCTGCCATCTAAATCTGGAGCTGCCATACCTTACAAATCTTAAACACCCCTGGTGGTGGGCATTCTTCGTTCCCTTCAGACAGTGCTTTTCCTCTTAGCTGTTTTGGGAAGGAAATTTTTTTTTCTGCTAATGGTTATTGAATTGTTCCCTCTTGAATTTAAGCCCAGCATTTCCATTCTCTTATGGCAGAGAAAACAGACTGCTCCATTACAGCAGCCCTTCTTCTGAGCTGAAAGGTTGTTGTGAAGTTTAAAAGTTGGTATAGTTTTTCCTATATTTAGTGTTTGCTAAGCCTCTGGCTCCTCTTGCTGAGCTTCCCTGGGTTTTCCAGGGTGACTCCCATCCCTTCTGCCAAGGCAATGTCCAAGCTGGGCGCAGCACATCTGGTTGAGACCAGGAAGGTTGCTCTGCCCTGGCTGTTTTATGCTCTATACTGTGATAAGCATCTGTTTGGCAGCCATACTGTACTTCATATTTCACTTGGGGCTGTTCAGTGTCCCAGCTGTACAGTGTTTTCTGCTTAATGGTTGTACTTCTAATCACAGTTGTTCTGATTTTTTCTGGGCCTCTTACCTATCCACATTAAGTAGATACGTTAATAAAAGCCTCAGCTGAATTAAAATGTCAAATTAATTGGACTAAAACCAACCAACAAATATATATGACATTTTGTAGAACTAACAGCCTAACTAGGTTAAAAAAAAAAAAAAAGAAGTCTTGCAGACCAACCTGGTGTTTGCCAGGCTCTGCAGGCTCTGTGTCTGTTAGCACAGCATTTACCATATTTTTATATAAAAGTTGGCAAGGTATTTTGTCCCTCCAGATCATTCCAGCTCTGAGACTGTCCTCCAGCAGTCTAGGAGATGTTTCCTCACACTTTGGTGCCTGTGGATTTTAATAAGTTTATACTCTTGAACTCCTCAGGCTATTAGTACCATCTGGGACTGTTTCTGGATGCAGAGCAGCCTCAGGGGACCTCCACATAGTGCAGCCCCTCCCTGTAACAGTGAGCCCCTGGTGTCTCCTCCGTGTGGACTTGGCTTTTGCTATCAGAGGACACCTTGGATCAGGAAGGTGGCTAATATTGTTCACTTCAGAGAGCTGAACTT
The DNA here is from genome assembly GCF_965231275.1 of Zosterops lateralis. Taxonomy (NCBI): domain Eukaryota; kingdom Metazoa; phylum Chordata; class Aves; order Passeriformes; family Zosteropidae; genus Zosterops; species Zosterops lateralis. Next base: position 15,180,687 of record NC_139763.1, on the reverse strand, counting down.
CTCAAAGGAAAAGATAGTTCCCTGTGTGACAGACCTTCTGGATCTAAATAGCCAAGGAAGATGTTACCTCGAGATAAGTGGGGAGCAGAAGGCTCATTCCTTTGTCACTTGGGATTCCATCCATCCCTCAAAAGTGTTTAATGCTCAGAGTTCACAGTAGCCATGTATATTTAATTTGTAAGACCTTCTGTTGTTTTTTAACATTAAGAATTTCTGGTTCTTTTGAAAGAAATGTGATAATGCAGTATTTACAAATGAAACAAAAAAAATAAAAGGCCTTGTAGTCAGGCAATTTTGCAGTCCTCATTCATTATTAATAAAATAGGCTCCTAGCTTTGTTTTTAAAACACATCGTTCAAAAACAAGAAGATAAATATTTTTGTCTCCTTCTGTGCCCCAAATTTGCAAATTTTGGAATCTGTTGATGATGATTAACAGTCCAGCATCCTTGTACTAGTGTGTTGCTATTAAATACCATGATTTTATGAACAAAGCACGAAACAAGTTCTCTGCAGGATTTTACTGCATTTACATGAAGAAAATGCCTGCATTTTAAGTAGGATTTTTGCTTTCTGGCTTCACATTTTGAATACTGCTGGCACAAAATAATACCAGCTAATTATTTCTTCTCTTCTGGATTCCAGAGGGGTAAACTTTGGGGTTTTGAAGTATAAAATATCACCACTGATTTCTTGAAAAGTGTTTAAGCTGTTATATCACTATTGGAGAGTGGGGGGAGAGGCTGCCAAAAAGCTTTAAACCATCTTTCAGCCAGTTTTTGAAATGTTCATTTAATCATGAGATGACTTGGAGGCCTCAAGGAGGGAGCAAAATTAAGGAAGCTTCACTTAGAAGATTTCTCCTGGTTGTAAATTCAGGGATGGACAGAGATCAGGCAGTGGCAAAGGCAGGAAATTTACCCTCATCATTTTATCCAGCACTGCTGATGTGACTAAGTAAGAAAACTCAGCTGGGGATCCTTGTGCTTTTAGTTCCAGGTTAAAAGGAGCTCAGATTTTGAATGAGGAGGGATGGCTTGGGGAGGCTCCAGGAACAGCTCTTGGCTTGATACCCAAGGGCTTGGCTATGCCAGAATCCTCTGTTAGTGGGATTTATAGGAGAGTATAAAAGTCACTTGAAGTAAAAATTAGACTCTTCAGTTTTGAAAACAGCACTTGTATCTTTATGAATTTCATTATTCCCAAAATTAAGTGTAGGTTGAATGTGGAAGGTTGAGGCCATGGGTGGATGGCCCTGAGCAGCCAATACTTATGACACCTGTAGTTTCTACTTGGAGGAAAACTGGCATGGAGGGATGAGATTTTATATTCTACATGGATTTGGCTTTGCTGCCAAGGCTGTCAGAAGGCTGTGTGCATTTTTAAGTATCCTTGCTCCTTGGAATGATGGGGAGTAGGAGGTTGCTGAGAGTAACCCAATGAACAAAGGAAAGCACACACCCCCAAGGTGGTGGAGGCTTAATTTACCCCTTTTCTTGAAAAAGAAAAGAAACAGTTCGTGCAGTCTGATCTGTAGTACTTGGAATTGGAAACATGAAGGTAGCTGGAGAAGAGATTGCAAAATTGAGTGGGGTGAAATGGAAGCAAAATGTAGAAGACTAGAAATAGGGCATAAATCTGTAATGGTGAGGATAGGCTATGGAACGAGTTTAATTCAGTTGTGATTGGTTTTTGAAGTGAAAATCCCATCAGCCTCTAATTCTCTGTGCCACAAATGAGGAGGATGGTGTTATAAATCTTTCCCCAGTTAGAAAAACTGTTTTAAAAGTATTTTGTTTCTACAGTGTCACATTTCTCTTACAGCATAACCTACTGTTAATGCACCTATGCTGCTTTAGCCTTTATTTCAAAGATTTATGTAGTTTAGCATTTTGAGCCAAGGTGAGCCACATGGATGGATTTTATGCTAGGCCCATGTTCTGTGCATTGATCATGCCAGTGCATGGAAATATTTCTCAGCCCAAATTGTCTTCCATGGAAGAGACTCTGGTATAACCTCATTAATTAGGTGAAAACCCTATAATATCAATGTCCATAATTATCTGGGGCAGCAGTTATTTTTGGCCCCTTAGCTCTTGTCTTCTGAAAGTGCTAGCTGAAACTTTTTCTTCAGATCTTACTCGGTTGTGCTCTGTGGGTTTTCTTTATTTTGTCCTTGTATTTTGTTTTGCATTTCTCTAGTCTGGTGCTGCCTATCGTCAGCACTGTTATTAATGACCAGAAGTATACTGCCAAATCTTCATCTCTGGCCCTCCTGGGTTTTACTAACATCTGTTTCCTTCTTCCAAGGCAGTTTCAGGTTGAACAGGGGAGATTGTTCTCTGCACTTTGACTTCTAACTGTGGATTTCCAGTTCTGAAATCCCCCCAAGGTTTCTGCACACACCTGCTAAGGGGTTGTTTTAACCATCTTCAGTTTAAGCTGACTGTGCTCTTGCTGTATTTTATAGTTCACAAAGAAGTGTGTAAATCATGGTCACCAATATTTTTTTCATTACCAGCTGTTGTGTTACCAGATATGTTATCAGAACAGATAAATTCTTGCCTGTTCCTACCTTCTCATGTACTTTTTCATAGAAAATGTAAAAATTATCATGTAATACACACTGAACTTTTTGGTTGCTCTGTAACTCTTCGGAATAGCCTGTTGTACTGGTGACAAGTCCTGGAATTATAGTGGAAAATTAATGCACTTACTGGCACTAGATACACAACTTCTTTAAGATGGATGTCTGGATTCTTCTGAAAAAAAACAAAGATTGATTGCTTTTAATCCTTGGAAGATTAAAAATTCACCCAGCCTGTTATTTTTACTGTTTAATCTTGCAATCTAACATTTCTATTCTGCACAACAGATGTGAGCTTAGCAAAAATTGCCCAAAGCATTGATTTGTCTAGTTCTATATCAGATCTCAGACTCTGAGTTATTTGAGTTTTAAAAAGTCGCCTGCAAGAACAAGTGGTTGTACCAAAGAGATGTGTGCCCCATATAACCAGCTAACCTGCCTTCAACTAGGGCTAAAAACATATTTCTAGGGAGAGGTAAAGGTATCTTGCTTGTAACCCTTAATGGATCATTCTTCCACAAAACAGTTCTATCAATTTTGAACTCAGGTGTACTTTGAGCTCAGTCTTGTGGCGATAAGGAATTGCACATTTTAACTCCAGGCTAGAGAAACAAGCATCACTTCTAGTTAGTTTTAAACCTAGCACACAAACTTTCAGATGTTTCTGTTACTTGAAGAGACAATTATCAACCTTTTATCTGCATTTATGTCCTTGTAATTATGCAGGCTTCTGTTCCATCCCCCTTGTTTATAGGGGAGAAGTCTCGATTAGCCCTAGACCATGCATTCCTTGCAGGAAAATCCTTTTGCACAACAATAATCATATCAGCCCTTCTCTGCCTTTTTCAGTACTGCTTTTTGAGGTGAGATGCTACAAATGAGTCTCTTTTATTGTTTATTTCTGCCTTATCTACACTACTTCCTGTATTTATATGCACGTAGAAGCCAAACCTCCCTAGTTCTCTGTTTTTGTAGAAGCTGATTTGATATTTTAATGAGTGTAATCCAAGAAGAGAACTGCAGGGAACTGTTTGGTATAAGATGTCTCTGCCTGATAGGGAAAAAAAGAAAAAGGTTTGGTTTTGATGTTGGTGATACATGAAAAGAGACGTGTAATGCTTATTCATGTACAAGACTGCAGAGGAGAGAAAAGTAAAAAAAGACAATGTAGCTTCTGAAGAAAATAGCAGAGGACAATAGCTAACAGAGCAGCTTGAAAAATGCATAGGAGAGAGGTTGCTGTTAGCAAGGATAAGAACAGAGCTCAGCTACATGATAGTCAGTGTTTTTCAGGCTGTAGAAATGATGATATTTTCCTTGTTTAGTGGTGATATTTTGGTGAAAAGCACTTAAGCAAACCAAAGCAGGAGTGCATAGCAAATTGCTGGGAATATATCCCTACATAACAGCTCTGGCTCATGCCACAGCTTGTCCAGGGGAACCTTGCTCTTGCATGTGACTGCTCTGGACATCAGAAACCCCTCCTTACAAGCATCCTTTGGCTTACCATCCGCTCAGGGATGAGCACTCTTACCCACCATTTCCAAAAGGTGACTGTTTTTACAGGTAACCCTTCTCTCAGCATCTCAGGGTGCTCTGATCCATTTGGATTCCCTTGCATGCAACAATCACCACTTGGGGTGACAGGAAGGGGTTTTCTCAAAATTCTTTGACAAAATTCTTCATTTTGTACTCTCAAATAAGTAAGGAATTTCCTCCATGAAAACAAGAAGGTCGTTTCTTTGTTGGTCTGATGGACTTTCAAGACACCATAGGTAGCCAAGAAAGCAGTTCAATCATTGGTTTAGAATAAGAAAGGTGATTCCTGTCTCATTTTTATGGGAACCAAACTAAGCAGTTTCTTTATATGCTAATTTTGTGCAGTATATTTCAAGTTGTTGTTATGAGGGAGGATTTCAGGTCTGATAGCATTTTTGTTGCTAAATATGTTACTTCTCAAACCTGAAAGAAACCTGACTGAGTCAAAAATAGAGTTGGAGCAGAACAATAATACTTGCCTGGGAACAGTCAAGGCAGGTTGGATTGACATATGAAACATGTGCTAGAACATGAGGAGAGGAGAAGGGAATACCTTTGTGCTGGTTGCAGCACAACCAGCCAGGAGTGGTGCCAACATTTCACTTGTTGGCCTTGCCAGAAGAGTAATAGTAGAGTCCATGTTTTGTGTGTGTGCCCCTCCAGTGAGCTCTGAATTAAAGTATCTCAACATGATCAGTATTAATATGACAATAATAATCTGCCCCCACAATTTTCCCCAGCTGAGTAGGTTTTGACACCTCATTGGCAGTTTTACCAGAAGCTGCTGAAAAACCTCAGCCAAATGCAGCACAAAGATAACACTTATTTCTCAGTCTGTTAATTTTACCTTGACCACATGGTATGCTATCAGTAACTTACAGTGATCTGTGGTTCTTTTATTGACCCAGTCAGAGAAGAGATCCCAAGCCAGGTTGCCAGGTTGCTTCAGCTGTCAGCAGTTATGGCAGGGGCAGCATCTCCATCCTCTGCCCTTGGATGTAGCCTGGCAGTGGGAACATGACAGTCTGGCTGGATGTTATTTAGTCACACCAGAGATTTTGTCAATATATTGGTGTTTTTGTTGTCATCATGGAAAGCACCACCAGAAAAAGCAATTATGTTACTTGAGGATGGGCTGTTAAAGCCTTCTTTGACCAAAAGAAGGTTGAAGTTATACTGGTTGAAGTTAAAAAATTGTTTCTGTAAATTTAAATTGGGTATGCTATAATTGGTTCTATAAGTTTCTGTCTGCTTTTAAAGCCCCTGAGCAAGTTAATGTAAAAAAATGCCAGAAATGTACTGATTGAAAAAATTAATTTAAAAAGTAATACACAGAATAGTTTGTCACAATAAGACTAATTCACTTTAAATACCCCTTATTAAAAAATTTGTTGATAGCAATGCAAAAAATTAAAACATTGCTTTTTTTTCAGAGTTGATGTCCAAAGCATTAGTCAGGAAACACAGCTTCCATTTTTGTGTGATACATTATCTCTTTTATGGGGTGATAGACTGGAACTACAGTTCCTGCTTTATGGTCAGGAAACAAGGACATGGCTTTTCAAGCAGTTTTCAGAATAAACAATGCAGGAGATTTGGTAGATTAAATTGAATTTTATATTCCATTGCAATCATAGCCTGGCTGATTTTAGCTTACAATAATACTAAGAAATGTATTGAAATTAATCCCACCATTAGACATATGCCTCATGTGCTTGTCTTTGGGATGTAACAGAGACTTCTCTGGGTGAGGCTTGTCCCATAGGCTTATGTAACTTAAGTCTCTGTGTAATCCAGCAATTAGAGTGCCAATATGTGGAAATTTTAATAACACTATCAGAATTCATAAACTGCCCAGTGAGATGCTAAAGTTGTGAATACATCCTACGCCTTCTAAATATATAAAAAACTATGAGAAGTTCAGCCAGCTACTCTTTCTTTTTTTTCCTCAACATGGTTATTCAACTGTGTCTCACTGTTTATGTCCCAAATTAAAGGGCTTCCTTTGTCTGGGAGCAGCTCTTTGTATTACTTTGCAATGGCTACAAAATTAACTACTCTGGAAGAATAACCTTAATTTCTGACACAACCACACTCAAGCTGCTCCATCTTGAAGCTGTGAACTGTCACTCCAGTAAGACCCTAGTAATGAGCTGAACAGCGTAAGAATAACCATGAGATATATCTAATATGGAGGGACAAAATAGGGGCAGAATTAGGAATAATATAATATAATACACTATAATAATGTAGTAAGAGTTGGTAATTTGGCAATTTAATGTGCTACATTTTAGTTCATTTAGTTGTTTAGTACTGAGTAGACAGAGGATTATTTAGCAATAGCTGTAGTACATGAAGTGCATTGGAGAGCTGTTTTACATTTGCAGTTTAGAAATACTGTGGTAAGTGGGAGGAAAAAATGCCTGCTGATCAGAGCCCTGTAATTTCCACTACCTTGTTCTCCTGGGACCGAGTGCAGCACCTGCAGAGGAGCAGGCACTGGAGGTTGAACGTGGGCTGACACCACCATCTGTCCTCCCTGTGCCTGCTCCTCACCGTGCTGCTCTCCCATGGAACATTTGTGCTCTTGGTGTTCCTCAGTGAGGACGTGGGGGACATTAAAGCAAATATTGTGATGTTGGAAAAGCTGAAACTTGCTGTTTGCAGATAGCATACTCTTGTATTATAATTGTTTGATTTAGTGTCCTTTACTGCAGTCTCCAAAGGAGTGCTGAGTGACTCGTGCTCTTGCTTCCATACCTAACTGGCTTCCCACCCACAGGATAATGTGTGGAGGTGCTGCTTTGGAGTACAGTGCTGGGGGTCTGCACAGACGTGTCACCAAAACCCTCCTTCCTCAGGCAGTCTCACTGCCAGGCTCCTACCAGCTCCTTTTCATCTCTACATGGCATCTGTCTGAGACCTGGAGGTGGTGGGAGCTTCCCACCATTGAGGAGCAGACAGTTTGCAGATCTGCTGGTGTTCCTCCCCAGGACTCTGTGTCAGGGAGCCTTGAGCCATTTCCCTAGTAAGGAGGAAGATGTATCTGCCAGTGGACGTCTAGCAGAAGCAGCCAGGTCACAGTTTGTGGCACATGGGGAAGGTTTTCTCTTCCCTGTTATTCTTTACATTTATTCTTGTTTGCAGGCTGATCACTCATGCAAAGTATTTACCTTTAGGGGGAAATGCATAACTAGATATGCTTCATTATTGGACTAGATAGTAGATAAGGGCTTTCAGTCAAAGTTCTTCTCTCCTGAATATGTAGACGTGTAATTGTAGAAATATGTACACAAAATAGGATAAAGACTAAGGAAAGGGTAGATCTTCAAAAGACAGGTACAGGTTTGCTGATGGTCACTGGGATGGGAAGTCTGAAATTATCTAAAACTTCAGTATGTATTTAAAAAGTAAGTTTATTAACCTGCTATTATTCAGCTTAACCCTTCTTTGAACAGTTGTCATAAACATACCATTTAATAGCCAGGTAAGGTATCTTGTAGTCTGTTTAAGCAAAATATATAATGTGAAGATTGATAAGGAAGTGTACTCTTAAGTGGTAAAATCTTGTGCTTTTTATTATGAAAAAACACATCAAAGTGAAACCCCTAACTTTCTCATTAGTGACTGCTGGTATTCCATAAAAAATTATTTATAAATCAGTCTCAAAGAGAAAGAGTTCTATCACTTTCTGTACCCCTTTCCTTACATAGGACTTCTTGTGTGATAGCCTTTTTGAGACCTTATTGATTGTGACTCTCAAATATTTATCTTGTGAGAACTTTCTTCTTCCCTTTGCTTACATTTTTGTTGGCTTTTGACACTTGGCCTGGAAAGGTGTGCTGGGCATCCCTTTGCCCTGCTTGGTGGGTTGATCTCAGCCCAGGTGCATTCTCTGTCTGCCACTTTAGATGGGTAAAATACCTCCTACTGCTGCGGGTTTGCTCAGCTATCAGGTTCCTCACATCCCCCTTCATCAGCTGAAGACATAGGCAGAGATTTACAGCAGACAGTTTGTGTCTGTAACCATTCTGGAGAAGTCATTGACCATAAAACTCGTCTCATAATGCAGGCATGGTTTGGTTGATAAATGCAGTAAATTCACTTCGCTGTATTCACAGAGTCACATTCATTTTTGTATGTGAATGGCAGTTGGTTTATTTCTCAAAATGTTTGCAAGTCTCTTGAGTTTCATAAGTTGTAGTGTCGATAAGTATCCGTCCAAAAGCACGTTACTCGTTCTTTGTTACTTGTATTTGTTCTCCTTTAAATACAAATTTTAAAACCTTTATCTAGAAACAAAACCATATGCTGGGGATCTTTTACATAAATAATTTTGCTAATGCTAGTGATACAGAAAGAAAAATGTGGGGTTTGTAAGGATGAGGAAAAATATTTTTACTACTAAAAAGCAGATTTTCTAAATGTTTTGTTACTATCAGTAAGTGATATTGAAAATCTATTTAGAAAAGCCCCCCAGTGCCTGATGATTACATTCACATTAAATAGAACAGCATATGCTACCACTTACCTTGAGAGGTTAATGAAAGGCTGTTCATGCACAGTGACTAATCCAAAAATTACCAGTGTTTGATAATTTGTATAATTTATATAATAATCAAATATTTTAATAGTTTTTACAAAAGTGTGTCTTACTAGCAGGTTTTTTTCAGAAATAGTTTTCTAGTGCAAAATCTAGTTGAATTTTGTGTACATAACACAAGTCCTGTCCCACCATGTGTTGAACGTAGCACAGTTCTTCCAGAGATAGGGGACATGTCCCAGGCAGACTCAGATGGGCGTGAGGAAGAGCTGGGTAGAGACATCTGCTAGATAATAGCCTTGCCTTAACTTCAGTAACCCTCCTTTATTTCACAGCCACCTTGTTTCACAAAAAGGGAAGTTACTTTTGCCAAAGCCTGACCTTTGAAACAAACTTTCTGAATTCTTAGTGATTAAGTTGTATGAACAACAACCATAAAATGACAGGATCTCCTTAAGCTACAGAATTGATATCAATGAGGCAGCAGTGTCTTCTTTCACTTAGAGCCTTTTTCCAAATAAATCCAAGACTCTTATTTTAAATGCTACAACTGTTTGTAGTTTAAAACAGGATGACATCTGAAAAACATTCCCTTTTGTACTCTACAAAGTCTCCCTTTCCTCAACCCCATGAGTCCTGAAATGTGCTGGTTTGGCCTTTTGTTTGTCAGGGGTTTGGGGTTTGGTTTGGGGGGTTGGGTTTGGGTTTTTTTCATTTTGGTTGTGGAATCAAATGGGTGTTTTTATTTTAAACAATAGGTTATGTAAAAGTTTCTCTTGACTGCTATACTTGGAATTTAGTTATATAAATTGTTTTCCTTACACTTCTTCTTCCTCCTCTCCTTGTTGACGCATAGAGTCCCAGGAAATCTCAGCAATAGAGACGAGGCTGAACTGGGTTTGAGTTCTGTGTAGCATTGCTCACCCTCTGCCTCTCTGAAACTCATTTTCCAATTGCTGCCATGCGTGGTGTAAATGGCACCAGTGTTTCCATCTGGAATTCTTTCTACCTTGTGTTTTCTGTCCCTGAGACAACATTTCTTGTCTGCTTTCCAGACATTTGTGATATGCTCAAGAATAAAAATGGCAGTGCTTGGTATTTTCCTTCCTTTCCATCCTGAGTTTTGGAAAAAAAAATCTCTTTAACAGGAGTTAAACAAATCTCAATACTTAAATTGGAATGAGTTTGTATGTCTTTACATTATGCACAGTTGAACTCATTCCCAGAGTTCTGGGGATTTTTTTAACAACAAAACATCCCCCAGCTTTTTATATCTGGGATTCAAAATGACAATGGATGTTAAGATCCATGGAGTTTCATTTTTTATTACAATTTAGTGTAGTAGGCAATAGAATAGGGAATGCACTGAGAACAACCAGGCTTTTGAAACTGCCTGTGCAGAGACTGCTTATCCACACAGAAACTCTAAGTAAACAATTTAGCTATATGCTGTTTATTCCACCTCTCTCTTTCTCTTTTCTTTGCTAACACAGGTCCACAAAGATTCTCGAGTTCTCAAGCCCTAGCTTATGGAAGTGTGTAATGTCAGTGTGGTTGCAAAATCACATGGTCTCCTAGCTCTGTATCTTATCCTTCACCCAACATTGCACAACGCTGGACTGTCAGCTAGGAGAACGAAAGGAGCCAGATTGTGTTGTGCCACCTCTTTTTCTAGTTCATGCATAAGTTGCCACCAGGATATTTTTTCTGTGTTTGTAGCACGTTTGGTGGATTTGGGGCACATTCTTTGCTTCCATTCTCCTCATTCATGTGACCCTTTCCCAGTGCTTCCAAATGAGCTAATGTGTCTTCAACATGGAGAAAACCAACTAAGTTGGTTAGGATGTATATTGTTCTCTTGTTTTATTTGTGGGTTGTTCGGGGGTTTTTTTTAATTGATCTTTGTTTGTTCTTTTTAAAAACATATCTACAAAAAGAGAATATATAAATTTCTGCCCTAAATACCTCTTTTGCATCAGGGATGGATATTTTAATGGAGTGAGGTGTAATAGCAGAACAGTGCCATGTCTCTGTCCTCATGAGCATAGCTGCATGCAGATTAGAAAGGCTCTGTAGTGCTGCTACTGTATGCCAGATTTGCTATTTGCTCTTGTTTGCATGATAGTATTTCTAATTTACTAATATGATACGGAAATAATGGCACATCACCGATCTTTCAACATATTGTATCACTGCTTTATCATATTAGGCTAATACACTGCGAGAGTTGATAGCACCTCTCCATGTCAAATGGGAACCACATCTCTTGGCACTGAACCGATTGGACTCAAAGGTTGATAAACTTATCATTAGAGAATTGGCACGACGGAGACTCAACTTCAGCCTCTTGCAAGCAACCTAATGGCCTCCGTTGAGAAAGTCAGTTCTTCTTGAATAACTTTGATGTTTATAACAGAGAACAGACCTGTTAAAGCATAGACAACCACATGCCTGAATATGAGGCCTCCAGGAAGGTGTCAAAGGGCATGGCCAGTCTTTTGAAGAATGCACCCTTTCCACAATGGGACTAGGCACAAAGTCAGATCCAATCTACATGGAGCACATTTGCAGAAAATACTGCCCCCGCACAGGAGAACGGAAGGGGAAGAGGGTCTTGGCAGGGGAAGGGCTTTGATGTCACTCAGTTTTGTTCTGCACACCTCGAGGAATTAAAGAGGGATTCAGCCATGGTAACTGTAATTTCCCATTGCTTGTACTGAACTCCAGTGAACCCATTCAGGCCAACCAGAGAGAGTCGTGTCATTTAAGCGTGCTTCACATTAGTGAAGGAAGTTTCCTTTCTGTGTCATGCTAAACTAAGTGTATTCTGTCAAGTGGAGGTATGTACAGACCTTTCAGAGACTTCCATTTATCTAATGGTTTGTAATGAATTCCCAGAGGGTACACTGGCACTCGTTTGGATGATGACGGAGAAGATACCTCACGCTGAGATTTATTAGACTCTGCAGTTAAACTCTTCAGTTCCTCTTTATCTTCTAGGACTAAAACATTTGAGTGATGCTGCCTGGCCAAGCAGGCACAAAGTATTCTCTGTGTAACACCCAGACTCCAGAGGGCTGTTTTGGGGCCAGTATTTGTCTGGATGTCACTCGAAGTAGATTCAGATATTGTATTTATCATTATGTTCTGAGTCCCCTATGGGTTGATGTTTGCCTCTATCTCTGTGATTAGAATGTGGATTTTCCTTAATATATTTGGCTAAGGGTGTATTGTAATAATGTTAATGCTAATTACTTGATATTTCATACTATCTTACGGGGAGATACTTTTAAAAAATGTATTTTGAAATGTTTTCTTTCTGTTTGCTCAATGTATGGTATTGCATTATGTTAATACCAATAAAATTATATATATATAGTTATATATATATTTCCCTTTTATAAAGAAGTAAATTATGCTTTTTTGCTCACAAACAGGAAATGTGCAGTGAATAAAATAACATCATTCTGCCTTACAGCAGGTGACAAAGCTTATAATAGTTTTAATATTCTTTTTTGAAAAATAAAAAGCATAGTATGACATAAACTAGTTGGAAATTCATCAAAATGCATGTTTTATGTTTCTGCTCAATGGGACTGTCACAAAACAGCCTAAATATTTAGCAATGTTGTTTTGGCATCTTTAATTTTTTCTAATCAGAAACATGCACTGTATTGCTATTATTGATTACAAAACTGTACTGTCATAATTTTTTGCCTGTTGGCCAGATAGACAAACCCACTGAGTTTGTCTGTAGGAATTGATTTCAAAATTTAATTTAGTGCTCTTTCCAATGCTTGGCAAAGGCAGAATTTATTTTTTATATAAGGTTGCCTTTGAAGTACCTGCCTCTGCCAGGAATGATACATCACTGCTAAGTACATAAAGATTCTGCAACCTGAAGGATATGTGATTAAAGCCTTGTCGGAATGGCCTGCAACCCCAGCCAGTCCTTTACATTCTGTCATTAAATTCCATAATTAGTTAGAGGTGAAATGTTTTGGAAATGAATTAGAGAAGCAGAAGCAAGAATGTGACTCTAAAATGTCCTTTGGCTGCCATTTGGGGTTACATTGATGGCTTATTTGCTGCTCGTAGCCAAAGGCCAGCATATATCTGCACTACTGCCTACTAGATTGTCTTCAGCTTCCTCTCTTTCTTTTCCCCACCCTTTCTAACATATTGTATTGAGTATCTTTGTTTTGCAGAGGCATTCAGAAGGGCTGTAATTAGCAGTCCATGGCATTTAATTGCATACACATTTGTTAAATATTTTTCTGTATGCCTTAAAATAAAGTATAGAAAATGGCAGTAAATGTTTCTTTAATGAAGGCATTTGATTTATTCATGAAGTCAGGATTTTTTAAAGGTGTTATTTTGGGCTTAATAAAGGAAATAAGCCAGCAAATTTTCAGTCTTGCTTTTGCGTAACCATCGTCTGTCAGGGCTGATGTTCAGTTCCTTTCTCTTGTTCCTTCTGTGGCAAACACATTCTGCCCAGTGGGTGGGAAATGGGCCTTTCTGCTGTGACCACTCTCATGCCAGTTTTGAGAGCACTTTACCCTGAGCTTCATCCGTGTTCCCAAGTTCATTCTGACATCTGATGAGATCACTGATGTCTAGAAGAGGCACGTGGAATTATTGCATTTCCCTCGTCACAGCAATAGCTTTTCTTGGGAAAGGTACTTTGAACTCTGTGGTGCTTCCAGACCATTGGGGTGTGATGGGCATTCAGCAGCTGATGGGGGTGCCTAAGATTTGACAGTCGTGTGCTCTGCATAAATAAGATGTAAATCAGGATGCAGCTTAATTAGGTTGGAATCTAATCAGTGCAGCTATCATAATGTGCAATTATAAATCCAATAATAAATCTGAATATCTGAATAAATATGATGTCTTCTGAGATAACATTTTGGGAAGTATTTCAAGCCCCTTTCAGAAACACCTTGGGAGGTGCTTCCCCAGCAGACCACAGTGAATTACAGAGGTAACTGAGGCAGAGATTCAATTAACCTAGCCCCTGCCCACACTAATGTTTCTCCCATGTTGAAAGTAGGATTGCAATTACTTAGTGATTTATTTTGGAAAACTTCACTCTCGGTGTTGCATTTTCCTTCAAATGAGCAACTTGGGATGTAGCCTGAAGTGGAGTTCATTTTCCAGGTGGGTGTTGCTCCCTAGGAACAGGCCCCCCTCCTCTGGGGCTGGCTTTCAGGTGTCAATCCCATAAACCTTGGGAGGCACTGCTGTTGTGCGAGCGTGACTGGGGCTTGATTCCGGCTGGTGAGTAATGTCGCTGGGTCCGTATCGTTTGTCACTTAACCTTTCACAGCTTTGCTTCAACAGCTTAGGTTTGTAAAAACAATATTTTCCTCAAGGAGTAATTGCGTCTATGTGTTACTTGGGAATTATTATTTGTAGAAAACTCCTCATCCTGTTTTAAAAAGCTACAGAATCCCCACATGTCTAGCAATTTTTCCCAGTTTGCTCCAGCTCCTGGCTTTCTTCATAAATCCTAGTTTTCTATTGTTTTTGAACTGCAGGGCCCAAGGGGAAATGCACCATCAAAATGTGGTTGGTGTGTTTATTTCACTTCAGCATTGATAGCTTGTGATAAAATTAAACAGCACTTACATCAGCGTGTGGCACAGAAAAATGTCAGGATATCCTATTTCATTGTGTGAAATTCTCCCAGAGAGTCACTAAAATCAGCAGATTAAGGTTAAACTAGTGCCTTCATAGGCAGCTTAATGAGTAAAGTACCATATCCAAAACCAAGGAAGAATGCAACCATAACCCTACTGCAGAAAAGTTCTCCCAGTGATCAGAATTCCGTGACTTTGGGAAGTTTTGGAGTGACTTCATTCTTATGCCCTCTCTGAAATCACAGCCCACCAGTATAACCTCATGAAACAGCAGGACTGCGAGCAAACCGGGAGCTACAGATGCTCATTTGAGGCGTGCAAGAGCTGTCAAGAGGCAGCACGAGCAGAAAAAGCCAATAATTCCCTCTGTGTTCCCTTCTCACTAACACAGTAACCCATTAGCTGGCACCTGTACTTCACTGCTAAGTGCATGCCAGAAATGGCTGAATGTTACTGTCAGCTCAGCAACGCAGATCTGCACGGAGAGACATCAAGGGGTTTTTCCTTATGCTCCTTATGCTTTAGTGTCAGCTGTGTTAAGTAAGCAATTCCAGTTGCATGGAAGGCTGAAGAAATGTGGCTGAGGTGCATGTGAGACCCAGGGCAGGACCAGCTCAAGTGTCCCATGAAGGCTGGAGGTTGAACATGTAAACATGCTCCAGCCTGCCAGCTCACCCTGCAGCCAGCTCACACTGGAGCCTGCAGGGCCACGGCAGGGTGCACACAGGTTGTCCTTCACAAGAGATTCACAAGGATCTACTGACCCAAAAGGAAAACTGCTAGTGCCAGAAGTAGTCCACAAAAACAATTAGACCTTTGGTGTAGCAGCAAAGGTTTGGCGTCTGTCAGGCCTTACAGAGGCTGGGGCTAGATCTTTTAAAAGATGGTGCCTGCCTGATTCTGATACTGAACTTGGCTGTGGTGGAAAATGCCTGAAATACCTTTAGATATCTGTTGTTTGGGAGATGAGTTTTCCACTTGCATGCACAATTCACTTTATTTCAAGAAACCAAATTTATGCTCATGCACGGGAGAGGAGAAGCAGACTCGTACCCTTGGGTGTAAAACTCCAGCAAGTGCAGGACCCTGCTGTGTTGGTGCTTTCAGTGGGCACCCTCTCCAGGGAGTATCTTTTTTTGTATGCAGGTTTACATAATAGGAGAGAATAGAAACTGTGTATACCTATCCTGGTAACCCAAAAATACTTCCACTTTAGAGGAAGTGATGGCATAAAATCCAGATTTAATACCTGCAATTGAAAAAATACAAGAGAATAAATACAATAAATATAAAATTTAATGGTCCTCCAGCTACTAATATTTCACCAAACACATGGATCAAAGCTTGTTTTTAAACAATGCTTCTCCCGTCCTTGATTCAAGACTTTTGGGGAAATCCTGCACTTTCATATACACAGGGACAGAAAGGACAGAGGATTCAAGGAAAGGGAAGCAATACCAGAAAGAAGGGTTGCAAAGACTGGGTACTGCACAAGAAGCACCCGTTTTGCTTTTAATTTAGTTTTAGTTCAGCTTGCTTAAGCTTTTCTTCACTTGTAGAGAACATTAATATGCACATGTGTGTGTGTGTGTGTGTGTGTGTGTGTGTGTGTTTTTGCAGGTGTAATCACATATCCAGTCAGCCCTTGATTTTAAAGTAACATAGGACATAGCATAGAGGTCTGCTTATACTTTAACAGGCAAATCTGCTCTTACCTTACCCAGAGCAGATGAGTAGCAGCTGTTTCCATGCAGACCTGAATTTTATTGCACCTCCTGCCTGCTGTAGCATGCCAGACTTAAATACTGTATTGTTTCTTCCTTTTCTCAGTAATTAGGGATGTGACTTGTAACATTTTCCTACCAGGAGCTGACTTTCCATATCATTGTGGCTCCCCCATACCTGTGCAGGAGTGGCCTCATGCACAGCCACAGCTGTGCAGATACCATCTCCTTTAAGCCTTACATTGATTTCACCACTTTGTTCCTTTTAGCTTGTGGGTGGTGGGGGAAAGGAAATATAGCTTAGTCTGCCAGCCAGCCATCTAAATAGTGTTAAGAATTGTTAATTCCTGAATCTTTGTATTAGAAGCATTGAGGTATGTATGGGGTCTCACCCTTGGGCAGTTTGGACTCTTTAATGATTAACCCAAACAGCAGCAAAGATGGATTTAGGCCTTGCACTGAGAAACCAACTGCTTCTTCAGAGGATTTCTTTTCTCCCCTCCACTGCAACGCTGCTAAAATCCACATCCACTCTCCTTTCATCCTTCTGCTTTTTCACCTTGTATCTAGGAAGATCTCTTCAGTCTCTCTCCTAGCTGTTCCCTGGGGCTTACAAGCCCAGCCAGGCTGTTGCAGGCTGTGGCCACAGCCCATTTCTGCCTGTTGGCACAGCCTGAACCGGGGCTGGAGAGCTTCCCAAGGGGTCAGCAGGCATCTGTGTGCTGCTCTACCTCCCTGTCAGTGAAACCACTGCAGGTCCTGGCAGGGTTTGATAGTCCCTGGTTTTGGACATGGCAGAGAGAACTTGCTGTGGCATAGGAGGATTACAAATGCTTTCTTGCTACCAGGATTATATCAGTTATTGGTTAGCTTGTGGCAGATCAATGTGTCTGTTCCTAATGCAGACACATCAGAGTCAGGAAGGCGAAGGAAAAAAAAAAAAAAAACAGAGGTTTGTGCACCCAAAGATGTTTTATCTAACTTGAGACCATTTCCCAGAGGCCTGGGATACTTCTTGGTTTTGGGGAGTATTTACTGCATTTACTGCCACTCACAGAAGGTCTCTGGGACACTTGAGGTAAATGCCTCCCCTGCACAAAAAATGAAGCAAAGAGGTTTCAAACTGGAAGCAAATCTTTGAGATTTGGAGGGATAAAATAACATGGCAGCTGTTTAATAAGGTAATTGGTGATGTATTCTAAGAAAATTACCTCCTTGTTAATATCCTGAGAAAGCTGAGCTTAGCTGGTTCCTCTGCCAGAGGGAGTGAGCTCACCAAAAGCAGTGAAAATGGGAGTTTAAATTTCAGTGGAGCCTGGAGATTTCAATCTGACTGTGCCTTGTTTGCTTCTTGTCACAGACTTTGCAGCAGCTTGGCTTTCTGGGGATTTGCAGAGGGTGGAACTTCTGTTCAAATGCAGGCCTGATTATAAGGAGAGGAGTGGGCGTGTGTGAGAGGAGTTGCACAACGAAGGAAAGTGCGTCACCAAGCAGTAAAGGTAGCAAACAGAAAAGAAGATAGTGGGAAAATTCCATCAGGGTGGCAGTGGGGTCCATCAGTCAGGATGAGAACTCTAAAGGCAACAGGGTTGAGCCTGGGTGGTGTCTGAAGGCATTGGCAAAGACCAGAGGGGCCCCAATGAAGAGCTTTGATCCTTGAAAAATATGACCTTGTTGGCAGGGTAGGTGACAAAATTTATTAACTGCCCTTACATAGGCAGTTCTGTTCACTCACAGCCCCACCTGAAAGCATGGGCTCCCCTGGTACCTCAAAGATGAAAACCATGCAGAATTTTGGCAGCTTGAGCTTTGGCAGAAAAGTGAGTCACAGAAATGAAGGGACCTCCACTAAAAACTGCTGGAGGTTATTTCATATATTTAGAGCGGATTTATGAGAAGTGTGTGCCTAGAGATTCTCTGTATCCAGAGACCAGTGTGTTAGCCAGCTGGGCTGCAGTGGTGACCTTCTACAGGGTTCTAATTCAGTACCATCTTCCTGAATCATCAGTTTACACGGACCAATCATCTCTTCATCCATGTAAATACCAATGGTGACTTTCTCTCTGGTCACTTTTCAAATAAGTACCTTATGCTCTTATAATCTTGGTTTATAAGAGGGAAATAATGGAAAGATGAATTGCCTAAAAGAGCCAGGAGGTGATTACACTTAGTACATCACAGAGCTTGGTGCATGCTCGTTTCAACAAGAAGTGACAGCACAGTATGAGAAATCCCACCAGTTTTTCCTGAATGCCAAGAACACAAGCAGTTCCTGACCTGTTGGAGTTTCACCTACTCAGCCATAATCTTCGTCTCTCTCTCCTGAGGAAATGTAGAACTAGTTAAAATATTTACTGCATTCTAAGAACTGAGGGCAAAGTATAAAAAGTTCAGAAAAATTTCCTAGAGAAAGCAGACGAGTGAAGAATAATCACACAACATTTACTAGACAGATGTATTCATTATCTCTGGAATTGAATGCAAATAGTTTTGCATTCACTTGAAGACAGCAGGAGCTTCTTTGTTACAAAATTCAGTGCCTGTATATTCTTGCATTTGGAAGATAGGGTTCTCACCAGATTTAGATCCCTTGTGTTGCAGTTTGTGCAGTTTTATTTCTGCTCCTGAGTTACGGAGTTGTTCAGGCTTGCGTGGGGCAGGGCACAAAATTACAGCTTCAGAGGAGAGACCCTGCTTTTTAGCAGTATGTGGACCTGGCAGTGCATTCAGAGAAACAGGAAAGATGCAGCCCACGACTCTGCAGCCAAATGAGTGTGAAAAACAACTGTTGTGTTGGCTGCTGGTCCGAGGTCACCTGAAAATCCTATTAGACCACATTTTCTACTTAAACAAAACATTACCACAGGTCTTATTCTTCCTTAATGAGACAGCCATGCTGGAATAGCATGACTTGCATACAAATCCACCAATTTTAAAAAAGAAAATGTGTTCCAAGCTCAGCTCTATATCTAACAGAATACCTCAGATGCTTTATGGTGCCAAGGGTTTCACCAACACCTACAGGAAATCAATCAATGGCTCTAGCAGAAGGCTGAGGGAGGAGAGATGTGTGTGTAATCTCATTCCCGCCTACTGAGAGCCATTGAGAGCAGCAGCACCACCTTCAGCATTTCTCTGGAAAACATTAAGGGCTTGGGATGTGTTTGTATGACGCCCACCGCCCTCTCCCCCACCATGGGTGAACAAGGCATCTTGCCCTCTTTAGAGCTTTCCCAGCCTCAGCAGCAGTAAGGCATTTAAGGGACTTGTTCTTCTTCCCTCCTCTTTCCTCTTTAGGAAATCCTGTCCCCTTTTTGACGTGCTGCTCATAGTGACATCACCAAGTCAGTGACAGAGCCTGGGGGAGGCAGCCCCAGCCGTGTGAAGGTGATGTGCTGATGTGTTCCAGAGACCTTCTGTCAGTGTTCTGCTGCCTAACCCAGCCTGTGTCCTGCCCCCACAGGCCTCTGCCTTTCTTGTGCAGTCTCAGAGCTGTTCCCATTTGGGCAAGGGTAGGAGTATGGTGTCCATGCTCCCTCTGAGGCCCACTTTGAGCTGTGGGTGCCTGTCCCAGGGGATGAGCCTTGAGGACCACCAGCCATGCAGATCCCAAGCCAGCAGTGTGGGGAAGGAGGGCAGGACAAGCCCACCTAGCACAGAGTTTATAGTCATAGGGGCCATGTTGCCATCCAGGTTCATTAAAGGTGCTTCTCATTTAGTATTGAACCTTAGGGTTGAACTCAAATGCTGTATTTTGCCTTGGTGGGGAGTTTCTGTTTTTTAGGAAACCATGGGTTTTTGATGGCAAGCCTGGATGTGGTGGCTGGTTGGCAATCCAGGCCTTAGATCACTTTAGCAGAGTAAGTTTAGATGGTGTGGAGTCAAAGTGCTGGCCCTGCTTCTTCAGCAAGCCATCCCTGTCCTAATCCCCTCAGGATACAACCTTGGCAGCCCTGCTTGGGAAGAGATACCTGAGGAAACATCTCTTTTGCCTTGCATAGCAAGAGATGAGAAGGAGAGAGAGACACAGAGAGAGAGAGAGAGAAACAGGTGTCAAATAATCCTATGTCAGACCAGGGGGGAGTTTCCCCTTTGCCCTTTAGCAGATCACTCCCCTTCCACAGCTGTCAGACTGGTGGACATCAGCATCCAGCAGTAGGAACTGATAGAGAGATCCCAAACTTCTGATCTCATTCCTGCATAGACTTCTTAAGAAAGCATAAAAATCAAGACCACAAAAGATTTTAACCACTCTCTAACTATTCAGCTACTGAGTGTTTTGCCCTTTAGCTCATTAGATATTTTAATAAGAAGGAAAATTGCAAGAGCAAAGCATCTCATTTCTATTTTATTTCAGTCCTGGCCACCATTAACAGTGATGAACCCAGCTCACCAAGCAGGGTAGCACAGGATGGGATGATTAAGGGAGCTCTGTGCAGACTCAAAATACTTCCATCAATAAAAAGTCTCCAACTCTTCTTCATTTCCATATCCCTTAAAAAATTAAAATGTGTGTTTTATAAACAGCTGTCCTCTAAAAAGCTAAAGGAGTAAACTGATGAGAGATGAAGCTAGATTAGTTGCTGATTGCAAAATTCTTGCAAACAGTTTTTGTGATGGGGTGAGGAGATTTGGGTTTCTGGAGTTCTTGCCTGAGCCTGAGGAGAGTCATTGCCCACAGTATGGGCTCAAATGGGAGGTGGCCTCAGGTAGCTCTTGATGGACTAAAAATGTCACTTCTAAACACAAACTGTCTTTTCTCGTGGTGACTGATAAAAAGCCCTCTAATCACCTGAGGACACTGAGGTTCTTTACTTCAGGGCACTTCCATGTGTGGTAAAAGTACAGCCAGTAGAAATGACTGTCTTGGAGCAGGGTCAGTCATAGGGTAAATGCCTGAAACCAAGGAGCCTTCCTACAAGAGCTTCTAGGAAAGCCTCTCGAGGACACAGGCACCTTGAACCAGGAAAACAGGCACCACTGTGAAAGCCAAGACTGGCTGGGAGGATCCCAAGGGCTCTGGAAGCAACCAGGAGGCCAGGCACAGGCAATGTCTTGCTGTTGTATGAACATGTGTGTCAGTGTGCAAGGGGCAGCAGGGACACAGCTAAGGGACACTGCCAACACTCTCCCAAGGGCTGCCCTGGCTAATCCTGATCCCCACTCTGCTAATCCTGACTGCACTGGTGCTTGCAAAGCTTGCATGGAGTCAGGGGAGAGTTTCCTCTGGGTGAAACATTGTGTGAAATGTTGAAGTGGTTTGATGTTTTCTAAATGAAGCATTTCAAATGCTCCTATCAGAGGAAAACTTCATCCCCAGCTTTTGCTTGGTTTTGTTTTTAAAGAAGCAAAACCTTTCTTTTTTTTTCTTTTTTTCTTTTTAAATGCTTTCAGTACTAGTTAGAACAAATTTTTTAAACCTATAATACTTCTCATATTTATGTATTTTGATACCATATATAATAAATACTAATTTTTTTGGAACCAAACTATAATGCAAACAGCTCTGATTTGGTTTGCCATGTTGCCAGGTCATGCTTGTGCTCTTATATTTAGTCTCTAGTCTGCTGCTGAACCTTCAGGTCATAGTAAAGTAACAGACCAGCATAAGTGACAGCATTGCTGACTATTGAACAGCACTGCTGAGTATCAAAAATAAGAGACAAAAATAAGTGGACTTTCCTAGGAAGGAACAGGACATGTCATTCCAGGGCCACCATCACATATTCTTGAGTGCTGTTATCAGCACTTTCAGTCTGAGATGTGATCCCTGATGGGTTCCTCAGCCGGATGCTTCCACAGCTTCCTCTCCTTGTAATAAGAAAGTCACCAGAACTATGTAACTGCAATACCAGAAATCTGATTTCTGGTAGTAAGTCACTCTAATATTACTGCACCTTGTGCTGTTTCTTTTTTCCTTCTTTCTCTGGGTGTCAAGATTTTATGTTCTTGAAAGTTTTTCTCCCTTTCTTCTGTAGGCAACAGCAAGAGGAGCAGTCATAGCACTTTTTTCTGGAAGTTAGAGGGTGTGAAATATTTTCTTTATAGTCTAGTTCAACCTGTTAAACATTTTGCAAAGGTTTTGATAGGTCTTCATGTGATCACATTAATGATACATTATTGCTTTCTCTATCTTTTTCCTCCTTTTTTTGTTTTCCCCTTTGTCTCATTACAGTTGAAACTATAGAGGAAAAAACAGCAGACTCCTTGCAAGATTTGTACAGAGCCTTGGAGCAGGCCAGCCTGTCTCCTTTAGGAGAACACCGGATTTCCACTAAGCTGGAATATAAGAAATCTTTTATAAAGAGATGTAGCGATCCAGTAGTCAATGAAAAACTGCACCAGCTACGAATTCTGAAAAGCACTTTAAAGGTGAGATAAAACAGGGAGGAAAAATCCTGCCCCAGGGTTGGCTTGGGCTGTATTGTAATCAGAGATTATTGTGTGCAGCTGGAGTCCAGGCTGAGCCCAGTGTGCAAACAAGGGAGACATGGGGCAGCACTGCTTAAAAAGCAGAGAAAAATGTGCTTGGGAGAGCAGTCAAAGTGAGGGGATCAGGTTTAATTTCTTTATTTTCTTGTATTTAATCTCAGTCAGCTGCTCCTCCTCTAGCCAGTTTAAGAGAAGTTGACACCAAATTACTGGAGGAAACCTAAACCCCTTTTTTGTTCCTGAACGTTTTCATTTACCAAAACACATTCACTTTGTAATTGCCGAAGTCCAAAGTTAGGCAAAGCCAGCCTTTAGAAGGGAACAGGATCTCTTGCAACACTTAGCTGTTTTCTAATTGATGAGCTTGTCCAGGAAAGAAACTGTGTGCTTATTTTCTGTGTAAACTGATAGGATCGTTGTACTTACTCAGTAAGATTGATTAAATAAGTAGATAGTGATAAGGATAGATTTGATAATTTTTATGGTAATTTTAAATGTACCACAGCTCGTTTAGCCTCCTTTGTCATGTTCCTTTGTTTGTTACAGCAGTTTCAGTTCTGTCCTGATAGAGATTTCAGCAAACAATATGCTGGATTTCCTCAGGGACCCTGTTAACTGTATTAAATTACCACATTTTAAGTCACCAGATAATTGTACAGTGCATTTTGTAACAGCTTTCATCAAAGAGGGCTTTATCAACATTAATTAATTTAGTTTTCTATCACCTAGAGAAGCATTTAAACAATATTATTTTCATGCTGTGGGGCTCCCATACGGAAAAAAATCCTACACATGCTTAATTTTCTGTACTGTATCATCTCATTGAAGGCAATCTGCATTATTATCTTGGCATTCAAGTCTTTGCAGGATTGAAGGCTGGCAAAAAAGGGCAACATTCACAGCTGTCCATGACTTCTACAAGCGTGAGAAACTGAAACAAAATCACAGTGCTCTCACACACATTGGGGTGGCAGGAGGTTCACGCTGTAGGTGTAGTTTTGTACCACAGTGGGGTCACACACCACAGCTGTGGTTCAGCATCGGCAGCCTCATACCATGTTGGATTGTCTCTTTTGTTAGTGGTTATTGATACCTGAGATACATTATACCAATGGCTTCCTGCAAATGAAATTTCTTTCCTTCAGAGAAGTCCAGAAAACAGCACAGCCTATTGATCCAGTGGGTGCCTGGTTTTGTGCTTGTCTGGAACTTCTTTCCTTTGGACCAAGCAAACACAGTTTTTTCGTTCTCTGTCCACGAGCCATGTTTTCTAAGCCTGTCAGCACTCTTGTTTGGACTGTGATTTTTGTAAATCATTCTTATGTACATGAGACCAATAATGAAAAATGCAATGGCAGCAAGGAGCAAACACAGATAATTGTTGTTTCCTGCACAGAGCAGCAGTGTAGAGTGACACATGCTTGGTTTGCAGTGACATTGTGGTAACTTGTGACCAGCTGCATTTCAGCCCAGAGCTCCACCTCTGCCATACTATTGGCAATGGTATCAACCAGTAGCTACTGCTATTACCTAATCAGTTAGTCTTTCTTTTTATCAGGGCCTTTGATTTCTCCTTCCTGAGTGCAGCCAGATGCACCAGCCTGTTGGCACTGATGTTCTGAACTCTCCTTGAATTTTATCCTACATAATAGTATCCAGAGACAGTCCTCCAAACTGCTTCTAGCTCTTGATGTCCCATCTTCTAAGTCATTAATGAAAGATCCCTGTGCTCTTTTTCGTGTGATAATGCAAGATTATTCTCCTGTCATTGAGTATGAGCTACCTGGCTGGTAGTGCAGAGGGGTGGGACCAGCCACAATCTGTGAGAAATAAGTTATGGAAGCTCAAGCAGAGATCTGGTGATCAGGAGTTCCCATAGTTTCTTTTCCCCAGCTTGATCTCAGCTTGCCCTCTCTTTCTGGAAATGAGTGTTCTAATAGGTAGTGTTAATTTGCTATTGTCTGCACAGCAATGGAAGCACTGCTTGTGAAAGATGTCTCTGACCCTTCTGATCTGTCCCATCATACACAGCTTGATATTTCCCCTTGCCATGCTACCCAGAAAGATTTAACATACTCATAGTACATATATGGAAAATGTGAGTTAGCCATGAGGAGTGTGAAATCCGCCTCGCAGGGAAGTTGCAGAGGATATTGCTGGTGGCCACAGCATTCCTGTGCTGAGGAGCAGGACTGGAAACCTGTGTGTTCCCAAGGATTATGGCTGTGGCATCCAGCTTCTGCCACTTTCAACAAATGTGAGTGGCTGTGGGTACATCTGAGGCTTACTGTGACCCTCAGCTCCATGAACCAGTCACCAGAGAGGGATCATGGTGCAGTCACTTCCCTGCCTCGGTGGTGCATAAGGAGGTACCAACAGCTCTGTTACATTTTCCCTTTTTCTGCCTCCTCTTGGCCACATCAGTGGAAGGAAGAGGTTGCAGCCAGCCAGCCCATGGCGTGCAGTAGATCTGTAGTGAGGATGAGTTGTCATTCCCATGGGATTCCTTGCACAAGCCTTTGCAATGCAGAGCTCAGGTGCCCCATGACAAGCCTGGGAAAGAGGTGTAGCTGTGCTGGCGGGCAGGAGGCCGTGTCTGTGTCCCACACACCCACAGAGTATTGCTGATGCTGATCAAGAGCAAACAGATGGCACTTTGTTGTGTGAAACCCATCCTGAGAAATGCAAGCAGCTAACAGTAAACAGTACAGGCCTTGCTATTTCTGGGGCTGAACAAGGGGCGGGTGGGGGAATAGGAACTCCTACTGAGGGTTCTGGACAGGGCGAGGGAAGCCCAAGTCCCACAGGGGAGTGTGTGACACTCTGTAGAAAGGGCTCCTGTTTGTGAGTGCTCATAGAGCAGATAGTCCCTGTGCTTTCAGGGGCTCTAAGGCTTGGGTTTGTACCCCCCATTCTCTCCTTCCACCTGCGTGATTGATTTTGCCAGTGACTCATCACTTTCATTAACTCTTTGCTTGTTCCTTTTCTCTCACAGGCCAGGGAAGGAGAAGTAGCCATTATAGATAAAATTCTGGATAATCCAGCCTTGACGTCTAGAGACTTTCAAGAATGGAAACAAATGTACCTTGATCTCTTCATGAACATCTGTGAAAGCAGCCCCCGGAGGGACTCTGTTAATGGCTCTTCTGAGGTTGAAGCACTTATAGCTTCGTTAGCACACACACACTCTTACATAGAAACACATGTATAAAAGTCTCTCTTTTTGTCTATTTGCTACACTCCAGCCCTTTACTTAAGTGCATAAAGTAGTTTTTATATCAATATGTGAGAGCTCTAGTAAATTATATTTTAATGTTACTCAGCTATGTGAAACCTTCAATGGTCAATGATGCCACTTCTTTAATGAGGATTTGTATATTTTATATGCTACCAATGCTCTGCTTGTGTTTACCTTCTGTGAATTAAAAAACATGATCTTTAGCTATTGAAGAAAAGGATTTAAAAGCATTTTTGGAAGACTGTGGCCTTCATGCAGGAAGTTCCACATGCTAAAGCTTTTGTTATCAAAGGTCAGTTTTACAATGCTATTTTATATTATATAATTCCAGTATTGCATTGCATTTTTGGAGTGCAGGTACTGTTTTGGTGGTAGGAGAAAACAAATTTTTATATTTCATTAGAAACTCCAGGAGTTTTCTTAAATAACAGGGAAAAATGTAATGCAGTGGTTGTGTTTCAGTTTTGTCAAACACCTAAAAGGGTGAAAATCGGCTGACAAAAAAATTACTAATGTGAATTTAAGTGTCAAAAGGTTAGGTCTTATTTCCTTGTGCTTTTTCAAAGCTTGTTGCTAAGGTTTACCACCAGTGCAAAGGAATGCTGGTTAGTATTATAATTAAGACCAAATTGTGTGTTGTCTCTTAATCACATTAGGTTGATTAAAAAAAAATAGTCATGGTACTGTGATTGATGATGCTTTTGCACTGAAGGTATCAGTATAATGTATAGATTTTGCAAAAGAGAAAATGTAGACTTTCAACATCCTTGGTAGCAGCGTTTCTTTAGCCCAGAATAGCAGCAGTGGAAGAGGTTTCCAGTGAAATGCTTCAAATCTGAGATGCTTTGAAGATTCCCACAATAGACAAGGAGTGAATAGGATTTTTCAAGTAGTTTCCTATGTGTTTCCTGAGCTGTGAAATTTGGCTGTATTGTATGCAGGGATAATGTGTGATGAGAGCAGAGCTGAGCACAGAACCTGAGAAATAACCAAGGAGTAAAAAAGCCTGGGGTTTGCTTTTGAAGGGGAAGGGATGTCTCTGCAGAGTTCACAAGCCAATTAAAATGTTTTAAACTTCCATGAGATTTGTTATCTGCTGAAGACAACGCAGTGAATATGAGGGGAAATAGCTCCTTAGAGTTAGGCACATGCCTGAAGAAAAGTGGGAGGGAACTCTTAAATCATATATTTACTTTTTATGGGCTTAGTTTTGAAAATATTAAGAGCATGACAAAATATTTCTGCTGCTCTTCAGTATTTTGCTGCTTAAGCTAGGACTCATGACATGATTTAATAATGCTCATGTGGAAAGGAAAAGCTTCCTTTATACTTTAGTGAGTTGTACTCTTAACCAACTTGAGACTATTGCCTGTACAGCTCAGTGAATGTACTTTAAACTTTATGAACTCTGATATTTCCTAGCGGTTATATCAATGAAGGAGTGAAGGAAAGAATGGATAGATTTATTTTCTCTCTTTTCTTTCTTTCTTTCTTTCTTTCTTTCTTTCTTTCTTTCTTTCTTTCTTTCTTTCTTTCTTTCTTTCTCTCTCTCTCTCTCTTTCTTTCTTTCTTTCTTTTCTTTCTTTTCTTTCTTTTCTTTCTTCTCTCTCTCTCTCCTTTTCCTCTCTTGCCCCCCTTTCTCTTTTTTTTTTCTTTTCCTCTTTCTACCCCTCATTTTCTATCTTGTTATTGTGTTTGAATTGCAAATGCTCTGCAGATTTTGCACAACTGTACAGAAGAGTGGCCTTTCTGTAGCCCATTTTCAGTGATCCTATATTCAAGTCGTATGGATGACAAATCATGTATTAACGTTTGTATAGAATTCTGGATCCAGTGTAAGATTTGTACTATTAGAAGAATACTGTTTGTATAAACTGGACATTTATTTACTGCATGGGTACTGACTTGTATATTAAATTTGTGAGGTTTTTGTAAATTTCTCTTAAAAAATGCTTGACTTGAAATGGATTGTGCTATTGTTCCAAGCATTTAGATTCTCTTGCTATTGTTTTACTGGACCAAAAGTAAATATATTCATATGAAAAACTCTTTATATCTGATGGATGTATATGCACATTGTGTAGTTGATTCCTTGTCAAAGCCAAGGCAGTTCAGAAGACTTAGATCTGTTGCTATGCAACAGCCATTCTGCCTGCACTTTACATTAGTAAAGTTAGCTTGATTGCTTTAAAGGTGAAAATTAAACATCAGTTTTTTAAGCTAGTCTAGTGACAAAGAACATGTGTCCTCTCCATTGTGCTGCCTTCTTTTAAGACTATTAAATGTTCTTCTATATATATTTTTATTGTATTAACTCTCAGCCTAGAAAGGGAACACTGTAAAATGAAGTACAATAAATTTAGCTTTTAAATGAACATTTATGGCTCAAGATTCACTTTACTCCATGCCAGATTGATTCCATGGCATCTGACCATCTTGTCTGCATTTCACATATCCATGTATCTTAAAGTACCCCTGTGTGACTTCAGACACTGCCAGTGTGGCCAAAAGGGAGTGACACTATTACTGATTTGTATGTAGGCAGACACTGAGTAAAGGCTTCTGAAAACCTTCAGTTACCTCCCTCCCCTTTGTACTCTTTGATGAAAGTAAACCCTTTTTTTGACTGCAGGGTTCTCTTATGTAGTAGTTCAACAGCAACAAAGCATTTTACCCTTATGAACAGGTGTGATAAGACAGCATATGGTGCCAAGGTAAATGCCAAGGCATCAGTAACAGCTTGTCACTCCTGTAAGAAGCTTCTTGGAGGCTGACGATAAGGATACCCTTCAGCTCTGGCCATCTAAGCTAACACAGGGTTTGGATGCAAAAGAAAGGTACAGCACCAGTAGTGTGCATCTTTCAAATAACACAATCATCTGAAAGGTGTTCTACAGCAAAGGCCACTGAGAGAGAAATGGCTTCTATCAAACAAACACTGTTTTAACTTTCAGCTGTAGTTGACTCTACATAGTGAAAAGTCCATGCTTTCTGTCCAGTAATTTCATACTGGTTAGCTGAGACATTCTTGACTAGTACATAGTATATCAAATAATATCTTTTCCTTGGCAATACTTGCTACTAATTCTTGTAGGCATCAATTTTCTAGTCTTTATACAGCTCTCTTTCTTTTTGCTTAGCCATAGCACAAAAACTCAATAGCACTTACCAGCTGGGAAAATTACCTCTGATTAAGAAAACAGAAAAGATGGATTATATTTTTTAATATTTGAAAAATCCAACTTGCAACAGCTACTAATTGCTATCTAGGTATTATCCAAAAGTCAAGGATTACAGTTCTCACTCATCGCCTCTAAACGTGCTAGTTGCTACATCCTTGCTCAGTGAGATCAGCTTCCAGCTTTATAATCCTACATGTGTTTCCTGTGCTGGAGCCAGATTTTCTTCCCTGTTTCCACCAAGCACTTGGCTTATCCAAGCAAAACTTCCAGTCTGACATTCAGTGCCACTGCAGGTTTTTTTCTCCAGGCCTGCCCTGCTCGCTTATCCCCTGGAATGGATATTCCTCAGCAGGGGAGCTCAGCAGCGGGGTGGCTTCTTCTGCTGGCTGTCGCTGTCCTGCTCCTCGGCCACCTCGGAGAGCTGGAGCACGGCACACTGCAGCCCACACCACGGCAGGGGGGCCTTGCAGATCTCCTCCCAGCCATCATTGTCAATGTCATAGCCAACCACATCTTGTGTGGACACCTCCAGTGAGTTTTGCCATTTCTTCCCCCCAATAAGAAGAGCTGTTTCCTCTACCACGGCCAGGCCGTAGGAGAATCGATCGTAGACCAGTGGTCTTAACCGAGTCCATTGGTTTTGGTCTGGGTCATACCTTTCTATTTCAGAGAAAGGTTCATATAATCCCAGAAAGGTGAATATGGATCCCCTGATTGTTGCCATCTGATGCCCAAACCGAGCAATGGTCATTGGGGCACGTTTCACCCACTGCCCTTCACGTGAGCTCAGTGAATAAACATCATTGCTTGTGCTGGCTGGGGCTGAGTACTTGCCCCCAGAGATGTATATGGTGTTATTGCAAATAGCACTGGCATGGCCATGTATCCTGCATGGCAAATCCTTGGCCTTTGTCCATCTGTCCCTGCTGATGTCATAGACTTCCACAGATGAATGCAATGACCCATCCTCACCCCTTCCACCAATAGCAAAGATATCCTTGCCTAAAACACAGCAAGAAAACTGGCATCTCTTCTCCAGCATGCCCGTGATTTTGGTCCATGTGTTAAATCTTGGATCATACCGATGGACCTTGTTTGTAACCAATAAAGCCTTTCCAATTTTAGCATCACCCTGGGTATCACTTTGTATTTCCCCTCCCAAGACATAGAGAAAGTTCCCCACCACACACACGCTGTGGTTCTGCACCCTGTCCTGCAGCTGTGTGAGGGTTCTCCATTTGTGATTGTAAACATCGAAGGCCACCACATCGGTGACGAGCCCCTCGCTGGCTGTGCTTCCCCCCAGCAGAAGGATCCGAGTTTTCTCGTTCCTCAGTGTGGTGGACTTATCCTGCAGGACAGGCTGTTTGAATACAGATGTGTGATAATTTATTGCTTTTATAATCAAGCACTTAATACCTGCTGAGAGGGATACTTCTGATTGTGTGTAGGTTTTTCTCAGCTCTTCCACTGGGATGAGACCGTATCTTATGTGCTCTAAAAGGCTGCTTGCATGATCCAGCCTGGATTTGTCCTGCTTCAGCCACAGCAGGACAAGATTCAACAGGCGGCATTCTTCCACCATGGGGAGATCTGGTGATTGAATCACTGCTAACAAAGATCCGAAGTTCAGCTCGAGAAGTCCTGGCAAATCCACATCCAACAGCTTCCAGACATTTTTGATAATGTATTTTTCTGTGGCTGCTAGGGCATCTGGCAGGTAGAACTTCCTGGCCACGTTGGCAGAGAAGCAGCAGTTTTCCAAGGCAAGATTGTTAACTAAGTACTGATTGCACAAGCCGATAGCATCAGTCACTTGCAAGTAGCTTGCAGCTTCCAAGGTGTCCTCCAGGCTTTCAAAGGAAAGGGGCAGCAAGGATGTGTAAATGAAATCCAGGATGTGCTGGAGCCCGGTGGGTGAGACAACTTGTAGGTGAATGACATTGGCTTTAGACTCTTGGGTATAATTTTTGAACATGGCTCGGAAGTAGTCGCTGGAGCATGCCAACAAGGACTTGTGTGCAGGAAACTCATTTTCTTTCACTTTCAGCAAAATATCACAGAGAAAGCCCTCTGATCTCAGGCTCTGGTATTGGGCGAGCACAGCGGTGCAGTGTGCTTTGCAGTAGGACAGGAAGTAGCTCATGGCAGACAATGCAATGCTTTCCCCTTGAGCTATTAGAGCTAAAATGCAATTAGATATTGAAACAGCTACCTTACTCAACAGCCATTGCTTGAATGCCCAGCAGACCTCCAGCTGTTAGAGAAAAGCCCAACCCAAAAAAAAACAAGTCAGTCTCTTGCCTGGCATAGGGGGACAGTTAGTAGATTTGTAGTGAATTCAATTCATTCCATTATAGAAAAAATAGCTGAATGTCATATCAGCTGTAGGATGCTTACTTTTCTTGCCTCCACAAGTTGCACAAGGATGAAGAGTCCACAGTTGTGCCGAGCACTCGTTTGTCTGGCCATCAGGTGACAGATGAGGGAGCTAGATGACAATCCCAATTAATGGCCCTTCGTGTCTGCCCAGCCGTTGCCCCCAGCCCTTCTTGCTCCACAGGCAGATCAAAGGGATCTTCTCTGGCTGCCAGCGCGTGGCTCTGAGCAGACACAGATGAGAAGAGAGCTCTGACTTTTCTCCTCGTTTGTATTCTGAACTCCAGTCAGTTTAGACGTCACCAGCCCTGGGACAGCAGCCCCCTTTCCGTCTTCTTTCCACACGGTCTTGGGAAGCCTCAGCCGAAGATCAAATCAGTGCCCAGCGATTATTACGGGAAGGTTTTCTGAGCCCATAAATCTTTCCCCGGCAGCCACTAAGACAACCAAAATACCTTGATTAGTCACTGGTTGGATTTGACATGCATTTCTGGCTCTTTGCTTCACGTGACACCTCCATAGCTCACAGCTACCAGAATAGCCACAGGCTCATCCCCTCGTCCCCCTTGCCTGGGAGCCAACCCCAGGCAAGTGAGAAATGGGGCCAGGGACTGGGCAGTTGGAGGAGCTTCCAGTGACAGCCACAGCCAAAGCAGCTGACTTGGAGTGACCTGGCTGGAAATCACAAGGGTAACATGTTCGCGCAGAGTGGTGACAAAAATAGATTCCCCCAGGTCGGCCCTAATAAACCAAATCCTGTTTATAGAGGAGGCTTTGCATAATTGTGCTCTCAGTTACCAGCTGGGAACAAACCCGGAGCCCCCAGGGATGGGCCAGAGCTGTCTTGCTCAACTTTCTCACTTTCAGTTTGTCCCAATTAGAAGCACTTATACAGGGATTATCCCTGATTTTCACCTGGGCACTTCAGGGTCTAATTTCTACCAGGAATAACAGCTCTGGGCAGCTACACATTCTGACGTCTTAAAGCTTGCTTTTATTTCTTCTTTTTTTCCCTGCATAACTCTGGGTGGAGGTGTTCAGGAATCTCCTCCCGACACCTTTCTTTCCAAATCAAACACCCTCAGGACTTGCAGACCTTGCCAGGGTTGATAACTGTCTGATCATTTTGCTGCATTTTGAGCCAGCAGACTTGGGAACAGAGAAGGATCCCACAGGACTGGAAAATTTCTCTTTTTGCTTAAGCCCAAGGTAAAGCCTTTTTACTATATTTGTTAATATTTATTTATTTGATGTCATGAAATTCTGGCTTACCCCTGTAGCTGAGCAGTGTTTGGAGCTGACTGGATCCTAATATGGACTGTGCATGCTGTGTGACTGTTCTAGTGAGCTCAAACTGTCTTGCTAAACAGACTGATACCTGCACATGCTCCGTTCTGTTTGTGGGGAAGGACTCCCAAAACATCATTTTTTTAATTGCTGTATAGCTCTGAAAATTGCTTGAATCCACCTTCTGTCATGACACTATAGACCAGAAATCAGGATCTCGCTTAAAGATCTCACCCTTTGCTAGCAACACGACATGTATGGGCAGTAGGGATGAAGGAGAAAAGGAATGCTTGTTTCTTTTTCCCAGTGGTTTTGCCTATGTCCAAGTTGGGACAACTGTAAGGTATTTCAGGTGTTAATGAAGCTGTGCAGTTGATTCCAAGCTTCAGTTTTGATACTACTCCTGTTTTGGAAGTAGAGACCAAAGGCCAGATGCTTCTGTCCCCCCTTTGCAGTCATGAATCCAGGCCTTAAATGCTCCCACTCCCAGAGACACTGCTTTCCCCAGTTTAACCCCATCAGGTACCATATTTCTATAAGATGAAGTGCAGAAAAACCTCCACTGTTTTGAAATAGCAGATGGACACTGTCCATCACAATTTCCCTGGGAGCCTGAGGTGTGAGGCAGGTGAGCACAGGAACTGTGCCTGCAGCCCAGGGCTGAGTTTGAGGAGAGTTCCTGCAGCAGTTCTGGCATATGAACTTCCTGGCATCACCTCCTCCT
The DNA here is from genome assembly GCF_965231275.1 of Zosterops lateralis. Classification (NCBI taxonomy): domain Eukaryota; kingdom Metazoa; phylum Chordata; class Aves; order Passeriformes; family Zosteropidae; genus Zosterops; species Zosterops lateralis. Next base: position 15,147,408 of record NC_139763.1, on the reverse strand, counting down.
CACCAACAGTCCCTGTCCTCCACCAGCCCTGAGCCTGTGCTGCCACAACTGCTCTTACACAGCCAGGAAGCGCTGCACAGGGAGAAATGGGGAAAACCCCAAACCAGAACAGCAGAGAGGTCTCTGTGTCCCAGGGCAGTTGTCAGCTCCCCTCATCGTGTGACCTCTCAAGCAGACATGGCACAGCAGAGCTGAGCCACTGGCTGGGCAGGTGGCTGGGGATGCAGCACCAGGAGAGACCCCAGCACAGAACTGGGCTGCTCTGCTGTGGAGCCAGGGCCTCCAGCCCCAGGGCACTGCTGAAGTGTGTGCTGGTACCACAGATCAGCTGGGACTGAGGACACAGAAATAAATCCTACTTCCCTTGGATCCAGGTGTACCAGAAAGAGATTAAATGTGTGGCTTGGCCGACTGAGGGTATTGCCAGCAGCAGAAATATTTCTGACCCCCATATGGCACTCCTGCCTCCCAGGAGACACTTTTGCACTGCCAGGCAAAAGCCAAGGTGCCTTTTCCTCACCCCAGCAAGGCCAGGCCAGGCACTGCCTGGTCCTGCACCAGTTTGGCTGGCACATGTAAAGTACCAGCACAGCTCCAGCCACTCTGGAGCTGTGTAATTTCACTCACAAGCTCTGTAATTGAGAGAGGCCAAACAAGGTTCAGTCTGAACATCCTGCTTCTGCCTAGAGTGACTCCATGTTAACCCAACTGGTTGTGCATCATTTGCTTTCCAAATTAATTCCATCCAAGGGTGGCTGTTTATACAGGTCAGTTGCTGGCCCTGATTTAACTGAACTGATTTAACACCAGTGCCAGGGATGCAGGTCCTATAATTGTATGCAGATTTGCTGTGCTATTCCCTCTCAGACCTACTTCATCTTCATGGCAAGCCAGCTAATAGAGGTAGTAAGAATCATGATGCTTATAAAGCTGTTTATTTGCCTGGCGATTTTTTTTCTTTGGCTTATAATTGAAATAAAACCACATCCTTTCCAGTCTCTTGCTCTGGAGTGATAAAAAACCACAAAATTATCATTATCAAAATGAGGTTTTTCCCTGCTTCACTTCCAGGCAGTAGCCTTGCCTAAGTAGGGAGCCTGCTCAGCCAAGACCCTCCTTTGTCAACAAACAAATTATCTTCATGCAGCAGCTCAGGTGTCCAGCACCTTTGGAAGAATATTTAATGTCCATTAGTAAGAGAACAGACTGTGACTAAACAGCTAACTTACAAATCTCAGCACGAGACCTAGCACTAAGTGGGATGCAGTCAAACCAGGATCTTATTTTCCTCAGCCATAATTTGGAAGATCAGATCTAATGTTTGACTCACTAGATGGTGCTTAAAATTAGAGAAATATTAGTGTTTCAATGATGCTGATTTGTTGGGAGTAGATAATACATTTTTAATCATGTGCATCATTTAGACTTTAAATTAGATTTCAATTTCAAGCTTTCAGTATATTTTCTGTTGAAGTGATTGCTCTACTACAGTAGGCAGTCTGAAATAAAAAAAAAAAAATAAAAAAAAAATAAAAAAAAAAAATAAAAAAATAAAAAACCCACACACATTCAGATGTGTGCTGTGAAAAATGTTGGCTTCCACACATGCAGAGACATTTTTCCTACACAAAATTGAAAAATGGCCGAAGTTGCAATGACATGCTCAGTTTAATATTGCAAGTAGGCCACTGGTTAATAAACAATTGAATTACTAATTTAAATTTTGCCAATTATTTGTTAAGAGTAAAGATTATAAAAAGAGTTGTACAAGTGATATTAGGCTCATTACTAACGAGTGGCTTACTGTGAAATATTCATTACAAAAATCCACAGCAGAAGATTACCAGGCTAGATTTTGTTCCAAAAGAAATCCGTGCAGTCCAGAGGACAACAGAGTAAGTATTTCAGGTGTTTGATAATGTACCACATGAAAAAATAACAGCAAAATGAGCCAAGTGATAAGTATAGCCATACAGGCTTCCTCGAAGTCTTAATCAGAAAGATCATATTGATTTGTCTTGCAAAAATCTTTGGACTACAGTCTGTTCTTCATCCTTGAATAATCATTCACGGTAGTATTTGGGTCAGCACATCTATTTAAAGCAAAGCATGTTTAGCCCAGGAAAGCAGTCTTTTAGAGCAAAACAGTAAGATGGAGGAATTTTCTTGCAGCTAAAAGCAATATCTGGTGAGACCATGTCTGTGTATAAAAGCAAAAGAGAAGGTTCCCAGCTTACATGAAGTGAGCCTAGGCTGAGGTTTCCATTTTGGCAGGGGAGGCTGGGGTTGCTTGTGGCTTTAAGCACTGTCTGAGTGGTGCCCACAGGACACTGTCCCTGTGAGCTGGGGGAGCAGGAAAGCAGCACAAGGCAGTGCCTCCCCCAGCCTGTCAGAGAAGTTCTGCAAACCCTCAGCACCCTGTACCCATCCACATGCCTTCGGAGAGGTCTGTGTCTGGGGACAGTGCTGGCAGCAAAACCTTTGACTGCAAGGCTCTGTCTGCCTCTGGGGAGCAGAGAGGTTTGGTATGGTCAGAGTCAGAGCAGGGATCCCAGCCAAAGCTTGCTGCAGGACCATGGCTGCCAAGCCATGGCTGTGTGGCACTTTTCTGTGGTTCTGTGGAAAAAGAGGGGGACAGGAGGAAATGCCACTGGAACACCTGGGCTGGAAGTGGCCATGTCCCAGTTGGGTTACTCCAGCACTAACTACACCTGTGCAAGAAAGTATTCTGTGTCAAATTGTGAAAGGCAACATAAAATAACAGACTTTCAATCAGACAGTGCCTCATTTATTTCCTCTCCTTTTTCTTTTTCAGGTTTTGTTTGGCTCCCATGAAGACAGATGTTCCAGCTTCCACTGCCATCTCAGTGGGTTAGACATGAGCTTCCCTGGTGAATAAAAAAACAAGTTAGGGAATTTTTAACTTGGGTTCCCATACCAGAGCAACTGCAGTGGGATGAGTCAGGCACTGCAGCCACAGGATAATGATGGAGAATGTGTATTTTAATGAGCCCATTTCAGAGCAGATGCACTAATAGCTTTCACAGCATCTCACAGCAGTTTTCCTGTGATGGCCAGGTGGCACCAGAGATGCTCTGCACTGAGCCCTGGCTTTCACCCCTGGGCAAGCCGTGCTGCCTGTGCTGTTGTTGGGGCAGAGAGGGACCTGTGACCCTGCCCAGGGGCATCTTCCCTCTGCATCCAGCTCAGGGATGCTCACAGATACCTCTGGCTGCCGACTTTGCACAGCATGGGTATGTACAGCTGAAGCTGCTCTGCTCATGGGTCGCTTCTGCAAGTATGAAAGGCCTTTCATGGTATAAAAGGGACCTTTCTGACCCCCATGTGGCATTCCTGCCTACCAAAGACCTTGGGGCTGGTTGAACTGGGTTCCCAGCCTTTATTTGCTTGGGTATATGTAGTGGCAAGAGCTGCAGCTTTGGGCTGTGAGCACTCATGGCAGGAGAGCTGAGCTTTCCTTTCTGCCCTGGACAGACACACACCCAGAGCTCCCAGCGCTGCAGGAGAGCTGGGCTTTCCCTTCTGCCCTGCCTGCACACACACCCAGAGCTCCCAGTGCAGCCCCTCCGCACACAGCCCAGTCCGGTGGGACCTGATCTCCGAGGTGATACATGTATCCAGCACAAACCTGTATCACTGCCATACACGCCTCAGGGCTAAGAAAAGGATAAGGAAATGGGTCTATCCTCCCATGGTTCAATGATCTTTGAATGCATTTAGTTGTAATTAGAATGAAGATGAGTTTTTATAGGGATAGAGATGTATGGAACAACCAGCGCTCTGAGACCACAGAGGAGAAAACACATTTTCCTGTATTGGGACACCATGGAGATGAAGTAAACTGCAGTGTTGAAGTAAAGCTGCACGTCTCTGCAACTAAGGTGCTTTTCACATAAGCTGTTAGGATTCAGCTCTACCATGCTCTTTGATTTCCTAATTCACATTCAAGCAAATGCTCTCCAGGACATGGACTGTTGGTGAGCAAACTAAAGGTTACACTGTAATCAGCTGCTGTTACTGCGTGGGATAATGAGATCTTGATGTCTAAACTCAGCTGATCACTGAAAGTGTTCCTAGAGTCTGCACACTCTTGTCATCATTGTTGAGAACAATGTAAAGCAGCACTACCACATTACCTAGTGACTTGGACTTGTCCCTCCATGTCATGTAAGTCTTAGGCTTTTCCTTGGGACTGACAGGATTGCACCTGAACAGGCTGATCCTTTTTCACTTACAAGCTCTCAGCTTTAAGAGTGGGAGAGCACCCATGGGTGAAGTGCAGCTGGAATTAATTGCACATGCCAAAGGATGAAGGATGGATGACAAACCACCAAGTGTCTAAGGGCTTTTTTTCCTCAGTGACTCCTGACTGAATAAAGCCATACTGGAGTGTGACAAAGGCATTGATGGAATGTGTGTCATTTACTCCCCTAACCTTCATCAGTTCCTGACTGATATGTGACAAGCAAGCCTCTCTGATCACTTGCCAGGCTGATCTCAGAGCCAGTTCATAGTGGCATAAGGTACTGGTGGCCCTGCCCACTGAACAGGGAGAGAGACAATTCCCTCCACACCAGAGATAGTCTGTAAATTCCACTCTTGAAGGAAATTCCTAGGGTAGTTACAGAAATTGTGTATGCCAAATTTTCTTCCTCGGGCCAGAGTCCTAGCAGACCATGCAAGATTTCAGTTGTCTCCCCTCTTTCCCTAGTGAGACCTGGATGCCAACTGGGCATGCACATAAATTGTGGATAGCCCTGAGCCAAGTCCCTCTTCTCCAAGACTCTCCAAGAACTAATGTACTATGAGCTCACTTCTATTAATTTAGAGTTCTTATGACAGGAACAATGCAAATATTGACTCCGTCATGGAAGTGCAAAGATTTGCCTGCACAGAAAGAAACACACAGTGTGCCCAAAACAGCTTGGAAGGCTGTTCTATATTCAGCAAGTCTATTTTGGTCTCATCTGTCTGGGATAAGGATTGACATAAGTGACTCTAGAAGGGAGTGACCACTCATGCCCTGAGCCCCAGCAGTGTGCACCTGGCATGAGACTGCAGCAGCATCTTCCTGGTGCAACAGCAGAGTCTGCAGAGGACCTTTGCATTTTGCCTGAAGTGGGAAAATCATTGCTCTGTGTTAGTTCTTCTGTCACATGCAAGAAAGGAAACTGCAGACAAGTGAAGAAAAAGCAGGTGAAGAGGACAGATGGACCTGAAACTCTTTGGGGGGAAACAAACTTTGAAATGTCTAAGAGCAAAACACCTTCCCAATACTGCAAAGACTCACCTGTCCATTGGTCTTGCAGGTGGCCCATCTCTGCAGGGCAGGTGGTATCTCTCAGCAGAACCATGAGACTTGTCTGACATCATAAATCCTCAGCCCTTGGATGCACCACTCCAGCCTTGCTGAGGCACCCAGTGCACCTGGGGCAAGGACACACACCCCTCAGGAATGCAGGTCAGACAGAGCTGTGGCCTGGGCTGGACTGGCAAAACTCATCCTGCAGTAAAGAGACAGTGGGGCTGAGGGTGAGGAGTACAGTTCAGCAGGATGCCATGTTCTGCCAGAAAATTCTTAGTCCTCACACACACAAAAAGTACCAGTTGCACCTTCCTCCTCCATTTAAGAAAGCACCACTGGTGTCAAGGAACCTCCTCTGATCCCAACAGAGTCACATCCAGGGGGAGGATGCTAATGAGAGCTGAAGTTCAGTGAAAAATGTGGTTAAATGGAGCTACCACACAATTGTGTCAATTCAATATCCTAGCATTGAAAGGAGAAAGATAATAAAAATAAATGTATATGCCTCAATTTTTTAAAATTACAAGTAATGACATAATTAATATTTTCTGGAGGTCATTCAAGGACAGCAATACAGTAGTTTAGGCCAACTTGACCATCTTGAAAGGGTGCAACTATGGCTTCCCTACGTTTTACCCTCTTCTAGTCTTCCTCTTTGCTTGTTGGACCTTTGTATGGTCCAACAAGCAAGTAACACAAAGAAAATTTCCAAAATTTGCACTGTGAAAATGACAAATGTGGTCAGAAGAAACCTGATTTCAAAAGGTAATTAGGTTTATGTATGTAGAACAGTAGATAATATCTCTGCCTGCACCTTCATTTAGCTCACAGTAACATATGAATATGCCTACAGTCCTGGAAAAAACACCAAACCAAAACAAAAAACACCAAAAGAAAAGCCAAAATATTAACTTTACAAACTAGACTGGAGGCATACTTTCAGTCTATCATTATGCAGGCTGATACTGTGCACTGCTGGTATCACACTTCATTACACCAGCTAAGTCAAAACTTCTTAAAAAAATGGATTGTATTAAGTAAATTCCCCCATACTTCCTGACATCAGCATCCTAACATAATTTCCAGGGTTTGAAGATTACACTGTCTGGAAAGAAAACACTCAGGTTCAGGACATACCTTGAAACAGCCATATCCACTCACTTTTGACACACACCAGCTGCACATGGAAAATAAACAGTCTGTGCAAACAAACCACACATCCTGATATTTCTACTACTCATGACTGTGGTTTAGAGGCTGTAAGTTGAAATTATGAACAGAATCTGAAAGCAGTCACCATACAAATTACCCCTCTGTTTTTCCCCAAGCAGGTTTATCTGCCTTTGATGATATAAAATTGCTGTTAGAAGTCTAACAGATTTTCTGCAGGGAGCTATATTTTGCAATTTTCTTCAAATGAACTTGGTGGTGAATAAGTATTTTTCAGTCCAAAGTTTACAGTTATATGGAAATAGAGACTGGTTTTGGTTCCTTCAAAGCCAGTAGAATTTTTGTCATCGACTCTGGAACAAGCAGAAACACAATTTAACACAGAGAAGCTTGGGAGGCTGTCTTAGCTTAATTTTTCAACCTTATATGTCAACTTTCTCACTTGATATGCAGGATATAATCAACTCCCAATGGTCCTGTTAGAATAAAGGTCATTTTAAAGATCAGACCCTTTACAACTGAGCCCTTATCTACTGTAGAAGAGCGCCTGGTGAGTTTCTCCCTACAGCACTTTATTTTTAATGGGTTAATGTTGCTAGAGGACATGAAATAAAGGACACACACACAGTCAGTTGTTAGGGAAAAAAAGAGGTAGTTTATTTTTTACTTCAATTTATATAGATTGTGGACAATGACCAGGGATTGGACAAACAAGGTTGACACCTCTCCAACCACACTGGTCAAACTAGAAGTCCATTAAAAGAAGAATGATAAACAATCACTTTGTTTATGTTACAATCCATAAAAATCTCCACTACAAAAATACGAACATCAGAAGGCTGAAAAAGATCAAAGTGACAGGTTAACTCTTTCTGTGTAGAGATTATCAGTGTCTTGTATGGAATGAGCAGTCCCTGGTGAGCAAGAATGAGGAAAGGCATTCTTGCATATAATCTGTGCTAGGATGTTCCCATTCTGCAGCCTTCAATGATGCTTTAGGGAGCAGAGTCCTCTGACACCAGTGTTATGTGGGTGCCCCTGCTGATCTCACCTGGGTTACTTCAGAAGCAATATTATTTCCTACTGCTTCAACTTCTGGAAATGTTTAACTAAATGATTAAAAGGTTGATTTTTTTTTTCTCTGCTAGTCAGATCAAGCATTCTCCTGATCTTCCTCATATTTTCAGAAAAAAGTTACTGCATAAAATATTTCATTTCTGCAGCTCCTGTAATTCCAACACATTGCCATAAGTCCAGAAAAAAAAAAGTACAGCAGAGAACTTCAGTTCCTATAGGCCATTTGTGGTTTCCCACGTACTGAAATTCTCAACTAAAAAGACAAACAAGAGGATAAACAGGCATAGCTAAGACATCAGAAACAAAAGTATTCAGGTCACTTTCAGAGGCAGAAAGAGCAGTTAGAGGCCAAGATCCTATCAGGAAGCTAAACAATCCTACTGGCCATTGCTCGTCATGACAGTGTCCTTCCTGCTTTCTAGAATGCAGTGATTCTGTTATCAAGGTGACACCAAACTGTCCAATTTGTTCAGGACAGTGCTGTGTACAATGGGCACCTCTGAAACACTCAGAAAGTGCTGGAAACTGCTTTCCCATGAGACCACTACTGTGAGTCACTGCAGTCAATAAATCTTTTTGCTCTTAATTGTTTGGGTTTCTCTTAGAAACAAATATTTACCAGCTTCTGGTTTGCACACTCCTCTAAAGGTCACAAATGCTAGCTCCAAGGGGAGCCAGGCTATTCAACCTTAAACTATTTAACCTTGGCTTCCTGTGGCAGCCTGCACTGACATAAAAGCAGGCATCACTATGGCACGTATGTGCAAGGATGGAGGGGTAAAAGGTCTTCTCCCCTTGGCCCATTTCAGCATGTTATTTTTAAAAGCTTATGTGTTCGGTGATGAAAATAGACATTTTCATTCTGCTTATCCTTTTGATGTGTTGGATGCTAATGATATGCTGGGAAATTAGAATTATGTTTTCATTTAAAAAATGTGGATAGAAGGAAGAGAAAAGGGTTTTCTTGTGATTGTTATTAGTGGTGAAAGTTTGTATTAAGAAAAAAAACAGGTTCAAGTTTTCCAAAACAACTTTAGTCCTTCTACATCCCCCACACAACTATATGTGGTAACGTGTAGCTCCAGAAATGCTTCAACTCAGCTACTTCCTAAGACTATTCAGACATGAAATGATCTCTATCGATATTTCTTATACCTACTTTTCATCTCATCATGACCAAAAATTCCAACCAGGAGAACTGCTGGGTAAACTGTAATCCAGCTTTGGCCCTTGACTCTTTTCATGCTGACTCTTTACATTTGAATGGCATGATTTTTAATCACTGCATACTCATTTAGGCTCCTCACTTGTGAAGATGATAAAATGTGTTCTGAGCTACACCTTTTGCATGGTGAAGTGGTTTGGGGTCTGACTTTTAAACTTTTAGTCATCTGACCTCTTCCTCTTTTTTCCTTGTTTTGGTTTTGGTCTGTTCTCTAATGGGATTAGAGAAGGTGGAGCCTCCTAAGACTGGGAACCACTAGTTCTTCTGAGTGCAATCCTTCTTGCCTTGGTTCAGCAAGAACCAGCTCACTTTCCTTAAGACTCATTATTTTTGTCATCTGACCTAGAAAAATCACAAGAGACCAAGGTCCCCCCTTGCATGTAGGTCAATCATGTCTTAGGAAATACAGGGTTTGCTTTCTCATCTCTGGGATGGAAATTGATATGGTTGTCATAATTTTCCAATTTGATTGCTCTACTGAGTGTTGTATGTTTCCTGCAGAGGAAACACAGATACATGTTATATATATGCAGACCAATAATAACAGCTTTAAATTAGGAAAAAGTTTCTAACAGTAAAGATAACAAAAGGCTAGGACAAGTCGCCTTGGGAGGTTCTGAGGTTGCCATCAGCATGGCATCATCTTTAAAGTGTGCTGTAGAGAATATATTTCTTACAAATCTGCCTAGAGGCAAGGAGATGGATTAGATGGCATTTTAAATCCCTCTGAGGGCTGTACTTAAGGATCTTCTGCTCCTAATAAGTGTTCAGTCACAAAGTCCTCAGGCCTTGGTGATTCACACAAGTGATTTTCTAAATAGATTTGTTTTACTGAAAAACAAAAGCTTTGAATAGGAGGAAGCCTGGGATGTATGCTGGTGTGTGATGCTTTGGAGACATCATAACTGCTGTTTGCAAAATTTACTAAGCATGTCAGTAAGCTGAAAATGCACAGGACAAAGGGCATGCAAAGTGTCTGCCTGAAAGCACTGCCTCTCTTCACAGGAAGAACCATTGGAAGGTCAGTGCCCAACATCACTGCTCTTTATAAAGCTGCTTTCCAGGGTTGTCATGACACAAGAACTTCTACTGAGATAGATCCATAAAAAGTGCATTTTTTACATCTGAATGCAGTAGTGTGGAAATGAACTCCACCACTATTGATGTCACGCCTGGTTTCTCTGGTTTTTTCCTCCTACATGGCATAAAGAGAAATAAAACAGGTAGTTTTCTTTTTTAGATTGCTAGAAGAGAAATATTTTTTTGTTCTGGATATTAGTAATTTGCATTTCTGGATGTCACTTTCTTCTCTCTTTTCTTGAAGAAAAGGAGCAAGGTTTGCAAAATATCACTAAGTGAAAAAAAAAAAACCCAATAAGGAAGACTAACAACAGCCATATTCTTCTATCTGATTCATGCTGTACCACACCAAGTTGAAAGAGGTGCAGAAGAAAGACCCCCTTGAAGAACTGGAAGTGGTCTTGGTAAAAATTTGCCAGACAATGCAACACCAGTGAGACTGCTGGGATACAATGAGACAAATTCTGGAGGAATTATGCCTCCACATTGACATACACTGTGTTTCCCGAAATCCTGCAATGCAGATTCACTTCCTCAATGTGCTGGTTCACTTGCTGCTCCAGCAGGACAGAATGACTTCAGAGAGGAAAACACAGTCACATTAAGGAAGCTCACAGAGCAATGAGATAGTCCCAGCTTTGTGGGGAAAGACTAGAAATCCTGGGCACTGGGCTTTTCCCCCACAGATGTGAGGAGCTCCCTGAAGGACAGCAGGGCAGGAAGCCTCAACCAAGCAGGCTGGATGGGTGCAATCCCATCAGAGACCAGGCTAGCAGAGCCCAGGTCTTGCTGGAGGGAAGAGGAGGGAAGGAGAGGAGCCTCCCTGGCTTGTCTCCACCCCAGCAGGAAGGGGTTTTGGAGGCTGAGACCCACCTCATGTCTTTCTGAATGAGGCTCCTCCAGAGCTCATGGTCTGCTGGGGCTCTTTTCCAGGTGGAGGCTGGTGATAAATCCATGGTGCAAACCAGCAGAGCTTCACCTGCAGGTGGCCTGGCCTTTGGTTTAGGTCAGAACACAGCTGATCTCAGCTGCCTTGCTGAATGTGTTGCATAGGCAGAGCACGTTCCTCTCCTCTCAAGTGCTAGGGAAGAGCCCACATGTCCCATTTGGGTCATGACTATATAGATTTGATGTCAAATTAATTTTCTCAACTATGTGGTGCCGTCCAGTGTCATTCTCCAAATCTCAGCAGAGCTCTTACCCCTTGCACTGCCCCAGTTGATGGCTCTTAGAGTGAGGATGCACGGCAACATTTTATTGGAGAAACTGCCATAGCAGGGAATTAAGGGATGGCCTCATTCAGAGGTGTTAGTGGCTGAGTCACTGGGATGTCATTCAGGCATGAGGACAGACTGTGAAGGCCTTCAGATCACATGCGTGCATGACATTTAGAAGAGGTGGGTGACCTCACAGGAGATTATCTGAGAGATCTAAATTGGCCATAGAAAGTGGCATTGGAGGCCTTCATTTACCCTCGATAACCTTCAGAAATAAAAACAGAGGATGAGCATATGGATGTGCATGTGGGGAAGTGCCGAGAACATTGTGAAGGCCAGAGGGCTGGTACACCATACCCCAGCTCCAGTGACACCTGTCTGTCATGGAAAGAGGGAGGAGGACACTGTGTGCTTCACAGGGCAAAGGACTTTATTTGTTTTATTTGATTTTGTGTCTGTGTGCGTTTGCTACCTGTCTGTGCAATAAGACATTTAAGAATTTGTGCTTTTAACCTCGTTTCTGTAGGAAAGCACAAATTTGGATATTCTCCTGACCCTTATAATTCTAGATCACCAGGCCAGGGCCAGACTTGTTGGCAAGGGAGACAGCAACACTGAGAAGTAGAGCCCTATTTATTCAAACCCTGCAGTTCCTTCCATTGCTCACCAACGTCTCCAAATCAGCACCTCAGCACACACAAGAACTGTTGGGGGGAACCAAGAAGAAAGATGGTTTTTCTAAGTTCAGTAATAATATCAATCCAAAGGGCCTTAAGATTTGTCCTCAAGTCTTTGGCCTCCTCTAAGCACTTATCTCTCATGGTTCAGTCCAGCACATACTTTTCACCAAACTGCTGCACCTGCTCAGGTGAACCTGGTCAGGTATCTGAAAATTTGGGAAGAAAGAAGTGCCATGGCAACAGGGATTTTAGAATCACACAACTGTTTAATTTGGAAAAGAGAGGACCAGACAGTCCAACCTTTAACCCAGCACTGCTAAGTCCACCACAAAACACTGTTTGTTGCCTTTCTCTGGACTCACTCCAGCTCCCAGTGTCCATCTTGTAGTGAGGGGATACCCCAAACTGGACACAGGATTTAAGATGTGGCCTCACCAGTGCTGAGTACAGAGGACAGTCACTGCCCTGGTCCTGCTGGCCACTCTATTGCTGACACAGGCCAGGATGCCATTGGCCTTCTTGGCCACCTGGGTGCATGCTGGTTCATTTTCAGCTGCTGTTGACCAACACCTCCAGGCTGACCCTTTTACACTACACAGCATTCCATCCACTTTTCTCCAAATATGGAGTGTTGCCTTGGGTTGTTGTGACCCAGGTGAAAGAACTGGCAATTCCTCTTACTGAAGCTCTTACAACTGGCCTCAGCTCATCAATCCAACCTGTCCACATCCTTCTGTAGAGCCTTTCTGCCCTCCAGGAGATCAACACTTCCAGCCAGCTTGATGTCATCTGCAAACTGACTGAGTTGATAAAGATATTAAACAGGACTGGCTCTAAAACGCAGCCCTTGGTTACCACTTGTGACCAGTTGTCCTCTGAAAGTTTAAGGTGGCAGTTAGGGTCCTCTTCCTTCTCCAAGAATCAAAAACTTTTCTTATTTCATGATGACTTTGCCCAGACACTGTCCAACCATCACATTACCCACGAGTTCTCTGTCCACAAGCAACAGGTCCAGCAGGGCACCTCCCGTGGTTAACCCTCTCACCAGCTGTGTCAGGTCATCTTCCACATGCTCCAGGAACCTCCAGGACTCTTTTCACTCTGCTTTGGTGTATTTCCAGCAGACAACTGGAAAATTGACAGCCCCCATGAGAAAAAGGGCCAGTGATTGTGAGATTTCTCCCAGCTGCTTATAAGAATATTTCATCTGCCTTTATGGGAGATCTGAAATCACTCTGCTCCCTAACCTGTTTTTTAAAGCAGAAACCTACACCTAGGCTGTCTTCTGCCTCTCAGCCCCACCTTCCACATCTCATTTTCTATGAGTTCATCCTACTTGCACTATTCTCCTGCACTTGATTAGTTGATTTACTGTATTGGATTTGCATGGTCTGGCTTTTGGTAGCGGGGGGGGGGACACAGAGATGGCTCCTGTCAGAACCTGCTGGAAGCTTCCACTATGTCTGGCAGAGCCAGTCCATGGTGGCTCCAAAGATGGATGGGCCACTGGCCGAGGCTGGGCCAATTAGAGATGGTGGTGACACCTCTGTGATAACATATTTAAGAAGAAATCAAAACAAAAGTTGTGGTACAGTTGTAATTTTCAGCCAGAGAAGAGTGGAGTGAGAACATGTGAGGGGAACAACTCTGCAGATACCAAGGTCAGTGAAGAAGGAGGGGCAGGAAGTGCCCAGATGCTGGAGCAGAGATTCCCCTGCAGCCCCTGGTGCAGCCCATGGTGAAGCAGCTGTGCCCCTGCAGCCCATGGAGTCACAGGGATGCAGAGATCCACCCACAGCCCATGGGCATCCATGGGGATGCAGAGATCCACCTGGAGCCCATGGAGGAGCCCATGCCAGAGCAGGTGGATGCCTGGAGGAGGCTGTGATCCTGTGGGATCCTGTGGAGAGAGGGGGCCTGTTCCCACGCTGGAGAAGCCTGTCCTTGGAGCACTGCACCCCGTGGTAGAGTGACCCACGCTGCAGCAGTTTGAGGGGGACTGTTGTCCAAAAGATGGATCCACATTGGAGAGGTTCATGGAGAACTGTCTGCCATGGGGGGGACCCCAGGGTGCAGTGGGGGAATGAGTCCCTCCCTGAGCAGAGGGAGAAGCCACAGGAGATAAACTGATCATAACCCCCATTCCTTGTCTCTTTGCAATGCTGGAGTAGGAGGTGGAGCTGAAAAGAGGGAGGGGTGAGGGGAAGGTTTTTTAAGGATTTACCTCACTTCTCATTATCCTGTTCTGGTTTTGTTAGCAATAAAGCCTCTTTATATCCCTAAGTTGAGACTGTTTTGCTCTTGATATATTTGGTGAGTGATCTCTCCCAGTCCTTACCTCAGCTCATGAACCCTTCATTATGTTTTCTCTCCTCTGTCCAGCTGCAGAGGAGAGTGAGTGAGTGGCTTTGGTGGGTGCCTGGCAGCTGGCCAGTGTCACTCCATGACATCTACTCATATGGATCCTCCTCATGCCCAAAAAAATGTGTGAATCCTGACCTTTGTGCCCAAACTTGCCTCACACGGTCAACAGCTAATGTGTTAAGGATAGAAGATAATGTACTGCATCATTAGAGTGTTCAGTTCTGCTGCATGCTGACTTCTGCATTTCTGCTCATGCCAGGGCTTGGATTGTCAGTCTCCTGTTGGGAGATGTGTTATGGACCACTAAAACTCTGCAATTGCTTAGCTAGGAAAGTATTAGATGGAAATGAAGAACTACTGTATCAGATGAAGATTACTCTCAACAGAAACTATTGCAGTACCTGTAAAAAACATTTACTATGCATGCAGCATCTGTAAGAAAGACAAATTTAATTCCAGTTTCACTAAAGATACAGCAAAGGATTAAATTGCTTATTGCAGTATGACATCCAGACAGAATCAAATTTAATTAGTTACCAGACAAGATTTAGCATCCACCAGTGCTTAAGAAACCCACAGTTGATATCAGGACCAGAGAGCTCTCACTTCATTTGCAGTCAGCCACCAGCCTTCTGCAGGATGCCTTTGAAAGCATCCACCTCATAGATTACTGCAAAGTAATGTAGTGGGAAGTAAATATAACATATTGATAGGTGTGCTTATTTTAGAAATGGTTTTAAACTTCTTCCAAAGACACAGGAAAACTGTATTTTAGCAGATTTGACTGATCTTATAGTCAGTCCTCAGTTTTTTTGTCTCTACAGAATATTTTATCTTGGGGCTGCAGTATCTTTTGAGGATTGAAAACTGGCTTTAGGGAAGTTTTCTTTGTATTTATTTATGCACCAATAGTACTAGGCAGCCTATATACCAAAATTAGGATCTTTCTTCCAAATGCATTATTTAATCTGCAAAAACTCATTCAAATTAAATATGCACACATTAGAGAAACTGGGACTTAGTCACAAGGGCAAAAGAAAATTGTTTCAATATTTTGCCCCTAAAGCAAAAGAAAAGATAGAATTATTTTCCTTGGACCATCTTCTGTGATTCTCTTCTCTCACCATCAATTTTTTATAATAAAAAAGTGGCCAAAGTGCCAGAATTTTTAATGTATTCTCATAAATAATTTACAGACTGCATAAAACAAGAAATAAATAAAAGGACCTTCTCTATCACCCTTGTGAGTACACTGAGCCTGGTCCTGGTGAGATGCCATTGAACTCAGTGAACTGTGTCTCAAGGCTTTGATTTGGGGAACTCACATCCAGAAACACAATTGCATGTAACTACAGATGTTTTACTGATACAGTAGGTAAAGCAGTACAGGGAGGCCTTGCTTTTACTGCTTTTTTTTTTTTTTTTTAACTACTAGCTTACACCATCATAGAAAATACAAAACTGCCAGTTTACACTATTCACCTCAGAAATGCAGAAGCCATATAATCTTTTAACTGAAAGTGATTAAACCAGAGTAACCAATGGGGATACATTCAAACTCCCCAACATTTTCAGGTAACAGTAATACTTATTATTATTTTACAGTAATAATTATTATTATTTTACCTCTATCTTTATCTTTACTTCTAAGCTAAACACGTTTGGATTTTTCTGTGCTGATAATCAGAAAAACCCTTAGAGTGTGATTTTGTTCACTGGCCAGTGATTAAAATACAACATTGTTGAGCAATTTCTCTTAGATTACCAATATCTCTTTTTTTGCCTTAGGACAAAAAAAAAAAAAAAAAAAAAAAAAAAAAAAAAAAAAAAAAAAAAAAAAAAAAAATCCAGACTCCCAGGGTAGGGAGTTAACAAAGGAAACTCTCCCCACCTTTCATGCCCAGTGCTTGGTGACACAGGGACAATCCTGTCCCTTTGATTTACTCTCACACCAGCACCATACAGAGACCAGGGCATAGAGGTGACACTGAAATCCAGGTATTTTGCTTTATATCATGAGTCCCACCCTGAACAGGTTAGGGATAGGGGTGGAGGAGACCTTGTCTCTCTGGTTCAGCTGGAAGTGTTTGCTTGCAGCAATTCCTCTGGCTCCACTCTCCAGGGGTGGTCATTAGGGAGGTGTTAATGCACACCTGCCAATGAGTTTGGGTCATGCCCACAAAGATTCCCATGTGACCACAGGAAATGGGCATGATTTCAGTATGATCTGTTATTATGTATTTCTATGCTTGTTCTTAATTGTAAGACCTCAATCCTTCCCTAAATTTGTGCCAGAATCTAACATCTGGGGGATAGAATTTCCCACGCTGGAAGTACTAGACTGCAGAGTTGCTTGGGGCATCTTTCACTGGTCTGTCTGTGCTCTGCAGGCAGAACCTTTGACACCTTAAATTTTAGCTTTCATGTTTTTCAGATTCTGTGCTGGCTAGGGGTGTACCTCTGAGCCTCATATTAAGTGTTAGTCAGCTCTCTTCACAGAGTAGGTAGACAAAACAAATCCTTTTCCAGTTTGAGACAAAGGACAATGGTTACAAGTTTTCAGGCCCAAAGTCATAAACAACAGCAGATTGAAGAGAGAAAACAAGAAGGATGGGACTTCCTAATCTGAAGCTGTAATTGGACAATTTACCCCAATATGCAAACGGACTAAAACTTATAAAAATGTGAGACTTTGTGACTGGTCATCCATTTTGGGTCCATCTTGGGTGTAGCCCTGGCCAGGCTCTTGTGCTGCCCAGGGTGTATCATTTAAGGCCTTTTAATAACTACCTACTTTATTCTCTTAGCACTGTCTAGTCTCTGTTCCAGGTCAGCCTTCCCATCACCTTCTGTACAGCTTAGATGAAAAATAACCTCACTAGCACAAGATGGTTCACACAGTTGTAAACCCTTTTCTAGCTGAGACACAGGGAGTCCTCACATCATCCTTTTTTTCCTATTACTTGGCTGCTAATTTCATATTTTATTAAGGATTTCTTGTAGTTTTAAGACTTAGCTCAGGGTTCTCACTGATCCCCACTCCCTATTAGGTCTCAAGGGAGTGTAAAAATTTTCATTTAAAAGAAAAACAAAGCTCAGAAAAAATATTCTTTGCCTCTGATTGGTCCCTCCCCACTCTGAAGATGTTTCAGTGGCCCCTTCTGGTACCCCTCCATTTAGAAGCAAGGATTTGAAATCTGGCAAAAGAACCACACTTCTCTGTCAGGGATGGGTTTTTTCTTTCAGGTATGAAGACTGGGATGTGGCCACAACTGTCTCCAATCCCTGGAATTTCCACTATGAAGTGTCCTAACTACAAAAGGAGGGAGGAAATGAGGCTTTACCTTTCCCCAGTTCTCTGAAATAAATATTTTTACAGTGAGTAAAGAAAACAAAAGCCAAGGCCTTGACTCATCTCATCTTTGCTGTGGTTTTGGATCAAGGGATTATGTGTTTTCTCCTTTTTATCATTTCCATACTGGTAGGAACAATGCAGTCCAATATCAGTGACTGATAATGAAGTGTTGAGAAAAATTGCTCATTTTTGATTGAAGAGACACGTTAATCTCATTGGGATGTAAATGGAAGGGGCTCCTGATGCATTCCATCTCTTGACATTTCCATTTCAACCTGTCCTTCTGGGAGGGTCACCTCTAGGAAATGCATTAAGGGAAATCAGAGCATATAAGTATGAAGCAGGATAGGAAGCAATGTTGATATTACATATTCAAAATAAAAAATACAAGAATGTAATTTTAATTGAGCTGCAGAGAGTACAGATCCTTTCTAATTTCCTGTACAAAATAATGCAAATATATGGAAACTTAAAATCCAAAAATAATTTCAGTTAGCTCTTGTATTATCTGTTAGAGCAAATAAGAATTAAATTGATGTCATTGTGAGTAATATTCAACTTGAAATCTGTTTTCTAACCAGAATAATTATCTTTATTTTATTTGAATAAACAAGAGCCAGGCAGAGAGTTTCAGAGTATATAGAATAATTTAAATCAACTTTAGAAGAATATTATTAAAAACAGCTCCTCATATCCCTTTACAGTAAGTAACATAAAAGAGACCAAGGAGACACAGTGTATTAAATGTCTCTAACAGTAAGATCTCATTTCCAAAAATAGAATATGCATCAAACAGTCTTATTTTATGTACAGTCCACATAATGCAAGCATCAAGGATTAATCACTCTGTGTAAGAGGTGCTGTGATCAGACACTACTTTTGCCCATCATCCATATTCCAGTGTCCCCTTTTGATTTGAGCTTTTGAAGATAATGATCCTTCAAGCTCTATTCATGAACATGTTCCATCAAGGCTGGATGACTGTTTATTTGAATAAAGGTTGCAAGTTTTCTGTCAGCTACCTCCCATCTTGTACATTCATTGTATAAAGATGATGCATAAGTATCAGAACAGTAGTGCATTTTAGATTCTGGAGGAAAAGAAACACTTTGTCTCTACAACAAAAGAAGAATTTAGCTCAGCTCACCAGAAAGACCATTGCTTTTAATATTTTCATTTTCTTTATTACATGATTCCTCCTCTATAACTAGGAACTCACAACAGGACAAATGATGTTATATTTCTCATTTATTCTGCATGTTGAGAAGTCATTTAAAAACTCTTTTGTACACATTGACATTTTTCAAAAATAAAGAAACCAAATTAATTGAAAATAATGATGTAATTTTTAAAAGTTTTTTCTATTTTTGCTCAAACTTCAAATTACACTACTCCCATTCTCAGGTCAAAATCATTCCTGCACATACAAATATTCATTGCTGGTTGTTTTGTTTTATTTCAGCACTACTTTCCTATGTTAAACAAAATGGACAACAAGAAAGCATTGATATAAATGTACAAAGAAGATACTTCCTTTGGGGTATTGAAGAGTTGGGAAGCTCATAGTCTTCATACAAATATATAAAATATTTTAAATTTTCTCCACTCATTGGAATCCATTCAGTTTCACTTGTCAGACCTGTGCAACAAACACAAGACCAGAAATTAATCATTATCAATGCACCCACGGGTATTTTCATACCGTGCAGAGAAGCTGTGAGGGGGAGGACACTCCCCACACCTGCAATTTTGCCTGTGCTGACAGCACTTGTTTACAGCCCAGCTCAGGGAATACAAATCTTTGTGATCCACTAGCTTTTCCCACCTACTCTCCAGATCTCTGTCTGATGAAACTTCATGACTCTGTCAAGACTTCAGGCCTTTAAAGCCTTGAGTTTTGCCCTTGGTAGAGGGTGCTGGGCTCTGCCCCACCCCCCTGCCCATCCCCTCCCCAGCCACCCAGCAGGGTGAGGGAGCTCCAGCCCTGCACAGACCCTGAGTGGGACTCAGCCCCAGGAAAGCCCTGCCATGGCTTCAGCAGGCACAGAAGGCAAATCCTGCCACGTGGACACGTTGCAGGGTGTAGGGATGCATCAATTCATAAAAATCAAAATGGCATTTAATTTTACCATTAAATACTATTTATGGATATATACATATATATCTGTGCATTTTTAATTTTTTTTCAACTGCTTTGGTTATCCTCTTTGCTTTCCTTTTCTGTTCTGCCCATTAGAGTCCTCAGTTTGGTGAGGTTCCATCCAAACTGAATAATCCTGGGGAAATTTCAGCCTTTCTTCTTTTGGTAGCATATATCTTCCTGTAACAACTTTTGTCACATGACAAAAGTTTTTTTCTCCCCTATTTCTGCTTTAATTCTCATGACTGACCAGCACTGAGGACAGTGTTCTAGGCACAGTAGCAAAGTATTTTCTGTGTTCTTTTCATAAATCCCACTGATTTATTTATTTATCTAAAGCAAGGGGGGGGCGGGGGGGGCACTTAGCTTCTGTCTGGGGAGTGATGAGCAATTTCCTTTGACCTGTCTAAAGTGAATGTTTCCTGCATAGCCACAGCTAATTTGAAGCACAGGATAAGGCCTATTTCTGTTCTATTTGAAGTTAAGAAATACTATGGTTGCTATTGATATCAGTGGTTCAAGACGGGGCAATATTGAAAACCTGAAAACAAGTTTTGCAATTAACTTTCAAAAGGTCAAGACACCAACTTTCTCATCATATATGTTTAATCAGCTAAGATGTAAGTATTTGAGGTGGAGAAATACATCTACTTTTGGTAAGTTTTATTGAACTCATGAACCTTGAACAAATGTTTAGAAAACAGAGAAAAAGTCAGAGGACAGAACAAAAAATGACAACCTTCTATATCTCACAATGTGTTACATGAAGGGAGTTTGTGCTCCTGAGCACATGTATACTGTGCACATTTGAGCAGAAAGTGAAGGGACATCCAAAAGGCTGAGATTGCTCAGCTTTCAGAAGAAACTCTTCCCTTGAGAAGAGAGATGCTATTAAGAGAAACCCTGGATGGCTTCTACTGACTGCTTGAAAGGCAACCTTTAAATAAAGAAGTCAAATGTTAATTAATTTGTCTTGAAAGAAAGTGGGAGGGTGTCATTGCCCACAGTGAAGCAGCCATAACACCACATATAGTGCTGTTAGAGCCATCAGTTTTAGTTTACAACACTCTCTGTGGCCATTAGCAATCAAACAATGCAGCCATCTCATAGCTGGGCTCAGGAAGGCAATGCCCTGTTCTGTTTCAGCTGAAATTTCCTTTCAGTCAGGTAATTTTAGGTATTTCTCTTTCTGATCTCAAAACCAAAATTCAACTTAGGGCTGTATTTGATGGCTCCCTGGGATACACACACACATATAATCCTGTCCTATATAATTACCTCCTGCCTACACAAGCTCTCCATGTGCTTCAGCATTCAGGATCATTCTCCTTTTTCTTTCAAACTCTTCTGTGCCTGTTCCTGAGTATCACAGGGTGGCTGTTTTCAACTGGTATGTGAATAAAACATTGCTGGCTATGACTGAACTCAAGGGCTCAAGCCTGGGATCAGGAGAAAGAGTGTGCAGGGCACAGCAGGCAACTCTTAGCACAGTGTGGTCTTCAGCATCACAAGTGTTTTCTGACCCTTCTGCTGAAAGAGGCCAGTGACAGGTTCTGCCCCCAAACACATCATGGGCAGGTTGTGGCATGATGAATAGCAGTAATTTAGCATTCTGGGTTTTAGGGTTACATTATTATTTTTTGTAGCATTCTAGCAGATTCAGCATCTTAGATTTAAGGTTGCATTTTCTGCAGGTGGAGACATCTGCCATGCACAGGAGCTCCATGCTTATCTTCTTTAAATAGTTTAGCTTTTCCTTACTTCCGGAGTACCTAATGACAGCCATCCTGTGCTGGGCACATCAAGCCCCCAAGGACTGTGGTAATACAAAGAAGATGGAAACAAAGCCCTTGGGTACAAAAAGGATGGAGACAGACTTCCCTCATTGTGCCAAGTGACAGGAAAGGAGACAACAGGCACAAATTGAAATACAGGGAATTTCATCTAAATAGGAAATAAAACTTCTTTTACCATCAAGGTGGTCAAACACTAGTCCAGGTTGCCCAGGAAGGTTGTGGAGACTCCATTCCTGGAGATATTCAAACCCTGACTGGACATGGCCATGAGCAATGACCTGAGCAATGGCCTGAGCAGGACATTGGACTGGATGTTTTCCTGAGGTGGTCTCGAGGCTCAGAGAGTCTGTAAGTCTGGCAGAGGCTTTGCTTGTCCCAGGGGAAGCTGTCCTCTACTCATGAGGGCCAAGATGGATTCATGGGCCATGTGCAAGGTCCCTCTTGCCCCTACCTGGTTGTGGAGCCATCAGTTTTAGTTTACAAAGTAAAACAGCAAGATGTTATAAACAATATTACTGTGTTGCTAATAAGACAAATAATCTGGTTGATGGGATTACTTTTGGTCACATGGTTCACTTTTTAAAATATTTCTTTGTCCTTTCTTTGTTTCCTCACAGTTCCCACACCTTTGACTTTTGGCTCCCATTGAAATCAAAATTAATATCCCTTAACACCTTCATGACCTCAGGCTGAGGTGTCCAAACCGGCTTTGTATCCCATCCAGCCAAGCAAGTAGCTTCTTCTTTCCTCCTTCCATGACACAGGTCTATCACTAGGACCAAAATACATGCTGTGTCCAGTTCTTCCAGTCACAACGGGGACACAGCAGCTCTAACCAAAGGAAACCCAGCCTTCTAGGAGACCATGTGCCTACAAGTGTAGCTAGTTGACAGGAGGAGAAATAAAACCCCAAAACCCAGGAACCCTGCAGCTTGCCATTCAAAAGAAGCAGAAATCAAGTTGCCATGTTGATAAATCTTTCCTTAGGGCTCAGGTGCTGAGGAAAATCAAGCCCACTTTTCTCAAGTTTTGTCTAAAGCATGCTACTTGCAAGTGGTGCTATTTTAACACCTGGTAACTGTATTATCTTTCACTCAGGTATACTCTGTGCTCTCTGGTTGCTTATAATTACTACCTGAGCTCCCTTTGCAGTCAGTGGACCCCCTATTATCTCCCTGTGATGCTCTAATCCACTCAGACCTCCCACTGGCCAGCTCCAATTCTCCCTGTCCCAGCTCCCAAAAGCACGTTATTTTTAGAGCACAAACTCCTCTGGAGATCAATGGGAGCCTGTAAACACAAAAATAGGTTGCTTATGGTACATTAATAACCCTCACAGCTATGTTCTCTGGTGAGTCTTTCAGCTGCTGCAGGTTATCACCAGACTTCCTCACTGCTCCAATCAACCTTGCACTGAACAACACTCAGCCATTTAAAAAAAGAATATACTTGAGAGCAAATGCTTAAATGTTGTCCTGATTAAGGATGGACATAAGCACATGCTTAGGAACACTTTGAATCATGGAATTAGAGGGTTTTTCAGCCCTCAAGACCTTCTCCATTCCCTGACTGAGAATCTGCAAGGCTATGATTACAGTCAGTTGGATGCCAGTGTCAGCTTCTGGAATAAAAAAGACTGGATCCCTGAGGTTTCTGACCGCAGAAAAAAACCAGAAGCTATTTTTAATATAAGAAACTATTTAATGCATTTGGTGTCCAACACAGATGCAACTTCAAAAAGAAATGCAAATAATGAAATGAATTGCAAAATGTCACTATTTTTTTCCTTTTTCAAAATTACAGTTTTTAATCTCCCTTTTATTCTCTGAAAACACCCAACTAGTTAACAGCAAGCAGACAAAATATTTATTCTTAAAAAAACACTTATAATTCCAGTTCTTAGTGTTTTCTGTTCTTAGAGAGCCTGCTAGGTGAAAGAAGAAGAAACATGAAATCCATCCAGATTTTGGCTGTATCTCCATATACGCAATAAAATTACTACATTTGGTGCTAGTATCATATAATTAAAGACCATGCTTGAATCACCTGGGCACTAAATACTTTTTTTTCCTCATTTCAATAGTTCCCAGCCCTATATATTTAACCCCAAAATTCTGTTAAGGCATCCTCTTTTATAAGAAGTAACTACACAGGAGAAAACAGGCATTAGCACTTCAAAGAAGACCAGTGATTATAGCAAGTATACCAAGGTTCAGTAAATGCCTCCCACTCAACAAGCTTCCAAAGTGAACGACCACATGATGTTTACTCCTCACCAGAACCCATTTATAGATCTCTTACTCACCACTATCTCAGTCATAAATGCAGCCCTCAAAAAGAGGCAGCAAGGAGTTCTCTATTTGGGAGCAGACAGAGAGTTCAGAGTTGGAGATCTGGCCCTTGTCTTCACAATATTGTTTAGCCAGGCTGTGGATCATGATTTAGGTCATCCATACTCTAAAGATTCCAAATTGAAAGTGTTTATTACATACCATGTGAATTGCAACAGGTATGGCTGCTTGAAGAAAATTCTGCATCATTTGGAAAAATTGATAAAAAGGGCTAAAAGATTTCCCCTTCAAAAGTGCAAGTGGGAAATGAAGGTAATGACTTCTTATGGAATTAAGAGGTCTAGGAAAGAGTTTTGTTCCCATTATGTCATTTAAAAGACATCTGGCCATTCCCAGCAAATAGCACAGTGGGAATGAAAAGGGTATCAGTTACAGTAAGGTAAGAAGGGGACAGAGGTCATGAATGTCTGTTAGTCTGGAGCAGAATTAGCCTAGAATTACAAACACACTGCTGTACAGAGGGAAAAACCTGGGCAAAAGGTAAATGCAGGGACATGACTCCTTTCATTGCTCTAGTGAATTGTCAAGGTGAAATAAAGCCAGACTATCTCCTTAGACTCTCTAATTCTCCTACACATCTGGTAAAAGCCTTGACCTTTTGGAGACAGTGACCTGGAGTGCCAGTGGATCTGCTTTAATTCCTCTTCCCTTTGATGGGCAGCACTTGCTACAACCAGCTTCTCCATACAACTACTTTAATATTTATATCACATCGAGATCACTGTCCACACAGATGCCAGAGGAAGCAGTAGGAAGTCAAATGTGCTCCAGGTTAACATATTAATATTGTGATGGAATGCCAGAGAGAAGTTTTAAGTTGCAAAGGGGAGTTTAATCCCTTGACTCCGTTCCAAAGATATCTGGTTGACTAAATGAAAGATCCTACTTTAAATTAGAATATGCTTTTCTGCATGGTTTTTAAAAAATATTTCAACACATTTGTTATATTTCTGTCAGGATAATGAGAGCAACTCTCATATAGCTGAGCATATATCATATGTCTTTTAAAATATGTTTTATCTCATCATATTTTCTGGGCATTGTCCCTGTGAAACACTGGAGAGATAAACATTTCTGCTTTTTAAAAAAATTATTTTTTACTCCTTTTTTTCTTTCCTTTACCTACAGTCAACAAAAATATGCCAGAAAGCAGCTGAAAATGGAAATGTCGGTTGCACATACACCTACATGCAGGGTTTCAAAACAAAAAGAGAAAGGTTGGAATTTTTATTCTTTCAGTTTTTCTGACAAAGAATGCTAAGCAAAATATATTTTCCACCAAAACGCAAAAAGAATCTTTTTAATAACAAACTTTGCTATCTTCACTATGAAGAAATTATTGAAAGCCATATGCTCCTTTTGATATAGATATGTCCTTTCTCTAATTTACATCTCAGTTCAGGCACTGTGACATGGGGAGTGAAGGACAATTTTGACCCTTTCACTGTTTGCTGCTCGGTAGTGCACACACAAAGGAGCTGCAGCCAAGTGCTCTGTAACAGCAGGTCTAGTCAGACACAATACCCTTTTATTTAAGTCTGAGAAAGTCAGGTGGAAACATTCCTCCTGTTATACTATTACCAAAATTTCTTGTTACCTGCACGGACACAAAGCTTTGATACCAAAGGAACTTGCAAAAGAGACACGATCTTACTCAGTGGTTCTGAAATGACAGCTGTTAAATAGAAGACTTTCAGATCAACATGAATTCTAAATTTTCATTCTCTGAAAGATCTAATGTCCATAAAAAATGATACTTGTCATTTTTCTTTTTGCAAGTGCGACCCAGATGCTGATGATCCAAATCTATGTGATCCAAGATGTTGCAAAAAATTGAAGTTTCAAAAGTGAACCCCCCACCTCAGATATCAGCATTTCTAGTGAAAAATAAACAAACGTCCCTACCTCTTGACTAGTACTAATTCAAGACTTTTGGGATTTGTAGTGTGTTACAAACACTACAACCTCTAGAGCATGGAAATATATTCTGAACTTCCACATCTCTTCAGACTTACCACCTATAATTTTACTTTTGTTTGGGCATTTCTTGGCTGAGATCAGGAAGCTGCCTAAAATGTTATGCTGGGCTGTCAGTTTTCATTTACGTGAAGTAGGACCCCAATGAGGAGCATGGGGTTTTGTAGCTAATGGATGCACTACAAATGCTGATATAAATACACTGTCTATAAAGATAAAAAACAACAGTTTCTTAAAGCTGGCAAAGCATATCTTGAAGTTTATCATATCTGAGTAGTTCCTAAAGAGACAATTTTAAAGGACTGATTATGCAGAGCACTTTGAAATGTTATTACAAAGAAAACCCTATATAAATTTCTGGTATAATCTCTGTTATTGGTATTATTACTACTTCTGCAATGACTTTTTCTGGAGCTACCCTTTACATTTCCTCTCCATACTGTACAGGTTTTAAAGCACAGTGGATGTAACAGATGCTAACCCCACATTAAATTTGAGTTTTCATTTTAATTTTCTGCTTTTCATTAACATTTTCACTACAAATTCCTATAACTTAAAGTGTCTTTCCTATAAAAAGATTTTGCAGACCCATCTTCAGTTGCTTTAGGATTGTATGAGATCATTTGTGATTCATAATGGCTAGCAAAGATTAAGCAGCATATACCATATGCTGTGATTAAAGTTGTTGATAAGGAGCTGCAGTGGCTCTTTTTACCTCTGTTAATGAGAACTATGCTGCAGCACTTTCTACCTTTTAAATTAGTGTCTTCTGAAGGATAAAAAAAAGCTTTTCCTTTCTAGCACTTCAGTAAGCTCTGCCAAGTCCATGCAGGTGTGTGCCTATAATTATTGTACTGTGCAATTATTTATCAATATAGGGAAAATTGTTCTCTGAGTTTATGTTCAGTGGCTCTCATTCACCTATACAATCTCTGCATTAAAAATCATTTGTTTCCAGTGTAGGCATCACTCAAGAGCTTGGTCACAGCTGTCAGGTATCATCCTGACCATATTAGCAAGTACACCCAAATAGTCTGTAAATGAAGCCAAATGACTTAAAGAGTTTAAGTAGCAAAAAGTTTATGTCAGTGAGATTAGAGAGGGATTTCTTGGATGGTTTGGTTGCATTTAATTTTCCTTCCCCATAACAGCAGACAGTGAAACTTCAGTAATTACCATTGTAGCAAATTCATCAGTAAGGAAGCCAAAGTCTAATGGCTGATCCTGCAAAATGTTTATTACCTCTTTTGAGGTGCAACAAATCCTATTGATTTATTGATTTCTCCAGTGATAACCAAAACCACTCAACTGCTTGCAGGCTCAGGGTGGAAAACGGCCAGTAGCAATGCACCTGGGTGGTGGCATAGCACGACAAAGAAAAGAGGTTGCTAGGAGCCCTTATGGACTGGTAATTGTGATGCCTACAAGACAAAGATCTATACAGAAGGGACCAGGCAAAGCACTAATACAAAAAAAATAATTATTGGTAAATATTCAGTACAGAAAAACAGACAAACAAAAAACCCAAAATAAACTATAAAAATATTAAAAGAGGAAGTCAAAAAAAGATGTGACATTTAAAACAATGGGACATCTCTCTTGTACTGAGAGTGGTGATGCAATGTGAAATTCACCCTCTGAGAGTTAATTGCCTGACTGGGGTTTCTCAGCCAGGGCATGTCTCTGAAAACAAAATTTCCAGCTAGGAGAAAATGTATATGGTGGTGAGTGCTCTTTCTGCAGAGGCTCCCTGCAGCCAGCTCTTGGCAGCCCACCACAGAGATGACGTGGGGAAAATACCTCAGAGGTTGTCTGCAGTTAAAGTACAAAGGCAAGAACATGATTAGTAGTGCTGAACTCTGTAACCTGGATCGAACATGGTCAAATTATTACACAGCTAAAACAAAGAATTCCTGGATTGCTTCGAGAGTGACTTGTGAGTGTGGGGGCCACAGCCTTTGGGCTGGATGGTGACAGAACCCACCAGAAGCATTACAGCTCCAAAAAGCCAAACCCTCTCACATCCCACGTAGGACAGCAGGGTCAGGGGGACAAAACCCATTTTGCACCTCTCAAGCCCTCTCTGCCTGCTCTTGTGGCAGCCCCACTCTCTGCCATGGAAACCTCAGCCCAGCAGTGCCTTGGCCAAGCACTTAGCACAGAGAGACCCAAGAGCAGGAGCTGTGCCTGCCACAGGAGCAAGACCTTTGGTGAGGCATCTCCCAGCCTTGTAAACTTTCCAGCATCTTGGAGTGTGAAATTCCACAATGATCTTAATGGCTCCTGTCTGCACCAGACCCACAGCATCAACGGTTTGAAGCTGCTGAACATCAGCTGTTGTAAGTACTTAGAAATGTTATTTGGGATGGACAGAGAGCTGGAAATCTAAAAAATCAAAGCTTCTTGAGAAAAGGGTCTGATTTAGTTTAAAAATTTGGATTCATTCTCAGGAAACTGAAAATCCCCAGATATTCTGTGCTTTTCTGGGAAAATTCAGGCCACCCAGTTCTGTTTTTCTAGAAAAATATCCGATTTGGGGAGGCTGAAATTCAGAGGAAGATGATGTTATTTTTACTGACATTTAATGGTAGGGTAAAGACTCTTCCAGGTGAATCCTTTTGGCAGTCTTACTGTAGTCCCCCAAACAGTGCAATAAAAGCCATTGTAGGGATGGGCTATCACCCTCAAGATTGTGCTGCCTCATGCCATATGAACTCTAAAATGCACAACTGTGCTACATAATTAAATTATGAACAATGATTTTCAAGCTGTTTTGCACAAAAAGAGGTTCTGGAGGAAGGCACTGGCCTTGGACTTCTTTTACGCTGGCACTTCATTTGTGCTGGCTCTCCAATCAAATATTAAAGCTTCACCTGAAATTATGTATGAAACAGCCTCAGAAATCCAAATGCAGCCTATCACAAAACAAAATGCTGCTGCTGGAAAGGTTCTATGATTTCACACCTGAATGCTCATGTCTTTTGCTATTGTCATGCTGGCTGCCATTTAAAACTCCTGATAAGCTGGCATTTTCTCCAGAGACACATGCCCAGCGCTAGGCAACACTGCTTCATGTCTGCATGGTTTTCACATACAGAGAAGGGTTTAAATATTGTTTGTATTTTTTAAATTTAAAAATGGTAAGCAAAAGGTTAAGAAATTATTTTTGCCAGAGATGGTGGAGCTGCAGGGACAAAGACTGGAAAGTGAAATATTTGGCACGCTGTTGATTCCTGAGTCCATCACTAACAGCATTTCTCAAGTGCCACTGATCTTTGTTGACAGCTGCCTTTGTGGAGTCAGTGGCTTTTTCTTTCTCCAGAAATTGAGGAATTCAATGATAAAAAGCATATATTAAAATAATATTGAGTTGATAAATGACTCATGTAAGCATCAGTTAATCAGTGAAGACTGAACACGAAGCCTAATAGTCGTTATTCATCTTCAAATATTAAGATATCAATACCAAGTTTTCTTTCCCCTATACTTAAAGTGAGATAGGCTACTTCAGAGACTTACTGGTATGTAGAAAAGATGATTCAGCATTGCTGTGCTTGTTTTGTACCCACACATAATTTTCTAGCTATGAGATGGTATGAGGAAAATTGTTATGAATCATAAAATTCAGGCAACACAATAAAAGGCAGACTGTACAGTATGCTAATTCATGTGCAATGACAAACACATAAACACTCACCCTTACCTTCCATACTGCCTGAGTATTTCACTTCCTATCAGACTTTAATATTGTCTGAAGGTTTTTATTTTATTACCCATAAGAATTCATATATTGTCCAGGATCCTAGCTCTGGTGCTATTTTTTTATTGCAAATACTTTCTATCTTTGTGCAACTTTAATGATTGAGAGGAAAGGTCTAAGCACTGGGTGTTGACTGGTTAGACTTTCAAAAGCCATGTGTTCAAACTTTGGCAAGGCAGACTGTTGTCTTATGTTTCTCCCTGAAAAACAGGCACATTTAATGTTGATTTTAGAAATGACTGTTTAAAAAAAAGTTTTATAAAACAAAGTCTGATCATGTGTATCCTGAAGGTAATTGGTTTTTGGGGTTGTTTGTTTATGCTTACTTTGGGATTTAAATTATATATATATTTTTATCATGACAGTTTATGAATTTCAAGTTCCGGGGCAATGAAAATAGAAGCAAACAGCATCTTGGTGTACTGCAAACAGGCCCTTTCTTCCTTCAGTGAAGCAAAAGATGAAATGACAAGAGAATTATCAGGTTGGATAATTACTGGAGAAAAAGCCAAGTTTGCTTGATTTGTTGCTTGAGAGTTGGCATGGGCCAAGGCTGCTGAAATTTATTTAAAATGCAACGAGTTTTTGTACCTCAGAGTATGCCAAGAGTCAAAATGGTCCAACATTTTTCTGATGGAACATTACTCCACTGGGAAAGTTTTGTGCTTTGAAAATACAACTTTTTATGGAAACATTTGGCTTTCAGCAATTCTCTTGATGCAACATGGAACACTGAGCATGACTGATCTGGCCAGTTTTGTATCTCAACAGCTGCCCAAGAGGCTGGTGCTGCCCTTTGACTTTGGGGGCTTCCAAGGGTCAGCAATTTCAGGTCTGACAGACTCAAATAATCCCTGCTCAACACTCCTAACATTCAGAAGCTGCTGGACATAATTTCCCAAATCAGAGGAGAAATATCCTATTTTTTAAAACTGTAAACAGTATGGTTTAACCCCAGCTATTCCTGCTCCCTTGTGGTTCAGCTGTGGGCAGGGCCTAAACCTGCAGTAGAACATAAACTTGGTATTCCCAAACTGGTTCCACAGCCTCTGCCTCATCTCAGCCTCCTGCTGCATTGATCTGCACCTTCATCCAGGTGTGTGATGCCAAACACTTTAATGCTACCCTTCAATATTCATTTTGACAACTACAAGCTCTAAAAATGAGCTGTATACCCAGTTTTCCCCAGACTCAAGGACTGACTCGTAGGAAGTGAAAAATTATTTTTATGAATGGGTCAGAAGCCAAGCCCCATGTGGATGCGAAGCAGTACTCACACATAACAATAATGATAACAATTACAATAAAACCCTATTTGGCCCACAGTGATTTCTAGTACACAATAAGACAAAATTCATGGCAAGAAAATTCGAGACAAATGGAAGGATAAGCAAAAGACAGCTCAGTTATATGGGGTATAATAATCAGCAGACTTACAGTAGGAGCTGCCTGACTGCTGACACACAGCAATGACTATTATTTTTATGCAGCAGGCTTCCTGAGCCCTCCCAGGGCAGTGTTTTGAAAGCATTTAGCTGATTAAACACGCAAGCCCCTAGGAGTGAAGCACTTAGTATTTCTTTGGGAAGCTGAGGAGATACCTAATTGCAGGTTTACAGAGCTCAAAGTACTTTAGAAGCTTGCCCTCTAGTTTCCCTGAAGAGTTACTGCCACGATGCAGTATTTACTGATGTATTTTGATGGGGATTTATCTCACTGTAACAGTTTTCCCCCCACCCTTTTTTTTTACCAAAAAATAAAATAAAATAAAATAAAATAAAATAAAATAAAATAAAATAAAATAAAATAAAATAAAATAAAGCCCAAACCCACATCCTACCAACAATCAACAGTGTAAATAAACTAGATTTACCATTAACCCTTTGGGCAATGTTCTGTACTAAATAATTTTATCAATAGAGTTGACAAAACCACAATTCATTTGGAAACTAATGCTTGGGAAAAAAAATAGTCTTTATTAACGGCAAACTCAGAAGCATGAGAAGACAAAAGACTGTCAGAAAAGAGTCTTTTGCATTTTTAGCACTTCAGATTGCTGAAGCAGCTGAAGGACATGCTGTTCCTTTACATAACTATTGAGGAGAGGCTGGGGAAAGTAAAACAACCACATTTCTGTGGTAGCCAGGGAAACATAGAAGGGCAGCAGCACAACCTACCTGCTTCTGCTATTGGAATTAAAGGGGAAAAATGCAGCAGTGTAAGCTCTACAGACCCTTTTTGAACAGAGAGCTGCTTCCCCTTGACCTGCCATCCTGGGGAGGAGGGATCATCCTGCAGATGCTCCCCTGCTGTTGCCTGATGTGCTCCCCACTTTAAACTGCAATTAAAGCTACAAAGAGAATTCACTTCAGAAATGTCCTAGAGCTGAACACTAGTGAGGGCTTTGCCAGGATCTGTGTTTGTTTGTAAACCTCAGGAAAGGAACATAGCTCTGCTGTAATGTCAAATCTTTCAGGACTTCTCATGGGCACTTGGACAGTTTGAGGCTCTGTGAGAGCAGCATATACTATTGTGTGTTGCTCTGCTACTGGAAGAGAAGATGTGCCCAGAGACCCCAGTCAGCTGGAGCAACATTTAGTGGTCCTTGCTGGGCTCTGAAGGCAGAGGAAGTTACTTCTTCTCAGCTGTGAGGCCGGTGTGGAGCCAGGTGGCTCCTCAGCACAGCTCCATTGCAGGAACAAGAATGGGCAGCATGGGGGTATTGGGGCTGGGGCCAGCCAAGTGCTGCTGAACCTGAAGCAATCCCTATCCCGAAGCTCTCTAAGACTCATTTCTTTTTTCTTACTGCATTAGCAGGAAGTTCTGTGATCTTGAAGACACTGAGAAGCGGCTCCTCTCCAAGAAAGAAAATAGAAATCTCAGCTATCTCTATTTGGGCAGCAATATCCAATTCATTCATCATAAATTCTGCCTCTTCTGCCCAGTCTGTACTGGAAATAACCCACATTTGACTCTCTGTGCTAGTTACAGTTTCCAAAAATGCTACTTTCTCCTGGTCATATGGCTTCTTCTCACAGAATTCATAATGTAGAAGTGAGTGTTGTTCCATATAAATATAGTGTACATCTGATATGCCTACAGATAATATCACAGCACAACTGAACATGGTACTAATCATCCACCTGTTTTCTTTCAATATAACTCTGGCATGTGCAACAAAAAGAGAGGGACTGAGACAATGGTCACATCCCTGCAAATATACTCACAGATGAGGCAGAAGTTGACTGTGATTTTATTTTCAATACATTTAAATCAAGATTTAGTGGTGTCTGTGCATTTTACAAATACCTTTCCTGAAATTCTTAGCACTTTGTATGAAGCAAAATACATTGAAAAATATAGCAAATGGAAGGAAAAGGAAAGGGTGGTAAGAAAATCATTGCCAACTCAAAACCTAACATAGTTTTTCCATAACCCACATTCTCTGCAGCCTTTTCTGAATATTTAAGTCTCATCCTAGGTTTTACGGCTGCTTTACCATGGAAAAGTGAGAGTTCTCAATCAGCTCTGGAAATTTGACAGCCGTCTTGCACCTAACCCAGAGGACTTCCTCAGAGATGGAGAAGCATGAAGCCAAGACATCATGTACAGGCTGTTAATTTAACTTGGCATGTTACTGAGTGTATTAGAAAACTGTGTTCTGACATCTGGTCCATGCAGGATATGCTCAATTCTTCACATTATCTCACTTCTTCAAAGCTACTGAGGTACTGGGGCAGTTTGTCTCTGCCTTTGGACAAGTAGCTTAATATTTGATACATAATCTACAGTACATGTGTAGGATTTTTTACATCAGTAACCAGTATATATATATATATATATATATATATATGCATGCATATATATGCTGTTTTTATAGGATTTTGTCATTTATTAGGGTTTCAAAGGTAAGCCCATCTTTTGCCAAGGAATATATAAGTTTCTTCAAAACATAAATTAAAGTGTTACAACATGTTACCTGTCCTATCAATACTTGATTTGCAATCTGTGACAGGTGAGCATTTAGAAGTGAGTTATTAGGATTGACTGGAAGACATATGGGAGAACTAGACCTTCTCATGGCACCATGTTTCAAAACAGAAAATTGTTTTTTGACTAAACAAATTGAAAAGGAAAAAAATATGTTTCCACAGAGAAATAGAAGGAAAAGCTGAGAGGAATCACCTGCTGTTAAAAAGAAGGCACCAGAGACCAATTATATTTTGGTTTTGAATTTGCATGGTTGTGATCTACAGTTTCTGTGGAAAAGATTTCTTTTGCTCAGCTCGGCAGAAAGGCTCCTCTCAGAATGTGTGCAGCAGCTCCCACTGGAGCACAGCTGTACCAACACAGCTGCTGGATCTGACTGCAGAGAGACAGAGCCCCATTCACTGTTAGCAGTGAGCAATATGTAATGTGAAGGTTCAAATTTGGAGTGTGATTTTGAGATGCACTTAAGTGATTTATGAGCACAGTTCCCACTAAGTGACCTCGGGGTTGAGCTCCTTACCACTGGAGGACAGTTCCAGCAATTTAGATGCTTCAGGTGCAAATGGGATCCTTAAATCCAAAATTGTGGTCCTCAAAACCATGAACCAGCTACACCGTAACCTCAAACTGTGCTCATGCCCATCTAAAATGACCTGCCTTTAAATAACCCTGCTCAGCTGAGTACCGGGGAGATGAGTAAACCTGAACAGCACCCAGAAGCTTGGTGGGTTTCCACAGCAATTGTCCTCCTCAGCACCTACATAATTCCATCAGACTGTACAAAAACACAGCAGCAGCCACTCTGGTTTCTTTCAAATCACAGCCTGAGGAGACGGCTGCTACACAAATTAGCCTTTAGACATGGTACACAGCAATCCACAAGCAAAGGCACATGGAAGCAAGTTTCCTTACTGCCAGTCGAACTTCACATTGCTAAGCTGCCATCAGGCTGACTTGTCTACAGATTAATTTTAATTCGTTTCTGCACAGCAGCTGAGCTTTAGCTTGAAGTTGAGAAAGGGCCCCCCTGCCAAGGTAGCCTGCAATCTCCAGGGAAGCAAGAATTGTGGGTTTTAATCCTTTTTAGGCAAAGACGGACCTGACCTGGTTTATTCATGCTTCCTGGCTGTGTACGTGTGTGATAATCACTGAGCCAAGGCAAACGGGAGGGGCCACCAGAACATCTCTTCTCTTGCATGTTTGCAAATTTTTCTACTTGCTTTTAAAAAAGTTGGAGCATATCTGGAGGAGACAGTTCACACTGTTTATCCAGGGATGGTAAATGTCTCCTGGTTTTACTGAGGACATTGCTGAAGCCCCAGGGGAAAAAATCTGATTGTTTTAAATTTTTTTCTGTTAGCTATATCTAAACAGCTTTCCACACAAGCTTCACCATGCTGCTTGCAGAAGAGTCTCATGGGTTTGTAACAGCACATGCAAAACCATCTTTTTGAGATGGCAGAAGTGCAGGTTTCTGCAGGGCAGAAAGCTTCTGAAGGGACCTGTGTGATCAGAGGCACTGAAGACTGTGGGTGAGACAGGATTCTCTACCTCTATTTTCCTCTCTCTCTGTAACCTTGTACATCTCTTTACAGCAAATTTCCTGCTGGGAGGAACCAGGACTTCTCCCTAAGCAATGCTAGAGCACCCTGGAGGGGAGACAGTGCTGGCCTTCATCCAGCCCTTGGGGTACAGCAATTGGGGCAGAGGGCAGTGCCATAGTGTGGGCCAACTGTTCCTCACTGCTGCCTGCCTCCTCTCGGGGTCTGAAGCACTTCTGCTCCTCTTTTTAGTAATGAAGTCAGTGAGACAGTAAGTGTTTCCAGAAGCTGGAGTTGAGGCAGCTGCTCCCTCTGGTAGATGATGCAAGAGAATCACCCCCATGGCAAAGAGCACTTGGGGGACACAGAGATGAAGGGTATCCCTGGGGCAGATCAGAACACAGCAGTGCAATGTGTGTTCTGCCATCCTTGATGGCTACCTGGAGCTGCCTGCATCATCCTGCCCAACATGGATCTGTTCCATATGCTGTTAATAAAATTCCAGACACTGTGGAGGAATGTGAAGGAATGCTCCATTGGCTTAAGGTACTCTACTGTCGTTGGACATGATGTTCATACCATGGGCTTGCCTTGTTGAAAATGGGTAAGATGCCAAAAATCTCACTGCAGATAGAGCCCCAAGGACTTGACTTTGCTGAAGGATAGTCGATCTTTAGCTCAAAAATGAGGCTTTTGACCCCAGGTCAGCACAAGCTTCTCTGAGAGTCAGCCTCCACTCATCTCTGTGGTGTCTATTAAGGCAAGGCATTGCAGAAGTTGCAGCTGATGACCCTACTTGTCATCGTCAGGGTTTAATTTCAACCAAACTGCAGATAGCTTCACACTTGGACATGGCCCAGAAAGCTACTGCTCATCAATAGGGTGGTGTTCTGTGGCCTGGTTTAACATAGATTTGGCCAGGTTCTTGTTCTCTACACATGTAAGCCAGAACACAAACATGGCTTGTGACAGACTTTGAAGCATCCACAAGCTCAGCAGTGGCTTGGGTGTTGTCTGCTAATGCGTTAAACTGTAGTGACAGACAACACCTAGCTGCAGAATTAATTTGCCCCAGAGTAATTATTCACATACTGGATAGCATATCAATTCTGTTCCAGAATAAAAATTTTAGAAGCATATAAAAAGCAGAAAGAGATGCAGTACTACATTATTTGTTATTTTTTAAATGAAGAGCTTAAACTATAAAAGGGGTACATGTGTGATATACCCATCTGGACTCACTTTACTTTCAGCAAAATGGACTGAAAAACTGAAAATAGGCCTTGTCTTCACAGAGAGAGCTCTTTTTTTTCCTTGAGAACTAAAAGAGAGAAATGTTACATATTTTTCAAAAATAAATTCTTCCATTTAAAAGCCTGAAGAGACAGATCAATTCAAATCTTTTCAGACAAAACCACAAAACCAAGGAAATTGAGAAATTCAGAATTAAAAGGTTTGAGATCCTTCATTAATTATTTATTGGCGGTCTGAGATCCTTCATTAATTTTAGCAGAGGACATACTCTATCCCATCTTTACCAATCTTTGGGAAGGATACTGCACTCAAGGGCAGAGTGATTTATAAACACAGAAAAACTGAAGGTGTTCTTTTTCCCATATTCTGCCTATTTTAGCTCAAATATTTGGTTTCAAGTCTTTGGATATGCATCTTCTTCCATCTCAGTACATACTTTGTGTTGGTTTCGTCTTCTGTATAAAGGCAGCACGTTTCAAAGCTTTGAAACAGCAGTACCCAGTTATTGTCATCATCCTTCCCTCAGAATGGGAGCAGTTTGGCTTTGGGGGAAGCTTTTTGTTCTTTGATGTTTCTCGGTGAAAGCAATTTGAGCAGCCCTGCTCTCCCTTTGTGCGGAGCCGCGTTTGTGCGGCCAGGGCTCCCTGGCTGGTGCCCTCTCCTCCCTAAGTGCATCCACGGCCACTGCCATTATTGCCTCCCAGATTGCCTCCTGCGCCCTCAGAGCCTCTGCAAATTCACGTAGGAGTAACAGCAATTTTAAGACAAAGTGTGCTCCAAGGCAATAAATGAGAACAAAGACCCAGGAGAGCTAAAAGCTGAAGGACTCAATTTATTTCTTTTATCCATTGAATGACTGAATTATTAAATTGAAAGCAATGCTACATCAACTTTACCAAGGTGGGGGAGTAAGTTCTGAGCAGCGAGGGCTGTGTTCTGCTTTTATGGAACCCATGTCTATATGTGAACCTCAGTCAATTGCAGTCAGAAGCAAATACAGCCCTACTGTTATAACCAGTAAATGTCAGAACAAAGAAACAGGCATTATACTTGTTCCCAAGTTGAAGTAAAGGTTAGTTCAGCAGAGTCTCCTTTTAGCTACCTACAACCTGCAGGAAATCAAATTTGAAAAAGAAATTATGACCAACACTGAGAATAAAACTAATACATATTTCTGCAGGAAAATGCTCATTTATGCTGAGTCCTTTGTTCACATGGAAATATAGTGTATTTGAGACTCCTCTGGCAAATCAAAGGGGAATTAGGAGGCTAAAACAGCAACAGATTGGGTCAGCAAAACCCAACAACACTGGAAGCTCAGTACTCCCTCAGTAGTACTGACAATGGGGCAATGGATCTTGGGATCAGTGTCGTGGTGAGCTCTACCTACATACAACGTTCTACCTGACACACAGTGAGCTCAAACACTACAAAATGTTATTCTCTGAAGAAATTTGCGAACAATTGTGAAACAGAGGTAGCCTTGGCACTAAAAGAGCTACATTTTTCAAAAGAAGACACACCAGGAGCAATTTGGTGGCTGAAGCAGGTGCAGTCCTGAGTACAAAACAGGGCTTGGGACACTTGTAGATGGCCTGCTCCTGGACAGGGGTCACAAGGCTCATGCCACATCGAGCCAGTTCTGCAAGAGATGACAAAGTACAGTAATGCAGTAATTTATGTGGATTTTAAGCACAAGGCTGTGAGAACATAATTAGGTAGTCTTCTATCAAATGAAATGAATAAAAACTATAAAACAAAATGATGAGGCACTAAATTTAGAAGAAAATTCGTTTGATTATCACATCAGAGCTGAGATATTTCAGATCATACTGTCAGCTTAATTGGCTACAATTTATGTAGACTTGATAAAACTATCTGAGCTGTTACTAACGTGGGAAGTCACACTTCATGTATTCCAAAGCAGTTAGCCTTTTCACTCTGATGTAGCACTTGAAAACTTTGTGCTGAACACATTTTGAACGTATAAGGCGGGAATTACTGGAATAGCTTATTATTTTGTGTTTCTGATGATTTCTGTCATTACAGTGTCTGATTGCTCCAGGCATACCTAAAACTGGCAGGACAGTTCCCAGGGACAGAGAAACAGCACTGCTCACATCTCACTCATACCTCTCTAACAGTGATCAGTATGATCCTGTTCCTCCTCTCCAGTTTCTAATGCCCACAGTTCCCTGGTTACAACTAGTTCTGCATGGATTTATACGCATATGACTTGGGATATATGTCTTTCAAGTCACAGGACCTTCTCCTAAGTACTTGGACCTATTCACAAAGCACATAACTTAAGTTTTAGGGATTCCTGATATCCTGTTCTGAGATTTCCCAGAGAAGTACATTCCAGTGGTACCTGTTGTTAGATGCTGTAGTTCATGGGCCAACTCTTAACACATTGGGCAGAAATAAGCAAGAAAAAGTCTGTTGACTGTACTCCTTCACACTTCATTGACCCATCAACATCTGGTATCTTCACAAGGCCTCTCGCCTTTCTGAGCTCCTTTTGAGAGATGTCACCCCAGAAATTGCATCTCACTCAGGCAACTGAGTGTAAAGTTTATTTTTTATGAAAATCTGTTATGAACAGCACCAATAAAAAGGGAGGGGTTATTTCATAAAGGAGTCTAACAAACACTCAAGACTAGGCAATCAACATAATGACCACAGGGAAGCAGTCATTAAATAGCAGTGACCTATGAAAATTTTCAGCTTTCAAACAAAACTCTTGGACCTTTCTTCCAGAAATGGTTCTCACTTGAGAATGGAGCAGAGATTTGTGGGCCCACATTGGTAGCATTGGAACTATTTTGTTACTTTAGGGACATGAATGTTTTAAAGGGAGAAGCTCCACAAAGACACCTCTCCTGCCTGTGTGTGGAGGCCTGTTCATCTCCATGTGTCTGCAATCTCTCTTGTGTATGGTGTAGTTAGAGCAGTAAGTAACATGCTCATCTTCTAAAAATGAGGAGAGGCTTCTTCTAGTTATTCATTTGTGCTTGTTTCTTCCAGTAATAATAATGAAAAAGCTCTCCTTGAATATACAGTCTGGAAATTAAAGTGGCTTTTTCCATATTTTTTATTTTGAAAAAATATAAGCATCTGTTCTTGTAGTTTGCTGTTCTTGTAGTTTGCTTTGAAGCAAAATGTTTTCTGATTCTTCAGTGTTTGTTTTGAAGTTATTAAAACCAGTTTTCAAAACCACAAAGCATAAGCTTTTCTTAACTAGTTTATGTAGAAGCATTTTGGTTTATAAGAATATGCCCTGTTGTTTACTTGGCAAAATTAACCTCCTAACCATACCTCAAGCTTTCCTAGGCCTCTAGAAAGCAGACCCTCTCCAGTCTGTTCTCCCTCCTCTTTTCCGCAATTCAGCTAGAGAATGAGAAGGAAATCTCTCCTTGGCTTGCAAAGGACTCAGTGCTGGGGCTTGCTACAGCATTGTGTTGGGGGCAGAGACTCAATCCAGGATAGACAGCTGCAGGCCATGTTAGAGAAAATTGTGCTGGTTTGGCTGAGGTGGAGTTAATTTTCTTCACAGTGGCTGGAATTGTGCTAAATTTTGGATTTATGCTGAACGCAGGGCTGATAACACAGAATGGTTTTTTGTTATTGCTGAGCAGTTCTTACACAGAGCCAAGGCCTTTCCTGCTTTTCCTACAGCCGTGCTGGCGGGGAGGCTGGGGGTGTGTGGGAAGGTGAGAGGAGACAGAGCTGGGACAGATTACCCCAGTTGTCCAAAGGGATATTCCAGACCATATGGCATTATCATCAGTATATACTGGGGGAAGAAGGAGGAAGAGGAGATGTTTGGAGTGATGGTGCTTGTCTTCCCAAGTCACTGATATGTGCAATGGGGCCCTGCTCTCCTGGAGATGGCTGAACTCCTGCCTGCCCTTGGGAAGCTATGAATTAATTCCTTGTTTTGCTTTGCTTGCTTGCATGACTTTTGTTTTACCAATTAAACTGTTTTTATCTCAACCCATGAGTTCTCTCACTTTTATCCTTCCAATTCTCTTACCCCCAACACTGGTGGACAAGTGAGTGAGTGCCTGTGTGGTACCAGGAGGCTGGCTGGGGTTAAACCATGACAACTTCTGATCACAGAAACTCTGGGAAGCAAAAGCAAAAACATGAATAACTTCTTTTTTTTTTTTTTTTTTTTTTTTTGCTTGCTTGCTTGCTTGCTTGCTTGAGGAGGTAACAGGATTACAAAGCTTCCTCTGATACTAAATGATGTCTTGAACATTTCATTTTTCTCTTTGAAAAGAAATTTGTACCTCTTCTGTTTTACAGTCTCAAAGCACATCTTAAATAGACTCAAAAAAACCTAGAAGGCAAACTGAAAGAACTTTATTATGCTATTAAAAATCCTACAAGCCTTCAACTAGCTAGTTTCTTAAGACAATTTTACAAGAAGGGACCTGACAGAATTGACGGCTGGCCATGAAATCCTCAAGTGCTGCTGGTCTGAGAGTTCTGAATCAAGAACAGCAGGATGGTAGGAAACCATAGATAGAAGAAGACAAGAAGCATTTTGAAATTAACACAGGCCACACAGTGAGTATGTTGGGGGATGTCCAGTCACTGGGCACCACCAAGAAGAGCCTTGCTCTGTCCTCTTTGCACCCTGACTTTAGGTACTTTTGCACCCTGAGGAGATCCCTCTGACTTTGGCAGGAGGTCCTGCAGAAATTCTTGATGCGCATCATCCTTCTTCACCCCATAGTTCCCATGCCAAGAGGTCTTATCTCCTGACCTACCTTGGCATCCTCTGGATGCAGGATTCCCTTCTCTCACACAAGCTTTGGCTGCTGGCACTCAATCAAATGAACACATTTTCCGAAAACTGCAGTGCTCTTTCAAGAGCTCACAGCATGTCAGAGTTCCTTTACTAGCAAAGCACTGTTGTGTTTCTGGAGAAAAAAGCGATAACCTTGCTTGTAACTGTACTGCAGTTTAACTGTACCCCTCTGATCCATGTGAGCACAGGAATAAGATCCAAACACTAAACTGTGTGTCAGAGCAGGGACACCAGGAGAGGTAAATGCCTTCTGTTAACTGAGGGGCGGCTTAAGAGCAATATATAGCAGGAACCTATAATTAAAGCTTTAGTGGGCAAAGGTATAATGTGCATTTTTAGCCCAGGGTAATTACAATATTTTCTATGTAAATAATTAATAGCAACACCAAGGAACATCTTGTGTGTATGAATATAATTCCCTAAGGGACTTCTGCTAGGGTTTTTTCCGCTTTCTTTTTTCTCCAAGTGATGCCAATCTCAGAGGCTGCTCTGCTTGGCAAGATTTCTCATTTTATGTAGGGCAGAATTGTCTGTATAATGCAAAGGTTAAGCTGCCCTAGGAAGCTTTTGCCAGTCCTTCAACCTTCAAAATACAGTCCCCTTGCTTCTGCAACCTGAAAATGGAACTGCCTTCTGCAATCAAACCACGCTCCCCAGTAGAGCTCCAGGTAAAGACAACAATTTATCTGCAAGTACTGCATCAGATGGTGAGAAACCATCTCATGAACATTGTGATGGGGATCCTGACAACTCCTTCCTCCAAACACAACCAGAACATGATGCTGGGAGTGCTGCCCTTATATCCACGACAGACTGTTTTGTAACTTCACGACAGTAAATTTCCCTTTTTGCCTTTCAAGAAGTTCTTCTACTAATAAAGTCTTCCTCAAGAGGAAAGAACTAGACCACTTTAGCTGAAGGTTTAGGTCCTCTGAAACCAAAGTCCAGCATTTAGACTCCATGGCCCTTCACCATAAAAAGGTTTGTTACACAGCCCCTCCACACTTCAGGACGCAAAAGGTGAAGAGATACAGAATGAAGAATGAACATGAGCTGCAGAAGTAACTGGCTGCCATTATCTGTATTCCCAGGTGAAATGCCAGTTTGTGCTTGGGCCCATTTTCAAGTACAGTCACCATACTAGTTTATCACATGAGATATCACAAAAATCAGCAACGAATCTCAGCCATAGGAGGCTCCATTTGTCACAAACTAAATGCTTCCTACCATTCAATAGGGCATATATTTTTAGTGTATGATATTTTGCTACTATTTTATTTTGCATATGCTTCACTCCTGTGCATGTAGAAATGTCCAGGTGTAAAGGGAGCAGAAAAAAATATTGTAGATGGAGAAAAGGGAAATGAATCATATCTCACATTGTATATTAAAACATCATCTACAGGTGTGGAAGAAAAAAGTCTTTATGACAAAGTAGAATATGCTAATCAGCTAATTAGAGATGATAGACCAGATCCCCATAAGGGATGACTACAGGAATATTTTAACTGAGGAGCACTCAATGACCTTCAGTGGATCCAGCTCCATGACATATCCCTAATTGCATTCCTCCCACAAACTGTTATACTCACAACTATGATCTTAGCATTCTATTCATGTTTCCTAATTTGGCAAAGAGCAAGACCAAAGGTATTTAACAGAAGTTACTCTAAAGCACAAATTATGTAGGAATGGGTTTGCAAATAATGAACCAACCTACTGCTTTGCAGGTTTCTTATTTTTGCTGCTGGGTTTGCATGTTAAACCGAGCAAGAAAACATGGATCAAAATCAGAACAAAATAAATCAT
Source organism: Zosterops lateralis (assembly GCF_965231275.1). Classification (NCBI taxonomy): domain Eukaryota; kingdom Metazoa; phylum Chordata; class Aves; order Passeriformes; family Zosteropidae; genus Zosterops; species Zosterops lateralis. Next base: position 15,104,477 of record NC_139763.1, on the reverse strand, counting down.
GTTAGCTTGCAATTTACTGACACTAACCATGATATCTGACAAGATAGGAGGTAATGCTGGAAATAACTGCTGTGGTTGTAAAAGCTTTGATATTTGTGACATGCTAAAGTGTACTTTTGATATTTTTTATTGTATCATATTATAGGATCACAGAATAATGGAAATTATCCAGAGTATTTGGAGTTATTCTAAGTGTTTCAAGTAGGTATTTCCTATAGTGTACCACAAGAAAGAAAAAATAATATCAAAGGCAAATCCCACAATAGTGAGTATCTGAGAAGATTATAGTGCTGATGTAAAAGAGAATTAATTTTCAAACTGTGAAAACCAAAGAACACCCTCATCTATCAATACACACTCTGCAGAGATATATTCTATTGACCAGCCTGTTCCCCTTTCTTTTGAGATCATCACATCCAAAGGATGATGTCTAACCCTTTCTTGTAGATGGAGCACAGTATCAGGCAGAGGTGAGTGGGAATTTCTTGCAGACTGAGATAATCTTCTCTGGATTTGCATGATCAATCATAAAACAGCTCTCTGACAATATCACATTTTATACAAGGCTGCAGGCCACGACTTAAACACCAGATGTGATCAATGTTCTCTTATAGGGGACAGTCCTTAGGTTTAGTATCATTCAAGGCTGCTGGATGTGATGCATGATAATTTACATCTCAATTTTATGTGGAATTCATGCACCTGCTTAGTTCTATACAATATTCAAATTCATAGGCTCCAGTACTGCACCTGCAACTCCTGTAGAAACTAAGTTTTCAGATATGACCTGTGACTGCACTACCCAAAATCTAGGAATCTGTATCACTGTCAGAACCTGATAACCAATACATCAAAAGAAAGACAGAGACAGAAATTACTTCATAATTACCTCACTGCTTTCAAGATGCCCTTTATTTTTGTGACCTTTCTGTAGAAAACTTTAGTGTGAACATCTGAGCATGCCCTAAATGTTTGTCAGATTCTCAGTAAGGTAATTACCAAAAAACTTTTAAATGTTTTAAATGTTAAAAATAGCAATCATCTGAGCATAAATATGGGGCTAAATTTACAAAATATCTCTTACAGGAAAAAACCTCTTTAAAGCCTCACATTAAAAATTCATATTTCTCTGGGCAGTGCTTTAGTGAAGTGACTAAAATGTTACATTTTACAAAATGTTATTTTTCCCCCCTCAAGTTTCCTGAAGAGAAAGACTCTGTTGTATCTTTAAAATACCAGGAACATTATGACACAGCAGGGTAAAAGCAAGAAAAGACTCCAAAGTCTTTCCTTCCAAATGGCGTATTTATGCTGTACATAAAAAAAAAGTTCATGATGCAATGTGCACTGGGGTAATTCACTCAAATTATGCATAATTTCTTTTAAGATTCCTGGTTCTTAGCACTTCTGCATTCCCAGAACTCCTTTGCACTGCTTTCTGTTTTCCTCTGTTCTTCATTTATGTTTCTGTGCAGTAAATTCCAGATTATTTTCTCCTGCTCAACTTAACTCCTCTGTCTCTCTTGATAAAAAGGATTTATCAATCAGCATGCACAAGTAGCAATTCAGGTGAATGTTATCTGACACAACTATTTTTTTCTTACTGTAGCCAGGGTGGGGATTTTTTTGTCTTAAAACTTCTCTGTACATCTGAGTTTTCATAGTAAGTGCCTGACGCATCTTTACTGACTCAGGCTTTCCAAAGGATAATCAGAAATTATCATTAATTTCTGTAAGGTTCAGAATGTAGAACAACAGAGGCTTCTGGGTCTTGTTTGAAATCAGATATAAATTATTCGGAAGCTGGAACTGAAGTGCTGAATATTTCCTTTTAAATTAAATGATCATGGAATTATAGAGTGGTTTGGGTTGAAAGTGATCTTTAAAAGTCATCTAGTCCAAGCCCTCTGCAGTAAGCAGAGTCATTTTCCACTGGAGCAGGTTGCTCAGAGCCTCATCCAGCCTGATCTGCAATGTTTATGGGGATGGGGGCATTTACCACCTCCCTGGGCAACCTGGTTCAGTGTTTCCTTATCCTCACTGTAAAAACTTCTTCCTTATATCTAGTCTGAATCTAACATCCTCAAGATTAAAAACATTACTCATTATCCTATGACAACAAGACCTACTGGAAATTCTCTCCCCATCTTTTTTGTAAGCCCTCTTTAAGTACTGAAAGGTCACAGCGAGGTCTGCCCAGACAATCTCACTCTCAGTCTGTCTTTCATAGAGATGCTCCTGCCCTCTCTTCACCTTTGCAACCCTCCTCTGGATTCACATCAACAGGTCCATGTCCTTCCTGTGCTGGACTACAGCAAGTCCTTGAGTGCCACAAGCAGCATTGAGTATGTTTGTGTGATCAAATACATGGACACATTATCATGTCAATTTTGAATTACATAAATAAATTCACATGAAATAACTAATGTTCCGGAGGAGCTTTTTAAAAATACTGGCCTACTTGTCCACCATTGCAATACATTTATTTGCATTGTAAAATATTCATCTGTAGTTAGACTGCACAAATACAAGTTCTATATTTTGCAAAACTGGAACTTGTGCTTATGAAGCAATATGTTATTTTTAAGGTGGCTCCAATATTCCAAATACACTGAATTCTTAATATGCTGAATAGACTACTTTAGACTGGTTGATGGGATCATTGGATATAGTCTCCAAAGTGATCTACATTTGAAACAACAGAAAATCCCTATTATGACTTTTAATATTTTTTCTTTGAATTATGTGGTGTGACTCCAGGTCCTCTGAAATAATTGAAAAGCCATCTTTTTGTTAGAGAGGTTTCTGGATCAGCCTGCTTCTCCTAGAGCCATGCAGAGAACCTCCCTTTTACTCACCTGCTTCTTCCAGCTACTGTTCAGCTTTGGGGACATATTTCAGCTCACTCTTTATGTTCTGAATCTCTGACAAGTTGACAGCAGGACCTGGAAGTTTCTTAGCTCCTGGGAGCAGTTTCTTCTCTTTCTCCTCCTCTGTTGAAGCAGGAACATTCTGCACAAAAGGACACCAGTGACCTTCCTGCTGCAATAGCAATCTCTTGAACATGAGCATAGTTCAGTTATTTGAAAACAGGAAAACATGTTTTTATACTAAAGACAATCCCAGTGGAAAATGGGGCAGAGGCATGAAGAGATAGATTATGTTGTTGGTTGATGTCTAAAATGTCTAAAAACATTCTAAAAAGAATAGAAGATGCCCAGTGTAGAGGAATGAGGAATAGAAGGAGTAAGAATTTACAGTGCCAGGCAATTAGAGCATAATTCCTGGCACTGTAAGAGAATGGCAGAATTCTGGAGAATAAAAGGCAACTCCAAGTCCTTCATATTTTAGATGACAAAAAATTAGAAGAACCATTTTTATCATCTAATTCCTTTGAGAGTTTCACAGTTGCCAGACACTTGGAGAGGAAGATCATCATGCACTTCTGCATCTCTGGAGAAGAGCTATGATAGTAGATTATGGACTCCAAAAGCTCCATGCACGATCAACATGAGTTGAAATTTAACTTTTCATAACCTCAGTTGCAAGACCAGAAGGGTTTTTGTCATTTTATGTTGGAATGAGGGTAGTGCTGCTTGGCTATTTTGCTGACACTGTAAAAATGCCAGTTAAATAACAATTACACAATAGTGAGCAACTCAGCTAATTTCCCAATGGACCAGAGATTTTCAGTCCTTGGTACTTCCTCAGCTGTACTGTTGCTTCTAGGTGAGTAGAGCAGGTATTTTAGAGCATTTCTGCTCTAGACTAGGTAATGTTTAGAAGGAGTAGATTTCCAGACATGAGTTTACTGTTGTTCCAGCATATTGTGTATTTTATAAAGCTGGCATACAGGAGGAATCATGTACATTTAGAGATTAATTTATATTTTACTACAAATAATTTCATTATTAAATTACTTTTTAATTTTTGATTACTCTGTGAATGTCCTCTCATCATGGGCATTTTAGAGTTCAATCATGATTTACATTTATTAACTACCCTTTTTGAAAAAGTGTCTTAACTGTGAAAAGTCAATTCTTAATATTTGACTTAATTTTTAAAATTCCAACATTACTTGTCAAATATTATTGGCCACTTTTCTTTTTTTTTGTCTGCTGACTAATGGACTACATGCTAATCAGGAAGATGACTTTGCAATGTCAAGTAACAAAAAACAAGGTATTGTAAAAAACTGACATTTTCTTCCTATCTGATCTTTAAGGACTTTCTTAAGATCACTGGATATAAGAAAATAGAAGTCATAATTATATTCCTTGGCTCAATAGGCTTGTATTATCTTTTCTCACATTTTAGCCAATACACTATTAATTAATAATAAAAAAAAAAATACTAGTAGTATTTTACTATTGTTTTTGCTAGATCATTTCAAATTCCGGCCAGTAATTCAGCCCCAGGTACTGTATGTACTGTCTGATATCTGCTTTAATGATCTAACATCCTGAAAAAGTAGCAAAGCACAGCAGGAAAATAAGTAAATTGATATAGAAGCTGTTTGGAAGGATGCACATAATTGTATCAGTAGTGAAAGATGCCATAAATTTATAATGTTTCCTTTGACAGTTCTCGTAGCTGATCTGAATAATCAGAGTAAACAAGCATTCCCTGAACCCTGTAGTATTTATTAGTACATAGCAGAAACTATGTAAAAAATACCATATCAAGTCATGTTCAATACCATTCCTCTTGTAGAACAAGTGGTACAAGCTTTGCCCATATTTTGGAGACTTTGTGCTCCATAAATTGCTGTCAGCGTTCTCTTCCAGCCTCACGTGTTTGTGTTTATGACCTCACCACTCCCTGTATCACTCACTCCATGTGCAACATACAGCTGAGATTAGACTATGGCCTTCAGTTTTATGGATGGAAGGAAGGAAGGAAGGAAGGAAGGAAGGAAGGAAGGAAGGAAGGAAGGAAGGAAGGAAGGAAGCCTGAAGAGTGACTTAGATACACAATAAGGATTAAAAAATACAAGCATGGGAATGCTCTGACTGAAGAAGAGTTCTTTTCTGTAATTCCCATCCTCCATTTCTTTTCATGCTAACATGTCTGCTTCACTGACCTTCAAAAATATACATTCCTGTCTGCCTCCACCACCCCATTGAATAAGATCCATATTCCCCTCATCTCCTATATCAAGGCTTTAAAATACAGTGGAAAATTCTCTGTTAGCAGTGATTATGCACTGCTAGCAAAAGTTGCATTCGTCTAAAACTGCTTTGTAAAATCATGAGCTGTATGGCAAAACTTAACAAGATGAGAAAATTGAAATGACAAGTTCACTGGTAGCACTTTTTATTCTATTCCTATAACATGATCTGTTTCTGTAGTGTTTAAGCCCATTGGTTTGGCTGAGTATTGGCCACAAAACCTGGGCCAAGAACTTCCATAATGCCAGTCTCATATAGAGTATTCATGTAACTGAGAAACAAAGCAACATTCAATTGCCCAAACAAATGTAATTATCAGCACCAGTCATTTATTTCTCAAACACTACTAGAATTCATACAGACTATATTAGTTTCTGCTTAATAACATCCACTCCTTCACCAGTTTAATTATTGCAGAGAGGATATGCTTTGATTTCTTTACAAGGGAGAAAGCTACAATATATGTTCAAAGCTATTTTGTATGTTTGTTTTTTAAATCTTCCTAAGAGCCAAGTCAGCCTAGGTTTGATTACTTCAGGAAAGTTCGCTGTAAACAGAGCATTGTTTATATCAAAATATGGCAAAATTCAGGAAAAAAAATCTGACTGAAACAGAAAAAGAAGAATTGGCTCTCACATAGCCTTTCCTGCCCTTGCCTGTGAGGAGCAATGGGAGCTCTGGTCCAGCAGGATGAGTTCTCATGTGGGGATTACAAATCCAAAATGGCCAGGAAACCAGGAGTAACTATCTTTTTTATCTTGCCTGGAGTATCTACCACTACCTTTTCTTCCACTCTTGGTGTTAGGGCCTCATTTATATGATATCTGTGTTTAATCATAGCCTTTGTGATCAATGTTAGTTAAAGTATAAATTGGATTTTTTATTCAAAACTCAGTGTTAAACACTTCCTGTAAAATACAAGCATGAAAATACAGAATTCATTCTAAAATGGAGTATTTTCTCTCCTGGGCGGGTAAATGGGTTCAGAATTTCTGTTTTAACTTGAAAGTGTCTTCACATTCATTTTCTTCTTGTTGACAAACCTTCCAAAAAGGGTTGTGTTTGAAAACCTGTTCCAATCCTGTCAAGCTGTAACAATAAATCACACCACAGGGTAACAGGTAGCAGCAAAGTCTTCCAAAGCCTCACTATACCTTTTCCTGCTGTATCTCATCAGCTCCCATCTAGACAGATACTGCTGGTGAAATCCTGGCTCTCTCTCCTGACAGCAGATAGCATCCCGCTGGGGAAGCAGAGCTATACACCTTCCAAACAGTTTATACTCCTGTAGGTGCCTTGGCACCAAAAGAAGAACTATTTATACATGAATCATTACTAAGTGGCCATTTATTTCCATGAATGATCAGTGCACGCTCAACTGTGGTACCTAAGATTGGTATGCAGAGCTATAAGATCACTTTAAAGGCTTTTTTTCATTTTTTGACAGGGATTCTCTTTGGGAAAAAAAATAAATCAAAAAACCTTTTTTACTTACCTCCTCCACTTCTTCAGGTGTAAATTCTTTTCTTTTATGAGGGTGGCCTGCACCAGGTCGAAATGCTCCCATTGGGATGTTAATATTAGCCTGTGAGAAGGAAATTAGATTCATATAATAGTGACTGATAAGTAAAGATACAATTAGTAAATGGCAAAACTTGAAAGGAGTGGGACAAGCACATAGACCATCATGGTTTCCAAGCACTTACGCCTTCAATATATGCATCATCACACCACTCCTGTGCATAGAGAAGTGTTTTGATCTCCATTTTAAAGAGAGAAAGTGAAAAAACTAGAAAGCTTTTGAAGTTCTGCATTTTAGACTAATGCTTCCTGATTTCATTGGACTTTAAACAAACTAGTACCAGACACTAAAGTGTCTTTAGGCACCTGGGTCTACTTCAGTTTGCTCAAGGTCAAACAGAAAGTGAGTGTCAAAAGCAACATCTAAGTGTAAATCATGCAAATCCTTCAATAACACCTAATCACTGGACCACTCTGCATTCTCCAATGACACCAGTTTTCATCTGACTTAATCACAGGTATCTTAGAAGGGAAGCCTGCCCCAAGTCAGCTTAAGTCATAAGTATTTAAAATTTTACCAGCAAAATTTACTCATGGTTGCTATGAACTGCAAATACTTGAACCAGCTCCAGCACTGGGCAGATCACTGGCCCCTGGCTTCTGCAAACTCCCTCCAGAATGATACTCACACAACGGCATTAATCTCATCTTTTCTCTGGGGCAGAAAGCCAGTGGCCATAACATAACTGGGGCTGATAACAGATATCTTAAAAGTAAAGATTTTGGGGAATAGAACGGCACAAAACACTGCTTAGGAAAGAGCAGCTGAAAAGTATCCATTTCCCAATGTGACCCAGCCAAGATTATTTTAAAAGTCAAATGGCATGATCAACTAAATGCACAATTTATACTTATTCTTATCTCGTGATCTGAGAAGAGAAGCTGCTCTTAGGAAATGTCATCAAAATATCATGACTCCCACTGGTAAAACCAGGGGGTGAATTGGTAATGTTATGGAGCGGAAGCAGAGAACCTTCTAACAGAGAGCTCTGTTCTTGTCCTTTACCATCTGACTGATCTGCACTAAATGAAGACAAATAATCCCATCCTTCTGCTTAAGTTATGGTCTTGCAGATTGTGCCCCACTTGGGCAACCACAGGAAAACAGCCCACAGTTTTCAGTAACAACTGCTTTGACAGCTGTAATCAAATGATGAGCAAATTAAGAATCCATCTGCCAAGAAATGAATGCTTTTCCCTGTATTCTACTTTCTTGTTTCCCATTATCTTATTTATGCAAGATGATGCTGTAATTTCAGTAGGGCTGCCAAATACCTGCAGCTCACAGACAACCAGGTATTTGTTTCATAAAGCTTTCTCACTGGGCATTAGTTCAGATATTGTGAAACTTTTCACCTGCACTTTGTAAGTTCCCAGGAGACAGGGCATTTTCAGCTTCACAGTTCCTAGCTCATTCTTTCATTTATGAGTGGAAAAAAACCAGCTTTGCCATTTCTAATTTTAAGTAACTGCCCCACCAAGCTCTGGTAACTCCAGGAAGCTTCAATTTTTGGAATGGGAAACTTGTCTGCAAATTAGAGCTGGCATGGTCATACAAGTTTACAGAGTTGAAACTTTAAGAGATATCTCTCCTTGTGGTGCACATCCTGAACTTGGACATTCCTTCCCCTTGGAAGCAGCCAAAACAGAAGCCAGCCTCCCACAGAAGACTACAGCCCTTGCATTTCCGACTGTGATTGACAGACCAACTGTGACTAAAAGTGGTTCAGAAAGCAAAAAATGAACCACTAAGTCCCAGGCTGCTAATTAAATTCAATAAACCACTCTTTGGTCTGCTTCAGCACTTTCCCAGTAATCTGTGTCACATGAAAGCAGTTCACACTTTTTTATCTGCAGTAGGGACATTCATGTGAGTTCGGGCAAGAAGTGTGCAGTCATGACATAAAAACTTGGTAAAATGAACATCCTTTAAGACATAGTTAAAAACTGTCTGGATCTGATAACAGATACAACACATAAATTAAAATATTTCTACTATGAAATGAAAATATGACATTTCCAACCAATTCCTGACCATAGCTACCGAAGTCCTGAGCTGCAAATCTCTCTTAATCCAATGCTGGTCCTGTCTTGCAGATGAGCAGCTCTGTAATGGGTGAGCAAAATTCTGTACACCAGCATAGCTCTGCAAGGACTTGTGTTGTGATCAGCACAAGTTCCCAATTTTGTTTTAAAAATATGTTTCAAGTCTTTTGTCACCTGTAAGTTGAGATGGAGATATGACTCCAGGGGATCTCCATCCAGTAAAATGCTGAATAGGAAATTTTCTATTTCAGATTCTGAAAATCATAAATTATTATTGCTTTAGACAGACTTTCTAGGTGTGATTGTTATGTTTAACCATAATGATGAAAACTACTGAGTTTGCCTCTTCCTTTGTTTGAAAGGCCTACCATACTGTGTGCCATTGCAGTTTTTGCAATGACTGGGTAGGTATGTGCACTGATGTACTGTTCTGGGGTCCTTCTGAACAGACCAAAGGAAAAAACACCTGTAAAAATGTTATACTAATATATTGCTGGTTTGACCAATTGAACTGATACTTAGAGATTTTTTTGGTGTGCTCTTCTTTCTGCTTATTAGAAAGAGGGTATTAAGGTTAGGATACAACTGATGCAGCTGTGCACGAGTTGAGGACTGCTATGGGCAAGTCCTCCATGGCATCACAGCCATTCCTGGCTGTCCAGATGAGTGACTGAATAATCTGGACAGATACTTCAGTATAAACATATTTAATTTAAAAAAAAAAAAAAAAAATGGAAAGAAAGAGAGGAAGGAAGGAAGGAAGGAAAGAAGGAAGGAAGGAAAAGAAAGAAAGAAAGAAAGAAAGAAAGAAAGAAAGAAAGAAAGAAAGAAAGAAAGAAAGAAAGAAAGAAAGAAAGAAAGAAAGAAAGAAAGAAAGAAAGAAAGAAAGAAAAGCTGTAGAGAAAACTTAATGAAATCCAAAAACAACCAACCAACCAACCAAAAACCCTAGAAACCTCACCTTACTTCTGGGGAAAGCAAAGAGTGTTCAAAGATAGAATAACTTTCAGTCAGAACTGCTCACAGCCTTTTACACATTGAGAAGGGGAGGTCAGCAATTGTTTCCAGGAATTAACATATTTCAGTCCTCTATTGCCCCAGACTACTCTTGGGAACCAGTTGCTGCCTTTAAATCTCACATCTGTATTTAGTAGCTATTGGGAAGCGAACATTTTTGTCTATATCTAGTACAGTCAGAAAAAAGCCATTTCAGACACAGAACACCTTGAAACACTTCAGTGAGGTGCCATTGCATTCATTGCTGCAGCATGATGTACATTCCCCAGGGCATGTCAGTCCTATTATACCAGCACACAATAGCAAAGGATCTTAATATATGAATCACAATGTCTAAAAGTAATGTGACACTTTGAATCATAGTTCTTATGCTCAACATCAAGTCAAGTGCAAGTGTCCCTACTGGAACCATCTATGGCACAATGCTTAATAGATACATTTTAAAATTTTGCTGTAATTTTCCTCATGATTCAAGCTACCTTTGCAAAAATTAAAGTTTCTGAAAATATTAAACTTAGTGCCTAAATTTAATGCATTTTTAAATGAACAACCTAGGAGCATTGTTTACATTTAGAAGTTGGAAGTCATCCTAGAAGTAAAATGCAGCCTATCATTACATCTTTATGAAAAAAAATGTAAACCAATTAATTCTTGAAAAATGTTTGTATGTGCCTGTGGAGTTTAATGCAAAATGTAAATGAATACTTTTCAGCTATTAAAGATCTACATTTTTTCATTAATCCTACAAATATTTCTGTAGTCATTGTAGAAGAGAGATGAAAATTTGAACTGAGTGAAATCACAATTCTGGTAAGATGGCTTTTTTTTTTTTAATTTCAACAGAATTAGAGTACAGTAGTTTACATGCCTATTTTGGTAGAATTGATGATGATGATAAAAAGAATCTGCATTTTCATACTGCCTTGCATCTTCAGTAAGCTGCCTAGCCCCTGGGTAAGTAATCTTGATACTCCAATCCTATACAATACTATTACATTAGTATTATCTCAAGAAAACAGAGAACAAAGACTTCAGAGATTCCACTTTGTGTTTCTTAGGTAAGGCAACTTGAACTTGTAGTAAAATTTCATTGGAAGTGCATTTTACAAAATATATGAGAATCCTCTAAGATTCTTCAGTTCAGAAGATATTTTGGCTTTTTGACAAGAACCATTGATAGCATGAACTAAGCCCATTCTCCATGACATTACTTCATGATGATGTTGGGATAACTCTCCAGCTGTTTCTTTTACAAGTATGCAACAATCAACTCCATCCTTATAAGCACATACCATTGAAGAGGTATGTGGCAGACAAGAACCTTTCAAACTAAAAGATCAATGTTTCTCTCATTTTCCTTTGGCTTCTAAATAAAATGCTTCTTAAACAATTATTTGAACTTGAGGGTTTTTCTCCTTTAGGAATGCAGCCATGAATAACTTCACAATACCCATGCTATCTTTTTAGCCTACAATTCTCCCAGCATTATATCGGCTTTGTGGATAATCTAATGGTTGCAGGAATTATTTTTACTTAACAGTTATACAAATGCATTACCATGTTTTGCTTAGATGACCCTCCAATAAGCATAACCTAACACTGCAAAGACCATGCAAACAAGTGATTAATAAACCTATCTGATCCAGTTTTTTTATCAGCTCAGATCAAAAGATGATCTCCAGGTCACACTTTTTCAGTGCTTTCATATCTTCTAAGCTTTTCACTTTAACAGAATAACCCCAGCTAGCACTCCTACTGTGCTTTGTCTGAGTAAAAATGCAGTTCTGCCAAGCAATGGAGATTGAGATTTATTATTTTATTATATTAAAAACATAAATGCTATCTCTTACCTGAATGGCTCTGACATGTGATGCTGGTTGTTTTGACATTTTTACGACAGAGGCTTATCCCTGCAAGCAAAATTGGAAAGTGTTACAGGCTCTGACATTCTGATAGCTATGAAAGATAAGATAGAACTTAACCCATGCTGCCTCTTGACAGGCATCCATTTCATCTGCCCAGCTCCTGTTTCCATCTCAGTTTCCAAGTTGTTTAGTTATTCCTTCTGATATCAGAAGGAGACAGAACACCTGAGCTTCACCAATTAATCTTTCATAGCCACAAATGAAGCTATCTCTTTCACATTAAAAACAATAATGAGTAGAGATAAGGAATCTCTCAAACCTTAACATCACTGTAAAATGAGTAAGAATTAAGCGAAGCTTTTGAGGATAAACAGTGTATGATTGGCCCTGTCACAGTATGTATGTGGGAATTATTAGAACCTTCAGTTTAAGCCTTCTCTCAAATAAAACATAACTTGTTAGAAAATATTGATAAATGCAGTTATAACCATTTTCTGACTCACAAATCCTTGCAAACCTTTAAATGTCTGTGGACTGAAAGTGATGAAGATGGTCAAACAGAAAAGTTCTCCTTGACAATTGCTAGTGCACAAAGTAGCTTCCTTTCAAAATTTTAGATCCTATAGATTAATAAATTTTCTTTAGAATAAGATATTGCTTTAGCAATATCTTTAGCAATAAGATAAAACAACATATTTTTCCATATAATTTTTTGCAGGTGGAGAAATACGGACTGATAAAGTATTAATATACAATAGCAAAGGGAAATACACCAAAGTAAAAAGGAAGACATTTTTTACCAGATTATTTGAACCACCATCTCAGCCTTTTATTCTCCACTGAGAAGTTAGATTTTAACTAGGCTTTCATCAAAGTGTTGTTATTTAACTATTATAATGCAAAGTAAGGTAGTAATTCTAAAAGCTGAGAAACTAATTCACCAGAGAAGTCACTGATCACCACCAAACCACAGCACATTTTTGATACTGTATTTAACCTTAGACAGGAAGTAATGAGAACAGAAATAAATTACATAGGCGAGAATAGTAGAAATACACTGAGAAATGAAAAGTGTGTCAAAGACTTGGGTACTCAAAACAGTATAACTGCCACATGAGGCAGTCCCCAAAAAACCATATAGATGAGTTGTAGCTTGGCTTCAACTTGGAATATCAGCAGTATCAGCCTAAAATCCTATTTTTGGGACTGACTCGAAGACTTTCTCCTGTATACTCTCACATCAGTTCGGTCTGTGCACGATACCGAGAAGATTTAAAAGTACCAATGACCTGCCAATAGAGGTCTCCCTCTGGTCACACTCTCAGCTGCAAAAAGTGCTTTCCAAACCAACACAGCATTCAGGGGAAAATCATGTTGATAAATTGCTTTGGGTTTAAATTGCTTCCACTAAATTAATAAATCAGAAAAAATCCCACTGTGCAAAATAAAACCAGCATTCTTTTAGTGAGTTTTATATTGTGGTTTTATATATATAATCTTAAAATGAGAAGGAGTTTAAAAAACTTCAGAATTCACTTTAGGGGATGCAATCTCAGCCACTGATGTTCATGACAAAATTCAAACAGATTTCAAAAACAGAAAAGGATTTACTACACTTTGTGTCCTTTATTTTTGAAAATCTTTATTAGGCATATAAATAACTGTTCTGTTGATCAGTGACTGTATTCCAAAATAAACACAAAACAATCCCACAACTGATTGGGAAAATAGGAGTCATAATAAAGAATGTTAAATTAATTTTTAATCAACTTCTCATCTTTCTATTCAGAATGAAAAATGGAAACAAAAGCACAGTAAAATAACACTAAACATTTTGAAACACAGTGGATCTATTTCCCAAGGATTGCCACAAACTCTTGCTAAGATGTACTTCATCTAGAATGCCTATGCATTGCAAAAACACCCATACACACCTCTTGGACCACTTAGAGATAAAAGGCAAGGATTTACCCTGAACCTCAGCTTTCAAACAAGCACAGCATTAGTGCTCCTCAGCGAGGTGCTGTGGGTTCACAAGCAGTCAGTGTTAGAAATGACTGCAATCAGACACCAGTTCCTAAAGACGGATGCATGATACAATTGTGTAGGACTGCTTCTGGAGGAGGTGATTTTCCTACCAGACCATGCTGTCCTCATTACCGCCAGAGAAATCAGGACAACAGCACACTACTGAGTAAAAATAGATCTCTGGCTCTTTCCCTTTCCCTCCCTTCCCTGAATTCCTTACAGAGCAATACTGGCCATCAATCACAGGACAACAAACCTTAGATTACAGAAGCATTACAGAAGTGATTACTTAGTTTTTATAAATTCCTTTGTTCTTTCACCATGTGTCTCAGAGAGAGAGTCAAGAGTGCTGCACTGATGGTATTAAGTTATTTCTGGTACTCCAATCAGCTCTGCAAACTTGAAAAAAATCCCATTTCACCCTCATTTCCACAGCAGGATTTCACATCTCTGGCAGGCAGAGAAATGCAGACACACAGCCTGTATTCCCCGGTGTCTTTTTAGCCTCCCCACACCTTACCTTTTACCTTTTATGGGCTGCATGCTGAGCCAAACTTAGAAAGCAATGGCAACGTTAGTTCAATTTGGAGCTGGTTTATGGCAGCCTTCCCTTGCAAATTCCCTCGATTTGCAGTGAAAGTACTCAGGAGCAGGACTACTTGTGAAATACAGGACTACTGCAGTGAAATAAATGAGTGTTTTGAAGCAAAACTTTGTAAAACAAAGGAACCTATCTTCTGTCTCTCTGCTAAAAATAATTTATGACATGGCTGCAGCAAGATAATAAGCTGATTTATTCAATTTGCTTTAAATACGATGAGATATCATAATGCCATCTTTTGTAATGCACACAAGAGATGTACAGTAGCACACAGACAACAGTAAGAGCCCTCCCCCTGCCCCAGCTGGAAGCTGTCCTCTCCCCCCACTGCATACATGGCATCAAGCACAACGGGCATTTTGGAGACAGAACTGCAGTGTATTATCTTATTAAAAGGCTTTGACAGGAACTACACGACTGAGACCCAGCCAGTACAATGAAAGAAGAAAAACCCCTATTCTGCAGCTTTCAGCCTGTTACATGAAAACTTACTACAAGCTCTAGGCAAATGTGGTCACATTTTCTGTAACACATACACAATAATCTTCGCTACAGTTGCCTGTTAAGCTTAGTGAAAGAAATCTCTCTTACATTAAAACCATAATGTATTATTTCCCTAACTATAAAAAACATATAGAAAACAATAACCATCTGCCTATGTACTACAATATTTAAACTCATACACGCTTCTTATGAGTCATGAGGTATTTAAGTGACTTTTTGTTTTAAATCTTTAGAACCCCACAGACTATGAAGCAATAGCAATCTGCTCTGAATATTCTGATACACTGCATGAGACACTAAAATAGGCAGAAACCCACAACTATTGTAGTAAACTCACAGCAATTACTAAAGAGTTTTCACAAGGGTCTTTCAAGATTTTAATTGACCCGTTCAAGATTAGCTAACTTATTTACTTATATAAAAAAAGGTCCAAACCGTCAAGTGAGTATGCACACCTCCTTTTGATGCTGAAAGAGGTACCTTCTTCTATCAGCTGAGGTATTGACTGTGACCCTTTTAATGTGTCTGAAATAGCTCCGATGCTTTCAGCCTGGACGGCACTGAGTGCTGCTCCAGGCTGGAGTGGGACTCAGCAGAGAAGCGAAGTGTAAAAGGGAATTCCTGTCATAGCTTCCAGTTGTTCTTCCTAAATATAGAGTTTGATTCACTCTGTAACTTGGTCCCCTGTGACACTTGACCATGGTAAAAGCAGGGCTCAACTGTCAAGCAGGAGGTGTTGAAGGAACACACCTTTAGGTCCTTTTCCTGCCCTCCCTCTCCCTGTCATCCCGGGCTTTTCCCAAGTGCCAGGCATACAGCAGTAGTAGGTAACACAGAACTCCTCCCATGGCATTTGGGGCAGTGTGTGCCTCCCTACGCCACACAGAGAAGGAAATAATTATGAAGACGTAATTACGAAGAAGTCACCTCAGAGGAGCTATCTAGGGGAGGTGAATGACACACCAACGTGACTGTATTGCTGCTGCTTTGGGAGCAAACTCACACAGCAGCTGCGCTGGGGTGCTGGCAGAGCCTTTCCCCCTGCAGGACAGCCCTGCTCACAGGGAAGGGCTCCTGTGCATGCCAGGCCATAGGGACCAGCTGCTGAGCCTGCAGGCACGGGCAGGAAGAACAGCCCAAGGAGGAGAGTCTGTGTGTGTGTGTGTGTGTGTGTGTGTGTGTATGTGTGTGTGTGTGTGGTAGAGAGAGTCGTTATAGCTCATGGGAGAAGTAAAAGTTACACAGTTGGGCTCATGCTGGCTGGAGTATTGTGTTAATCACAGCTACTGATGGAGACCTCACAACAAGTTGTGTGTGGGGCATATCCTCAAGCTTCCACTTGCAGAAGTGCAGATTCCTGGTCATCTGTGCATCCTGACAAGAATGAATTTCCTCACTCCTCTGCTGTACCTGATCTCCACTGGACCCACAACAGTAACAGTGACAAGAGCAGTGTCATTATGGGCAATAACTGTCAAGGATCTCCCTTGACTTTCACTCATTTGACCAATGACCCTTTTCATTTCAAGTATCTCAAAGAGGAAGGTGATCAAGCAGGCTGCTTCATTAAGCCTGTGACTCACTCTCCACTGCCCTCTATCCCAAAAATGTTGTCATCTGGAAGCTGATAAAGCTGATGACTTGCTCTGGGAGAGTGCTGACTACTTACAGCCACCCCCTTCCCAAGCAGCCACAAGAAGATGGACGGGAGAGAACCAGGCACACAACCAGGATGTGCATTGTGTAGGTCAGGACTGATGGATGTGCACACAGCAATCAGCTCATTCCAAGGAGATCTCTATTCCTCAGAAAGGCTGATTATGCCTGTTGTCAAAAACTTTGAGGCATGAGAGGACTACTGCACTTGAAACGTGGTAGAGTTCCCAAGAGGGTTCATAGAGCTGTTCTTTGGCTAGAACAACAAATTCTGCAGTCAGTTGAATGCCCTGCCTTCCAGGTGGTTGAGACCACATTAAAGCAAAGCCAGAATCAGGTAAGTGACTTTAAATATCTCTTTCTGAAGGTTCATATTTGCAACAAAAGTATCAAAAGGCTATGGAAGAGGCAATATATTTTTGTAACATGGTCCTGTACATTAACTTATTTCAATTTATATTACAATACTAATATTACAAACTAGCTCTTGAATCCACAATTCTTTCTTCCATGTGCCATTAATTAAGCAAAGGTAGGCAACTGTTAGGATTTTATAATCTCTTGATCTTGCAAATATGCCTAAGAAATATCAGCTCAACACTGTTCCCTTCAACAAATTTTCACAGTAGTGACAAGTAATTTAATAGTCTTAGTGACGTGTAAAAAAGAAAAGAGTCTGTATTACCTACCCAACACCAGTAACTATCACACCTGAACTGTATTAAATTGTGAGGATAAAAGTATTAAACTTAAATTTTATCACTAATATCAGAAAATATAGATCTGAGTAGATTTTGAAGAGAAAAAGACTCACTCATAGCACCATTTTGCAGCATATCATTGCCTTTGAATAACTTCTGGGATGCACGGCCCCATGACTTGCAGAGTCATCTGGTAAAAATACAAGCAGCAGATGAATTAGTAAGTAAATAAGGAGGCATATGTGCATTTCAGATGATGGATTCAGTGTCTGGCAAGTTAGGGCCCTGTACATTGACACACATGGCATAAAAATATTATGTCTCATGTACAGAGATCCAAAAGATATAGTAGAAATGCATTTATTTGAAGTGTAAAATCCCAATATAGTTAAAAATAGACTTTTGTGGCATTGCTAGAAGCTTGTCTAATTAATATGCTTCCTGGCACAACTTACTAGTTTTGAAAGTGAAGTGATGGTTAACAGAAATGTGTATGTGTCTTACTTCTCCTCTGAGATATTTCACTGCATAATGTCAGAACTGTTTTTTAAAGCTGTCACTGCTTAATACACTTACGTAAATGTTTTGCTTTTTGAGAAACCTCATGAGCATAGATAAAACTTCCCTGAGCGTCCCAAAAGAATTTATTTTTCTATTGTAGTCCACAATGTTTTAGTGTAATGCAAACAGTGTAATACAGTTGAAAATGCAAGCCCACACATAAGAAGTCACAACCTCAGCTCATTTGAAATAAGACTTCTTGGAAGTAAAAAGTTAAAAAATACATTTCTGGAATTTTGCTTTAAATTACCATGTAAGTAGCAACATATTATAGATCTTTAGCAACATAAAGCTTTGCTTCTCTGTTGTAATTTTAGCTCCATAAGTTACAGTTTATTATCAGGTAAGAATATTGGGTCCACAATATTAAGTATTTGGCTAATTAATTCCTATTTTTACATACATTTGAATTTTTTAATGAAGAATGTGCAAACTAAAACTGCAGTCTAACTAGTATAACTATTCAGTCAAAGACCTGAAATTATTGGTTAAGATGTAAAATGCTATCAGACAGATTTATCAGAGGACTTATGCAGAGGACCCTGAAAAAAAACCCCAACAAACTCACCATCCATTTTCTAACTCACTCGGGTTTTCCTTGTATTCTTGGGCTCCTTCCCCTTAGTAAAGATGCATCCATGTAATAATGACTTGGCACATACACTTGATGAAAGGCAGAGACTTTTAGCAGTGGTACTGAGACACATGTGGTCAGACAGAACAAGAGAAATTTAAAATACAGTGGAGCTATCAATTTTACCAGGCATCACAAACCATTCCTACACTTGATTTTAACAGAAAGCAGCTTTAAATTATTGATTGCAGAAAGAGTATCAAACCTCAGAGATTTTGTCAGAAGAAAAATTGTTTGAGGAAGTATCATCTACTGGTTGCAAATGTCTTCCCATTTAACCCAATTTCTATTTCTTAATATCAAGAAAAAAAGCAAGCACCTGTTCTTGAGTTTTTACTTGTATAGTTATGCCAACAACAATAACATCAAGTTATTTAAATGATGATATAAAATAGCATGCAAAAATGTTTGCTGTTATCTAGTAGGTAGGAAACCAATACAAAACATATCTAAATTAGCTGATTTTGTTTCTGTGGCATTTCTGGGCTGCTAAATATTAATTCAACTCCTGCATGCTCTCTTTCTTTTCCACAGAAAAGCATGATGATTATTATCACAGACTGTTCCATAGAGAAATAATTAGCCTTGTATTAAGGAGATGGTCTCATTAAAGGCTTGCAGTGACCTTGTTCTGAATTTCAGAGTTACAGCATCATTAATAGTGTTGTTAGCATCATCCATGAATTTATATTAAGTTCTGAAAACTGCCTTATGAATATAACCCATACAAATTCTAGAACATCATAGCTTTGACCACTATTACCCAAAAGCCATATTCTCTTGCTTTGTATCATGTAAAATTTCTAGTTACCCAAATGTTTTCGGTAACTGAAATACGATGATGATGATGATGACGACGATGATGATGTACAAGCAACAAATTTGTTTCCATTTTTCTCCTGGTAAATTTTAACTATTAGATCTGACTAAGCTGGTAGCATAAGAAAGAGCAAGGCTAATGGCAGACTTGGAATATGAAATTTAAATTACATGCTGATTTTTGTAAATATCCTGTCTACTGTAATGATTCAGAATTACTTGGAAAATAAACAAAAAACATGACACTGCACCATCAGATACTGTTCTCAGCAAGTGATTTTGACAAAACAGGAACTGACTAAATCACTGCTGAAACTTTCAACAGAGAGACTACTAATCGTTTTCACAAATCAAGATAATTCAAGTAAGCATGTACTATCTTTTTTAATCCCACCACACACTTACTCTGATGATGCCCATCTCCATCAGCTGATCATATCAGCTGTGCACTATTAGATCTTCTCAGATTAAGACCTTAGCTGACTGCAGCAAGGAATTTTGCTGTTGACTCAACCCAGAGATATATAGGAGAACTAGGTACAGACATGGCAAAGGACCTGGGGACTTAGCACCACAGAAAGTAATTTATTCATATATTGTGATAAAGCATGACAAAAAATTGCAGCTATGGTCCCTGTGTGAGTGCAATCATCTCAAGTCTAACAAAGAGAACAATGACTAAATTCTGCTGATTTCTCATCAGAATGGCATATTGAGAGGAAAGAAATATATGTTTGAGACATTAAAAATCTGTCCAGTAGAAAGATGCACACAGAACAAATAAGATGAGGAAATGGGCTGGAGGGAGCAGAATTTCAAGGACATTATAAATAAATTAATGCCTTTAGATAAAAAGTTACCAAACTCAAGGACAGCTGCACCAACCTGCTGAATTCTATGTGATTTATCAGTTGCTATCTTTGGTTTGTACCTGCTGAACAGAAAATAAAAGATGGGTTAAACAGTGGGTGCGAATATTTTTAAAGTTTGAATCAGTATCAGGACACTTACCATAGTTCTCCAGAGCCATAAGGAAAAAATCCTTGCCTTGTCACAACTCCAATGTTCTGAAAAAATGAGGCCATTAAGAATTAATGCTTTCCATGGTGTAGATATGGATAAATCTACTAGTCAGATAGTACTACTATCTACTACCTATCTATAAAGCAGTCAAACATGATCTCCATTAAACCCTATTTTTATTGAATCAAATTTGCAACAGAAACATTTTTCAATTATCTGTGGCCTTCTGCCATAAAAATATTGCAATGTTCAGAGAGAAATTGCCAAAATAATTCAGCACAGAAAGACAAGTCCTCCAGCTGCTCCACTGGGCAATGACGTTTTCAAATCTCCAGGATCAAAAAGCATTTCTCTTAGTAGAGATGAGGTAGTTTTTTTAATCTTCACATCTTACTTTACACCCATATGAGTTAGTGTTGTGGACCAGCATATGTTCTATACAAGGAAAAAAACAAGCCCAGAAAAAACCCCTATATTAAGCTGTTTCACTCCTTCTCCTCTGGCTGTGCAACACAAGCTCTTTGAAGTACAGTTCCATTCTCAAGATATGGAGCTAAAAGTGATGCTTGAAAATTATTTGTCTTGGAAATTACTTCCGAGAACTGCAGGCTGCTCTGTTTCCTGTGACCACTAGCTGTTGGTGAGATTCTGACCATACTCTGACTAGAGTATCCATGATGATGTTCCCTGTTTCACTGCTGCCAACTCTCGAACTATTTATTTTTATTAGTAAGAAAGGAAATGTTCTTAGCTTAGGCCCCTAACACAAAGTGGTCTATGTAAGGCAAACCCACAGTTTTGTCATGGATAGTTCACAGGTGCTCTGGCTGACAAAGGGCAGAGTGGATTTGTAGTACTGGAACACCAGTTAAAATTAGTTTATCCACTGGGTGCAGTGCTATGCAATCACAAAGCTGCTCCCCTCTGTCCTTGAGGTAGAACAAAACTAGTGGTGATTTAACTGAGTGCTGTGCTGCATGATGAAGCAATTCAGGAGCTGCTTCAGCCATCTGTGCAGCCCAAGTGGACAGTTCTGGGGATATCCTCACTGGTCTATCCTGTGCAAGGCATTCCTATTGCTCGGAACATCCAAGTAACACAAATGCACAGACGAGTCCAGACTGGATGGGGCCCTGAGCAACCTGGTCTAGGGGAAGGTGCCCCTGCCCATGGTGGGGGATTGGAACTAGATGGTTTTAAGGCCTCTCCCAACCCCACCCAATCTATGCTTCTATGAAGAGTAATGCTTCAGGCTTTAACAGCCTACAAAATGATGAAATACACACTACTTTGTCTCAAACTGTTACCTCACTCTGACCTGCTTAAGCTAGGGACACTTCTTTCCCCAGGGTTTAAGGCTGCCCCTACAGGTTCTGGGGTTCAAAGTTGATTGCATCATGTACATTTATTTCAGATTACAGTAGGCATGAAATAACACCTGTTAGACTGAAACTATTCAATTTATTTTGCATTATGCAGTAGAATAGGGGATTGTGTCCATAGGGACTTCACAGGTAATTTAAAGCAAAAAAAAATTCCCTCAAACCTTGAAACAATTGTTTGATATTATGGCCTTTCATGGTCTCATCCTTCACTGACTAAGCCCTTATTTCCTGTAATTCAGGAAAACTCACTTTCCTGGATAGACTTTTAAAATTGTAAAGGGCTAACATAAGAGCTAATGCTGAATGGCTGTTCTCCTGTAGATTTTTGTCATGTGTAACTTCTAAATGATTACAGAGGATGCAACCAAGACTATAATCTAAAACCAGGTAGCATAAGCCTGAAATTAATATTTTTATGGAACTGTATTCTAGAATAATATTCAAGCCACATCGCTCAAGTTTCTCCATTTTCCTTGCTTTTCTTTAAAGTCTGACACTTATTTCTCCTTGGAATGCAAAAGCTCTGGAGGACCCTCTTTAAGACATAATTCCAGGTGAGATTTGCCTAACAGAGGTAACACAGATGGGTAAGCGCTGCAAACATGACAGCCAATAGGAAAAACCTATCATTTGTTTTGCTATAGAACAACACTGTGAGACAGCTGGTGAAAAAGCACGTACAACTATTGTTTTTTGCAGAATAATCTAGTAAAGGCATATTTCTAGGAACACTTGTGCTTTTCCTTTACCTATGTTTTCATGTGAATAGTGATTTAAGAACAAATTTAATTTGTTTTAAGAATCAAAATCCCACCTTTCCAGCAAGTATTTTTGGTAATCAGGTTAAATACTGCAAACAAATCCTGAACTTTAACAGAGTATTTTGACCTCATTTCTATTTAAATAAAGCAATTACTGTTTTATACTGTAATTGGAACATAAAAACACCCAAACCAATAAAATTGTGTAATGTTCTACTCTTACATTTTTTTAAGCAGAGCAAAAATGAAAAGATTTATTTTCTTTTTTGGGTTTTAGTTTAAAAGCTCACACATATATGTTCATAATTCCCACTGAGTTTCTCCCCTATAATGAGATTTTTTTATACAATAATATTAACAAGGTAATGAAAACATATTTTTCCTTCATACTTTTACAACCAATGCTACCCACATCACTGTAGTGTGCCAGTAACTGTATGTCTCCTCTTGTGTCTCAGATTTCTTCTTTATTCTAATCTATTGCATCCACAAGCAATGTCCTAACCTGCAGAAGTGCTTAATGGACCATCTGTTTCATCTTTTCCTATGGATTTCTTCTTTCATGCATTCTAGTCTGTACTTTAAATTCTCAGGTAGGCTTGGAGAATTATTCTGGAAACATTCCTGTACTCTGTAAAAGCATCCCTTCAGTTTAAGTTACAGTGGCACACAAACACTTACAGAATCACATTTAATCCCAGCAGTCCTTTCCTGTCCTTAGCTCATCTCTGTGGCCAACAACCTAAAGATGAAGATATTCAGAATATATCTAAAATTCTTTTAGAAATTCTATTCTACAATTCTTCCATTATCTTTCCCCGAGGCTCAAACACTTATCCAATCAATTCATGTTCTGATTGCAGTGTCTTCAAACTGCAAAATTTACAACCTCTCCTCGACAAAATCAAAGTCTTAGCTGATTTCAGGTCTGAGTCTGTGATGAACTGCAATTGGCTACAATTTCCCTGAAGCCCTGCAAACTCCTCTAACATAAGGGGTTCTAATAGTGCTGTTCAGGCTAGTTTTACTTTTATTTTGCAATGTGTCTTCTATGGCAATATCTGAATATTCACATATCTACTTCAATAATAGATCAAAGTTGAAGAGATTAATTATTAGATATACTGTTAATTAATCTCAAGATAAATACATTTACCATGTCTAGAAAAAGATGCCTATGATACTAATGCCTAAATCACTAATTGAGTTTGATAATATCTTAGTGTATTATTAACAGATTTGATTTGGTATTTACTTGAGAAATTATTTTTAATCAGTAATTGTTTGACGGTATTTTTTTTTTCTGTCTAAACATTTTCAATGGACTTAGATACTCTTGTATAATGATTGATGTTTAACCTTTTCCAACATTCTTTGATACTTGCCCTGTTGAGGTCCAGCCATGCCCTCCCCTGATGCAGCTGTGACTCCTGACACTCTGACAGCTGAACTGCTCTGGACACTGTGCACTCACATGGTGACTGCAGGGCATTCTGCCCTGGCTACTGCTTCAGCTTCCTATCTAGCCCTAAGTAAAACCAGGCAGGAGTAAAATGTGTATCAGCATCTGTGCTACCACCTAAATAATTCTAAAGTGGAAATCTTTAATCCTGAACACCTTTCATTTTTAAAATGCAACCACTCCGTGTCACAGTCCACAACAACTTAATTCCATGGGAACAAGGATAAACTCTGCCTCTCTGCCACAGGCAAAACACCTGCTCAAGTTACCCAAGTCAGAACACTGGGGCTGGCAGTTCACTCAGAACATCCATCTTCTGCATTCTAGAAAATGCTTATTTTTGTTTGTTTTCTTGAGATAAACCTTACAGCAGTAAAATATAGACTGTGTATTTATTTTATTTTTCATTCCTCTTTTAGTTGCACTTCCAATTTTTATGAAAACTCAATAAAATTCAAGTCTGTATTTTTATGGCACACCAACAGAATGTAGAAGCAAAAATACTATAGTGTTACAAAACCTGGTCACCAACTGGTTCATTTAAACATGTCCATTTTAGTTTCCTTTATTTCAGTGAGTATGACACTAATAAAAAGTATTAATGTTCTTAACTGTTTGAATACAATACCCCTCCATTGCTTCTGACCACCACTGGTTCAGTCTGTATATTTATATTAAATGCATGTTTGTCTATGGATCAACTTGAATTTTCAACCACTAAGGTGTAGGGTAAACCATATTTGCATAATTTCTCAATGATTTGATAAATTTTTTAAACTGAGAACCAGTGCAGAAAAGAATCATCAGATCTCAATATTCTGTGGCTGTTTTTTAGATGCTGGGGACATCTCAAAGTCATCTATGTCAGTGCATAAACCAAATTCAGTTGCATGCAGGGATACACTTCCTGTAATTCTTCAGATTTTATGTCCAAATGAAGTTCTTTCCAATGTTCTCAAAAGGCATTTGTCAACATAGACAGTGTCCATCAAAAAGTAGGGTTGTGAGAATGATTGAAAATCTGAACATAGGGGAAAACAATCCCTGAGTTGAGATGAAAGACAAAGGGATTGAGCAGACAGAACAAGCAAAAGCCAGCATCCACTAGTAGTTCAATTCCTGCTCTGCACCAGCAAATGCCAATGATGAGAGGCTGCCCAGGGCTGTTTTCTCTCACTTGCTGTGGAAGTCAAACACTGTAAATAATAAATGCTTCCTCCTCCTTTTCTTAGTTTTTGTATCTGATGACGCATGGTAGGGAATATCCCTTTGGTTAATTTGGTTACAGCTGTCCCAGGATCCTCTCTCAGGATCTTGCCCACCCCCAGCCCATTGACGGGAAGAATGTTGGAGAGACAGTACTGATGCTGTGCCAAACCCCAGTGTGCTATCAACACCTCTGCAGGTACCAATGCAAAGCCCTAAGGCTGCCGAGAGAAAATGAATTCCATGACAGCCAGACCCAGTACAGGCACACGGTCGGAGAATTAGCATTGCCAGTGGCCTGGGAAAGAAACGCAGGTACAGGAAACATTTGCTTAAAAGCCATTCTCACAGGCAGCCACACAGAATGACTTTGTTGCGCAACGAGGTCGGTACTAAATTTCTGACAGAAGGCCAGCAGTTACAGGGAACCCTGTTACTTTCTCGTTACTGAAGCGCTTCTACAATGTGCTGTGATCTTGCCACCGCAAACGACTTTAATTCTTCCGCGCAGCTTCCTGCTCATTCTAGCGGAGCGTCTGCGAAGAACTCAGAAGAGGACGCAGCTGAAGTAAATTTAGCAAGATAGGGAGCAACCCGACCCCGTCCGCCATCAGCATCCCCTGCCCTCAGCCCGGCCCCGCCCCTCGAGCTCCCATTGCGCACGCGCCCCGCCCCAACGCCCCGGACGCTGCCCAGCGCCCCGGCCCGTGACGTCACGCCGCCACCTGCCCTCGCTCGACGTTCTGCCCGGAAGCGTCCGTCCGGGCATTAGAGCCGGTGGGAGAAAGGTTCCGGGCAGGTTGGGTTCCGGGGCTGCCCCGCTGAGGTGCGGCGCGGCCCGCGATGATCCCGGTGCCGGTGGTGGTGACCGTGCTGGGCGGCTGGTGCGCCGTGTACCTGGCGGACACGCTGCTCAAGGTGAGGGCCGAGGGCGCAGAGCCGGACGGGGCCAGGCGGAGGCAGCGGCGGCCCCGTTCCCCCCGCGCCGGGAGCCCCGGGCGGCCCAGGGGCGCCGCTGCCGTGGCCGGGCCGGGCCCGCTGCGCTCCCTCGGGCCGATCCCGGCCCCGGGCGCCGCCCGCCCCGAGCCGAGGGCAGCCCCCGTTGTGCTTCCGCCGCGCCGGGCGCTCAGCGCCGCCGGGACAGTGCGGGCTGCGGGCTGTGCTAGAGGACCACAGCCGCCAGAAGTTAGGGAAAACAGCTTTTAATATACCGCTTAAGCGCTTCCGTGGCATCTTAATCTGCTGTCCGGAGTTTATTGTTATTATATTAACAAAACCTGAAAGAAACATTTTAAGTTTGCGGTGTAGAGTATCTGTCTTACAATGATTGCTTTCCTAAAAAATGTAAAATGTAATGCATATTTATTTCTTTTGGATGTCTTTAGTTTTTACTAGAAAAAAATAAGTAGCGACAGAACTTGATATGAATGCTTTTTTAAAGAAATAAACTTTGATCCTCGGAGAGTGTTAGGAGACTCATCCTTTTCCTCCTGATATAGGGGGGAAGGTTTAAAAAGAAAACACACCAAGACATAATTTGTTGTATCTGGGATGCGTCTGTGCATTGCTCAAGTTTCATTAAGTGATGTGGTGGCGTTTGGGGCTTTTTTTAAAGATTCAGAAGTGTGATTTCTAAGACATGACCGAAATTGCAAAGAAGGCATGCAAAGTAGGCTGTGTGCTGGTTAAATATGAGGGAAAACGAAATGAAACGTTTGATCTGTAATTCTTAATTTTACAGTCCAGAAGCTGCATCTGTTTCTGCCAAGGCAGATAAAGCTTAGTGATATGAAAGTACAAAATGTGCATTTTGTCAGTCCTGTCACTAAAATATGGGAGGAAATACAAGAAAATGCAGGTGCTTAGAAAACTTGGAAAAGTGTCTCCCCCTGCAGCAAATTGGAGAGCAAATGTAGCTCCGATGAAAGCTGATAATTGCAAAATATTATAATGACAGCAACAAATACAGTCATTTTCCTGGAGACTTCTTAAATTTTCTTGCAGCAGGTCTATGTTAAGTATTAAAACAAACAAACAAAACCCCCAGAAAAACCGGTGTTGTTTTGAAACACGTGAAAAGATTGGCCAGATAAGCAGAAGAACGTGCTCTGCCTGCAGGGAGACACACCAGGGAGGTCAGCCAGGAGGCTGCTGCTCTTTTGGCAGCAGCTTTGTGCCTGTGAAGACTCTTGGGCTGTGGAGCAAAAGCTGAGCTCAGGTACCAGACCTGTTGTGCCACGATGCTGAGACCATTTGCATCTCTGACATACTGAAGAGCTCTTTCTGCATTCGACCATAAAATCATTCTCTTTTGTAAATAAGGAGAGCCACTGTATTTCTTACAGCACCAAGGGAGGAAAAAAACCCAAACCCTATATTTGGAGCCTACTTAATGCCTGATTTACACTAAAAAAAGAAGGGGGAATGCCTCCAATT
Source organism: Zosterops lateralis (assembly GCF_965231275.1). Taxonomy (NCBI): domain Eukaryota; kingdom Metazoa; phylum Chordata; class Aves; order Passeriformes; family Zosteropidae; genus Zosterops; species Zosterops lateralis. Next base: position 15,077,020 of record NC_139763.1, on the reverse strand, counting down.
CTATAAATTTTAATTCTGATATTTCAACTAAAAGTTGACCAAGGTGATTATGTGGGAGGAATGACCAGGAATTATGTGGGAGCTGTTGAGTTTCAATGAATTTACTGGTAGATCTCATGTTGTACATCTCAGTCATAGGTTTCACTGATAGTACCACAGTTGAAATGGAATTTTGATTAAATAACCAGATTTATATAATTAGGAAGCTCAGGTTGCTTTTTTTTTTTTTTTTTTTTTTTTTTTTTTTTTTTTTTTTTTCTGCTGGTACTCTAAATCTCCACCAGTCACAACCCAAGACTGCTAGCAACCACAGCAAAATTGCACTGTTTAATTAAGTGTACTGTTTAAATCTCAAATCACTTTTAGTGTAATTATACCAAGAGAATGTACAGACCATGAGTGAAAAATAATGTGGGAGCACTTTTCCATGTGTGATATTTTTATGAGAGAAGGATGTGTGCTGTAACTTGTAGTTAATGTTTATTCTGTAAATCTGTTCAATGTGCCATGTTTTTTGATCAGTTTGTTCCCTCACTGGTTTTGTTCAGATTTTAAATATTTTGTTTTGGCAGTCTGGCTCTTAGACTGGAGTATAGAAAGTACAACTGCATATAAATGTATTTTTGCCCAGATAAATTCATATATTATAATACTGCTAGAATTAAAAAAATTGTATCAGGAAACTAAAGCTATGCCAAATCAAGCTGGAATTTTGAATGTTAAGTCTCTCTTGTTGCTCCTCATTTGTACCACTACCACCAACATTTTCATTGAAGCTTGGAATCTGTAAGAGGGAATCACTCAGACCCCTAAGTTCTTCTCCCCAGCATCCTAAGTCATCACATTTCATTCTGCCCAAAGGATCAGGAATGAGTGAAGGGTAGGAGGTTGTCCCTTCTTCTCTGAAAAGTACAAGATGCATTAGACACATTTAGTCGAGGTTGGCTCTCAGGTCAGGAAGCTGAAATAATTCAGAGCTCTTCCACAGATTTTACCAGCAAAGAAGAATGTTAAAGACTCCTGCTTGCTGGCAAAAAACCTATGGAACTCCTGGAGTATTTAACAGATGTCTGGCATTTTAAAGGCTTGCATAAGTAAATAGATACTGCTTTTATAGTAAAACTAATCTAACAAAGATCGTTTAGATCTCGAAGCAGAGCCAAGGCCTGTGTAAAAGCAGCTTGAAATGAGGCACCCAGGGCATGAGGGTGTGTGTAAAGTGTGGTGATCCCACTGGGATCAGGACAGAAGGAGCTAAACTTTGCAAAGAGCTTTTTAATATATTTTGCAAAAGTTTGCAGTCATTTATCATTAATAACATTTGCAGTCAGTGATCATGAATAACGTTTACACAACTTGTGAGGAAAATACAAAAGGAAAAAATTTTTGGTACCTTTATTTCCCACATTTGACCAGCTGTATGGTCAGTTATTCCATATTTCTCATGGAAAGCTTCATACTTACTTATGTCTTGCTAGGACAGTGGGGCTTGATGTTGTTGGAATGAATTCAAAGGGATGAATTTGTGGCATTTCTAGGGAAGAAAGTGGGATTTGTGTGGGATAAAAGGAACACACTTCCAAGTGTCGAATCAGTGTATCTGATTAACTTTATTAGGGTGATTTGAGGTTTTTTGACTCTGTGAATGAATAGGGTGGGATGTTTTAATTCACAAAAGACAGTTTCTCATATTAGAGGTACTTAATGATTTATGTGGTTTTGTTCTTAATTATCTGGTAGATTATGTGAGGAGGTCTTTTTCTTTGTTTCCTTGGCTTATGTATCACTAATTGTGTACAAGTCTAATCACCTTTGTGATCTCTTCTGTTAAAATTAGCAAAAGCTGATATGATTATGGACACTAAACTTAGTGGTGCCATAGGGAGTGAATGGTGTTGATGGGAGTGCATTACAGTGAAAATTACTGTTGGTACCCTCAGTTGACAGAACAAAAACGTGGCTGGAATTAGTTGGGTGAAGAAGAAGGAAATGACACAGAAATATATAGGCAGAAAGGATAAATGATGTAATAGGTGATACATGAACAATGGCTCAAGTAAATGGGTCTCACATCTGAGGAAATTTGTTATTTGGAATAAACTTCTGGTGTTCAAGTTTTAATTAATTTGACAAAATGAGGAAAGCTGTTAATACAATTGTGCAGTATGAGATCCTCAACCCCCACCACCACTGTAGTGCAGGGCAAGAGGAATGCAAGGAATTAGCAAGTTCTAAATTTGTTCAAAGGACCACGGACATCAGCCAGAAACTTGTGAAGTTCCTAGTGGGGAAGAAGGGAGCCTGTTGTGAACTACACATTCTGTGTCTTTAGTAGGTGCTGCTGCTTGTGGGGAACCTTGGGAAAAATGCTCCAGTTCAGACAGCTCCAAAGACTTGTCTGGATTGTGTCAGAGACACTTCTGCCTTGGGAACTGCCCAATGACAGAAGGGTCAAGGCTCATCTGGGCTTTTCCTGACCTCTGAGTTCCTCTTTCACCTCCAAGGAAAGCACTCCTTCATCTGGGATTCTGACACAAGCTTCCATGAAGCAGGTGACTAAAGCCTATTGAGAATGCAGGCACCATGAAGTAAAGTTAGCAGTTGGAAAACCTATGTCTGTTGGTCTGTAATTCAAGATAATGCTGCAGATAAGTATTCATAGGTCACATTTATAGGTCACATTTCTCATCAAGAGAAATCTTTGAAACTACTAGAAGTATCTTGAAATGCTGGGAAGTTACAATAGTAAAACTGCTATTGCAATATAGGCTAATAATTTTCAATTCCTTGTGGTTTTTTGTTAGCCTGTCAGATATTCCAGACCCTCTTTAGGCATAATATTTGTGTTTGAGAAAATAGACCTTGTTTTTATCCTTACTAACAGGTATCTGCAATACTGAGCCATATCTCATCTGCATTAAAAAGTTTTTTTCAACTGGAGACAAAAGAAGCATTTTTCATTATTGTAGTTTTTTAAATGTTTATTGGAATATAATTGCATGTTGAAAGAATACCATCAACAGTCTGTAGCCTTCTAACCAGCAAGTAGAACTACTGAAAGTGATTTGACTCTAGGAAAGATGATTCAAGACTTTGTTTGCCAAATAACCCTTGGATACTCAGTCTCTCCCACAAACCTACAGTTGTTGGGAATGACATCGAAACAGTGGCATAACTTTTTCACATTACACGTCACACCTACCTGTATGTCACAATGTGAATAACGTGTAGGACATCTCCTTGAAATTACACATCTGTTTTTATATACACAGATCACATTTACTGCTTGGTCACGTTACAAAATCTTCCTAGAGTGTTTTGGTCAAACTGTTTTCCCATTGTTTTGCAGTCCTCCAACTCTCTGAAGGCGTCGTACGAGGACTGGCTGCTGACGTACGGCTTGAGCGTCTCTCCCTTCCACCTGCGCTGGCAAACAGCTCTCTTCAACCGCCAGTTCTACAGCTGGGGGAGATGGAAACCAAAATTTCTCTACTTGTGGTATAAATTCAGCATCTTTTTTCTTCTGTCAGAGTCAACAACTGAACCACATAGGTGCCTTTCAGCATTAGAAGGGCAGTGGGTAGACACAGTTATTTTAGTAGGCTGACAATAAAACCAGTTAGAGTGGTTGCTGTAATTGTACCGTGCCGGTGTAAGTATTTATCCTCTGCTAAAAAATACATAAATGTAATACAGGTTGCATATTGAGATTCTATAAAACTAGAAATCCTTAAACTGTTTTTACTTGTGGCTTGAACTATGCATAGTTCTGAAGAGCACAGCTGTTATGAGCAATACTGCATACACAAGTAGGTCTGAAAGCAGCTGCTCGGATCCTAGATCATTCCCAATGCTGTAGACTTAGCTCTCCCAATCACTAGAGTTTACAAAGTATTCAGAGACAGCTGTGACCCTGTAGTTAGTTATTGCCCAGACATTCAGCAATGATACCTGCTCAGAAGCACCTTGCTTACCTTCTGTGTTTTATCTGCCTGCACCTTTCCATGCAAAGGTTGCACAGTGCTGGGAATGGACAGATAGGGGTGGTTTAGTATGGGTGCTTCTGGACTGGTTTAGAAAACTCTTCTTCAGTTGCCTTCCTAGCATTAGTTTGTATCTGCTCTGATAACATAAAATGAGTAATTTTGAATTTCTTTTCATTTCCTGTATTGCTACTCTCAGTGAGATTGTAATAAAAGAGAGGTCTGCTTCATATTGGTTTCTCTAGTATGTAATGATTTTTTAATAATCAGTCTGAAGTAGCTCTATATCAATTACAATTTTTAATGTGTATCATTTATTACGATTTAATGTTTCCACTAGTCTCTTTAATTAACATTACAAGTCCATGTTCCTTAAAATAAATCTACTAATTCCCAGTGAGCTCCATTAAGTCTGTTAAGAGAACAGTTTTGCTGTTGTGAGAGGAAGAAGGACTGGTAGTGAGGTGTTTTAGTTAGAAAAAGAAGTTATCACGTCCTTCAGCTATAGGACAGTGTAAAATAAGGATAATGATATTAATGCTGAATAAAAATTTGTGACTAGGTGGAGTGACATGAATTGAAATTTTTTTCAACATTGATTTTAATGAAAAATTGGTGAGAAGAACAATGTAGCTAAAGAAATTGGTGTTAATATGGTCTTGCAGTTGTACTTTTTAGTTGTTCTTTAAAAAAGATTCAGTCTCATTTATTGTTCTGTAGCCTGTTTTATTGTTTGTGAGAAAGATGCAAAATGTACAGAAGAAGCTTTTATTTCTATATATAAGTACATAAGCTGCCCCATCATTTGATCCAGGTCTGTAAATATGTGATGCTGTGGCCAATTATACACTGTTAGTTATTTATTATTTATTACGCATGTTAGTTCTATATTCATATAAATTTATATATTCATAGCTACAGGCAGGTCACATGTATTGGGTAACTGAATAAAAGTATTTGAAGTTTGATCAGGGTGTGGTTTGGATGTAAAACATTTATTAAACAAGGAGAATATCTGTTATTAGTGTTATTAGTATATTGTATATTATTGTTATTAGTTTCCTTTAGCGTTTTTGTACTGAATTGTTGATGAATTGTAAGTTTTGCCCTGTGCTTTGTGTAATAACTTGTGCTATAAAGCAGAGATTTACATAGCCAGAGATGATACCCTTTTTCTCTTGTGGCTGTTCATTGTTGAACTATTTGCTTCTCTGTGCAGGTTCAGTGTAGGAATGGTGTTTGGAATAGTTGCCATGTTTGGCTCCGTTATCCTGCTGGGAAAGACCCTGCTGCAAACACTGACCCAGATGCTCACCGAGGCTCCCAAAGCCCAGAATGACCGAATGCTGCAAGTTGTGGTGAGTGTTCTCTTCTCAAGTCTTTCTTTGAGAGCTGTGTACAGATCTAAAGCAGCTTTTTAATGGGCTATGAGATGCTTAAATATTCCCATGCAAGAATAACCCAACTCCTGATGTTCATCTACATGAAAATGTACTGGTTTTTTACCAGCCTTAAAAATGGGAGAGTGGGTATAGTAAAAGGGCAAATGAAGGCAAACATGTGGAAGAGTTTATATTAAAAATCCTCAGGAGTGGGAATTGGATAGTCATTTTGAAAAGCCCTAAATTATAGTACTAAGAATAAAATTGTAGTACTAAGAATATAAAACCGAGTTAAGAACTTGTTTCCTGTGAGCTGTGCAGTGTAGAGGCTCTGGTGACCTTAAAGTTTGCAGAGCTCATACATAATTGACAAGAAGACACAAGTTCTGTTTCTTTTAATACAATATAAAACCAGCAGTGAAAAAGGAAAGACAGGCAAAAAGTTTTGTGTGATAGTAAAAGCAAAGAATCATTACTGAGGAGGTATTTTTTGATTTTTCAAGGACTTATGACTTAATTTACTATGTGAAATTTCAAGTGCTGTTTCTGGCAGTATCTGCTTAAAGTCCAATGATATATTTAATTGTTTTATGGATTTCTGTTGCTGAACAATATATTATATGATTTTAGTATGGAATGTATTTCACAGGATAAGAGAGATTCCAAATACTGTCTCATCTCTTTGCAAGGCAGTAATGGAAGAACTGATACTGCCTTAACAGTTTTAACCTGGAAGGATTCCTAGTCATCTTTTTTATACCAAGAGTGCAATCTGACCAAAATGTATGTTCATTTTCCAGAAATTCAGAGTTTTATGGGATTGCCCTGCTTTCTGCTACATGGCTTAGAGCAGAGGTGCCCAGCCATGTTACTCTATTTAAGTACTCAGCTATTCAAGTGAACAGATATTGAGAATTGTGTGCAGACACAGTAGACTTTCCTGTAAGCACTAAGCTGACTGCATGCAGCTATTACAAAACGGCACGAGTGCCCGAAATCTGATTTAGCATATGCCATAAACTCAGTGCCTTTGGATGGCTGGGTCTGTTTCCCACAAGCAGAGTGAGTATACAGTGTGCAGTATGTGTTGGAAAAAGAAGGCAGTGAGACTTGAGGGAGAACCACTGTCACTGTCACTGCTGTCCCCTGTCCAGAGCCTGCTCCTGCATTACCTCCAAGGGCAAACAGGAGTGGGCAGGATGTGCATCCTGGAGGGCATTAGCTGAACATGAGACAGAAAATTTTGTAATTTACATTCCAACAGGATCTGTCCTAACCTTCCTGGAATAAGGAAAGCCTTTTTACATCTTCATTTTCTGATCATTGTATGGATCCATCCACTTTTTGTGACACCAGAGTAAAGTGGTCATTGACAATATATTGCTCTTTGCAGAAAATAACAGAGACACAACCAAAGTAAAGATGAGCCTTTGGAATTAATCTGGTGTGAACTGGAACAACAAAAGTAGAAAAATGGGATAATGTTGACCATTTCAATGTGGACATGTTTCCTTAGTGACTGCCTACTGGCAATATGACTGCACTCAAACCAAGGATTGACTGGCACTGAAAACAATTTAATAGATAGGGATAAAGTAATGTCATGTGTGGAGATAAGATTACTTCTCCTAAGTTGAGTTGTGGTTCTCTTCCTTTCTTACTTCATTCTTTCATTTATGAATGGTCTTGATTGTATAATTCTACCTTTAGCAAGTTTCAGAATTCTTTTTAAGGGGAATGTGCTAGTGTAAATTGACACCAAAAAGAGACTTATGTGGTTCCAAAGAGGTGAAGAATGACTTAGGAGGACCTTCTCATTTAAATTATTTACTTGTATTTGACTGCTTGGAAGAAAGTGAATTAGTTTTAAAAAAAACCAACAAAACCCTGCTTTTTCTTTGTAAACTTAATTTTAGCCTGTGGCTTAAAGCTCTTTAGCCTTTAGCCTCTGGGTGTGGAGAGAGGGAGAAACAGTTCTGCTTATATTTATTAAGATTTTTGTATGCTCCCTCTTTTGTTCAGTCATGTACTTGAGTTAAAATACCTGTCTATAGGTAACTGGGCTGTTTCTCTTTAGCTGCCCCCTCTTGTGTTGGTTGCCTATTGACAAAGACAGGAAAGAGGCAGATTAGTTACAAGCAAAAGATCTTCTTTTACTAAAGGCGTTTCCAGAAGGCCATAAAATACAAGACAGTATGCTTTTTAACAAAATACTGCTATTGGTTTCAGAACCCTTCATGAGAGATAGCTTCTCTTTTACATGAATCTTAAAATAGCCTCTTTGACGTAAAGTCTGAAAGCATCTGGTGCTGTGTTCTAGCAGGCTGTAGTCATGGTGGAATTGAGATGGCAACTCTTGCTATTGCCATCTGTCCTCCCACTGCAGAGGCAACACCACTGAAGTGATGCATTAGTGCCACCAGCTGATGCTGTAATGCAAGCAGTGATGTTTAAGAAATGAAGTCTGGCTGTCTTTCATACTGATACCACAGCTGAGCCTGGTAAGGTAATTTCCTTGGCACCATCACACTCTGGACAGAATTCGTGAGGTGATTAACATTAATGAATCCTTTTGAAGGATTTATTTTAGCTAGATTGTCTCAACAACCTCTTAAAGAGTTCTGCTGCATGGGTAGGTAAATGCACATAAGTGAAGAATGTGCAGGAGTGAACAAAGGTAGAATCCAACCTACCTAGTTGAATGTGCAGCCTTTTGTTTTCCACAGTGCTGTTTATAGACAGGACAGGAGTTTTTGCCCACAGCATCTTTTGTGAGGCTGGATTGCAATTCAGGTTATGTTCACATCAGTTGTTAGTGAGCAAACTGGAATGCAGCCTGCCTTGAGCAGAAAAAGCTGTAGGTCTGACAGGAGAAATGCCTCAGAGCAAGCAGCAGAAGTGGCCTTATCATCCCCCTGCAGCCTGGCAGCTGAGTGGGATGGAACTGAGCAGAGTGAAGGTCCATCAGGAGGAGGGAGGGGATGGTTCCTCATGCTTTGACTAACGACTGCTTTGAAGCCTGTCTAGAAGCAGTTGATGTCTCATGACAACCACAGTGAAGAACCTGGGAGTGGTGGGAATCCACAGCAAAAGGGGGATTGAGGGTACGAGGGGCCTGCATGTTATGTCTTAGGTAAATTAAAATGGTATACTTATTTCAAGGTCAGGGTTTTTTGAGGTTAAATTGCCATGTATAGACTACAAAAACCTGAAGAATAGATGAAAATTACCTTTTTTTTTTTTTTTTTCCCTGATCCTGTAAACTGGGATAATCTTGTGATTTGTATAGGAGGAGACAAGGGTGAGACTGACTGTTCAGCTGTCAACTCATTTTTGAACTTTACATGTTCATACTCTTTAAAGTATTATTTTCTTTTGAAAGGTGGATCTTTTCTATAGCTACATGACTGACTGGAGGAAATTGTAAACTAATACTCACAGTGCCAAGCCTGTTTCATTTGAATGGAAGTCTGTGTATATTTTTATAAACTTCTCGAGCTTAATATAGAGTAGGACACATTTGGTCAGATCCGTGGGAAATATATAGGGCAGGGAGTGGGCTTTTATGCCTGGAGAGCTATTTAATGTTCAACAAAGAATATATATTTAATATATTTTAAAATACACTGAATAAGTTGGTAAAAGAGGTGCAAACTGATCATGCTGCATAAGAACAACTCCTGTTCTGTTGTGGTTCTGAAGAAGTGAGTGAGAGCAGCAAATTTAGGAACAGAATGATTTATCTTTGTACCTGTTTTCCTCCTGTGTTTTGTTTTGTTGTCATGCCCACATCAACAGGTGCCTGGTGTCAATTTGCCCATCAGCCAGCTGACCTATTTCTTCTCTGCAATTCTCATCAGCGGTGTGATACATGAAGTCGGCCATGGGGTGGCAGCTATTCGGTAATTTCTGGTTTGCTTTTCTCCTACTCTGACAACAAAGCCAAATATTCCAGAGCAGTTACTTGCCCATGAATGTTGTTAATTAGCACTGATTTATCTAGGGAACCTGTTTAGTCTGTAATTCATAGCTTCCTTAGATTTGAATTTTGGAAGGGTGTACAAATTAAGGATAGAGTTTTAATACAGTGTATATTATACAGATCATGAGAAAGGACTTCTGCTTTGCAAATATACCATCAGGTTTAAAGCAAATCTTTTTTTTAAGTGGCCCTGTCTTTTTACACAACAATTTCATTTCTGCACCTGTGGCACTTGAAAAGAACTCGTGCTATTGCACAGTGATACTTTAAAATAGATTTTTAATTGATATGTTTAAACACAGCTTGTGAAATATAATATGAACAGGTTGAAGCAATAACTTGGTCAAATGTGATTTGCCCCTGTTAACCTCAATGATGTATTAGTTTCAATCAAAGATTATATTTTTAATGTCCTTAACTATGATAATTACTTCACAAAAATTATTTGACAGGTTAGTTATTACTGTTAAATGCCACTTTAGCATAAGAAGGTTAAGCAGTAATTACTGAGACTGATTTTCAGGTGTCCTCCACATTTCTCCTGGACAGCGTCATTATCTCTACTTTGAGCATAAAGCCCTAAGTTATTTCTCTGATTTTCCTGAGTGTAGGAAGTCATGACTGCATTTTAACCCATATACTACCTTTTTTGTAACCCCAAAGATTCTCACTCAAAGGGGTAGTTTGAGACCCTCTGTGTTTCATATGCTCTGCTTGTCTTTCAGCTTTCTTCCCTCAAATATTCACAGGGAATTTTCTGTGGAGGATGAACCTTTTGCTTATCCCATCACAGGAAGAAGCAACAAAATTTTCATTCTACTACATGTTGCTGGCAGACTGCAGAGAAGCTAGGAGTTACTACAGAGCTCTATTTAAGCAGAAAGGAAGAATAATTATTGTATCTAAATGGTGTGTTATCTTTATTCAAGGTCTAGAGCAAGGGTTTTGAATATTCAATTTTCGGTTATATTTTTGTCAAAAAATTGTTTTTCCAGCGATTTCCAGAGGAGAAATTAATCGGTCCAATGTACACTGGCAGCCAACATTGCTGCTGCTGTTTTCTGCTTGACTTTTTTATTTTCCTTCTAGCACAGATTGGGTCTATAGTGTTGTTACTGTAAATTGTCAGGGTTTCAACTTCACTAAAAAGAAGTGGTGTGGGCAAATTTTATTATTCTGGCAATTCACTTAGCCTTCTTGAAATCTAATAGACTTTTGTCAACTTCAGTTCTAGAAAGCATTAGCTGGGAACTGCAACAGCTTAAATATTTGAGCCTTAGCTTAGTCAAGGCTTATACCAAAGAAGTCTTTTTCTTCCTCCCTCTGTATCTTCTACCCAAGTTGTGAAATCCTGAATAGTCATGAAACTGCCTATTATTAATTGGTAGTATGAGATAACGCCACAGTATTCATGTGTGACTTAATTCTGAATAATTTTGTATAATTCTTTGTCTTCTTTTGGTGTATATACACATTAAATAGATAAATAGAAATAAGTAAAATGCTAGACCCAGTATATTGTCTCAGTAAAGATACGGGATTAGCTAATCTGTGCCTAATTTTTCTTGGAACATGATTTTACCATGACTCTCTTAAGTCCCTTATGCAATGTCAAAAAAACTTAATGTATTTGTTCCAAAACATTCAATTTAGAAGTAATTGCAAAACCCATGGAAAAAATACTATCTGTATAATAGTGTCAGCTACTAATATATTTAAATAGAATCATAGAGTGTTAACGTCTGGAAGGGCATTAGCATTTGTCCTTTTAACTTCTTGACTTGTTTTCATTTTTTCAGATGACATTTCCCTCATTTTTGTTGGTTCACAATGTACTCTAAGTTCCATTTAGGAGAAACAGAGGAATTAAAAATTCCAGAAGTGTGGAAGTGTTCTTTGAAAGGAAAATGATTGCTTCTTGCAAATATTTTTACATAGATGAGTTTGAAACTGCTTCCTACGGACTACCATTTTTTTAACTTAAAAGAACAATTACACCAAATGTTGAAATATATCTTAACATGAAAGTTAGGTAGGTTTTTAAAAAGTATTTTATGTGTTATTGTTACCAGGAGACAGAAAAAAAGTTGAACTTAACCTTTATGTTTTTACCAAAGTTAAAAATATGTACCGCTTAGAAGAGGCAACTACTGCAGAAAGCATTCTTTAGTTTGATTATCTTTCAATTACTGATAGTATAAAAAATAAATAACTAAAATTTTAGTCATTCTTGTTGTCAAAAAATGTGGTGCTATGAGGAATCTCTCAGTTTTTCTTTTGTTTGTTTGCAGTTACACTGCTTCACTTTTTCTTTCTCCTTTTTAAGAGAACAAGTACGATTTAATGGATTTGGGATTTTTATCTTCATTGTCTATCCTGGAGCATTTGTTGACCTCTTCACAACTCACTTGCAGCTGATATCTCCTGTCCAGCAGTTAAGGATATTTTGTGCAGGTAAATAGTTTGTAGGTTTTTATTAAATCTTTATTTAGCACCACTAATTAATCTAAGGCATCATTTGTGAATCTTTGATTGCGTATTTAAGGTTTAGAATGAATAAGTACCAAAGCTTCTCTTTACGTAACGGGGATCTTTCTGTTCTGAACCTGTGTTGACTTCTCAGAAAATCATTTGATCATTACTGTCCTTATTGAGCTGCTTTCTGGGCTAGAAATGAGTGCCAATTTCCTGTCATGAAAAACATTATTATATTCTAAATTCAATTCAGAATGGTTGTGCATAAGAAATTCCAGTTGTGTGGTTGGGGAAAACCCATGGTTTCTGATCTTGCTGTCATTAGAAAGACCTCTTGCACCAAGTGCAGAAGTTGCTCTCTTTTTTGTTTGTATGTTGTTTGGAATGTTTCTGCACATTTTATGGCCTAAGTAGCAGAACCTTGGAGCACACAATCGGGGAAATACCCAGCCAGAACAGTGCTATGAGAATAGGACTTCTTGTCACAGGTCAACATCCTTGAACAATCCACTACTGCTTCTGCAATAGGAGCAATCTATTTTTCAATAGTATTGAGTGATTTTCACTGACCTGTGAGTTGTGTTATTACACAGGTCACTGTGTTTTGATGTTGCCATCAGGAGGAAATAAAGGTTAAAACACAAACATCCAAAGAGAATCATAGCTTGTGGCTCCACATAACCTCCAAATGTTTTTGAATTGATGTTTTTTGAAGTATCTGGCCATTGGGAAACAGAGCCTGGTTGCTGTGAAAAGTCATACTGAGACTATGTCATTCTGCCTGAACCACTTGTATGATTGTAGCGACAACGGTGGCTCCCAAAGAACTGAAATAGAGATAGAAAAGGTATCAGTCCTTGATACTGGTGTTTTTCTGGTGCAGGCTAGCAGCCAGCCTGTTGTAATGTTTAGTTAACGTTGTTTCTTGAATATTGCATCTAAAACATCACCTAGAGGGTGACATATAGAAGCCTTTAGAAGCATGTTGTATATAGAAGCCATATAGAAGCATGTTTTCAAGCTTTTATAAATCAAGTAAATATTTACAAATGTTAGGTAAGTAAATATATCTGTATTACAAATACCCGAATCAACAAAATCATTCACTTCATTAGGCTAACTTTTATGAAGCCCCATTTGTCAAATTAATCTGTTTCCATTTCCATCTACTGGGAACAGAGCTGAGAGAAAAGGCATACTGAATTTCAAAATGGCTTCATTACATAGATTCCTGAGACATTATCTAGAAAAATAGAATTCTAAGCTGTAATAGAAAGTAATTGCTTGCATGTTTTGATGACGAGCAAACACCTGCAATAATTTTTCATGTTTCTCAGGAAACCTGAAATAGAGGAATACAAGGCAGGAGCAAGCATGTTGTGAGACTGGTCAGCATGAATGGCTTCCTTTCAGTTAGGTGTAACAAATAAATGTATTTTTTTACAGTTTATGACAGATATTGTTATAAATGGCTCAAAACCAGGCAGGAATGAGTAAATAAAATTTAATTTGAACCCATTAAAAATTACAAAGCACTGTGAGCTTGATGGGACTCCTGCCCACCAGAGGCTGGTGCACAAAATGGCATCTCCACCTTTTATGCCCTGAGTGTGTATCAGCATCATTAATATTCATGAGCAGCCCTTATGTGTCCTTCTGGCCCCTCCCACAGGCCATAGTTTTGCCCGTATATGGATACTTGGCTCCTGCCAGGGCTTGTCAGTCAGTCCTTCCGTGCCTTTCATTGGTGGAGCTCCTCTCGTATCCTGATGGGTGGTGCCATGTTACCTTGCCAGACCTCCCTGGCAACACGTCACCCTCCTCCCTGCTGCCTCCTACAAGGGGCAAATACACTCCCTGCCCCACATGTTTTTACAGCCCTGTCAGCCAGAGCTTCCAGGCAGTGACTACAAAAGGGGAGGGGGCTGTTGAAGGGAGACAGAAAAGCGTTCAAGACTATACTGGAAAAACAAAAGTGTATGTCAAAAGAACTGTAAACGCCAACAAAATTTCTCCCTGCCACAACTCAACAACCTTTCCTCATTTGCATGAGCCAATCACCACCCCTTATTCATAACTAGGATGTTTCAGAACTAGGGTGTCTGATAGTAATAAAATGCAATATTCAGTAAACAACCAATTTCTTTTATTTGTCAGAACAGTTGAATGAACCTATTCCTGGTGTTCAGAAATTTGAATTTAAAGAGATGCTTTCAGATTTTTGTATAGCAGCTAAGTAGCAGAGCTAGACTAGAGGCCGATACCAAATACTCATTTTGTAGTCCAGGTATAGTCTGGAGATTAAAAAATACATTTTTTGTACAGCAGATGGCATCATAAGTTCAAGAATAGGAAATGAGTGTTCTTGGAAGATTTGTGATATTTATGGCATAATTCCATGCCTACTAGATAGATGAAAAGTGATTCTGTGCAGCACGTTCTTGTTAATCAGTTTAAATATCTGTATTACTTTCTGAGATAGTTTTTAATACATTTCATCTTGTCTCTAACAGGAGTTAAATGTTTTTTGTTTTCTTTTTTTAATTAATTAATGGTTAGTAAATTATTTTAAGGAGTTTTAGGGTTATGTAAAGTGTCCCTTTTTAAATGTAAAAAAATAGGTGTCCAAGGATGAGGCTGTTTTAGCAAGATGAAGTAGAAGGTAGACTGAGCAGTGTGCCTCTACAGGTATTCTTATTTGGAGCATGTTTATTTTTCTGTGGATCACCTAGGATGAGTTTGAAACCTTTCTCTTTTAGACTTTTTTGCTGTATTCCACACAGCAGATGTTGTCAATTTCTGTAGCAAGCCCCCTGTTTCCTAGCTGCCTGAAAGTATTCCTTGTCACTCTAGCAGTTCCCTCACCTCTTTTTTATTACTATTATTTTAAGGGTTGGGGTTTTTTTCACTTTACTCTGTCTAGCAGCCACACTGTTGGAAAGAATTTTGTTTCCATTTTACATTTTTGTCTTTTGTTAAGCTGTTAAGCTGAAAAAATAGTTTTATGATAAAAAGGTTAAAACAATAAAGTTAAAATATTTGCTCACTACCTCTGGATTTGTTGCAAATAAATGTGTGTATGTGAGATAAGGACCACTGATTACAAAAACATTTCCTCTATCTGAGTGCCTTTCCATGAGATACAATTCAAACTATAGAAAGAAATTATTTTAAGAAGCATCTACCAGTGGAAATGGCAACAAATTCTTACTTCAAGAACTCCAGAAATGTCTCTCATTTCTGCAGCATTAGAAGTGTAAAAGAACATGAGGCGAAATGTGGAGATAGACAGGGGAGATAAATCTGCTATGTGCTATGATTTCTGTGTTATATACACTACAAGAAAGACAGGTTTAATATATTTTTAAATATATTTAATTGAATTCCTGTGCTGTGACTGCACTGTAAGTTTAGAATTGAATCAGACTCCTCATAACAAGAGGAAGCACTGTAAGAAGGACATAAAGCCTCTTCAACACTGAAGTTTTCCTGCATTGTTTGTACAAAACTGTTTTTCTGAGAACACAAACTAAATGAGAAAATTTGTGGAGTGCTGAATGTGGAAAGCCATAAAGCTTTGATGATGAACACCAGCTGTGTCTTATGATAGTGGCTTATTGCTTCTTATGGAGAACCACATACTAAAAGGATGGCTATTGCAAATACATTCCCCAAAATAACCTGTCAGGAAATACTGATTGTACAGTTTAGTTTCTTGATGGGGTTTTATGTTTGTATTTTCTTGTAGAAGAAGCTTCTTTTTCAAATAATTTTCTAAATTTATTTGGCACATATACATGTAATAATTTAAATTGAAATAATGTCGGTTACCATCACAAATACCGAATTGCAGGTAAATTTCGAACATTTTACTCTCTAGGACAAACAGTATTTATTCAAAAATAAGCCCAGTTATTGAGATTCTTAAATTCTTAAATTCAACAGTTTATTGTGGTAGAAGGTAACATGTAATACATTTCATTGCACTTTTTTTTTAATATTTAAGAATGAAGACCATTCTGTAGATAGAAACTGTATTTTAATAATGGATTCAGAAGCCCAGGTTTTCTTATGGGTATACTGCCCTCTTATACTTAGAAAAGTAATGAAATCTTAGTCTATAGCATGACACCTTAGATATGAGCTTACTGCTCTCCTATCTTTTTTGATAGTTCTATTCTGATAATTCTCAGGGGCTTACAGCTTTCTCAAAAATTTCTTTACAAAGTAGCATCATGGAAGCTAAAGTTCATTTTTTATGTACTCTTCTTTTATGCCTATGTTCACAAATTAACTTTTCATTTATTTTTTACAGTAATAATTTTGGGAGAGTTAATTAGAAGGCAGGTGTAGGATCATTTAAAAACCAGCTTTTTGGTATTAGTGCTTATTTAGAAACTTTTTTTTGCCTTCTTTTTAGGGGTGTGGCATAATTTTGTTCTTGGTGTTGCCGGTTTCATGGTGTTGTTTCTTCTGCCAGCCATTCTTTTCCCTTTCTATTACACGGGTGTTGGGGCACTTGTCACTGAGGTTGCAGAGGTAAGAAGGATATTTGCTAGTTCCATATTATATGCTTTGTGACTTGAAACGTACCTGTAGCTTTTATTATCACAGTCAGACATGTTCAGTTCAGCCCTTTGCAGAATATAATGTACTGAACTTCTTGCTTAAAGTTTTCCTTTCAGTAAAAGTTTTCCTTTCCTATTAGTAGATAAAGGAACATGGTGTGAATAACGATAGTCTAATTAGCATACTATAAAGCTGTTGAGACATTTGAGATGAGTTTGCAGGGAGTTTCTGGGAGTTTTTAACTGTTCTTCAGTATTGGCACAAAGCAAATCTGCTGGAAACTGCATTATCACTCCAGTTACTGCTATCTGTTTTTAATGTTAAAGATTATTTTGAGCTGATTTCCTTGTTTAGTCAGCTGGAAGCAAAGTACAGATAGACTTCTGGGATTCTGAAAAGGAATGATTTTTTTTCTGACTTAATCAAATACGGCACAGTTGAACTCCAGAGCTGAAAGGATCCAATCTTTCTTGGATCTAAAAGTCAATTGATAAAACTCAGGAGAGAGTGGCATTTATAATGCTTTATTACCTTTGAATGTTTAGGTATACCTGCTTTCTTGAAAAGTTCAGGGTATTAATTTAAGTTACTTGAACTTAATGTGTTGTGGTTTTTCTTACCATTTCGACCTATATGAAAATAATTACTCAAATTTGAAGATGTTTCCAGTACACTTGGAGACTTCCCTTTCCCTCCCCTTCCCCCCCATTTTTTAGTATCTTAACCTAACGATTTTATAGTATTGAGTAGAACTGTAAACTAATCCTTGTGGTTTTAACTATAGTAATATGACTGACTTCACTGTTCTTAGGATTCTCCTGCCAATGGACCAAGAGGTCTTTTTGTGGGAGATCTTGTCACTAACCTTCAAGACTGCCCAGTTTATAATGTGGAAGACTGGAATTCCTGTCTAGGAGACATTTCAGAGAAGTCACAGGTCGGCTACTGTGTAAGTGCAGCCACCCTACAGCAATTAAGCTTTCCAGCTAGAGGTATGACTTAAGGTGCTCTCCTCATTATTTTGTATGTTAAATTAATTTATATTTTAATTTTATCATGTTTTAAAGACTATTTTGGATTTAGAATTTGTTGTTGGGGTAAGATTCCTTGTAAGTCAAATCTGCTGTCCTGTCTTAAGCAATTACTAATGTGCTATGCATGCTCTTCTGTGAAATCTGAAAGTGAGGGAGGGCTAGATGGAGGAATTTCTCTTGTCTTTCAGTCATCCTGTAAAAATATCCTGTATGATCTGAATAATAAAATTTGCTTCTTCAGGAAACTAATGCAGAACTTAGTTTTTAGCAGTAGTACAATTATCTCCTCTATTTTAAGTTCTGTAAAATGGACCAACCCAATGATCTTTTGCAGATGTAAATTTCACATTTACTTCATGCTTTGATCAGCATGACATTGCAAATTGTATGATTTAACCCAATTCTGTGCTTTATTATAGTCGTTTCTTTGGGTATGTCTCCTTACAGGTTTTTATGTCATTGCCCATAAACTCAGTTTTGTCTGGATTGCACATACTGCTTCTGGAAGTCAGTTTACCTCCTTCTGTTTCCTTTTATACATTAGAGTGCTTGTTGCTGTAAGGGCTTACCCCTAAGAAACAAACAAAAACAAAAACAAAAACAAAAACAAACAAACAAACAAACAAAAAAAAAAAAAAAAAAAACACAAACTAAACTAGAACAATTAACAAAGATGAGTAGAACAAAAACGAACAGTCAAGTTAAATTGGCTGAGCATCTTGTGACATGTGCTGAAGCTCTCTAAAATTTCTTTCATGCAAGCATTCATGGAAACTGAATTCCAGAGGTAAGGGGCTGCTGCTGAGCAAAGCCTATAGGATGCTGTTTCAGAGCTTTAAAATTGTCACTGCATTTTTCCATCATCCTGGAAATAAACAGGAGGTCAGGCAACTCGACTGTCTATGCTTTTGATGCTCTATAGTACTTTTGCGAGGCTGAAAAAGTATTTTTTTCTTAGTATGTAAAGAAAGTGATCTTATAGCTAGTAATAAGATAAATATTTAAACTGGAAACTAGTGGAGTATGGGTAAGAACCTGCTTTTAGAGGTGTGACAGTTTGGATTATACCTCTGAAGAGGAGTGCAACTTTGGTCCGTGCTTTCAGCTGGGCAGGGATGGCAAGAACCAATTCTCAGATCTTGTAGGTATATACATCTTCAGATTCTGCTGTTCCCTGAAGTGCAGTTTCAGAGTCATGGGTAATAAAACTGCATATTCTGCAGATGAACCAGTCCTATTTAGATTGAAATACTAGAGGCTTAGTGCTGGAGACTCAATATTGCTTCCAAGCCTGGTTGCTGTATTGTGTTAGCAGCCCATTGTCTCACTGCTGCCTTCTAATCAGACCAGTCTGTCTGCATTTTCAGAGTCATAAGCCTCCAGCAGTGAGAAATATTCCTCTGAAATTAAATGAACTCTGTTTGGTCTCCAGCAGCTGTCGTTCGTCAAAATCTTGACAGTTCACAACTTGACATAAATACAGAGTATTGATAAAAATGTATATAGCAAATGGACTCCATCTAGTCGACCATAAAACTAATGGAGAGTGAACTATATGAGTATTGAAGCTAGAGAAAAAACAATGCCCTAAGGATGATCTTGAAATGTAAAAAAAAAAAAGTGTTTTCAATGTAGTTTATAAGGAAGCTAATTTCATGGTCATTTGCTATTCAAAAATGTATGTGGTTTCTTAGCCTGAAGGTACTTGAAACAAGGTTTGCATGGTACAGTGCTTGCACCTGTAAGCCCCAGGCATAAAGCTCCATGTCAGTGAATTGCAGGTTATGCAGTGATAAATCAGCAACCAGTATCACAGACTTGATCTACCTGAGGAAGGGACTGCAGCTGCTGTGATACAGATCCTTACTGTGGCCATTCTTCTGTGTTTGTGTGTGTTTAAGCTGTTGTTGGACAGTAGGTTAGGTTTAATTCATTTCAAGAGCATATGTACAGAGGTTCTTTACCAGACTAGTTAGGTCATGGTTTAAAATATCATTTTTTCACTGCTGCAGCCTTCAAGGCTTGGAAAGCTTTCAGAATCTGCGTCTTGCAAAGGCTTTCATGATTTAAAAAGTATGTTTTGAGTCTTAGCCATTTCCATAGGCAGCCAGTGAAATCAGTACAGTAGTAGCTAACAAATTTCTATGCCAATCATTGGTGCAAGTTAGAGGCAATGGATATAAAAGTATTTTGCAATTTGTAATCCTCAAAACATTGCAATGGTAAATCCCCAGCATTGCAAGGAGATTTATTAAGGTGAAAAAATCAGTATGTGATGTGACTGAAATCATGTGACACACATATTGGTGGTAAAGCTTTATTTTTAGTTGAGCCTCAGCTAGGCTGTGTGAATTACTGTAACTCTTGAAGGCTTCAGAATGATTGTTTTACTTCATTCAGAGACTAATTTTTTTCAGCAAATAATATTATTTGCTCTATGCCTATGTTCTTTAGTCTACAGAAGACTTGATGGCACAGTTGAATGTTGTAGTAACAACAGCCTCACAGACATTTGCTTTTCATACAGCAATAAGTTGGACAGCCATCTGGTAAGTTACTTAAACTGCTAATTCTCCTTGGTAAATCTAATTTTTTTTTAATATTAAATTAGTAATATTTACTGACACTTATGCAGCGTAGTCAAGTGTTTAAGAATATCCACAGTTTGCAATAAAGGTATGCATGTATTCTCCCAATTACAGCTTAAAAAACCACAAAATATTAGTTGCAATTTTTCCCATAATCAAACAGGGGATCTCTGGAAGAATCATAAAAAATTGTAGACACCTCATTCTTTTAGTCAGAAAGACACCTCAGTCATTTTCAGTATTCTGGATGCACAATACTGGTGAGAAAAAACAACTTTTGAGAAGAAGGCAAAATTGCTTATTTTGGTGTTTCAGTCCTTTAAGGCATTGAGCACTACCAGGAGAGCATTATTTTGTCTGAAGCCAGCAGAGTTGCTCCCTAAATTAAAATAAGGACATGCAGGAGATAGTCCTAGAGATTGCCCAGTTTCTCAAAAGAAGGGCCCATACTTTAATCTTTTTTTCACCGTGTCGATTTTCTTGTTACGCAGAAACATGAAGTTTCTCAGGAGGATTTTGACTTCTTCCCTTATAAAAGGGTTTAGCAGCATTCCAGTGCCTAAAGGGGCTACAAGAAAGCTGGGGAGAGGCATATAGTGACAGGACAGGGGGGAATGGCTTTAAACTGGAAGAGGGCAGGTTTAGATCAGACATTAGGAAGGAATTCTTTACTGTGAGGGTGGTGAGGCACTGGCAGAGGTTGGCCAGAGGAGCTGTGGATGCCCCATCCCTGGACATGTTCAAGGCCAGGCTGGATGGAGCTCTGAGCAACCTGGTCGAGGGGAAGGTGTCCCTGCTCATGACTGGGGTTGGAATGAGATATCTTTAAGGTCCCTTCCAACCCAAGCCATTCTATGTTCCTGTGAAAATACATCAATATGTTTGTTAAAATATATATTCCATACTGACAGTGATGGAATATTTCTGTTGGTTCTTTACAAGCAAAAGAGCACAAGTATCAACTGTGTAAACTTTTCTACACATACCAGTTTGTTATTGTTCTGACTCTAGTGATAAATACCCGAAGAAATTCAAATAAATTTGTTCCAAATCTGCTATGTTTACAGTTTCTACAGTGGTAAACTTCCCACTCCAGGATATTTTTGTGGTATTTAACCACTAGGAGTTGAACACATTCCAGCAGTTCATTTGAAATATGGCGGTGGCAGCAAGATTTGATAAATCACTATCCATTTGAGCTTGGGCATTCTTAAGCTTGTAGCTGCTACTTGTGATCAGGGAAGAAATAAAAGCATCAGAAATCTTGAGACCTTGTGACTTTCAAGTGTTCTTAGACTGGCTGTGGGTTTTTGGATAGTTTTTTTAAATGGTCTTAGCAATGCTATGCAGCAGTTTTTGAAAGTGTGTCCTCTCCCTCATTAGAGTAGAAGGAATTTGTATCAAGGTTAATGGTGAGGGTCTGACACTCATGCATTTATGGGGAGTGGAATGATCAGGCTGAGAAGGTAGAAATTACTTTTGTTTTTCCTCCTAAGGCAAACAGTAGATTAGGATTCTTTGCTTCTATTTTTAGAACAAAAGGAAAAGTGTCACTGAGATTTTATGAGAGACCTGAAGAGGAAAACTAATTTCCTGTTCCCTTCTGCTATACTGTCTTTGGCCTGTGGGGAGCAAGAAAGATCTGGTCTCAGAGTGAGAGTTACAGGCAGGGTTGGGGCACAGCAGTGCAATGAGTCCTGTGTTCATCTTAGTTGAGAATGATTTCTTAGGTACCACACATCTGGTAAGTTTGTCAGTTTATTTGCTAAAACTCCAGCTTGAACAGGTAAGTCACTAGGATGTTGATATAGGCTCTGTCCATTAGAAATCACTGACCTATGTTGAGATGCTGTGATTTTTTTGTTGTGCATGTGTGTACTTTTCTAGAAATAGTTTGTTTTAATTTTGTACCCTCTCTTCTACACTACAAAATATGGAATGACAGGTTGAATATGCATCAGGTAGAGATTTGTCAGGATTTGACAACAGAAAACTAGGGAAAAAATCAGATTTTATCTCTTCATGGGCTTATATCAGTGAGGCATTTCTTTGCTTAAAAAGGAATGTTTTGTTCCTTTTATTTTGATCTGCTGGAAAATACCTTTACCTTTCATAATGATTTTCAATGCCCTTTGCAGTATGCCTGTCTGCCAGCACGAAAAGTTATTGAAGCCAGCAAAGTTTGTCGAACCAACATGGACTGCCATAAGGACTTTGTTCCAAGCTTTTGTGTGACTCCTTCTTTGGAGAACCAAACAAGGCTAATCAGGGTAAAGCATCCACCCCATATTGACATGCTCTATGTAGGACACCCCATGCATCTTCAGTACACAGGTTGGTATTATTTATTGAAAGTTTAGCAAAAACAATATCTAATATGGTTCCTTTTTCTGCCTGCTTAAACAAGGTCTTGGAGTGCTTCTTAGTTAATTTTTTAAAGCAGAATCCATTTCTTGTTACAGCCAGTGGAGACACATGGGCTACTCAGGCCTAAAATGAAATGTTCACAGTGCAATGAGTTGTGAAGGTAATAGAAACCATATGTGGGATATGAGATGGTTGTTTTTCCAGAAAAGCTTGAAAGAGGTATTTCTAGAACAAATCTTACTCAGGTTAGTCGTAGGAACCAGGTACCTGCATTTTCCTAGCACATAAATGTCTCAAGATGCTGTTGTAGAATCTTTGGGGCACTTTGCTCCAACACCTTGCCTGGAATATTAGCATGACCGCTTAAATCACACTTAATATCCAAGTATCTGTGACACATTCCCGTGACTACTGAGCTACAACTGTTATCACAACATAGTTTTTGTCTGATTTTTTTTTTTTTTCATTTGACTGCTCTAAATGAAGTAACATATAAAATTTTAGTTCCTTACTTTGAAGTGACTCTCCTTTGGACATTGTATATAAATAAAAAGTAGTTCTGCTCCTGAAATGAGTATGGAAAGAATGAACAAATTTCATCAACATCCTACTTGACAGCTTGAGTGGCATGGTGAAAATTAGCTGCAGATGGGCTTTAAGAAGTTTAAAGTGTTAAATTACTATCCCTTCCTGTGAGTGAGGTATCTGTTCCTCACAGGCAGCTAAAACTCTCGGGGTAATTTTACCTCAAATACCTTGGAAGTATCTCCTTAGGAAGGCACTGTACTTTCCTGAATAAGCACTGGAATTAGGTACAAAAGAGCTTTAGAAACAGTGATGAAATCTGGTGGTGTAAATCTGTTAACATTCTTGGATACCGTATTTTTAGTTAATCAGTCTCTATTTTTCCATACTGGTAATTTGATACTCTGTGAGGAGTTTTTTATTTCAACTTTTTTACAATATACTCTCATTTAAGTCTAAAATATGATCTCTTCATTTGTTACTTTTGGCCTCATGCCATTTAAGAGGAAAACATTTTGCTCTTGTGTGTTACCTACACACACTGTTATATCTGACAATATTTATTTCAAATGCAGCAACATATTTTAAGAATAGAGTTTTATAATTATTCAGAATTCCTTTTCTTGGTCTTTAGCAATGCAAACTATTGGTACTGAAGAACAATTGATGTTGTTCTCTTTTCCATACACTCGAAAAGCAATGGAGTTTTCATTGGTATTTCCCACTGCAGTAATTTCTGCAGAAGAATTGAACCTGCCAGTCTTTCAGAAGTCAGAAAATAATGTTACTGCATTTAAAGGGGTAGTTACTTTGTGTTAGTTTGTGAAAATACTTTACTTTGTTTGCATACACATGTAGGAGTAGAATTTTAAAGTGATTTACCTTTGGAGTTGTGCACTGAATGTATTAATTTTAAGCTACCTACTATTAATTTTAAGCTACCTACTATTAATTTTAATTTAGCTACTTTAATAGTAAGCTATAAGTTTGATTTCATTTTATTACCAGCTTTGCTGCAAATGCAATCTATGCTCTTATGTTCCCTTTGGAAAAACACCAGACCTAAAATGATAGGATCCTGGCTTGGGTAGCAGGCAGTCTGCTGCACCAGCCTAGAGTTTCGTGTATTCCAATGGAACAACTTCTAAGTATTTCAGACTTAGCATTGCACTGGGGCCAACAGGTTTGGTGTGGGTTGTGGTTTTTTTGTTTTGTTTTGGGTTTTGTTTTGGTTTGTTTGTTTGTTTTTGTTGTTATTGTTGTTTGTTTATTTTTTCCCAAATGTGACTGATCAGAATTTTGTAACTGTTTTTTAGTTAAAAAAGAAGAAAATAATTTCTTCCTCTATTATGTGAGCTTTGAAATAGGAATACGTTTTAGTGAAATACCTTATTCTTTAGTGTGATCTTTCTGCCTGCAGGAAACATTACTTTTTAGAGTAGTGCTACATTTAACACGCAACATAGTATGGGAATTGTAGTACTAGTTTGTACTATGACTATACTTTCTCTAGAAATGTCACTAAAGCAATGTTTGAATAACATTCTATAATTATGCATGCATTATTTTCTGCTTAGGCTTGTATTATTGTCATGATAGTCCTGATTCATGGAGAAGTAGTAATTATTTCATATTTTCATTTGAAGGTAACTTTCAGATGACATATTTTTTAAAAAAAGTATATTCATATTAGCTACGTAGAAGAGATAGTCTCTACAGTTTATTTCTATTAAATCTTTCTGTTGCCTCAAATTAAAATATCCTAGTAAAAATGTTTTTGGTTGATATAGAAGCTATATATAGCACTTGTTTCCAGTATTTAAAAATAACAAAACTTTAAAGAATTATAATCCTAAATGAATATACAGTGATAGAAATTTGGCCAAAACCGAAACAGAAGGATGATTAGGAGTGCACGTTGTTTGGGACAGACACATTTGAGTAATGCTTTTAATTAGCATTCTTTCTGTAAAAAGTATCAAATGTTATCCAATATAAGTACATACTGTCGGTTCAAATGCACATGGTATTAAGTCTTTTAAAACTCTTTGTATTGCAGGCCAGGTATGTTCCAGAGTCCCTTCTCTGTTGGACACTTGATATGTAAAGCTGAAATGGAGGGCCCTGTCAGTACTGCCATGCAAATTTGCAGTGTTTCTTCTTTATTATGTATGAGGGGTTTTATTCCCTTGTGTCATTTCTAATAGTTTTTACTTCCTTCTCTGGCGCTTGTTCGTTGGGAAGAATATGATGACTAAGATTTGTATTAGGAATTCAAATTACTTGAGGAAACAGCATATCCCTGAATGTTACTCTTGCCCATCACAGACCAAAACCTGTAAGATTTTCTTGATGAAAAGAAGATGGAACTTACCTCGAAGATAATTTCCTCAAGCTTGACCAGTCTCCTACTTCTGTTGTAGCTGAGTCTTCTAAAAAAAAACCCCAAAAAACAGCACTTCCTGGTTTTGGGCATGTTGATGAGCAACAACAGCCATGATCCATGTGAAGGTCTTTCTGGTACAGCCTGTTCTCTCAGTGTTTCCATGCTTGTTTACCCTTATAGGTAGGGATGGTCCTTCATTACTTTTAACCCAGGTTTAAAGGGTTACACATGCAGATCTTCTGGAGACCACACAGAAATATCTTGTGCCATGCTGTCTGTCTCCTCCATGGCATACACGCCCTTTCCTCAATGAAGAAATTTTGAAAAGCTCTTTGGTCAACCTAGTCTTCAAGTCATTTCCAATTAAAATTGTATCTGTTGTGAATTCCTCTCAATATTTGCCAACACCATCTAGCATTAGCCAACAAGAGAAATGTTATTTCCAGGTCAAAGAATTGTTTAATTAGAGTGGGAAAACAATGACTGTTTTCACTTATCCAGGCTCATTGCTGTTCATCTCTTCCCAGCAGCAAGACAAGCCTGTAGAGCATAATTCCTGTAATTCTTTTGTTATTCTTCAGAGGACAGATTCCCCTACTGCCATTAGGTTTGATCCATTACAACCACAAAATTCACTGCTTCATATTACAGTCTCTAGAGCTCAGTCCAGCAACTTCCTGAAGAGTTTTTCTATGTTTGGAGCTTGCTTCAGCGGCAAGGTTTGGAGTTTAGATCCATATCTTCCATATCTAGTAGCTGTCAGTGACAGCAGTTTGTTGTAACAAAGAAGGAAGAAGATCAATGATCCATTCTCAATGTAGGCATAATTTCAGGGTCAGGATGGTGACTTGGTAGTGGCTGTTAGTTGTTTGTCAAGATGCAATCAGGCTTTGAAACTAGTGTTTTGCAGTGTGTGTCTTTTGAAACCTTTGGCTGTCTCAGCCATTTTGCTATTTTGGCTCATGAGCAGGAGTTTTGATCAGACGTTTTGATACCAGCCTTCCACTTGACAAGTTGTTTGCTTTGATATCACTTGACCTGGGTAATGCGAGGCTGGAGAGCAGCCCTGCAGAAAGACATCTGAGTATCTTGGTGAGTAGCAAGTTGAACATGAGCCAGCAGTGCCCTGGCAGCCAGGAGAGCCACCTGTGTCCTGAGGGCATCAGGGACAGCATCACCAGCTGGGCAAGGATGGGGATTATCCCAGTCTGCCCCGCAGTGGGGCAGCCTCACCTCGAATGCTGGGGGCAGTTTTGGGCACAACAATATAAGGAAAGATATAAAGCCATTAAAGAGCGTCCGGAGGAGAACTACGAAGATGGTGAAGGGTCTAGACAGGAAAGCATTTGAGGAGCAGCTAAGGTGATTTGGCTTCCTCAGCCTGGAGGAAACCTCATCATGGTCTACAACCTCCCGAGGGGAAGTGGAGGGCAGGCATTGATGTCTTCTTCCTGGTGACCAGTGACAGGATCCCAGGAAATCGCCTGAAACTATGACAGGGGAGGTTTAGGTCAGATAACAGGAAAAGGTTCTTCACCCAGAGGGTGGTCAGGCAGTGGAACAGGCTCCCCAGGGAAGTGGTCATGACACCAAGCTTGACAGAGTTCAAGCAGCATTTGAACAATGCTCTCAGGCACAAGGTGTGACTCTTGGGGATGTCCTTTGCAGGGCCAGGAGTTAGACGTGGTGATCCTTGTGAGTCCTTTCCAACTCTAGATATTCCGATACTATACAAATACTTGTGTGAAGACCGTCCCTTTTATTCAAACAAAAAGCCAATCTCTGAAGCTGTTGGTCATGTTTCTGTCAGCCCAACCCCTACCCTGGCAGGCCCACTTCAGCTTTGTCTGGAAGGCTGGGCCAGTGGGTTTGAGTATGGAGGGGGCTGTTTCTATTGTGGCTGGGGCTGGGCAGTTCCCACAGCTGCTGGAGGACAGCCAGGGAGGGGCAGGGGAAGAGGGACAGCTCAGGGATCAGATGTGTGAGTGTCTTCGGGCTATTGCGGGGCAGGTTCAGGTGAACTGCTCTGGCTTTCTGAGCCGATCAGGCTGGCGCGTTCCTGCTGGTTTCCAGGGGGACGTCGTCTGTGGAGAAAGGAGGTGGCTAAGCTGCAGGTGAGACACAGGGACTTTCCTCCACAGCAAGGCCCAGAGCTGGCAGGGCTCAACACTGAGTGGAGCTGCTGGCACACCTTGGCAGAGGCACGGCCAAGCAAGGGGATTCCTCCGGGCAGGTTCACTGCTCAGCAGCAGGTGCCAATGAATCTCTTGCTTTCTAGAGCAATACCACCCTCCACTCTTTTTCATCCTGACTTTGTTTTGTCTTTGCCTGTCACTCACGCAAGCTACTCTTGTCCAGGCAGGCTCATTTTGAGCAAACACTGGCTCCAGTCCAAGTAGGCTCCCCAAGAGAAGACCCAGAAAATAAGAGGCCAGTTAAAGCTGCTGACAGCTGCAGAAGCCTCAGCAGAGTTTTTTGACCAATCACTAATCTTCTGCTGCACAGCAGCCTGACTAGAAGTGCTTTGTGGCTGTGAGCTGCCTTTGAAGGAAGCAGGAGCTGTGGGGGGATCAATGACTCACCGTTTCCTCTCACACCACCAGCAGATTGCAAGAGAGCCCATCAGCATAGCAGCTGGCGCAGCAACCAGGACTATCACTATGAATATCATACAGCCTGCTCCTTGACAGAAAATACTTTCAACGTGCTCGTGGCCATTAGAATCTTCTTTGGTCGTTTCTCCAGCCATTTCTGCAAAGCAGTTCAAAATGTTAGCCTGTGATGTGCCAATTTACCACTTGTGAACTTGCAGCATGTTTGAAATCACCAGAGTGTTCTGTTTTCCCCCTGGTGCTGCACACTCCCACCCTTTGGAGACAGGTTGTCCCTCTGAACAGAACTCAGATGATCAGGAGGGGAGCACAGTGGGAAGCACTGCTGCTTGGCTGGTCACTCCTTTGATAAAAACTCACCAGGAAGTTCCACCTGCAACTCTCCCTCTCTGGGCCAGCTCCCACACCCCAAGGGTATAGAGTCAGGCCCTCCTCACAGGAGACACTTGAGCGTTGCTCTCCCTGTCTGCCTTTTTTCCCAGCCAGGGCACCCCTTGCAGCCACTCCCAGGTTTCAGTATGTGTCTCCCCATAAGGGACCCCAGCAGGATTGCTCAGTACCTGAGTGCCTTGAGTCTGCTTGAGGAGATTCACCAGCTTTCTGTTCTTCTCCAGTCTTTGGCAGCACTTTCAAAAAGCAGAGACAGGTAAAGCCTCAGCACGGCTCAGGCATGGAGGATAGGGAGGTTCCCTCTAGCTTCCTTGCCCAATATGCAAGTCAGAACACTGATCTGGACCTTAGCTCATGAGAGGGATCCTGCTTGGGGCTGCTTTTGTGCTTTGGACATCTAGGTACTTGGGGCGAGCTCTGGGATGAAGCTGCAGGGGTAGCTGTGTTTGTGCAAGAGTCCTGTTTTTCATTGTCTCTGCAATGGGATCCAGATGTCTCAAACCTTACACACTTTCAGCTTAGTCGTTGATGTGACATGCAAGAGTGGGCACTGAGGAAAGAGCCTGCTGCCACACAGCCATCCTGTGCTGACCACAGGACAGCAGTTAGCCATGCCAAGGGCTGGCAAGGCATCCATTGGCCTTGGAATGAGCAACTTGCATTTCTCATGGAAGGAAGATTAAAAGGTAAATGTACCTTCCTCCAGCTAATTTACCTGAGGGATTATGCGTATGCGTGATGACCGGAGAGTTCCGCAAGCCACCAGCCTTGACATCTTAAAGAAAATTGCTCGTTAATAAGCTGTTGACACATTATTGATAGTTATTCATTCAAAGAAAGGGACATTGAGAACTTACATAGTCCAGGCTCATCCAAGGGCTCCAAACCATCTTTCTGCCAAGCTGCCAGAGAATCTGCTAGAGAGTCAGCTAGAAGCAAGCACAGAGAAGTGTTTCCATTGCACGTTGGGATCTTCTGCTTTTGTGTACAGAAGCACTGGGTGGAGGTCAGGTGATAATGTGCAAGCCAGATGTCAGTGGATTGCCAGAGTTGCAGAGGAGGACCTGGGGACCTCTGACCTGGCAGCTCAACACTCTTCAAACACAATGTGAAACATCCCTGGAGGAGAGATGGACCCTTGGGACTATATTAACAGGAGAGCACTCACACACAGGGAACCCTCACTAAGGCACTGGAGGAAAAACATTGGTAAGAGGACCCCACTAGCCCATGCAAGGCGGAGCAGTGCTGGCAGCTTACCTGCTTCTTGTGATTTCTGTGGAGCATCGATGGCAGCCCCGGGATGCAGGACCATCAGGAGGATGAGGAGGCAGAGGAAAAGACGGTAGACAAGGGCCATGGTCCCTCTTTAACCACACTGCTGCTGCAGTCAGGGATGGGGGCTGAGCAGTTGGTTCTTATGGCCAGAGCAGTGCCATGGGGCTCTGTGACCTCATGGCCTATTGCAGCCAGGGCAGGGCTGTGTGGGGATGGCACTCAGGGTGTTCATGGAGAGCTGCTGGAGGCTGTGTGACAGCCTCCCACAGCACTGTGGGGTTGTGTGACATCATGGCCCTGGAATGAGTGGGCAGACTGGGTGGAGCTGTTGGGGATGGCACTCAGGGTGCTCCTGGGAAGCTGCCCTCCCAAGCAGGAGAGGACATTCCATAGGCCAGCTCCACCCCGGGATTGGGACACAGCCTCCCCACTGCAGGATCAAATATACCTTCTGCAAGTTTGCAGACAACGCCAAGCTGCGTGGTGCAGTTGGCACACCTGAAGGATGGGAAGCCATCCAGAGGGACCTGAAAAACCTTGATAAGTACCCTTATGAGGTTCAATAAGACCAAGTACAAGGTTCTGCACCTGCACTGGGGCAAGCCCCTGTATTAAGCTGCGGAAGGTTATGGTGTCTACTTGGTTAACCAATGTAATTTTTAAAATAAGGCTAAAAGAGTATTTTAATAAAATATTGAGTTTATTTGAGTAATCCTGTGTGTAGAATAGGTATGAGGGAAAAAATATTGTATCTTTGGGACTTTTTTGTGGTTCAACAGGTTTTTTTAGCATAATGCCTTGAATACTAAAAACTGCTAGACAAACACATAGAATGTTTCAAAGAACTTCCCAGTTATATCTGTGATAATCAATGCCTTGTCCTACAGGCTTTCTTCTACAAAGAGATTAGGTACAATGAAGAAATTCTTCACTAAACATAGTGAGGCCCTGAAACATGTTGCTCACAGAAATGGTGGATGCCCCATCCCTGGTAGTGTTCAAGGCAAGGTTGGATGGGGTTTTGAACAACCTGGTCTAGTAGAAGATGTTCCTGGCTGTGCCAGAGAGGTTGGAACAAGATGATGTTTAAGGTCCCTTCCTACCCACATCATTCTATGATTCTGTAATTGACTTGGATACCTCTGACTTTCTGAGCTGGGTGGTATCCAGGATTTCTGTCTGTTGTGTCTTTCACTCAGTTGTCCAACAGATTTATTTTGTCTCAGTTCCCCTAAATCAAAGGTCAGTCTCTAAATTTTAAGCACAAACATGACTTTCAAGCACACTGGCAGTTTTGATACTGAAAAGTTTTCTGCTTGTTGTCACACCAAACCCATTCTTTTTTGTTCTCCTTGCTATCCATATCTTTCCTACCCATGGTGTATTTTCTGGCAGGAAGGGCATCTATTAACAGAAGAAAATGTATTTATGTGACTGAATGGACAGGTTCTCTGCCTTACGTGACTTTAGAACTACTTTCCCTCACCTTTGTTGCTGTGTCCTTAAATTCTTTATTGAACCTGAAGAAATCTGATCTCAGTTTTAAGTAAGATATAGCAGCCCTTTTGGTATGTTACGTTCCCAGTATTCTCTTAGCCTAAGGTTAAACTGTTTCTTTCCCAAGGAATGTTTGTATTGAGTGGGATTTGAACTCTTGCCTTCAAATATCTCTGTGGAGGTATGTATTTCTTCTGGCTATAACTATTCTCCACATGGGTAGGAAAAATTCAGGCCATTGTGGCTGGCAACTCACATCTAAAGTTATTCCTTAACGACAGAGAATATTGGTGGTAGTATGCATGTTTATTCTCAAGGTGGTTTTCTAATTCTGTATTGATTTTCCCTAATCTCTTCTTTCTGGGGATAAGACCTTGCTGTGCCTTCCTTTAAGTAGGAAAGGTGTCTTTCTTGCAGTTGTCACAGAATGGTTCTCAAACGGTCCCTGGTGCTGGCAGACCCAGAATGCTACCTGGATGGAACATCCCTGTACTAACAAAGTGCCTTCTGGCAGGTCTCAAACTACTGCACTTGCCTTGAAGAATCTCTCAGAAACATTTGACATGCAGTCTACTGAAGCTTCACATAACACCTTCAAAGAACAGTGTGTGCAATAATGAAGTATTCAAGATCAGGTCTTTGACACTGCAATTTTCCAGTCACTATTTTTAAGGATGCCATGTCCTACCTCCCAGGTTTTTGAGTTGCACCAAGTTATATCTTGAAGTCACTTATCATCTGAACACAGAAGAGAAGCTACTTATGTACTGGCTAACTGGTGCTGTGTGATGCAGCTGTGCATCCCCTCATAGCCTTTGCTTTCCCAGAGGGGCTCCAGAATTCTGCTCCCCATCTCCCCCATTCCTGTACACCATGGGCTCAGCCTCAGGTTAGGGGGATTTTCTGCAGGTACTGAAAGAGAAAATTTTTCTGTCTTCAAAGAAAATACACATGTGCACCCACAGTATGCATGTGGACTGCATATGTTGAAAGTCCGGTAACTATAATCTCTTCTCTTTGAAAAATACTGAAATCATATAGTGGTGTCTTTATGACTAAAGATGCCTCTGAAAAGATGTATTTTAGGTCTAGTTCTACTGAAATGTTAACTGTGCTTTGTGTAGTGACTTTACTGTGGTAATGGCCACATTTAAGAAAAACGTAACAGCTGCACTCTTGTAAAAACAAAAAACAATCAAACCTTTATTGAGATTGATTATTTTTCCTAGAAGAAGGTCATTTCACATGTGATTTTTCTGCAAAATTATAATCTAAAATTCATAATGTTATAACCCTGGAATGACATTTCATGCTTTGTGTATTTTCATTTCAGTAAGTCTCAGCAGTTTTGTACCACGACAAAACTTTCTAAGTATCGATCTGCCTGTGGTGATAGAGACATTTTGCAAGTATCCTTTGAAGTATGTTTGTTCTTTTAAGGTAAGAAGGGAACTGTTCAGAATTTAGTGACCTAGCAAAATTTCAGTTGGATGTCATTTTAGACAGGATGCCCTGAAATATTTTTGTAGAGATTTGACATCTTTATTCGATCTCTGCATTGATTATTGGCCACGTGCCAGGCTGAAAATGAAATCTCTCACTTTCTAATGCTTAAGAGCATGTTTTTGATCAGTGCTTTTTTAACTCTTGAGGATGAGCCTTAACAGATGTGACAAGAAAGCCAAAGTAAGCCTGAATTTAAGTCAGGAAAAATGAGATATTCTTGCTAGCTTTGTAATATCTGAGTTTCATTATTTTTGTGTCGTTATACTGAACTAAATAACAGGATATGCTTGGTTTGGTTTTTTTCTTAAAAAGAAAATAAAATACCTATTCAAAAACCAGGATAATTCAGTTAACACTTGCATATTAATGAACAAGACTATATATAGACACATACATATAGATTAGCAGACTTGAATATGGCTAATCTAGAAACCCTTAGCCTTAGAAACTGAAATGTTTATGCATGGGCATAGAATAATTAAACTGTGTTAGTTCAGTTTAATAACAAGTCCATAGAACCAGAGTAAAGGTACCACATAAGCTCCCTTTTTTTGGGAACACGTGAAGGTTCACGCTGCCCAAGCTGCTTTCTCACTCATATCTTCTTGCCTGGCTGTTTAGGATGGAGGTAGGTACTGCAGTTAGCAAGTCTTTAACCAACAGTAAAAATTATCTGCCCGTGCCTCGTTCTCACATGCACACACATGCACAGAAATCCACTCAGCTTTTTTGGCTAACAGGTAAGTAGGAGAGATAGTTCAGATTTCTGATTATATTCTAGTCATTTACTAGGGAGTGTTTTGGAAAATATTCCTAATCATGATTTCATACTTGGGTCTAGAATACCTTCTTAGTTCAGGCATAGTGTCAGAGCTATAACCTTCCTCCAAAACCACACAGAGCAAGCAAAGAAGGTGGTGGTTTTGCTGTTTCTTGCTTTCACTCAAGTTGTGAAGAGTGCAGGTTTAAGTATCCAAAGTTAGTGCTTAAAAAATAAAAATCTATAAAGGCAATTCTCTGAGTGGTTATGTTACAGCGTAAAACTAAATTTATTCATATAATTTCTTTGAAACAGAATGGCAGCTAGAAAAATAACCTTTGTATGGCTCTCTCTGCATACTAGAAATGCAATACATGTATCTTTTTTTTTTTTTTTTTTTTTACTTTTTTTTACATTTTCTCAGATACTTTTAATGAACCTTAACTACATTCAACCAGGTACCTCATCTCACTATCAGGAGCACTGGCAGTTATCAATGCTGTGCCCTGCTTTGCTCTGGATGGTCAATGGATATTAAATTCCTTCCTGGAAGCCACACTAAGCTCCCTGATTGTAGAAAAACATAACAGAGAGCTTGTTGGCTTTTTGATTTTGCTTGCTGGTAGTGCACTTTTGGCTGCCAATGTTGCACTGGGACTTTGGATGGTGACAGCACGATAGAACATTGGATATTCTTTCATCAAAGTACACAAAAATAATGAATCCATTACCTTTTAAATTTGTCCAGTATTGAGATTGAAATAATTCCCTTAAAATGACACTGAAAGAGCAATCAACTGGTGGTTACTGTTTTAATTTAAAACTTTACAACACCATGCCTGTGGTTATGGGAAATCTAATAGGAAAAAGTAGGAGCCTTTTGTATTTACTCAATAAGCACTGTATTAATTTTGGAGAAATTGCATTTGAAGATTCCATAGGAAAAAATCAGACTTCATTAATTCAGATCTCAAAATAAGGGAATTATTTTACCTCAAACATTTCTAAGTGTTATTTATAATTTAAATGATTGTCTATGTGGGCTCTGATCATTTCTCAATCAGCATAGTCTTCAGTGACTTATTTTGGTTTTTTTAGTGTGGTATTCTACCAAACTGGATTCTAAGAAGCCCTGAAGTCTGGTCTCAAAGTAGGGAAGAGCTAGTTAAATGCTTACCAATGCTTACCATGTGTTAATGGGAGCCATTTGGGTTAGTGGTTTTCTTTTTCACCTGGCCAAAATGACTGAAGGAATGTCGTCCTCAGGATGTAGATGAGAAGTGCCAGTGTCTGCTAAAAATGAAGCATGTGGGAGGATAACAAAGCCCACATGTTTGTGTTGCTTACACTTTCAGGTGTATATTATCATACGCAACTGAAGTTTTTTTAAAGGCAATATTTGTCAGCAATAGCTACAAGATAACTGAAATTTAGTCTCTGAGTGCTGAAGTATGCTGTGCACAATTTTCCTAAGTGATATGTAAAGTTTGTGGTGTTTTTACTCAGAAAATAATACTGTATTCTACCTGTTCACGGTTGAAAGTGAAACCTGTTGTTTTTATGGTGTCTATCTTCTGATGCTATGCATGTAACATGTACAGTAACTCACTGATGGTTTTCTGTATTTCAGAGGGTAATTTTCCTTTGCTAGGATTCATTTTCTTCAAAGATAGCTGACAAAGATATTTAGCTGGTCTTAGATATGAATTATTTAGAGGAAAAATATGATTGTGACTTAAACTGTTTAAACATTTGGCTTTTTTTTCTGAGATGAATACAGACCATATCCTTGTTCTTAAATGAACAGTAGAAGAACAGTCAGTGTTTTACTGACTGAATTATGTCTGACGTGCTTTGAAGCTCTTTAGGTCTGTAATGTTTTGTACCCAATAGGATTGTATATTGAATGTCTCGTCCTCCTGTGATGCATTGCCTAGTTTATATAAATTGGGTTCAGTCAGAGCCTTGCCTCAATATTGGCTGATATTTAAACAAAAATGCTGTGGTTTGGGACCCTAAACGTTTGAAATAGGAAATTTTTGAAAAATACCTTGCAACTTCTGCCTCATACAGTGCTCCCCATAGGAGCTGCTGCAGCTCAGAGTTCCTTTACAGAAATGGCCTTTCCATCAGGAACTCAAATGGAACCTAAGCTCACAGATCCTGGCCTGCAGGGAGTACTGAAACACCCATGACCAGGTAAAATAGATTGTTTTGGCACTTGAGGTGAAAACTTGGGTGATTTCAAAGTGGAGCTGAGCCCAGTTCCTGGTGTTGCTGCACAGATTCATAACTCTATGATCTTTGCATTTGCCCACTGATGTGTACTTTTGCCCAATAGCTTTCACACTTAAAGATGCACTCCTTTTATATGATGGAGCAAGCAGGAATGAGAGACCATGTTTATTTATTTGGTGTTGGCTACTTTACATCTCTTTCCAGTGCTGCCACAGGCTGGGTGAGCCCTTGAAGTTCACCTCTGTGGGATGGCTGGCCTGTGCCTCTCCTTTTCAGTCATTTCAACCCAGGCAAACTGGGACAGGTCCTGGTAGGAGAGAGTAAATCCTCCAATCCAATGTGAGCTGGCCTCTTTGGGGACCATTAAAAGTAATGCAAAGGGCAAGAAAGAAAAAACAGACTACACCCTGTAAGTCTTAACTTGTCATCATTCCTGGAAACATACAGAGGTTTCTGAGTAGCAGTTCTGATGGGCCACTCTGCCATCCCTCTGTGGACAGGGGGACAGGAGCAGCCTGGTCCTTGCACAAGGCCTGGCTCTGAGGCTCTGCTCCAGTCTGCTCTCTCACCTAAGTGGCTGTTTACTGATCTGAGCTCTTCCTTTCAGTGGCTCTATGACACTTTCCTCTGTCTCATCCAATCTACAGTGCAAACAATTAATTTGCACTTAGAAGTTTTAATGTAGTTTAGTAAGACAGGATATTTACTTTCAAAACATGTCAAGTTTGATTTTTATTTATTAATGTTGACTACAATGGCTTGGAACAGTCCTTGGGCATAGTGCCTCTCTTGGAGATGTAGGCCACAGATTTAGAAAAATCCAAAGCTTCTGAATTGACATGCACAAATTTCATCTGCTATAATGAGGCTGTTCCTGGTTTTTTAAAACATGAAGTTTTATCAAATGAAGCTAAAGCCAGTTTACCTTTACAATCACTGAAAGCCTCTGACTGTTTTACTAAGTAGAACTGACATTTTTACTAAGTAGAACTTCAGTCTGTGTCTGACCTCATAAGCAAAAAGAGGGTGGAGAAGACATTGGTCTTGGCTTTAGCAGAACAGACACACCAGTGCACTGTAAATACCCTAGATATCTTGTATGGAACAGAGTACTAGAAGTGCTTAGAAATAATTAATGAGTCTATTTCTCCATATGCTAAAATTCATCTGAGTAAGGGTTGATTTAGGTATGTACAGGTTCTTTAAATCAAGACTTTAAATAAACTGAGTATGAATGGTGACCCAGCACATCTTAGATTGGTGTGGACAAAGGTAATAGTTAGGTTGGACCACTCTCTGAAGAAGAATTTGTTCAGTGGATCCATTTCATTCTCTATAATCCTAATACGTGGATTACATTCTGTTAAGCATGTGCCATACATACACTTACTGGGAGGATTTTTCCTGGGGGTTTTGGTAATTTATTTAGCAAGAGAAAACACAAAAGTACAGAGTGATTTTTGTGTTTTGGATTTTTACTGGAGTGTTTCTGATGTGTGTTTTGTTTTTGTAAAAAATAGGAAGTCTTTAAATTAAATCCTTTTACATCTTGTTCTAATTAGCCCCTCAGAATCTTTAATACAGAATCTGTCAATATAATTATAGGGATATTGACTGGACTATAAAAGACAGCACTCTTAAAGATTGGATGGCTGCTACTATTTATGTATATACTATACATTTTAAATCTGTATCAGATGGAAAAAGTAATGTCTAGTATTCAGAAATGTTATACTTAGATTTTGTTTGAAAATTTCCAGAAGAATTCCATAATTATAATCATTGTTCTATTTTGTTTTTTATGAAATTGTTTTTTATATCAGGAAATATTTACATAGCATGTTCTGATAATGCATGATATGACATGAAAATGGCAAACTCCTTAGCATGGGGGTTTTTACATGCTCTTTGCTAACTTAGGAAATTAAAACTTGCTTGCTTCTGCACAAATTAAATGAAAGAGGCTTCACTAGAAAAAGTATAGACAAACTTGCACATTAGTTATCCCAAATCATGAGCCACAGTGGAAAATTTGTTAACTCATCCTTTTTGTTTAAATGAAACAACCATGTTGATAGTTTCTTTCAGTGATAATTCTGCATTTGTGGATATGTGTGTATACATATATTTGTATAACAGATACATACATAGCCATAGGATGGATTAGTGCTTTTTTAGGGATAGCTTACAGTAGTCCTCCATATTCTGCAATGTAGGCTTTTGTTTTTCTTGTTCCTTCTCTCTGTGAATTTTCTCTATGGTTTTCTCTGGATTTGAAGATAGAAATTTATGTTTTCTTCTTGTAAGCAATTATTAACTTTTTTTCTAACAGAAGACAAGTGATGGGGACATGATGTAACCACAGCTGCATCACTTTTTATTCAGATGATGTTTAAAGTATGTTTTTTACTTTCTGTGAAGCCTCAGCTACAAGCATGGTAAACACAGCTTTTTCAGGGCAACTAAAAAAGGTCAGCCTTGGAATCCATCACTCTCTTACTGCTGCTGTTTGTGCTGTTCTGAAGAACTGGGATGAACAAGACTGTGTAGAGCATACTGAAGAAATAAAGTTTTCAGGACAGAACTCTCCATGGCAGTCAGGGTTTCTTTTGCAGCTTTCTTTTAATAAGGATATGTTTTGTTCAGTTTAGCACATCAGCAATCCCAGTGTTCCCATAGCTTCCCATACATTTTACATGATGGCAAAGGGTGACCTGTAGGAGTATTTTTAAAATAAATTATGTATATCTTACACATTCAGAGCTTTCATACTGATCTGGATATCACTAATGACAGATGAAGAGGACTTATAAAGGTTTATATAGCCTAGTCTGTATTTAGTTGTTTTGAAAATATGTGAGGTAAACTCTAGATAAGAGTAGTTATTTGTAAAATATGCATTCTGTACACCTGTATTCAGACCAGTTTCCACATCCAGTCTTGCCTCAGCTTTGTTCTTGTAATCTTGTGAGTAAGGAATCTTGAATCTTAAAACAGGTAAGATCTTTATAGCCTCTTTATCCTGAATTTCATGTAACACTTTCTATTGATTAGTTATTTCATGTGGCTGAGTTACCTGGGATACACGCCCTTTATCGGTGCAGCTTTGGGAGCACTGCACTGGGGACTGCCAGAAAACAGCAGCTCTGTTGGTCAAACAGCCTCGTCCTTGGGCTCATCCACTCCATCGTGTGAAGAGCAGATGGCAGCGTTTAAGGGCAGTGAAGGACTTCAGTTTATGGCAGCTTTATGAAACTTTCACACTGCTGACCCGGTGTGAAAGGACAGGAACAAAGAGCAGGATATGACACTGCAATTCCTTTCATTCCGTTTACATTGTCATGAAACCTGAAAAGAACTTGTAATTAACATTTCAGAGCAGGAAGATATGTTTTCCAGCCCTTCACTGAATCATTCAGTGACTGGTGGTCAAACTTTTTTCTTAACACTTTGTCATTCCTTCGATAAATATATGCTGAATAGGTAGCAGGGGTAGTTGTAGCTTATTTTGTAAAATGGACTTGGATATTTCTCACCTCCAGATGTTCATCCTGGGATGGATTTTGCAGCATCATAATATAATTGATCTTCATTGATACTAGGTTGAAAATTTGGAGGCTATTTCCAAGCTGTTTGTTAATATTTTAAATTCATCTTTTCCTTACATGATGTTGTTTTTAGATTTCATATACTCAGTTGATCTTATCTGAAGCCTATCATTGGAATATGTATTGTTTAGAAATTCAGTGTGGGGTTTTTTTTTCCCTCTACATTGCCTTATTTTTCACACTGACTCACAGCTGTGGAATGTTAGATTTCTAGACCCTTTGTTCCCACTATGCATTGTTCATGATCATGGGTTTTAAAAAAAGGAAAAAAAAGAAAGCTTCATTTTGAAAATGTCAGCTAACAAATATATGGAACACTGAATAATGTATTGTGGTTTTGTTTTGCTTTTTTTCCCTATTTAATTAACCAAACAATAAGTATTGTTTTCTATGTATGATAAATGTATCCTGCAAATAAATTCATTGTCTGATTGTTGATGTGTTTAAGTCTGTTTTTAAAA
This sequence comes from Zosterops lateralis, assembly GCF_965231275.1. Classification (NCBI taxonomy): domain Eukaryota; kingdom Metazoa; phylum Chordata; class Aves; order Passeriformes; family Zosteropidae; genus Zosterops; species Zosterops lateralis. The sequence continues at coordinate 15,037,379 of NC_139763.1, read as the reverse complement.
CTAAGGTGGAGTGACATAATTCCTTATTAGTGGCAATTGCCATATCCCGTCATATATTCTTGTTCTCTTCATATGTGATCCATATTCTCTCTCTGGGTACCAACAATATGCACCATCCTTTTTGGTATCTGACCACCTCCTAAAAATAATAATAACTATAATTTTACTTTCCCTTATTTATCAGCTTATCACAGTAATAGTTGAAATATTTGACACTGGATGCCATTGTCAGGGTAAGCAAAATCACTGCTCTGGTCAGTCCCGTGTGAAGAACTTAGAATGTGAGATCTTCAAAGGTGAGCTTACATATGCCAACCTTTGATTTGTTTATCCAGGCCAGCCCCGAGCTGGGCACATCCCCTGGCTGGCTCTGGACAGGTTCCCTTGGGTATCCAGGTGCTGTCTGGGCTGTTCTAGCACAGCATACCAGGGTGCTTCAGCTCTGTGTGAGAGGGAAGTGTTGTTGCTCTGTTTCTTGAGCAAGCTCATCTGGAGCCAGCCAGGTTATTTGTTCTGAGAACTAAATCGTCCTTTGTTGCTTATTGGACACACTGTTACTTTATACAAGCAGAGCTGTTTCAGCAATTGTGGCTTTGTTCCCAGATAAAAGATTACCATGACAAATGGGCACAAAGCACAGATTGGACACATTGGTAGGATTTCCCAGATAGGTTGCTTATGCAGTTTTTGCAATTTTCTGAACTGCATTTTTCTGGCCTGAGATGATGCCTTTTTTGTTTCCTCTTACCCATGTTAAAGATAGATACAATAGCTTTTTTTTCTTTTTTTTTTCTTTTTTTTTTTTTTTTTTTCCCTGAAGCATGTAAGCTTTTAGGGGAGTTCTGAGGTTTTTCAGTTGGTTTTGAAAATGTTATCCTTTACTGTGATAAGGTATGTTCCTCTTATAGTCTGGAAAAACAATCAGTTATATCCTAATGTCATCCTGAGGAATGTTGCCTTATTCACTAATGCAATTTCAGAGTAAAATTTGAAAATAAATCCATATCTATGAGTCTTATTGCTGGCAACTTTAAAAATAAGGGTAAATATAATTCTTCCTGTGATCATAGCAGTTTGAACCACCAAGGAGAAGCAGTCCTAAACATCTGCAGTAGATCTGTATGCACTGAACTCACTTAAATAGTTTTTAAAGTATTCTTATGATCTTTTGATCTTATGATCTTTTGATGTGACCTACACAAAAAAATACAATTTAAGGTTTGATTCTAATCTTACAGTAGTAAACTGAGAGAATTTACAACATTTATGAGGACTAAGCTCATAAATGTCTTGTAGCTAGACTAAAATTTTCCCCTTTTTTACCTCAGAGAGATGTGGGTCTGGTGTTTGCTTTCATACTTTTAAGGCTCTGGTGGTGTTGGAATATAATTGGATATTCTTACCAATTATGTATCATATTCTCTACATTTATGATTAGTTCTGCCTCTTTCTAGTTCTTGGTGGCTGAATACTATGCCACTGCCACTTCTGACTGTCTTGAAAGTGCATGGTCCTACATCCTTTTTTATTTCCTCCTCAAAGGAATCTTTCAAACTGAAAAATACTTTTTTCCTTTTTTCTTTTTTTAATGTCATCCTTTTTATTTGATATTGCATTACAGAAGTTCCTGTCCTTTTACCTTTCGTGGCTCTTTGAGGACATCTATTACAATATTACCAGATATTGTTTTAAATTTCCCCACACCAACTGAATTTGATTCAGTTGCCCACACAGGCATCTGGTGTGGTCTGAGATATCCTAAGGTGTTCTTAGGTTAAAAATCTGACTTGAAAGAACGTTTTGAAACTCATCCCCCACTTGTCTCCTTTTGTCTCCTGGTGGATGAGTCTCAGGGTTTCTAAGACCTACACATGGGGATTCCAGATGTGGGTGAGACCCTACTGGAGATCAAAGACATTCTGGACCAGCTGCTGGATACTTGGAAAGGTACCTGAGGGCATTTTGTATCACACCAGATGCTTGCACGTGGGCAACAAATCAAGCCAAACAGATTCCTTTTCTTCCTTCCATTTTTTTTCTTTTTGGCTGATGAATTACAGTAGACTATGAGGTTTTTAAAGTAAGTATATCTGACATAAAATTCATCTAAGCTTTTCTGTTCATGCAGAGTAGTGTGATCCAGATTGTTGTATGAAAGTCAGGCTAGCAGAATACATTCATTCTCCTCCTGCACTGACCTCAGGCCTGGAAGCAGCAGAAATTAGTGTTGCTGCCTTACCTACAGCAAGAAAAAGGAAGGCTGATGTTATAAGGAAAACCTCATCAGCCTCAAGCTGTGGAGGCACCAGGTAGAGACAAGGCTGTGTGGGGGGACTGTGATCATCTCTGCAAAGTGCCATGACTCTGCATTTGACTGGTTTTTGTAGGAGAAAAGAAATGAGACCTGCATTTAAGAACTGGATAAAGTCAGTGAAGGGAGTGATAGAGAGAGGTGGTTTGTTCATCTACAGAATCATTAATAACTCCACAGTAAATATTTTTAGTATTTTTTCTTTCATTGAAGCATTTATAGAGCTGACCTGCAACTAGAACCAACAAACTTCCGTCATTGGTAGAAACACATCAGTAGTAAGATCAGAGGGGCAATAAAAGCCTGGCCTAGACAGCAGTTCACCGTGTTCAGACTTTAGAGTTGTGTCCTTCGTCCTGACTGAGGATCAGGACCAATCTGACTTTCAGTTAGTCTGGATGCAAAGTCAGAACTTTTCTCCTCCTATTTCCACATTCCCCCTTAAGCATGAGTTAACCTTACAAATGCAATTATTAAGAAAATCAATTTTTTAAATGTTTTGCCCCTTGGCTTTGTTTTCATTCCTGCAGCTATTTGAATAACTAGCAGATGCTTGGCCAAACCACCTGCATCTCTATCATTGCTGCAAAATCAACAAAGATTATGAATGTGCATTATAAACCATAAATTCCTGGATACTTGCCACCAGTTATACCAACAAATTTAATTTTCTTCTTCACTTCGACTGTTTACTGCTCTTTATTTGCTGCTTGAATTTATTCCCTGGAAATGCTCTGGCACTTGCAGTACTAAAAGTGCTGCAGTGCTGAAGGAAGGAAAAAATGGGCTACCCGAAACTTGCATAGTGTGCCTTTTACAACAAAATTCACTGTTTCATTTAGCAAACCAATACAGATAAGAATTTTTTGTCATAGATTAAGGTTCTGGTTAATTTTTCCAGCATTTATATTCAAAGGTACTCCTAAGGAGAGCACTTCAGTAGTTAACCTAACTGGCCTCTCTGTACTCCTGACCTCTGCAATTGAATGGAGCTGAACCAGAAGTTAGACCAGAAGTTAAATATTACTGTCATAGTTGTGAAAACTTCAGCATATTATCAAATGCTAATTTTGCATAAAAATGCAGAAATCTATTGTTCAGTTGAGATTTTAACTAAATGGAACTACACAAATTTTTTACCTTTTTTTTTTTTCATTTTGATTGAAAATACCAAAAGCCACTCTGAAGAGAACATTTTAGCTTTCACTTACAGGGTTACTTGGAGGGGTTCTCTTTTGGCATGTGCAAATGATGGTGTAAAAATAAAACCACATCATTTAACGAAGTGATATTAAATGTGACACTAAATGTATAAATCATTCTGTTCTCATATATGTGGTCATGAAACCAAACCTGTTATGTTCTGATGTAAAATAGCAAAAAATAATCCAGAAAAGTAATGGTCATGCAAGTTTTATAAACAGTGATTTTTATTATTGATTACAAGTAAGTAAATAAATTGAAGGGGAAAGCCCCTTAAATGAAGGCACTCTTCTAGATCAAAAAGGAGTTAAAAGGCAAAATAACCCTCTTGTCTTCTGCCATGGGTTTGTGTATACACAGAGATATGAATTTGATAAGCACTTGGTTAACCTCTACTGGCCTGCACTAGCATCAGTTTAGATGAAAGTAATGATTGTTTGTGGCCTTAGAAGGCTGTGAACCATACAGGCTGTGGCTGCAGTGAAGTGGCACTGTCAGATCATACAACACAACTTGCAGTGAAGAGAAGTGGTTGAGCAGCTCTGGGCCTGGGATGTGAGGCCACCCTGCAGGACAGGGATCCATACCACTGTGCTGCCCTGTGAAGGGCACTGCAGTCCTAGGCAGGGACTTAGGCCACTAGATCTCACTAAGCTCTACCATTAAGACCTTTCTTACCTTGAGGTCAACAGCCCTCCAGAACCAGCTCAGATTTTTACCCAAAATAGCCCCAAGCTCTTCTGCACATGCCCAGCCCTGGCAGCAGAAGAGCTCACATACAACATCCGGGCTGGGCCTGGCAATGACATGTGCTGCTCCTCTGGCTTGAGAGGCTCAGCATGGCACTCAGTGTGGGATTTTATAATCCAGCATCCCACAAAATGCAGCAGGGGTTAATTCTGTGTCTGACAATGCTGTGTGCAGGGGTAGGAGCAGGATACAGCTGATGGGGAACAGCCCGGCGGCAATACAGTGTCTGTTTAGTGAACCACTGAACAGTTTATGTAATACTGTAGGTGAGTTCCAGGTTTTGGCCAGGACCTCCTTAAAATCTCCAGGACAGAGCCATGAAGTTTCCAGGAATGTTTTAACTTGTGTCTTGGTTGTTGGGGGGGGGGTTAATCTTTGCTGTATCTGCAGATGCATACAAACAATGTAAGAATGAGGTGTTTTCTTGCTGGAGAGGAATGTTAAAGAGATGCTGCCAATTTTAAGCTTTGGGGGGAAATACTTTTATTTTAAAGAATAAAATTGCTTTAATATTTGAAAAGCTGTTCTGCTTTTCTACAGAATTTGCTGAAATACCTTTTCAATGTTTAAGAAAATATTTTAACTTTCTTCCAAGTCTAGGGAGCGTGCAGCTTGGGCCATGGAAACTTATTAACAAAGGAGTTTGAAATGGGCTGTCTCCTCTTCAACTGCTCCAAATGTTTGATCTTGCTGTATCAGCACCAGTTTGGTGCTGATAAAAGCTTGCTATTGTGTAACTGTAAGGAAAGTCAACTGTCTTAAGAACAGCTTAATTTATTAGTCATTGGGCATCTGAAACTAGAAATTTTTGCTTGTGGATCCCAGGCTTTGGAATGCTGTCCTATGAAATCTAACACTGCAGCCAGATAATTAGACCTGATATCAGGAAATTGTAGGTCCAAATTAAACAGAGTCCTTGAAGCAGACCCTGAATATGATATGCATGTGAAAACAGACCTAAATTGTGCACGAGCAATAAGACTCTTATCAATACGGAAACATGAAGGATTCCTTTCTTCCATCCTTGTTCACCACAGACATGGTCTGGCTACACTGATGTTAGTGGGAAACATCCTGGCCTCATGTGGAGGGGAGCATGGAGTGTTGAACTGACAGCAGAATAGGTGGCATGGCCTAAAGAACAGTGCCAGAATTGGACCTACTGAAGGAGGAAAACTGTTGCTTCAACATACAGAATGAAGCAAGGGGCTTCTCTTGTTGTAGTTAATCCCTTTTGCAAAGCTCTTTACTTCTGTGGTGTGAGACATAGCTCTATTCTTCAAGCACATCTTGTAAAAGTTATTTTGTATTGAAGAATAAGGATGTAGCAATCAAATGGAATTTGGAAGTTTTTTTTTGCTCTGGGCTGTAACGAGCTTTCAAGGCTGCTTGGTGATTGAACAGGCTACTGCTACTAGGGGAGGAATTCAGGGACTGAACCTCACCTAGCCTGAGTCACTTGCTTTAGGCATTTGGAAAGTCACCCTAGCCTCTCTCTAGAGTTAACAAAGACATACCACCACAGAAAAGCCTGAGGAGCACCAGGCTCTGGGGCTGCTTCTCAACCAGCATCCTACAGACCCAGCCTGGGTGAGCAGCCAGGGCACAGCCTGCTGCACAGCCATGTTGCAGAAGAACTACATTAATAGAAAGGATTGCTCAGAGTACCTACACAGGCAGCATAGAGTCAAACAGAATAAAAGTGTTGGTTCCTACACTGCCCCGTTTCCTCTTTCTTTCTTGGGTCCACAGCACATTTAAGAATAAAAAGATTTCTGTGAATAAATACTGGTTTGTGGCTGATTTCCATACTCAAAAAGTCTTTATTCATGTGCACCACATTCCTCCAGAGAATGTTTTTGTACATATTCTAAAAATTGTAAGTATTGGTCTTAATCATTCACAATTTTAAAATATTTTAGGCTAGGAACACAATATCTCTTCTTATATATGTCTGTGTCTTTAAGATTACTGAAACATGATTATGAATAATTTCTAATTGCTAGGTATCCAGAGATAAGAACCTCTTCTTATTTTTTAAGGTGACGATTACAAAAAAAAAGAGTTTTCAAAGTAAACAATAATGCTTAAAAATACTAATGATGAAGATAGTGATTTAGAAATCAACCTATCTAGAACAGGCTTAGAAATAAGCCAAATGTATGCTTGAAGACAGGCATTCTCAATTACATGTGTGGCCTCACATCATCCCTGTCCACCTCCCACACTGTACATCTCTGGTGTAGTTGTAAATAATCACTTTTTACCTTCAGAATTGCTCACTAGCCTTTTCTCTGTCTTTCTTCCAAGATCAAGCCTGAAGGCTGGAAAGCCAATTGGAGATACAACTTGCCTGTCACAGCTGACTGCCACATTCATTCACTGGAGAGGGACTTTTCACAAGGGTGCACAGTGACAGGACAAGAGGAAAAAGGTTTAAGTTGCAAATGGGCACATTTAGATTGTGTTTTAGGAAGGAATTCTTTACTGTGAGGTGGTGAGGCAATGGAACAGGTTGTCCAGGTTGGGGATGTCTCTGGAAGTGTTCCGGGCCAGACTGGATGGGACTTTGAGCAACCTGGTCTAGTGGGAGGTGCCCCTGTCTATGGCAAGGGGGTTGGAATTAGATGATTTTTAAGGTCCCTTCCAACCCAAACCATTCTGTGATTCTTCAATTACCAGTTTGACACTGAATTCACAACCTGTATTTCTTCTACCTCCTGCCTTTCCCAGCACCTCTCCCACCTCCTCACTTTGACTTCACCTTCTCACTAACAAATCCAAAACCACATTGCAGAGTTATTAGTATCTGCCTGCCTTTGTTTTGTCAGTAATACATGATTTTTAAATGAAAAAGTGATAATTTCTCAACAAGCCATTCCCATGCAGTCAGGAGGAAGCTAAGGAGGAGTATGGCATCTGTGTTTTACTCTTGATTTAGCTGGGGACTTAATTAGTAAATGTATTTGTCAGACTTTCTGGCTGTTACATGTCTTTAAAATAAATGACTGTGGTGATATGATTGACAAGGACTGTGCAGAGAATAATGACTCCCTAAGTAATTATGTGTTTGCCAGCTGTGGCAACTATTTGAAAGGCTGCACTTCTGGCCAGAGATTATTAGCTTATATATACCAGGTTACATACTTTCATATAATCTATTGCTTAATGCTTTATCTCCCTTGAGGGCATTAGAGATATTAGGCAAAAACCTGGATTCACATTGAGGGATGATTTGCTTTAGGAAGAAAGATGTTTTTATAGTGAATAAGCATTACATGCATCATGTAAAGATTCAGCCAAGATTCTGGAAAATGATGACTGAATCTGGGTACATTTCTAGAATTCTCTAAAGGATTTATTTTTCCAATGCAAGAGAACAGAAAACTTAGTCTTCTAAAAAGAGCCAACTTGCACATCAGAACCATTGCTTACCACACACTAACATTTGTGTTTGTGTGTGTGACTCTGATTTACTTCCCGCTGAAAGATAAAATAAAATGGTTGGAAAATCTGAAGACAGGTGCTAGTAAGGGCAGTAACCATATTATCACACACAATCACACTAGTTTCCTGGACAGCTGAAATAATAGCAGCCTGATTTAGTGCCTTGGACCAGTTTCTACTGGGTGACTGCACTTCACAGTAAAGCCTGCAATACATCTGTCATCAGAATTGACAGCACCTTGAATGTGACACTGAATAACTGTGGCAGGTGCTGGGAAAATAAATCTCCACATCTGCCCAGGCTTGGTTTCACTTCTTGGAGAACCAGGGAGATGATGGTTTGAGTAACAGAATATTTTCACCATTAACGAACTGGACTAAGTTTTACAAGACCTGAATTAAACTTTCAGCTCAGCTCATATAAAAGAGGAACAATGATGTTTTTGGTGCTTTGCTGATCCCTTTTATTATCAGTATATGGATCATACATTATCTGTGTAGAAACTTCCTTTTCTGAGTGAAATGATATGAGGATATAACTCTCTTTGGAGAGAGGAGCTCCAAGTACTGATACAAAGATGGTTTGAAAGTAGTGTGCACTGGAAAAACTGGTTTTTAGAAAAGAGATATTAGGTCTTAAACATGATCCCTTGCAGACAGTCCAAATCCCAACAGCAGCATGCATTTTGAAAATTAATTCAGTCAAGAAGTTAGCAACAGTGCAGGCAGAGAAAGAAAAGGCAGTTGTAAACAGCAGAGAAATCAGAAACTGGTGGAGTGAACATCCTACAAAGGACTCAGGAGGAGGGAATGCAAATGATGGTATCAAACAGAATAAAATACGGTTTAGGAGAAGAAGTAAGGAAGAAGCACTGAGAACAAACAATGCTGCATTCAGAACTGGTTGGGCAAAAGTGGTTTGAATGGGAACATGGAGAAAGCTCTGCTGATTTCTAAATAACAGATAAAGATGCTGAGATAAATTAAAGATATTAAGGTAAATTAAGTATCAATGAGCTATAGACAGAAGCAGGGCTGGAGCAGCATGCAACAAATTAAAAACCAAGTTAGTGGAGGGGAAATAGTTGAGATAGTATTGAAGAACAAGGGCTCCACTCAGCAAAGATTTAAAGTGATGATCACAGGAAAGAAAGAAGAGAGAATAGAACTGAGGGACAGAAAGTCGAAAGGGGGAATGGGAGATGACTTGAAACTGCAGAGATGAATTAGGGGACTTGAAACTGGAGAAGGAATGTAAGTATTAAAGAGAGATCACATAGATAGTTATTGCTTCTCCTTCATTCAGAAGTATTTTGGGGGTTTTTATTATTTCCTTATCTACTTACTCATGCAGCACTTTTTGTATTTACACCACAGTTGCATTACATGGTTTTAAGATTTGTTATTTCAAGCAGCTTGCAATATGACCTTAGGGGAGGTTTAAGGTTTTATAGCAACCTTCTACCCACTCACCACCTCTTCTCAGGAAATTTCCAGTTCATTCCTGCCATGACTGAAATACTGCATGATAGCATCTTTACAAAGCCTTCAGAAACAGCACCAGGCCAGAAGCATCTTATTGCTTCCCAGTTAGTATTCTCTCAAAAGTCAGTTTAATCCCACATATTTAATGCTGCAAGCAAGCAATTTCAGAAAATTAAACTGGAATTTCCCTATGTGTTTATGACATGGCAGTAATGATAGATTTTTATTTGTAGTTAAATATTATCCTGCAGTGTTTACCAATTAAACATTCAAGGCACACAGGGAAAGTGATTGTGGGCTTGATTGAAAGCCAGATGAAGGGAGAAAATGTCATCGATTCAGCTGTGGTTTAGAATTGATAAAACCAGCCCAGAGAATGATTTGTGAGTAAATGTGGGCATTTCACTAATACACAGGAAGTGTGAATGCTTGCTTTTAAGGGCTGGAACACTTACAAGATATTTAACTCCTAAACACTTTATAAATAGAGCTCTATGTTGCTTTCAGCAGAAGGATATACTGTAAATGTGTTACTGGAGGCTACCATTCAGACAGACTGCACATAATCCAGGCAATGGAATATGCCATGCAGGATGGATGCCATACGAATAGGACCACTCTGACAATAACACATGCACTATTAAAGTTGAGCTCCATGAATTATTATAAAGTTAGAAGGCTTACTAACAGAAGTAAGCTTAAAGCTAATGCTATTCACAAGATATAATTTGACCAGAAATATTACCTACAAGCACAGAACTATGGTCTCTTTCCCATCAAAAAGTACTATTTAGATTTTGAACAAAACACGGGGGAAAAAAACTCAAATACTTTTTAGCTTGATATTAATGAATGAGAAAGAAAAACACTAGGAAAACTATGGAATGGTTAAGGCTGGAAAAGACCTTTGAGATCAAATCTAACCATCAACCTAGTGCCACCATCATGTTCAACATTCAACCATGCCCTCCAGTGCCTTACCCACATATTTTTTAAACACTTCCAGGGATGGTGATGCCAACAGTTCCCTGGCTAGCCTGTTTCAATGCCTTACAATGCTTTCAGTGAATAAATTTTTGCCTAATATCCAATCTAAACCACCTCTGGTGCAACTCAAAACCATTTCGTCTTGTCCTGTCACTTGCTACCTGGCAGAAGAGACTGACCCCCACCTGGCTACAACCTCCTTTCAAGATGTTCAAGAGAACAGTAAGGTCTCCCCAGAGACTCTTTTTCTCCAGGCTAAAAAACTCTAACTCTCTCAGATGCTCATCAAAAGACTTGTGCTCCAGACCCTTCATCAGTTCTATTTCCATTCTCTGGACTCACTCCAGTACCTCAAATAAATCTAATTGAAAGTAAAGCAAATTTGTTGCCGAGTGGTCAGTAGTCTAAACAGTGCTATATGCAGGCAATAATGGGCTTGCTCTCTTGTCCAGAAATCAAAGAAAATTTTTGGAGTCCCTTGGGTTAACCCTGCAAAACCACAATCATGTAGTCTCATAATAGAAAGGATCCAACAGTAGAAATGCTGACAAGAAAATATTTCCAGGGAAGAAGAATACTTAAAGAATAAGGTGCTTACTAGTATATCCTCTGACCATCTTGGCTTTGTCCTGGAGCTCTATTGCAGCCCCTCCCTGTGATCCCATGGGACTTGTTTCCATACCAGTAGGGGAAGCACTAGAGCCAGTACTGTGCCTGGGGATCAGAGGGACCCCAACATCAGTACTCAAGCCTGTTTATGACAGGATAAACTGTTATCTCCTAGGGCCAAGTCTTTTAATCCATCTACATAGTTTCAGCTCAGGACAGTGTGGGAAAGCAGAGCTGGGTGCTGCTCCTACACTCCTGCAGTTCTGCAGCCAGCAAAGGCTCCACACTAAGTCTGGCTGCACTGAGCTGCCTGTAACACAAAGGAAAGCTGGCCCATCCACCAGGGGAGCCCGGGGCTCCTTGTGCAGTGGCTCTCAGTGCCACAGTTGTAACCATGTCAGAGTGCAATCAAATCTGTGGAAAAGTTTTCTGAGAGAATGGAGTCAGGCAACTGCATAATTTGTTCCAAGAAGTGTGCATGACATATTGGTTAAGTTTTACAGCTTTGTTTGACATGCCCAAAAGTGGCTGACACAGAGAAAATGCATCTTGTCTTTTCCTGAGCCATTTTTGTTGCAAAATCTATTATTCAGCATTCATTGGTCAAAAAATGAATTTGTACACTTTCTCATTAGTTCTCACACACTTCCTAAGCAAAAAGTAAAAGTTAAAGGCTGGCAGTTCAGTATTGTTTATTGTTACTTGGGGCTCTGTCAGTTTGAGTATGCGATGAAGAGAAATACAATAGTGCACAATTTAAAACAGGAATCAGGAAGAAAATATAATCCAAGAGCTTCATTTCAGCATTCTCAAATATCTTTTTGAATCAGTGTCTTTTGGCATTGGCAAGACACCAGCTTGAGGTCTTTTGGTACAATGAAACACAGTATCATTGATTATAACAGATGTAGCCCTTGAAAACAGGGCTAAATAGAAAAAAGGTCAGGAAGTAGTGAGTGCTCAGAACACAGCAGCTTGAATTCATCAGAGTGCAAAAACAAGGCCACCGTATCACTGCCTAGATCAGAAGAGAAACCTAACCAGGATTTCTAGTACCCTGCAGGTATGACAATACATTCTTTTCTTCTTACAGCTTAACCCCTGCATAGAAGCAATCCCAAAACACTGAAAGCATAGGAGCCAGACCAAACTAAATTACCCACCATTTGCTTTAGGTCATAAAAGCAACCTTTCTGTCAAATTTTAATTGAAAAATTAACATGTTTCCACACCAGAAATTCTAATGATATTACCTATTCACTTATGTTTTTAATTTTGCATGTCATGCTGGTAATGTTGGGATTGGGAAATGACAGGAAACAAAATAGCTACTTGCTTTTATTTCAGGATTCATGAACTCACAAAAGTAAGACTCTGAACAGATAAACTTAAAAATAAAGAAAATACAATTGCACGTTATTCCATAAGATACTTGAAGTCCTTAGATTACAGCACGCTGTAATCTTTTGTGTAGCTTACTCTGTTGAAGCAACTTGCATCTTCAGTGCCTATGCTTTGATATAAATCTTGTAAAGGGAGTTTTTTGCTTCCAGCTTTTTTCCAGACAGAGGAAATTAATGCCAGTTTGAATTCTGTATAAAAAATTATTTTTCTCTGTCTCTTTTTCCAAGTCTGCATGACTTTCACCATTTTCAGCCCAAAAGTCAAAATAGATACAGTTCTCAAAAGTTCTGCCTTTGAAAATTATCCTCAGGTGTTACCAGTAGCTGCAGGTTCTACTGGAAATCCCCGTAAAAATTGGAAAATCTTCCCTCTTACAATTTCCACCTCTTACCTCTTTGAAGAAAACCTTCCAGAATTCTGATGCTAGGAAGAAAAAAAAAAAAAAACAAAACAACCCTACATTTAAACTTTGCATATAGTAAGTATTTCTATCTGATTACTTTTCTGATTTTCTTGTATTTGAGGTTAATGTTGCTGCCAATAATAGTCATTAGATAGGTGTTGCAGCCAAAACCTCTAAGCAAACTGTGATATCTTTTGAACAACTGCTCACTCATTGACAATATCTTTACATGCCATTCTGTGTTCATCAGAAGCTCTTTCAGTTTAAAATTAACAGAGTAAAGAAGTAAAGAAAAGTAAAGAAGAAAAAAAGTAAAGAAGAAAACCAAAAAAGAAGTCTAACCTGTTACATAACATATATTAAAGACTGTAAAAAATCATACCATAATGGAAAATTTGTGTAGAGTATTAGAGAGTATTATTGTGCAGAATACGTTATTCCCCAGAGGAATTTAGAGCTACCTGTTGAATTTGTATTTTTTAAAATGTCACAGCTGAAACAACTTTCATCCTCATGGGTGCACAAACTAACAGAGAAAGGAAGTACTGTTACCACCAATTTTTGGGAGGAATAATCATTAGAAACTTAAGAATTAAAACACTGATCTCCTGACTCCTAACCTACTGCTCTAGTTTCTCTCAAAGTATCTGCTGAGATATTTTAGTAAAGACTGAGCTGGTACCAGTGGGGACTAACTTCTGCAATCAGGATATCTTAGCTGACAAACTTCGGAGTTGGAAGGACACATAAGTTTTCTGATGTTTACAACAGGCTGTTTCAGGCTGAAAATTTTTATGTTAATTCCAAAAGGCACTTTGCTGTAATAACTGCAAAATACTGCTTTATTGAGTTCTGGTGAAGTTTTGATAACAGATTGCAACACATTATTATTGTGTTACCTTATTAATGGGTCAGTATTTTTATGTAGGCTTTGGAGAATTAACTACTAGACTTTTGTCTGTTCCTCCAAATTTGGTTTATCTGTTTTAGCTCTAATTGTGCAAGAATTTAGATGAGCTATAACTTTGGATTATATTCTTGACTCTACATTTTGATTTACATTGCACTGAAAAAACATACAAATGTATGATTAGATGTCACTTGGCAACTTGTTAGAGGAACTGACTGTGGAAAACCATGAAGTCTTTCATAAAGTCCTTTCAAGTTTTTCTGTGATGTTATTTAATGAACTCAAAGATGGTCTGACAGCAAATAAAATGAGATCATGGCCAGCTGAGTTGATCAGTATTATCTTACTGTATTGCTTTTTCCCCTGGAAAACTCATCTCTCTTTTTTAAGCACATGCTGTTTCTTATTTACAATAGAAAATGGAGAAGTTTGTACAAAAGTTTCTGCTAAGGAGAAAACTTGAAAAAAGTAATCATGGTTCTCATCCCCACAAGGCAATTCTTATTTCATGTTGAGAGTATCACTGAATAGAAGGAAATTAATTCAATCTGTTCAAAGCACTCCACGAATGTGGAATTCACCTGAACTGTTCATAGGCAACAGATAGAAGAACACATTTTATCTGATCTGGTTTAAACTGCAGATGAGATAAATATATCTCAAAACTGGCTCTCTTCTGTTTCTGAATGCAGTCAAGACCACCAGATCAAATACAGGCTTCTGGATTGTAGACATCTGAGTTAGAGGAGATGAGCTTCCTGCGCAGGGTGCACAGGAGAGCTGGTGCAACAGCTGTTCTGCACTGGTACCTTGGCCTATTTACACAGGCACCTTTCCTTAATCTGGAAATCCCTTTACAGAAGAGACCATTCTCTGACTTGGGATTCGTATTGTACTTGCAATCAAAAGGTTCCCTCAGGACAGGCATAATGGTAATACCTCACAATGAGAAAACTGAACTCATCAATAAAGTAACACCCCTTATAGAGTTCCGAAGGGTTGAGTTGAGTTTATGACCTAATTGTAGCTAGTATGAGTTATTGACATGTATTTAAGCATTTTGTTCATTCTCCTTGGTTTTATGTTTTGAATGCTGTTACATACAATTCTGCCTGGAAAGTCAAATGACCAGGTAAAAAAGAGTACTGATCTTACCTTGTCTGCAGTGCACCAGACAAATACTGACACTCTGTCCCTTGAAGGTAGCATTAAGTCTGTCTTTGACTTCAGTGCCAACAGAATTTCACATAAGAAGCCCTGAATGCAGTATATAATACAGATACAAGAATAAAATTCACACTATCATTTATCAGCATTTCTCACAGAGTGAATGCTGAGGCATCATCACTCAAAAGATAATTGGAAAAGATAACTAAAATGAACAACTTTATGAAAAATAATATTGTAAAGTTTAACAATATGTACATATAAAGTACACATTACTGATGTCTAGTTAGGGTAAAACATCTTTTCTATTGTGGGTTTTTTTTACATTCGTCTCTTTTGCTCATCTGTTCCATTGCCTCCATGCTGTCTGGATGAATTCGTTACTCTAATTTTAATCAATTTACCATCCATTCTACTCTGTGCAGGGATTCCCTCCCTCCATAAAAAAAACTTTGATCAGAAAGAATATTATTATCTTCATGTTATGAGACTAAGATTACAAATTATCACCCCACATATATTTTTTTCCTGATATAAAGTTTTACAAGGAATAAAAGAAATTCTTTCACCCTGATCGGATTGTTTATGGTTTGCTATAACATTTACATTGTTTCAATTGTAGCTGCTAATGTTGGTTGGAAGAAAGAAGAATGATATCTACTGGATACAGAGTGCTGTGATGACAAAGAGGGGATTTACCTTTTCAGTGTGTTTTCTGATATCTAGGGGTAACTGTCGTCTCTGAATTTCTTGCTTTCAAGTGTTTGAGTCTTTGCAGCAGCTTCTCACGCTGCTTCATGTAAACAATATTATATTCTTAGAATTTATCTGTATGTTTTGCATTCTTGTTCTCTGAGAGAGAACTTGACTGATGGTCATATTGACCAATGGACTCTCAATGGAGTCAGGAGGTTGTAACCTTTTTGGGCCAATCTTGGCCCTCTGTACAAAATGTATATAAGCCTATTGAAGTCAGATAATAAAGAGCTTTCCATGATTCACCAAGCTGCTGCCTGCTGTCCTCTGTGAAGGTCCACTCCCACGTCACAACGTGTTGCCCCTCTAAAGGCTTGGGGTAACAGGTAACCTCTTCTTGAAGTCACCTGCATACCATGGGAAACGATAATCAATAGACAGGATGCTGTAACTTGAAGGGATTGGGGAAACTGGTTTTGTAACTGTAATTATTGGTTTTGTAACAGTAATTACTAGGAAATATGAACAAAACAGAAGGAGAACAGAAAAAAAAAAACCAAAAACCAGCAAACAACCAAAACTAGCGTAATGTAATAGAAAAATGATTCTGTTGTATTGCTGGTGGAAACAAGGGCTATCCTAAGGTCACACTCAGCCACCCCTAGCACTGGTTATCTGACCTTGCCTGAGCTTGCTGTCATTCTGCTTTGTGTGCAGGGAAATGAGGCACCAGAATCCAATTTTTACTGTCATGTTCTTTTGATTGTGAACCACCGGTCCTGTCCTGTACTCTGTTGTAGTGGTGTGTCTCTCACTCTTGGACACACACTCAAGCCTGGAAAACCTGGGCATCTGCCCTGAATAAACACCTTCTTTACCACTGATTGTGAGTCGCTCCTTCTCTGACATAAGCACGCTTCTGCCCGGGTCTGGACCTGCCTAAAACTTTACGATATCATGACAGAGCCCAGCAAGCCTGAAGGCTCTCTGGGAATGGTGACACTCTGTAAGCCACCACTTGGGAGTGGTTTAGATATTCTAACACACTGATGCAGCCATCAGACATAACTTCTATAGTTTAGGTCATAAAAGACTAGTACTGGCAGGTCCTGTCAATGCCTGAGGAGGTGCATCCAGACAATGTGACAGTCATGATAGAAGGTGGACAACCCAGGCAAGTCCTGTGGTTGCTATCCAAGATTATGATCATCTGATGTGGAACTGGGAATCACCTGATGAGCTGCCCATGGGATCAGATGATGACTGGGGACAAAGCAAATAGGGGAGATCATCTGATAGCAGTTATATAAAAATGTTCCTCAAAGGCTCTTTTTAAACACCAAGAGTGACTTCTTATAGGACATAATTGTTCTGAGAGATGACACAGATGTTAAGGAAAAGCTTGATCAAATGTTGCTGCATCACGTGGTGAGTTCACAGGGAAGACTGTGGTTGAGATGGACAAGCAGGGTTCATCTAGCCTTTCCTTGTATTTGGTTTGGGTGTGAGGAAATACTCATTAGGATTCTGGGGAATTCTGTCAACTGGTCAAACATCTATAGAGAAACACAGCAAGAGAGTCTGTCAGGTCTGTGGCATTTTGGCAGTTGGGAAAAACCCCAACCCCAAACCTCTCAGTATGTGCAGGTTAGAGGTATGATGTGGGCTAAGCTTACAGGATGCTGCTGGGAAGGCAAAGGTAAGGAAGGGTCTGTAAGTGGTTTCTGTAGCTACTTCTCAGTGTTATCAAAATAATTTGTTAGTTTCTGTCAAGATTGAAACCTGCTTAGCGAGTGTTTTAACACAAGTAAGGTGTCCCTGAAGATGTGCAGGATGACTTGGATCCTGGGATGACTGGAATTAAGGTCTCACCTCCATGGTAAATAACCTCTGCCCAAAAGAAACAGACTGAAGTGTATTTGGACCAAAGGAAAGACCAGCAGTCTGACTGAAATCCAGCAGAGGGTTCTCAAAAAGCAGGGAGTATAATAGGTGCTATAATTTATGGTAGCACTTATTTAAGTAATTAACTCTTATCTGAGTTTGCTAACTTCCTGAAATTATTCTCTTGTTCTGTGAGAAGTCTTACATCCTATGATATAATTTGACTCTCCAGGGTCTTTCTTTGCAGAATTGAAAACAAAAAAGGGGAAAAAAAGAGTCTTTATTCATCTTGTAATTCACTTGAGTAAGTTTCCTGTTGAACTCAATATGCTTGTTTTTAAACTTAGAGATTTTTCTCATAATTTCCAGTAAGATGTAGACGCCACACTGCTTAAATTTAATTTGAAATGGACAGTTTGTTATCCTTTTTTTTTAAGCCTCTAGAGCTATGCCCCAGCAAGCCTACATATTAGATAGAAAGCATCCAAGAGAGAGGGGATAAACTGCATTTTAGTAAACAGTAACATGCTCAGGCACAAAAGTAGAAATAGAATTAAAGAAGTAAATTCATTACAATAATCAGTTCTAGTTTTCTTAGCTGTATTAAACAGTTGTTTACCTCTAGAAAACACAAATTTCTTCTTATATAATAAGATAATGCTGTTTCACAAAGTGGTGAATTTCATGTTTGGTCACAATTGTGATACATTTTCACCTCAAATAATTTCTAAAACAACCATTAACTTACAAGACCCTTTCCCATCCCACCCCACAAACATTTTTTCTAAAATGAAGTATTATCTTCTCTCTCCTACCTCTCAAAATTTACCATGACCTCTGTCAATGGTAAGCAAATATTTAAGGACTAGAGATTTGTTTAAAAAAAGAAAATTCCTAGGGAAAAACTGATCCAGTTGCACAAACAGTGAGGATGATGAAAGCACTTTCAGAGGTTTGCACCAAGTTCTACCTCTCTTCTGTTTGCAGACCTTGCTTTTCTCATTTTGGTACTGTCTTCTAGCAGGCACTTCAGGTTGGGGTTATATGTTTGCACATGATATTCTGTTTATTTAATTGTATTGCATTAATGTTTAACAATACTCTGAATATACAGAAGCAGGCATGGAGAGAGAACTTATGTGTATGTATATTTTAGATAGATATATTTAATTTCAAGGTTTCAATTAGCATTATGAAATGGCCACATTATTCCGAAGTGATAAAGCCATGAGACATACAAGTGTTCCCAAACAAGGGCTAACGCAACATTGGGAATTCCTGTCTTAAATGTGTCATCGCTTTAGAAACTTTAACCGCTCAGGAAAAAAAGTCTACTATTGTTGAGCAACCCTAGTGAACCCTAGGCTGGATTCAGAAGGAGCTGAAATTAATGAATTTCTGAATGGTAATAAACATGAGGAAAAAAATCTTTTCCTTAAAGGATGTTTCTTAGCTGTGTATGAGGAGAAGCTGGGTTTAACTTTCATTCCTGAGGTGAACTTTGGATTGTGGCAGTTGTAGGTGAAATATTTTCAGAACAATGAAAATCCAGAGATGGATGTAGTCAGAGAGGATGAACTGGGAACCTGTGGTTAAAAATGCTATTACAACCTGCTTAAAAAAACCCTTGAGACTTGAAAACTTGGTATTTCAGCCTCCTGTGATCTTGTATGAAGAACAGAGGTTATGGAGGCAAAAACACATATCTAGAGCAGGTTACTACATACTGTGCAAAGCCTTTGCCCCAACTATTTGCCAGTGCAAGATTGTTCCCATCAGCTGGTGTCTTTTATCTAATCTGTCCAATCTACCTGTAGAGGGTATAGTCTCTGCCCTTAATTTTCAGCACAAAGCTTTTCAAACACTGGTACCTCAACCTTTTTACAGTTTCAACTTTTGCAGTTTCTATTAGTTTCAAAACATGCACGTAATCTCACACTGAATAAACTCTTTCCAAGCAGTCTGTGCTAATCTTAACAATGTGATGTCATCCAAAATCCACAGCATTTGTGAAACATGTTTTAATATTCCAGATCTTTTGATCTTGTCTCATAAATCAATCCCTTCATCTCTTTAATTATTTTAATTGCTCTCTTTTAAATTCCCTTCAGTGTAATTTTCTAACAGGAAGATTCCCTAAAATATCCCAGGCATGACCTAGTTAAGCAGTATGCACAGAGAAGTCATGCCAAAGAAGTGGAAGAGAATTGTATTAGTTCCTTCCTCAGTGATGGGATCCTTTACATGGAGGCTTAAATTCTGTGGGCTTTGTTTTTATGCTTTTCTGTAAAACCATTTACTGTAATTTACTGTTTGCTTTCAGTTCTACATATTGATATTGCAGGTTTCTTCCTCTTGTAGGATGTTTTCCTTCAGCTCTACCAAGGCTTCCAAGATGAACCTTTTCTTTTTCTTCTTTTCCACCCTTTATTGAGTTTGTTCATGTTGTTTTGCCAGCTTTCCCAGTTCCACCTAACCCAATGAGCAGCTGCAAAAGCCATTTATGGATAATAACTGTCCTTTAAGTCAAAGTTTAAGAAAGACTTCATACTGTTCTTTGTAATAACTCATTAGCCTTTTCAGCTCTTCAGCCCACTGTGAAGCCATAAATTTCCATCATATAAAAAAAGGACACAGTAAGACCACTGTTCTTTTTTCCGTGGCAGATTTAATTAAAAAGATGATGTTTCAACTTCTCTAAGTGCCAGTCTGAAATGGTTGGCCTTAAATTGCAAAACTAATGCCAGGAAAAGATTTGGATGACATATTGATGTTCCTTTTTTTTTTTTTTTAAATTTCATTTTTTTTTCCTGTAAATCCAGGAAAGTTGTTCATGTGTATGTAAGGGCATAATTTAGCAAGGCACTTGGCACTTAAAAACAAATACATTTGAAGGTACTTAGGTTGCAGCATCACTATTATCTTTTTCCAATTATTCCACAATGGAAAGACAATGTAATAGGTTGAACAGAACACAAGGTGTTGCTCCCACTGAAGAGAGTAAAAATTAATCCAATGAGCTTGTTTATGGAATGAGGTAACTGAAACCACTGCAGCAGCCACAAGCAAAGGTGAGAGATGTAAGAGATTTTAAAGAGCAGGGATTTTACTGTCTTGTGGCAGTTGCATGTCTGGACTAAAAAAAATGTAGAGAGATTGAAGTTGGCAGCAAGGAAGCATTGATTTTGGTTAAATTAAAAAAAAAAAAAAATAAAAAGAGAGAGGGCACTAAGAAAAGTCAGAATTCCTGATGGAATGGCAACAAGGATACACAAGCCACCAAAACAGAACTATGTAATCCCCTATAATATTCAGGGCTGGACCAAAGACATTGAATGGGACCTGCAAAGCTGAATATTTTAGCTAATCAATCATAAAGCCCCCCAGCCTCTCATGTATGAGCTGTGTCAAATGAAGACCATCTGAAGAAAGGATAGTCACTACAGATGTGCAGATGTCTGTGCATCTTCTGATTTTTGCACATTTCCAGTGAATGTTTCTGCTTTGCTTAGGGTGCCTGTTTGGAACTACAACTGTTCAAAACAAGGATACTGTAAGTCTGCCCTGAAAAAAACCTCTTTGAAACTTATGGAAATAATCACGGTAGCACATTAGATTACACACTAACAATTACTTGTAAATCTCTTCATTTAATTGTGGAATCATGTGAAACCATTGATGCCATGGCATTGTGCAAATCCATTCTCATTCATGCAATAAAATTAAATTTGCCAGCTGGCAAAACTCCCAGTAACTGACACAGCCAAACATCTTCCCCTCAGCACTCAAACATCTCAGCACTGGCGGAGCCACACCTGGAGTCCTGTGTCCAGTTCTGGGCCCCTCAGCTCAGGAAGGACATTGAGGAGCTGGAGCATGTCCAGAAAAGGACAAGGGAGTGGGGAAGGGTCTGGAGCACAGGTCTGATGAGGAACAGCAGAGGAAGCTGGGGTTGTTTGGCCTGGAGGAGAGGAGACAGAGGTGACTTTATGCTCTGTACAGTTCCCTGAATGGAGGCTGTAGACAGATGAGGCTGGTCTCTTCTGCCAGGCAGCCTGTGACAGGATGACAGGACACAGCCTTAAGCTGCATCTGGGGAGATTTAGGTTGGACATTAGAAGGAATTTCTTCACAGAAAGGTTAATGGAATGGGCTGCCCAGAGGGGTGGTGTAGTTACCATCCCTGGGTGTTTTTAAGGAAAGACGGGACGTGGCCCTCAGTGCCAAGGTCTAGGTGACACGGTGGTGGTTGGTCACAGGTCACATTCGACGATCTCAGAGGCCTTTACCAACCTAATTTACCATATGCTTTTGTGATTCTGTGATAAATCCTGCAGCTAACTACTCCTGTATACTATTTTTCTGGGCTTGTAATTGCATGTGATTAATGTAATTTGTGGCTTCAGCACGCTGTTTCTACACTTACCCATTATGAATAAAAAGGACTTTAAACAAAAGGCTGTAAGGACTCCCTGGCGGTGGAGGGACAGCGGGCCCCTCCGTGCCCGCGGCGGGCGGCAGGTGACACCCAACAGCCCCATCGCTGCCGGGACCGCGCCGTGGCCTCACGCCAGGGCCCCAGAGGGGATTCCAGGGGCTGGGTGCGGGCGATCGGGACCCCCGAGGGCTCCGCGGGCTCTCCGGACACGCCGAGCGGGGTCTCAGGGCCCGCCCCGGCCCGCCCGGCCCCGCCCCGCCGCGCTCCCCCCGCGGCGCCGCCGCAGCCCCCGCGCATATAGGGCCGCTCCGCCGCTCGGGCCGCGCCGCCGCCGCCGCTCCAGGCATGGCACAGGGCTCTACCTCACTATGGCAGCAGCAGCGCGGCACAGCACCCTGGACTTCCTGCTCGGCGCCACAGGTAACCGGCCTACAGGACGGCGGGGGGCGCGCACCTTCTTCCCCCACCCCGTGTCGGTGTCTCGCCGGGGCCGCCGGGGATGAGGCCCACGCGGTGCCGCCGCCCCCCGCCGGCCCTTTCCCCGCGTTCCCGCCGGGCTGTGTTTGCTCCCGGTACCCGCCGCTGTCCCTGGGCGGGCGGGCGGCCCGCTCCGGCCTCCTGCCCACAGCCCACCGCCCGCCGCCTGGGGGGAGCCGGCCGGGCCGGGCTGGGCCGGGGGGATGTGCGGGTTCCCGCGGCTCCAGGCGGCTCCAGGGCGCGCTCTCCCCGCGGGGGCCGGGGCTGCCGGGCGGGAGGTGCCGGACCGCGGGGCCGGGGGAGAAGGGAAGGAGAGCCCGGCTGTTGGCGAGCGGCCGGGCCCGGGCACCCCCGCGGCCGCTGCGGCTGCGCCGCGCCTGAAGCGGGTGCGACGAACGGGGCTGGGGCTGCCGGGAGGGAGCGAGGGAGCGCGGAGTCACTGCGGGGCCGCTCGGACCGGGGGCTGCACCGGGGCTGTGGCACGGCCTGACCCCGCGAGTGTCTGCCGGGAGCACGGTCGGGAGATGTGACGACAACCACGTTTCCCGGCGGTCGAGCCGGTCGAGAGGTTTGATGGGGGAAGGGGGAGCTGCCGTGGGCGCCAAAGCGCCTCGCTGAGTGCTGGGGCAGGCCGCGGGCCCGCTGTGGCCTTCCCGCTCCCGCACCCGCCCCTGCGCCCGGGGCCGGCCTGGCCTCCCGTGCCGAGCCCCTTTCTCCTTCCCGGTGTGGTGTGAAAGCAGTTCTCTGCGTCTGCAGACAAAATCTGTTAAAAGCTTGGTCTGAGAAGGAGGTTCCTGACCACAGGGGCTGTGCTGCGAGCTGTCCCCTTTGTGGCATTGCTGCATGTGCGCTTCAGAGAGCCGGGGGCAGGGAGGTGGTACTGCGGTTGTTTGCAGAGAGTGCTTTAGGCCAGTGTACTCTGGTTTTCACAGCGAAAGTCTTTCAGTTTCCCTTTTACACTGGGGTTTTTTCAGGCCAGGTTAGCCACTCTAATGGTGACCTGAAGGCAAGTGGAGTAGCCCTGCTATTTTCCTTGCATCTTGTGCTTGACTAATCTAGTATAAGCAGAATTGGTAAACTGGACTAGTGTAAAAATTAGTTTCATAGAAACCAACCATCTCCCAGAGTGACCTCTTTGCCTCTGTGGTTCCCTGAACTCTCATGGGTTGAAGAGTTACAGCAATGACTGGCTTCTACAGAAGGGTCAAAATTGCCAGGGATAAAATAGGCATATTGACAATATGCCATAGCTGTGTTAGCTCCTGTAGGATATAAAAAGCAATGCTTTTATAGTTAGATAATATGGTAAGGATCTTAACTATTGCTTTGATTTTAGGTAGACTTTTCCATTTGCCTTTACTTTTGAGGACAATATTTGCATCTTTCTCTGACCAAGATGGATGTACCTAATCAGGGATGGGTTGATGGACCCACTGTAGAAGTGTTGCTGTGTAGATTAAAGGAAGGAAGAAGCATTTTTCCCTTCTTATGTTTGTCTCAGCAAAGCAGACATCTTCATTGAGACATGAAGAACTTTATTTCAGCTGTGACAGCTCAGTAGTTGGTTTGTACTTTTAAGTCAAGTTGTTTCTCTTGTCTAGTATTTATGGTTCAAAGCACAAAGAGTCATCTAAATAGAAATATGTAATGCAGTTAGTAAATGCACACTCCTCCTTTTGTTCCTCAAAACATTATCTGTGTCCTTGTTTTTGACAAATGTGTATTTTTATATGGGTATTAATCTAACAAAATTTGCTGACTTATCACAGATGGCTTAACAGGGACATTAATGGTTATCTACTTCCAAATTCTCTGCCATGGGCAGCTACATCTTGGGCTAGGTCAAGTTACACTGAACCCCATCCAACCTGGCCTTGAACACTTTCAGAGATGTGGTATCCACAGCTTCTCTGGGCAGGATCTCTCAATGCTTCATCACCCTCACAGTAAAGAATTTTTTGCTGACATCTAGCCTAACCCTACTCTCCTTCAGGTTTAAGCCATTCCCCCTTGTCACTCCAGGCACTTTTGAAAGTCTCTCCCCAGCTTTCTTTTAAGTTCCATTCAGGTACTGGAAAGCTGTGATTAGGTCACCTCAAAGCCTTCTCTTTTCCAGACTGAACAATCCCAGTTCTCTCAGCCTTTCCTTGTAGAAGAGATTCTCCACTGAGTCCAGCTCTTGCCAATTTAGAAAAAGGATGTTGTGGAGGATTGTATTAAAGGAGTTACAGAAGTCCAGATAAATGGCATCTGTACTTTGTAGGAAGGTTGTACAGTAGTTTGTTTTATTGCAATGCATCTTACAGTAATTGTATGTGGTAATGGTGTTTTTTTTTTTTTTTTTTTAAGAATCTGTTTGGTCTGAGAGTCATTATACATGGTTGAAATAATCACTTTTAACACAGCAGCTATCTAAAGACATCATTGTAATTGCCTACCATCAAGACTGAAGGTGGTTATAAAGGCTGAAATGTTAGTAGTTCTGTGGGATATGTTTATTACTTTGTTCTCTGGTATGTATGACTTGTCCTTATTGAGGCTCTTTGTGAGTAAAGGATGGAGGCTGTCTTTGTTGCTGGCAGGGAAAAGATCCACAGAACACAGCTCTGCATGAGGAAGATGGGATTTTGTCATGTGTTAATACTTGTTCAGCTATTAGCAACTGCTTGTGCTGCAGGATGGTGTGGATGGGTTCTGGTGGGTTGTTCTCACTGGCTGACATGCTTGGCGTGTTACAAACCCTTTCAATAACAGCCCTGGTTTCTTCAGGCAATCCAGTTGCCTTGAGTATTGGACTGTGGAGCTTGTCATGT